>NC_140988.1:215623809-216313189 GCF_052327205.1 Somniosus microcephalus | reverse complement strand
GAAGAGAGAGAGGGGGAAGGAGAGAGAGAGAGAGAGAGAGAGAGAGGAGAGAGAGGGAAGAGGAGAAGGAGAGAGAGGGAAGAGGAGAAGGAGAGAGAGAGAGGGAAGAGAGAGAGAGAGAAATTTTTTCAGCTTCAGGCCTGCCTGCAGCGGGCCTGGAGAGCAGCCCCGAGTCCCCCCTGCGCGAGGGTGAGGAGGAGGAGGGGGGGGGGGACGGCGGCGGTTAGGGGATCACTTAATTTCCTACTGTTGCTAAACACAAAATTTAAAACTCAAATAAATTGTTATTTAATTCCCTAACACATAATTCAAATATTTATCTTCGTTTACCTTAGTTCCCTAACACACAGAAAGTGTGGGGAAAAAATCATGAAAAATCAAGATGGCGGCCACTCACCTCGGTTCAGAACGATAAGGCCCGCCCACACACGCACCGATTGGTCGACCGTCAGGTCACCGAAGCGTAGGATTGGTCAATCGTCAAGTCACTCAACACTCAACTGTAGGATGGCACGCGCCAGGAACCCGCCGTACGATTGGTCGACCTCGATGTCACATGGTCGCTAATGAGATGCTAATGAGCGGAATGTTGAACGTTTTTTTGGATACCGCGGGCGCAATTTTTGTCCGGCCGAAACGTAAATACGCCTATGACCGGTCCGTAATCGTAAGCTTTCTTTTGACGTGACGCGCGCGTAGGTACGCTCTATAACTTTCAAACGTATAGAGAACGGACAGACAGACAGACAGAAGAGCCGCTTCATATATAGAGATAGATAGATAGATAGAAGCTAGAGTGCCCGGCGGTGCCGAGGCTTTTTCGAGGGCATGTTGTTGTTGGAAGAGAGAGAGAGAGCGACTGGGGGGAAGAGAGAGAGAGACTGGGGGAGAAGAGAGAGAGAGCGACGGGGGGGGGAAGAGAGAGAGAGCGACTGGGGGGGAAGAGAGAGAGAGCGACTGCGGGGGAAGAGAGACAGAGAGCGACTGGGGGGGAAGAGAGAGAGAGAACGACTGGGGGGGAAGAGAGAGAGAGAGCGACTGGGGGGGAAGAGAGAGAGAGAACGACTGGGGGGGAAGAGAGAGAGAGCGACTGGGGGGGGAAGAGCGAAAGAGAGTGACTGGGGGGGAAGAGAGAGAGAGAGCGACGGGGGGAAGAGGGAGAGAGAGCGACTGGGGGGGAAGAGAGAGAGAGAGCGACTGGGGGGAAGAGAGAGAGAGAGCGACTGGGGGGAAGAGAGAGAGAGCGACTGGGGGGGAAGAGAGAGAGAGAGAGCGACTGGGGGGGAAGAGAGAGAGAGAGCGATTGGGGGGGAAGAGAGAGAGCGACTGGGGGGAAGAGAGAGCGACTGGGGGGAAGAGAGAGCGACGGGGGGAAGAGAGAGAGCGACGGGGGGGAAGAGAGAGAGCGACTGGGGGGGAAGAGAGCGAGCGACGGGGGGAAGAGAGCGAGCGACTGGGGGGGAAGAGTGAGAGCGACTGGGGGGGAAGAGAGAGACCGACTGGGGGGGAAGAGAGCGACTGGGGGGGAAGAGAGGGAGCGACTGGGGGGGAAGAGAGAGAGCAACTGGGGGGGACGAGAGAGCGACTGGGGGGGAAGAGAGAGAGCGACGGGGGGGAAGAGAGAGAGCGACTGGGGGGGGGAAGAGAGAGAGCGACGGGGGGGGAAGAGAGAGAGCGACTGGGGGGGAAGAGAGAGAGCGACTGGGGGGGAAGAGAGAGAGCGACTGGGGGGGAAGAGAGAGAGCGACTGGGGGGGAAGAGAGAGAGCGACTGGGGGGGAAGAGAGAGAGCGACTGGGGGGAAGAGAGAGAGCGACTGGGGGGGAAGAGAGAGAGCGACTGGGGGGGAAGAGAGAGAGCGACTGGGGGGGAAGAGAGAGAGCGACTGGGGGGGAAGAGAGAGAGCGACTGGGGGGGGAAGAGAGAGAGCGACTGGGGGGGAAGAGAGAGAGCGACTGGGGGGGAAGAGAGAGAGCGACGGGGGGAAGAGTGAGAGCGACTGAGGGGGAAGAGTGAGAGCGACTGAGGGGGAAGAGTGAGAGCGACGGGGGGAAGAGAGAGAGCGACGGGGGGAAGAGAGCGACGGGGGGAAGAGGGAGCGACTGGGGGGGAAGAGAGAGAGCGACTGGGGGGGAAGAGAGAGCGACTGGGGGAAGAGAGAGCGACTGGGGGGGAAGAGAGAGCGACTGGGGGGGAAGAGAGAGCGACGGGGGGAAGAGAGAGAGCGACTGGGGGGGAAGAGAGAGAGCGACTGGGGGGGAAGAGAGAGAGCGACTGGGTGGGAAGAGAGGGAGCGACTGCGGGGGAAGAGAGAGAGCGACTGCGGGGGAAGAGAGAGAGCGACTGGGGGGAAGAGAGAGAGCAACTGGGGGGGAAGAGAGAGAGCGACTGGGGGGGGAAGAGAGAGAGCGATTGCGGGGGGAAGAGAGAGAGTGACTGGGGGGAAAGAGAGAGAGCGACTGGGGGGGGAAGAGACCGAGCGACTGGGGGGGAAGAGACCGAGCGACTGGGGGGGAAGAGAGCGAGCGACTGGGGGGGAAGAGAGCGAGCGATGGGGGGAAGAGAGAGAGTGACTGGGGGGGAAGAGAGAGAGAGAGCAACTGGTGGGGAAGAGAGAGAGAGAGCGACTGTGGGGGAAGAGAGAGAGAGCCACTGGGGGGAGGAGAGAGAGAGAGTGACTGGGGGGAAGAGAGAGAGCGACTGGGAGGGGGGGAAGGGGAAGGGGGGAGGAGTGAGGGGGAGTGGGGGAAGGGGGAGGAGTGGGGGAAGGGTGGAGGAGTGGAGGAGGGGGTGTGGGGGAAGGGGGGAAGAGAGACAGATAGCGACGGGGGGGAAGAGAGAGAGAGAACGACTGGGGGGAAGAGAGAGAGAGAGAGCGACTGGGGGGAAGAGAGAGAGAGCGACTGGGGGGAAGAGAGAGAGAGAGCGACTGGGGGGAAGAGAGAGAGAGAGCGACTGGGGGAAGAGAGAGAGAGAGCGACTGGGGGGAAGAGAGAGAGCGAGCGACGGGGGAAGAGAGAGAGAGAGCGACTGGGGGGGAAGAGAGAGAGAGAGCAACTGGTGGGGAAGAGAGAGAGAGAGCGACTGTGGGGGAAGAGAGAGAGAGCCACTGGGGGGAGGAGAGAGAGAGAGTGACTGGGGGGAAGAGAGAGAGCGACTGGGAGGGGGAGTGGGGGAAGGGGAAGGGGGGAGGAGTGAGGGGGGGGAGGGGGAGTGGGGGAAGGGGGAGGAGTGGGGGAAGGGTGGAGGAGTGGAGGAGGGGGTGTGGGGGAAGGGGGGAAGAGAGACAGATAGCGACGGGGGGGGAAGAGAGAGAGAGAACGACTGGGGGGAAGAGAGAGAGAGAGAGAGCGACTGGGGGGAAGAGAGAGAGAGCGACTGGGGGGAAGAGAGAGAGAGAGCGACTGGGGGGAAGAGAGAGAGAGAGCGACTGGGGGAAGAGAGAGAGAGAGCGACTGGGGGGGAAGAGAGAGAGCGAGCGACGGGGGAAGAGAGAGAGAGAGAGCGACTGGGGGGAAGAGAGAGAGAGAGCGACTGGGGGGGAAGAGAGAGAGAGCGACTGGGGGGGAAGAGAGAGAGAGAGCGACGGGGGGAAGAGAGAGAGAGAGCGACTGGGGGTGAGGGGGCGTGAGTGGAGGGAGGGGAAGGGAGAGGAAGGGGAGGGGAGGGAGGAGGGAAGCGGGGAGGGGGGGAGGGGGGTTGGGAGGGGGGAAGGGGGGTTGGGGAGGGCTAGGGGAGGGGAAGGAGCGGTTGGGGGGAGGGGAAGCGGTGGGGGTGGGGGGAGGGGAAGGGGTGTGGGGGAAGGGGGGGAACGGGAGGGGGGGAAGGGGTGTGGGGGGGAAGTGGGCGTGGGGGGAAGGGGGTGTGGGGGGGAAGAAGGTGGGGGGGAGGGAGGGGGGAGTGGGTGAAAGGGGGTGTGGGGGGGAAGAAGATGTGGGGGGAGGGGGTGTGGGGGGTGGTGGGGAGGGGGGTGGGGGGGGTGGCGGAGGGGAAGTGGGGTTGGGGGGGAAGGGGGTGTGGGGGTGGGTGAGGGGTGGAAAGGGAGGGGGGAGATAAACTTAAAGTACAGGAAACTTTGTGCTATCCGGCACCCACAGGACCGAGCTGCTGCCTTGCCTCAAGTACTCTCCAGATTTAATGTTGAGAGATACGGAGATTCTTATCTCTGTATTTAACAACAAACACTGTTGCTTAGCAACAGCTTCTAAACACTCAGGTGTGGCCCTAAAGCTCTGTAGCTAAAGCTGTTGCTATAGCTACAGAGCTTGCACAGCTTGACTGTTCAAACAAAGCAAAAAAAAACAAAAAAGTATAAAAAACAGCTGCTGATTTTTGCCGGTGGCTCCAGATTGCCGGATAGCTCACCTCCGGATAGCACAAAGTTTCCTGTACTTATAAAACATTTTTGGTAAATCTTTCTATAACATACACTTTACAACCTCACCAATCTTTTTATTTAAAAAAGGGGTGCTCATCTCTCAGTGTATTGTATCACAAACAATGGCCGCCGCTTGCTTTTCAGTTGGAAAGATTAGGCCCCGCCCACACAGTCGATTGTCTGTCTCGGTCACCAGCACCCGATTTGGAGCACAGAAGCCCCACCCACTCTATGTTCCTGTACTAAGATGGCCACGCATGCACTCTGTTACACACTGAATCAAAATGGCGTCGCACTGAAACTTTTTGCCCTCCTTGACAAAGATGGCTGCCGTTAACCTGGGGCTGTCAGCAGAAGAAATTTCCTCAGCTGCAAACACAGGATCTTCAGATTATTATTCGGGGCTTGCGACCTACCCCAGTTGCTTATGAAGCCTCCCCACCTACTGACCCCGGGAATGGAGCTGAGGCAGCACACCCTCTGCCCTCTGCCAGTGTTTGACTCTGTCTAGGCCGGGAGTCTGGGTCTAGAGTTGCACTGCTGGAAAAACGGTGAAAGGTAGGAGAATTATAGAGGTTAGAGAAAAGATTTACAAATTAATTAACTTTTTTAAAAAACAATTTGTGTTTTAAAAGCAACTTTTTTTTTTGCTGGAAATGTAGATTTGAAAAGAAACAGCAGAAAGCGGGAAAAAGAAATGAAAAGTTTGGAATCAAGATGGCGGCGACTCACCTCGGTTCAGAACGATAAGGCCCGCCCACACAGGCACCGATTGGTCGACCGTCAGGTCACCGAAGCGTAGGATTGGTCAATCGTCCCGTCACTCGACTGTAGGAGGGCCTGCCCGCACGCGCCAGGAACCCGGCGTACGATTGGTCGACCTCGACGTCACTCTATTGCTAATGAGCGGATAATGAGATGCTAATGAGCGGAATTTTGAACGTTTTTTGGATACCGCGGGCGCGAGTTTTGTCCGGCCGAAACGGAAATACGCTTACGACCATTTTGGAAAGGTAAGCTTTTTTTTGACGTAACGCACGCGTAGGTACGCTCTATAACTTTCGAGTGCATAGCCGGACAGATGCACACCGGAGGACAGACAGACAGACAGACAGACCGATCCGTTTATATATATAGACTAGCTGGAGTGCCCGGCGGTGCCGAGGCTTTTTCGAGGGCATGTTGTTGTTGGAAGAGAGAGATAGAGCGACTGGGGGCGGAAGAGAGAGAGCGACTGGGGGCGGAAGAGAGAGAGCGACTGGGGGCGGAAGAGAGAGAGCGACTGGGGGCGGAAGAGAGAGAGCGACTGGGGGCGGAAGAGAGAGAGCGACTGGGGGCGGAAGAGAGAGAGCGACTGGGGGCGGAAGAGAGAGAGCGACTGGGGGCGGAAGAGAGAGAGCGACTGGGGGCGGAAGAGAGAGAGCGACTGGGGGCGGAAGAGAGACAGCGACTGGGGGGAAGAGAGAGAGCGACTGGGGGGAAGAGAGAGAGAGTGACTGGGGGGGAAGAGAGAGCGACGGGGGGAAGAGAGCAACGGGGGGGAAGAGAGAGCGCGACTGGGGGGGAAGAGAGAGAGAGCGACTGGGGGGGAAGAGAGAGAGCGACGGGGGAAGAGAGGGAGAGCGACTGGGGGGAAGAGAGAGCGACGGGGGAAGAGAGAGAGCGACGGGGGGAAGAGAGAGAGCGACGGGGGGAAGAGAGAGCGATGGGGGGAACAGAGAGCGACGAGGCGGGAAGAGAGAGAGCGACGGGGGGGGAAGAGTGAGAGCGATGGGGGAAGAGAGAGCGACTGGGGGGAAAGAGCGACTGGGGGGGAAGAGAGAGCGACTGGGGGGAAGAGAGAGCGACTGGGGGGGAAGAGAGAGAGAGCGACTGGGGGGAAGAGAGAGAGCGACGGGGGGGAAGAGAGACAGAGCGACTGGGGGGGAAGAGAGACAGAGCGACTGGGGGGGAAGAGAGACAGAGCGACTGGGGGGGAAGAGAGACAGAGCGACTGGGGGGGAAGAGAGACAGAGCGACTGGGGGGGAAGAGAGAGAGCGACTGGGGGGGAAGAGAGAGTGACGGGGGAAGAGAGAGCGACGGAGGGAAGAGAGCGAGCGACTGGGGGGGAAGAGAGCGAGCGACTGGGGGGGAAGAGAGCGAGCGACTGGGGGGGAAGAGCGAGCGACTGGGGGGGAAGAGAGCGAGCGACTGGGGGGGAAGAGAGCGAGCGACGGGGGGAAGAGAGAGAGCGACGGGAAGAGAGAGAGCGATGGGGGGAAGAGAGAGCGACGGGCGGGGAAGAGAGAGCGACTGCGGGGGAAGAGAGAGAGCGACTTGGGGGGAAGAGAGAGAGCGACTGGGGGGGAAGAGAGAGAGAGCGAGCGACGGGGGGGGAGAGAGAGAGCGAGCGACGGGGAGACAGAGAGAGCGAGCGACTGGGGGGGGAAGAGAGCGAGCGACTGGGGGGGGAAGAGAGAGAGCGACTGGGGGGGAAGAGAGAGAGAGCGACTGGGGGGGAGAGAGAGAGCGACTGGGGGGAAGAGAGAGCGACTGGGGTGAAGAGAGAGCGCGACTAGGGGGAAGAGAGAGAGCGACTGGGGTGAAGAGAGAGCGCGACTAGGGGGAAGAGAGAGAGCGACTGGGGGGAAGAGAGAGAGCGCGACTGGGGGGAAGGAAGCGAGCGACTGGGGGGAAGAGAGCGAGCGACTGGGGGGAAGAGAGCGAGCGATGGGGGAAGAGAGCGAGCGACTGGGGGGATGAGAGCGAGCGACTGGGGGGGAAGAGAGAGAGAGTGACTGGGGGGGAAGAGAGAGCGACGGGGGGAAGAGAGCAACGGGGGGGAAGAGAGAGAGCGACTGGGGGGGAAGAGAGAGAGAGCGACTGGGGGGGAAGAGAGAGAGCGACGGGGGGAAGAGAGGGAGAGCGACTGGGGGGAAGAGAGAGCGACGGGGGGAAGAGAGAGAGCGACGGGGGGAAGAGAGAGAGCGACGGGGGGAAGAGAGAGCGATGGGGGGAAGAGAGAGAGCGACGGGGCGGGAAGAGAGAGAGCGACGGGGGGGAAGAGTGAGAGCGATGGGGGAAGAGAGAGAGCGACTGGGGGGGAAGAGAGAGCGACTGGGGGGGAAGAGAGAGCGACTGGGGGGAAGAGAGAGCGACTGGGGGGGAAGAGAGAGAGCGACTGGGGGGGAAGAGAGAGAGCGACGGGGGGGAAGAGAGAGCGACGGGGGGGAAGAGAGACAGAGCGACTGGGGGGGAAGAGAGACAGAGCGACTGGGGGGGAAGAGAGACAGAGCGACTGGGGGGAAGAGAGAGAGCGACTGGGGGGGAAGAGAGAGCGACGGGGGAAGAGAGAGCGACGGAGGGAAGAGAGAGAGTGACGGAGGGAAGAGAGCGAGCGACTGGGGGGGAAGAGAGCGAGCGACTGGGGGGGAAGAGAGCGAGCGACTGGGGGGGAAGAGAGCGAGCGACTGGGGGGGAAGAGAGCGAGCGACTGGGGGGGAAGAGAGCGAGCGACTGGGGGGGAAGAGAGAGAGCGACGGGGGGGAAGAGAGAGAGACGGGGGGGAAGAGAGAGAGAGAGAGAGCGACTGGGAGGGAAGAGAGAGAGCGACTGGTGGGGAAAGAGAGAGAGCGACTGGGGGGGAAGAGAGAGAGCGACGGGGGAAGAGAGAGAGCGACGGGAAGAGAGAGCGACTGCGGGGGAAGAGAGAGAGCGACTGGGGGGAAGAGAGAGAGCGACTGGGGGGGAAGAGAGAGAGAGCGAGCGACTGGGGGGGGGAGAGAGAGAGCGAGCGACGGGGGAGACAGAGAGAGCGAGCGACTGGGGGGGAAGAGAGAGAGAGCGACTGGGGGGGAAGAGAGAGAGCGACTGGGGGGGAAGAGAGAGAGCGACTGGGGGGGAAGAGAGAGAGCGACGGGGGGAAGAGTGAGAGCGACTGAGGGGGAAGAGTGAGAGCGACTGAGGGGGAAGAGTGAGAGCGACGGGGGGAAGAGAGAGAGCGACGGGGGGAAGAGAGCGACGGGGGGAAGAGAGCGACGGGGGGAAGAGAGGGAGCGACTGGGGGGGAAGAGAGAGAGCGACTGGGGGGGAAGAGAGAGAGCGACTGGGGGGGAAGAGAGAGCGACTGGGGGAAGAGAGAGCGACTGGGGGGGAAGAGAGAGCGACTGGGGGGGAAGAGAGAGCGACTGGGGGGGAAGAGAGAGAGCGACTGGGGGGGAAGAGAGAGAGCGACGGGGGGAAGAGAGAGAGCGACTGGGTGGGAAGAGAGGGAGCGACTGCGGGGGAAGAGAGAGAGTGACTGCGGGGGAAGAGAGAGAGCGACTGGGGGGAAGAGAGAGAGCAACTGGGGGGGAAGAGAGAGAGAGCGACTGGGGGGGAAGAGAGAGAGCGATTGCGGGGGGAAGAGAGAGAGTGACTGGGGGGAAAGAGAGAGAGCGACTGGGGGGGAAGAGACCGAGCGACTGGGGGGGAAGAGAGCGAGCGACTGGGGGGGAAGAGAGCGAGCGATGGGGGGAAGAGAGAGAGTGACTGGGGGGGAAGAGAGAGAGAGAGCAACTGGTGGGGAAGAGAGAGAGAGAGCGACTGTGGGGGAAGAGAGAGAGAGCCACTGGGGGGAGGAGAGAGAGAGAGTGACTGGGGGGAAGAGAGAGAGCGACTGGGAGGGGGAGTGGGGGAAGGGGAAGGGGGGAGGAGTGAGGGGGGGAGGGGGAGTGGGGGAAGGGGGAGGAGTGGGGGAAGGGTGGAGGAGGGGGTGTGGGGGAAGGGGGGAAGAGAGACAGATAGCGACGGGGGGGAAGAGAGAGAGAGAACGACTGGGGGGAAGAGAGAGAGAGAGAGAGCGACTGGGGGGAAGAGAGAGAGAGCGACTGGGGGGAAGAGAGAGAGAGAGCGACTGGGGGGAAGAGAGAGAGAGAGCGACTGGGGGAAGAGAGAGAGAGAGCGACTGGGGGGAAGAGAGAGAGCGAGCGACGGGGGAAGAGAGAGAGAGAGCGACTGGGGGGAAGAGAGAGAGAGAGCGACGGGGGGAAGAGAGAGAGAGCGACTGGGGGGGAAGAGAGAGAGAGAGCGACGGGGGGAAGAGAGAGAGAGAGCGACTGGGGGTGAGGGGGCGTGAGTGGAGGGAGGGGAAGGGAGAGGAAGGGGAGGGGAGGGAGGAGGGAAGCGGGGAGGGGGGGAGGGGGGTTGGGAGGGGGGAAGGGGGGTTGGGGAGGGCTAGGGGAGGGGAAGGAGCGGTTGGGGGGAGGGGAAGCGGTGGGGGTGGGGGGAGGGGAAGGGGTGTGGGGGAAGGGGGGAACGGGAGGGGGGAAGGGGTGTGGGGGGGAAGTGGGCGTGGGGGGAAGGGGGTGTGGGGGGGAAGAAGGTGGGGGGGAGGGAGGGGGGAGTGGGTGAAAGGGTGTGTGGGGGGGAAGAAGATGTGGGGGGAGGGGGTGTGGGGGGTGGTGGGGAGGGGGGTGGGGGGGGTGGCGGAGGGGAAGTGGGGTTGGGGGGGAAGGGGGTGTGGGGGTGGGTGAGGGGTGGAAAGGGAGGGGGGAGATAAACTTAAAGTACAGGAAACTTTGTGCTATCCGGCACCCACAGGACCGAGCTGCTGCCTTGCCTCAAGTACTCTCCAGATTTAATGTTGAGAGATACGGAGATTCTTATCTCTGTATTTAACAACAAACACTGTTGCTTAGCAACAGCTTCTAAACACTCAGGTGTGGCCCTAAAGCTCTGTAGCTAAAGCTGTTGCTATAGCTACAGAGCTTGCACAGCTTGACTGTTCAAACAAAGCAAAAAAAAACAAAAAAGTATAAAAAACAGCTGCTGATTTTTGCCGGTGGCTCCAGATTGCCGGATAGCTCACCTCCGGATAGCACAAAGTTTCCTGTACTTATAAAACATTTTTGGTAAATCTTTCTATAACATACACTTTACAACCTCACCAATCTTTTTATTTAAAAAAGGGGTGCTCATCTCTCAGTGTATTGTATCACAAACAATGGCCGCCGCTTGCTTTTCAGTTGGAAAGATTAGGCCCCGCCCACACAGTCGATTGTCTGTCTCGGTCACCAGCACCCGATTTGGAGCACAGAAGCCCCACCCACTCTATGTTCCTGTACTAAGATGGCCACGCATGCACTCTGTTACACACTGAATCAAAATGGCGTCGCACTGAAACTTTTTGCCCTCCTTGACAAAGATGGCTGCCGTTAACCTGGGGCTGTCAGCAGAAGAAATTTCCTCAGCTGCAAACACAGGATCTTCAGATTATTATTCGGGGCTTGCGACCTACCCCAGTTGCTTATGAAGCCTCCCCACCTACTGACCCCGGGAATGGAGCTGAGGCAGCACACCCTCTGCCCTCTGCCAGTGTTTGACTCTGTCTAGGCCGGGAGTCTGGGTCTAGAGTTGCACTGCTGGAAAAACAGTGAAAGGTAGGAGAATTATAGAGGTTAGAGAAAAGATTTACAAATTAATTAACTTTTTTAAAAAACAATTTGTGTTTTAAAAGCAACTTTTTTTTTTGCTGGAAATGTAGATTTGAAAAGAAACAGCAGAAAGCGGGAAAAAGAAATGAAAAGTTTGGAATCAAGATGGCGGCGACCCACCTCGGTTCAGAACGATAAGGCCCGCCCACACAGGCACCGATTGGTCGACCGTCAGGTCACCGAAGCGTAGGATTGGTCAATCGTCCCGTCACTCGACTGTAGGAGGGCCTGCCCGCACGCGCCAGGAACCCAGCGTACGATTGGTCGACCTCGACGTCACTCTATTGCTAATGAGCGGATAATGAGATGCTAATGAGCGGAATTTTGAACGTTTTTTGGATACCGCGGGCGCGAGTTTTGTCCGGCCGAAACGGAAATACGCTTACGACCATTTTGGAAAGGTAAGCTTTTTTTTGACGTAACGCACGCATAGGTACGCTCTATAACTTTCGAGTGCATAGCCGGACAGATGCACACCGGAGGACAGACAGACAGACAGACAGACCGATCCGTTTATATATATAGACTAGCTGGAGTGCCCGGCGGTGCCGAGGCTTTTTCGAGGGCATGTTGTTGTTGGAAGAGAGAGATAGAGCGACTGGGGGCGGAAGAGAGAGAGCGACTGGGGGCGGAAGAGAGAGAGCGACTGGGGGCGGAAGAGAGAGAGCGACTGGGGGCGGAAGAGAGAGAGCGACTGGGGGCGGAAGAGAGAGAGCGACTGGGGGCGGAAGAGAGAGAGCGACTGGGGGCGGAAGAGAGAGAGCGACTGGGGGCGGAAGAGAGAGAGCGACTGGGGGCGGAAGAGAGAGAGCGACTGGGGGCGGAAGAGAGAGCGACTGGGGGCGGAAGAGAGACAGCGACTGGGGGGAAGAGAGAGAGCGACTGGGGGGAAGAGAGAGAGAGTGACTGGGGGGGGAGAGAGAGCGACGGGGGGAAGAGAGCAACGGGGGGGAAGAGAGAGCGCGACTGGGGGGGAAGAGAGAGAGAGCGACTGGGGGGGAAGAGAGAGAGCGACGGGGGAAGAGAGGGAGAGCGACTGGGGGGAAGAGAGAGCGACGGGGGAAGAGAGAGAGCGACGGGGGGAAGAGAGAGAGCGATGGGGGGAAGAGAGAGCGATGGGGGGAACAGAGAGCGACGGGGCGGGAAGAGAGAGAGCGACGGGGGGGGAAGAGTGAGAGCGATGGGGGAAGAGAGAGAGCGACTGGGGGGAAAGAGCGACTGGGGGGGAAGAGAGAGCGACTGGGGGGAAGAGAGAGCGACTGGGGGGGAAGAGAGAGAGAGCGACTGGGGGGAAGAGAGAGAGCGACGGGGGGGAAGAGAGACAGAGCGACTGGGGGGGAAGAGAGACAGAGCGACTGGGGGGGAAGAGAGACAGAGCGACTGGGGGGGAAGAGAGACAGAGCGACTGGGGGGGAAGAGAGACAGAGCGACTGGGGGGGAAGAGAGACAGAGCGACTGGGGGGGAAGAGAGAGAGCGACTGGGGGGGAAGAGAGAGCGACGGAGGGAAGAGAGCGAGCGACGGGGGGAAGAGAGCGAGCGACTGGGGGGGAAGAGAGCGAGCGACTGGGGGGGAAGAGCGAGCGACTGGGGGGGAAGAGAGCGAGCGACGGGGGGAAGAGAGAGAGCGACGGGAAGAGAGAGAGCGACGGGGGGAAGAGAGAGCGACGGGCGGGGAAGAGAGAGCGACTGCGGGGGAAGAGAGAGAGCGACTTGGGGGGAAGAGAGAGAGCGACTGGGGGGGAAGAGAGAGAGAGCGAGCGACGGGGGGGGAGAGAGAGAGCGAGCGACGGGGAGACAGAGAGAGCGAGCGACTGGGGGGGGAAGAGAGAGAGCGACTGGGGGGGAAGAGAGAGAGAGCGACTGGGGGGGAGAGAGAGAGCGACTGGGGGGAAGAGAGAGCGACTGGGGTGAAGAGAGAGCGCGACTAGGGGGAAGAGAGAGAGCGACTGGGGGGAAGAGAGAGAGCGCGACGGGGGGAAGGAAGCGAGCGACTGGGGGGAAGAGAGCGAGCGACTGGGGGGAAGAGAGCGAGCGATGGGGGAAGAGAGCGAGCGACTGGGGGGATGAGAGCGAGCGACTGGGGGGGAAGAGAGAGAGAGTGACTGGGGGGGAAGAGAGAGCGACGGGGGGAAGAGAGCAACGGGGGGGAAGAGAGAGAGCGACTGGGGGGGAAGAGAGAGAGAGCGACTGGGGGGGAAGAGAGAGAGCGACGGGGGGAAGAGAGGGAGAGCGACTGGGGGGAAGAGAGAGCGACGGGGGGAAGAGAGAGAGCGACGGGGGGAAGAGAGAGAGCGACGGGGGGAAGAGAGAGCGATGGGGGAAGAGAGAGAGCGACGGGGCGGGAAGAGAGAGAGCGACGGGGGGGGAAGAGTGAGAGCGATGGGGAAGAGAGAGAGCGACTGGGGGGGAAGAGAGAGCGACTGGGGGGGAAGAGAGAGCGACTGGGGGGAAGAGAGAGCGACTGGGGGGGAAGAGAGAGAGCGACTGGGGGGGAAGAGAGAGAGCGACGGGGGGGAAGAGAGAGCGACGGGGGGGAAGAGAGACAGAGCGACTGGGGGGGAAGAGAGACAGAGCGACTGGGGGGGAAGAGAGACAGAGCGACTGGGGGGGAAGAGAGAGAGCGACTGGGGGGGAAGAGAGAGCGACGGGGGAAGAGAGAGCGACGGAGGGAAGAGAGAGAGTGACGGAGGGAAGAGAGCGAGCGACTGGGGGGGAAGAGAGCGAGCGACTGGGGGGGAAGAGAGCGAGCGACTGGGGGGGAAGAGAGCGAGCGACTGGGGGGGAAGAGAGCGAGCGACTGGGGGGGAAGAGAGCGAGCGACTGGGGGGGAAGAGAGAGAGCGACGGGGGGGAAGAGAGAGATGGGGGGGAAGAGAGAGAGAGAGCGACTGGGAGGGAAGAGAGAGAGCGACTGGTGGGGAAAGAGAGAGAGCGACTGGGGGGGAAGAGAGAGAGCGACGGGGGAAGAGAGAGAGCGACGGGAAGAGAGAGAGCGACGGGGGGGAAGAGAGAGCGACTGCGGGGGAAGAGAGAGCGACTGGGGGGAAGAGAGAGAGCGACTGGGGGGGAAGAGAGAGAGCGACGGGGGGGAAGAGAGAGACGGGGGGGAAGAGAGAGAGAGAGCGACTGGGAGGGAAGAGAGAGAGCGACTGGTGGGGAAAGAGAGAGAGCGACTGGGGGGGAAGAGAGAGAGCGACGGGGGAAGAGAGAGAGCGACGGGAAGAGAGAGAGCGACGGGGGGGAAGAGAGAGCGACTGCGGGGGAAGAGAGAGCGACTGGGGGGAAGAGAGAGAGCGACTGGGGGGGAAGAGAGAGAGAGCGAGCGACTGGGGGGGGAGAGAGAGAGAGCGAGCGACGGGGGAGACAGAGAGCGAGCGACTGGGGGGGAAGAGAGAGAGAGCGACTGGGGGGGAAGAGAGAGAGCGACGGGGGAAGAGAGAGAGCGACTGGTGGGGAAAGAGAGAGAGCGACTGGGGGGGAAGAGAGAGAGCGACGGGGGAAGAGAGAGAGCGACGGGAAGAGAGAGAGCGACGGGGGGAAGAGAGAGCGACGGGCGGGGAAGAGAGAGCGACTGCGGGGGAAGAGAGAGAGCGACGGGGGGAAGAGAGAGAGCGACTGGGGGGGAAGAGAGAGAGAGCGAGCGACGGGGGGGGAGAGAGAGCGAGCGACTGGGGGGGAAGAGAGAGAGCGACTGGGGGGGAAGAGAGAGAGAGCGACTGGGGGGAAGAGAGAGCGACTGGGGGGAAGAGAGAGCGACTGGGGTGAAGAGAGAGCGCGACTAGGGGGAAGAGAGAGAGCGACTGGGGGGAAGAGCGAGAGCGACTGGGGGGAAGAGAGAGAGCGCGACTGGGGGGAAGGAAGCGAGCGACTGGGGGGAAGAGAGCGAGCGACTGGGGGGAAGAGAGCGAGCGATGGGGGAAGAGAGCGAGCGACTGGGGGGATGTGAGCGAGCGATGGGGGAAGAGAGCAAGCGACTGGGGGGAAGAGAGCGAGCGACTGGGGGGTAGAAGGGGGCGAAGGGGGGGGAGGAGGGGAAGGGGGGGAGGAGTGGAGCGGGGGGGAAGGGGAGGAGGGGTGGGAAGGGGAGGGGCTAAGGGGAGGGGAGGGTGATGGGGAAGGGGAGGAGGGAGGGGGATGGGGAAGGGGAGGAGGCGGGGAGTGGAGGGGGAGGAGGGAGGGGGCGATGAGGGGGGGAAGGGGAGGGGGCGATGAGGGGGGGAAGGGGTGGGGAAGGGGAGGGGGGGAAGGTGTGGGGAAGGGGAGGGGGGGAGGGGAGGAACGGGTGGGGGAGGGGGAGAGGGGGGAGGGGAGGAAGGGGAGGGGGAGAGGGAGGGGGGAGGGGGGAGAGGGAGTGGGGGGAGGGGGGAGGAGTGGGGGATGGGGAGGAGTGGGGGCAGGGGGACGAGAAGGGGAAGGGCGGAGGAGTGGGGGAAGGGGGAGGAGTGGGGGGAGAGGAGTGGGGGGGAGGAGGCGGAGTGGGGGAAGGTGAAGGGGGGCAATGAGGAGGAGGGGGGAGGCAGGGGGGAAGGGGGAGGAGTGGGGGGAGAGGAGTGGGGGAGGAGGCGGAGTGGGGGAAGGTGAAGGGGGGGCAATGAGGGGGAGGGAGGAGGGGGGGAAAGGGGAGGAGGGGGGAGGGAGGGGGAAAGGGGAGGAGGGGGGAGGGAGGGGGAGGAGGGGGGAGGGGGAAGGGAAGGGGAGGGGGGAGGGGGAGGAGGGAGGGAGGGGTGGCGGGAGGGGGAGGGGGGAAGTGAGGGGGAAGGGGGAGGGAGGGAGGGGGGAAGGGATGGGGAGGAAGGGGAGGAGGGAGGGGAGGAAGGCGGGGAGGGAGGAAGGGGGGGAGGGAGGAGGGGAGGGGAGGGAGGGGGGGAGGGGGGAGGGTGAAGGGGGAGGGGTGGAAGTGGGGAAGGGGAGGGGGAAGGGGGAGGGGAGGGAAGCGGGAGAAGGGGGGCGGGGAGGGGGGAAGGGGTGTGTGGTGAGGAGGGGGGAAGAGGGGTGGGGAGGGGGAGGGGAGGCAGGGGGAGGGCAGAGGGGAGGGGTGGGACGGGGTGGGGACGGGGAGGGGTGGGTTGGGAGGGGGAAGGGGTTGGAAGGGGGTGTGGGGGGAAGGGGGGTGGGTGTGGGGTGTGTGTGGGGGGTGTGGGGGGTGGAAAGGGAGGGGGGGAGATTAGCTTAAAGTACAGGAAACTTTGTGCTATCCGGCACCCACCGGACCGAGCTGCTGCCTTGCCTCAAGTACTCTCCAGAGTTAATGTTGTGAGATACGGAGATTCTTATCTCTGTATTTAACAACAAACACTGTTGCTTAGCAACAGCTTCTAAACACTCAGGTGTGGCCCTAATGCTCTGTAGCTAAAGCTGTTGCTATAGCTACAGACCTTGCACAGCTTGACTGTTCAAACAAGGCAAAAAAACCCCAAAAAGAATAAAAAACAGCTGCTGATTTTTGCTGGTGGCTCCAGATTGCCGGATAGCTCACCTCCGGATAGCACAAAGTTTCCTGTACTTATAAAACATTTTTGGTAAATCTTTCTATAACATACACTTTACAACCTCACCAATCTTTTTATTAAAAAAGGGGTGCTCACCTCTCAGTGTATTGTATCACAAACAATGGCCGCCGCTTGCTTTTCCGTTGGAAAGATTAGGCCCCGCCCACACAGTCGATTATCTGTCTCGGTCACCTGGACCCGATTTGGAGCACAGAAGCCCCACCCACTCTATGTTCCTGTACTAAGATGGCCACGCATGCACTCTGTTACACACTGAATCAAAATGGCGTTGCACTGAAACCTTTTGCCCTCCTTGACAAAGATGGCTGCCGTTAACCTGGGGCTGTCAGCAGAAGAAATTTCCTCAGCTGCAAACACAGGATCTTCAGATTATTATTCGGGGCTTGCGACCTACCCCAGTTGCTTATGAAGCCTCCCCACCTACTGACCCCGGGAATGGAGCTGAGGCAGCACACCCACTCCCCTCTGCCAGTGTTTTTCTCTGTCTAGGCCGGGAGCCTGGGTCTAGAGTTGCGCTGCTGGCAGTTGGAGAAGCCTAGGCCCCGGGCCTGGAAAAACGGTGAAAGGTAGGAGAATTATAGAGGTTAGAGAAAAGATTTACAAATTAATTAACTTTTTTAAAAAACAATTTGTGTTTTAAAAGCAACTTTTTTTTTGCTGGAAATGTAGATTTGAAAAGAAACACGCAGAAAGCAGGAAAAAGAAATGAAAAGTTTGGAATCAAGATGGCGGCGACTCACCTCGGTTCAGAACGATAAGGCCCGCCCACACAGGCACCGATTGGTCGACCGTCAGGTCACCGAAGCGTAGGATTGGTCAATCGTCCCGTCACTCGACTGTAGGAGGGCCTGCCCGCACGCGCCAGGAACCCGGCGTACGATTGGTCGACCTCGACATCACTCTATTGCTAATGAGCGGATAATGAGATGCTAATGAGCGGAATTTTGAACGTTTTTTGGATACCGCGGGCGCAATTTTTGTCCGGCTGAAATGTAAATACGCTTACGACCGTTTTGGAATGGTAAGCTTTCTTTTGACATAACGCACGCGTAGGTACGCTCTATAACTTTCGAGTGCATAGCCGGACAGACGCACACCAAAGGACAGACAGACAGACAGATCGATCCATTTATATATATAGATAGATTGATAGATAGATGATTTAGCTTCTGACTTATCTTGCACCTATGCATATGTCATAGTAAGCAAGCAATGTAGTCTATATACTTACAAGCAGACAACCCATTGGTCAGACTTCAAATGCCCTGAGCTTCAGGTGTCTTTAGTCCAATCTGCCCACAGGCTACTAGAATGCCCGAACACTTTTCACAACTTATGCCACCTGACGGGCCTCTGCCTTCCTGACTGTTTTCTGCATGCAACTACAGCTGTAGCTGGGCCCCTTTCTTATCTGTAATTCTCGAGGTCATGTTCCTTTCTGTCAAACTGAGTTCATCCTTTCAGTATATCTCCATCATCCCTAAATTGTCTTACCTTCTGTTAATTCTAATAGTATCAAAAGCATGTGTATAATCTGATCAATTCTATTATTCATTCTTGATTTAGTCTACATTGTGATTAACCACAGAAAGTCACATCGTCTTCTGTTTCTACGTCCTCTCAGTCTCATCTCTTTTTACAAACAAACACTGACGGACAGGTTGAAGACCTGTTCCATTCTGCCTGTCCCACGCAATGCCTTGTGCATCACAATATATACACTCACCCGAAAGCCAGCTAAACTCCTGGGAGAGGCAGAAAACCAGATTAAAAACCCAGGCCATTTAGTGAAAAAAAATCAGTAAAGTTTCTTTCTAACCCCCTTTGGGGATCGAAACCAGTCCAGAAGACCACTCTAGCCCTAAGTAATGTTATACAATACTGTATCTACCTTTTGTATGAGGTGATTTCTGCCCCAGCCAGAAATGGGTCCTATCACTTTAAGGAATTCAGTGAATCAGCATTCACCGCACGAGCCGGCAGCCTGTTCTGCAGTTCCACTATTCTCTAGGAAAAGAACCACCTAGCCTAGTTCTGACCTTGCATAACTTGAGATTGAGCGCCCTGGTCCTCACTAATCTATTTAGTTGAAACAAACTGTCTACACAAACACAATCTATTCCCTTCATCATCTTATAAACCTCGATCAAATCGTCCCTAAGTCTATGCTTCTTTGAAGTGTACAGTCTCTCTGAGCTTATCTTGGTAACTAAGACGCTTCAAACTGGGAATTAATCTTGTGAATTCAATTCTGCACCCTTTCCAAAGCCTCAATATCACCTTCATGTGAGGAGACTAAAACTGGCCACAGCATTCTAACTGAGGCCTAACCAAGAGGTCTTGTACAAGAACAAAATAGTATACTTTGTCTTATAGTGAATTGTCTTATAAATACACCCTAGAACCCTATTCAGTCCAGCTATTGCTTCACGGCACTGGTCATGAACCTTTAGAGACCGATGCACTAGAATGCCGAGATCTCATTCTTTCTCCACTGGCTTTCGTATTTTTCCCTGAAGGGTGTAGATATATTCAGCATTCACCTTGCCCACAAGCATAACACTGCACGTTTCTAAGTTAACGTCATTTGCCAGTCACAAGCCCAAAGCCCCAGTGCATCGATATCTGTCTAGTAGTCGAGCATCATCTACAGTCCTGACTCTTGCACAAATCTTAGTATCATCTGCAAACTTGCAGATCATTCCCAACACCTACATCTAGATCATTAATAAAATTAGTAAACGGAAAGGGTCCTAACACCGATTCCTACTGTCCACCGATCTTTTCTAGTTGGCTTGCTCAGAGGTATGTCTTTAACTGTGTGATCAGTTGTCTGCTAAGAGGCATGACTGTCTGGATATACTGACTCCAGCTAACTTCACGTACCCTTAATATCTATATTAGCCATATTTTGCTAATGTCACTAAAACCTAGACTAAGCTGTATTGCCAAATCAATAGATCTAGAAATTCATCAAACCTTGCTCCTAGCAGGAAACCACGCTCAAAGCATATGCGGTTTAGAGATTCAGTGCTATAACGTTGTCACCCTATCTGGGAGCATGGGATCAGTGAATTTATCCTTTTAAGTCTGAAATGGTCATGTTGAAGCTATACAGTGATCTGGTCAGGCTGCAGCTTGAATGGAGATAGGGCGACAACGTTATAGCACTGATTCTCTGAACCGCACATGCTTTGTGTCTAATTCTGGTCACTGAAGCATAAGGGAAATATCCAATTCCTGGTATCAAGAAGAGCCACAAGACTGATGTCAAAGGACTGAGTTATGAGGAAAAGTTAGAAAAATTGGGACTGAATAGCCTTGAAAGGAACTGTATGAGGAGACGTTATATAAGTGTAAGAATGCTGTGACTGGTAAACCTTGTATGGAATATTAATCAAGAGGCACCAGATGAATCTTTAATCCCTTCACCTTAACTGCTCATTAAAGAACTAGCTGGAGATTTACCATCCACATCTAAGGTCTTAGACACATAAAAATGAGTTCAATGAATCGTCTTAAATTAACCAGTCCAAAATACATTAACAGTTACCCAAACCAACCATCCTTTTAGAGGACACAGTACACTACAGAATGAATGAGGTAACCTCTTCTTGCTAAAGCCATAAAAGAAGTCATGAATAAAATTTCTTAATTAACTTACTTCTGATAACAAAGTTAACATAATTTTAAGACTAAACATTAAAGAATACATGAAGTATTTGAACAAATGTTATTAACTAACAGATTATAAACTGTATGGGCACAAAGGCAGTTTAAGTGTTTTACAATACCCAATCAGTGTTGCCCTGCTTAATACAGAATAAAGTTAGACTGCGGTCTCGATTGTAACTCCCGGATGGGAACGCAGCAATGTGAGCGAGCCTGTCCGGGAGTGGCAGCAGGCTCGGACAATTTAAACAGCTGCGCCTTGTTAGCAAGACAGGAAGTCAAAGGAAAAACAGCCAGGAAGTCGAAGGAAAGCGGTAGTTGGATATTGTGAAGTGGAGTCTGTAGGTTTCCATGAAAGGTTAATCTCGATGGGCTGAATGGCCTCCCAAATCTCTACTTACCTTTGTGATCCTAAAATATACATTTTTGTACCACTGTTTTTGTGCTTCTGAATTAGTTTAATATATTATTATTTGCACAATGCAAATTAAAAGAGGTTTTAAGTATGTGCTTCATGTGCTTTTTGCACACTTCTCAGTCAGATGGGTTAATACTTCACTGTGTTCTGACCGTTCCACAGATTGCGGCTGATTTTCATCCTTGGGTGCAAGTTGGGTCTATTTTTGTTAGCATTGTTTTTACACCCTGAATCTCACATGTAAATAGCACTCGCTTGTCTGGTCTAAGCTCATTTCCCTAATTATTCACAACCCCAGTTGCCAACTTTCTAGGGATGACATTAGCGGTAGAAGAGAAAAACTGTGTACGTAAAATCTAATGGTATAGGAACAATTAAAAGGGAATGTCAGTGGATTGCCTTAAAGGGCATTTGAAGCCATCAGCAATGTTTGCCAAGGCTGAAGCGGCAGGGGATTAAGAAGTTGCAAGCCAAGGGAAAGGGAACCTTCGGTGCAGTCATGAATCTGCAGACAAGTGACAATGTGGCACAGCCCAGCACCCTGCCCCCTGTTTGGCTGCTGAAGTCAACGTGCCACATGAGCTGCTTGTAATTAGGGTTGTCCTCTGTGCCATTCCACATCACCATCCCACAGGTTGGCACTACAGCATGCCTGAAAGGAGGTGCAGCCAAGTTTCAGACCACAACTGACTGTTACTATCTCTGCATGTGCCAGCCCTCTTCTGCATGGTAACTGCAGATGTCCTCGCCACAGATGGAACAAGTTGGCATCTACCTCTCTGTTGTTCCAGACCCTTAGAAGACAGGTTTCCAGTCATACTCAAGCAGGTTTTTTTGGGGCCCGCAGAAATGGTTGGTAGCATTTTGGCAGATGTCGCGAAATAGGCAATGCTGGCTCTCAATCACTGGCATACCTTCTTTTATGCAGTACCAGATAAAACATGACATGCTGTGATTTGGATGCTTGTGATTGGTTAGTCAGCTATTCACATCTGATGCCACTATTAGAGATCTACTAATAGTGTTCTGTTAGGAAGAGGAGCCTTCACCAACACAACTTCTGCCAAAGTGAGTTATGTTGCCTCTCTTTGCAGACATGGGGATACAGATGCCACCAGAGGGATTGGAGCAATTCAAGGGCAGCCTGACCCGCTGGCTATCCTCTGCAGTTCCTACTCTTCCTCCTTATACCAGCTGTCCTTGTTCTGTTTTATCTCTGTCTCCCTGTCGGCTGCGTTCAGCTAATTGGTCGTGCTCCACTGTATGTACACACTTTATTCCTTTATATTATATGCTAACTATCCCATCATGCTCTGCTTATGCCAAACCATTTGGCCTGTCATGGTACACCATCCTACACATTCTTCTTCCTCATCTATATGCTATTTTTTGGTGACATCATATGGAGGCACAGTGTCAGCATCTATATCTATCTTGTGACATACAGCTTTAATTCTCCACCACTTCCTTTGATCCTATGACCACTTCTTGGTTGTAAGACTACCTCTTGAAATTAATTCATGATTGCATCAAAATTTCATCCTTACAGGTTTTGGACCTTTGGTGAGGGCTTTTTTTAGGGGTATTTTTGTTGAAGCTTTTGCCATTTTTCTCAATGCCTGTCGGAATGGGAGCTGAAGGGGAGGTTCTCTGTAAATTAAAAATATATTGTTCCTCCTGCCTTTTAATGCCCTGGCATTCCCTCTGCCTCATCCCTGGTGGTCCTTCCCTTATGCCAACAAAAGCACCTGATGCACAATAGGTAGCAAGCCATCCTTCATTGGTTGCTGGCACCTTATACTGCAGCCCTGGTGCTCCCAGTGCTTCATGAGAGACATGCCCCAACTGCCAGTAAGTTATGCAATTGGTTGACCTCGCATTATCCAGCAAGTACATTTATGCATAGGTGCATGTAGCAGTAGCAATGCAGAGCTTAGACTGCATTATTGACCCCCTAATGCAAACAGAGCATCACAGATTCATAGAATGTTGCATCACAGAAAGAGATCATTCATCCCATCAAGTCTGCGCAGATTTTGTTTCTCTTCCCCTCATCCCTGGTAATATCCTAGCATTACCTTTTCCATTGCTTTTATATTCTTTCTATAAGGGGGTTCCAAAATTCTGCCAGAGATGCATGCAAATGATAAACATGGTGGCACTTCATGCTTGTGGCTCTGATAAACAGATTGAAGGTCAGAGCTTTGAGACATTAGTAATGCAAGCTACATGTTCCAAACAATATTGGTGAATAGTTTTGCAAATCTTTGATATGACCGTTTTGATTTCTACAGATTTCTTTTACCAGCAGAGGGCAGTGCTTTGAATAGTACAATTCAGTACCGGTCAGTGATTTGGAGTGTTTTACTTAGTGTGGTCACAAGATGGCATTAGTAATCTCTGTAGGAATCCTAGCATTTTTGTGTTAGACTTGCAGAACAGAACTACTGTAAAAAGTACGACTCTAAGATGCACACAGTTTGAACTGAACTAGGCACAGCAGCTCTTCATTCTGAGGTTATCCCTGATATCATCCTTTTAAATCTGCATTGCACTGTCCCCAGGGATTATATTACTATATTATATCCCTCCTATAGTTAGAAGACCAAAAAGTAAGCAACCATCATTTTGTACAGAGACATCATAATCTCATTCCCTTTGTATTCAGTCTCTCTTAATATAAACCCAAAAATCTAATTTGCCTTCTGTAGTGTCCGCGTATCAATAACACACGGACTGCAGGAGAACGGTAATAACAGGTGTTTACTGAACAGAGGGTATGCTGGAACTGAAAGTACAGAAGCCTGCTATGGCTTTATATACAGGTGTGGTCACTGCCGGTACTACAGTATAAAAGCAGTTCTCTCTTAAAGGTACATACACAACAATTCCTCCCCTTTTAGATAAACAGTACATAACATTCATTTAACAATTAAATAATAACTAATTACAATTACAATTTTCTTTGTACTATATACATCAGCTGAAAGTAATCATTTATAAATTCAGTCTTTGAGGAGGCTTCGTGATCCTGTCTGGATAGCGCCTTTCTCGAGTATCCTGTTCTTGCGGCGGAGTCGATTCTGGCTCATTGTCATTGGTTGGTTCGTCAGCTTCCAATACCACTGATTCTGAGGTAGACGCAATCTGTACTTCGGGTTCCTCACCAGGTGCGCATGCTCGTGGTATGGGTTTGAGTTGTTCCTGTGATTCTAGAATCTGGTCAGCATGGCGTCTCACGATGCTCTCTCCAATGTCCACTGTGTACATTAGTGGTCCCTGCCGTGTGCATATCGTTCCTGGCTGCCATTTTTCTGTTCGGTAGTCGCGAGCCAAGACTGGTTGCCCTATCTTGAAGCTCCTGGTTGGCTTCTCATTGATGTGCTGGAATTGCTTATTCTCAACATCTCGTCTTATGTTTGGTTTGAGCAAATCCAGGTGACATCTTAACCTTCGGTTAAAGAACATCATGGCTGGAACTTGGTTGGTGACTGCATGTGTCGCATTCCGGTAAGCAAACAAGAAATTATCCACCTTGTGTTGCAGTGGTATGTTGTCGTTATACATCGCCTTTATTGCTTTTTTAAAGGTTTGTACAAACCTCTCAGCCAATCCATTTGTGGCTGGATGATATGGGGTGGATGTGTAATGCTTTACCCCATTATTCCTCAAAAACCTCCGGAAATCCTCGGACACAAACTGTGGTCCATTGTCGGAGCAAATCTGTTCTGGCAAGCCATTCCTGGCGAAGATGGTCCGTAGGACTGTATTGTTTTCTCCGTGGTGGTGGAGGACATTTTGATGACCTCTGGCCATTTCGAATGTGCATCCACGGCGATTAAAAACATTGAGTCCATAAATGGACCAGCAAAATCAATGTGTACCCATTGCCATGGAGATGAGGGTCACTCCCATGGGTGTAGCGGGGCCTGTGGTGGAGCGTTTTGGACTTTCTGGCATCCTGTGCATCTCTTGGTCATTTCCTCGATTTCTTTATCGATTCCCGGCCACCACACAAACGCCCTGGCTAGGCTCTTCATTTTTACACCTCCCAGATGACCCTCATGAAGCTCATTGAGCACTCTATCTCTCAACTTGGGTGGAATTACCACTCGGGATGCACACATCAAGGTCCCCCGGCACACTGACAGCTGTTCTCTCCTTGGCGAGAATGCTGGCAACAGTGAGTCGCCATGTGCTGGCCATCCCTTCACCGTCAAATCATAGACCCGAGAGAGTGTCGGGTCATTTCGGGTTTCCTTCTCTATACTTGAGTTTGTAACAGGTAGACATTCGACTATGGTCGAATGGAATATCTCAACAGGGTCCACTGCAGGTGCTTCCTCCACCGTAGGCAGCGGCAGGCGCGACAGCCCATCAGCATTTCCATGCTGTTTCGTGCCCTTATACTCTATGTCGTATTGATGTGCCCCTAGAAAAAGGGACCATCTTTGCAGCTGTTGCACCGTCATCACCGGAACGCCCTTCTTTGGGTTAAAAATGGAGACAAGAGGCTGGTGATTAGTCAGTAAGGTGAATTTCTGCCCGTGCAGATAGTGATTGAACTTCTTCACCCCCCACACCAGGCTGAGGGCCTCCCTGTCAATCTGGGCGTAGTTACGCTCGGCTGAGGTTAATGAGCGTGACGCAAAGGCTATTGGCCTCTCTGAACCGTCAAGGAATTTGTGCAACAGCACCGCTCCAATGCCGTAGGGAGACGCATCACATGCCAACTGAATCGGTAGTGTTGGATTGTAGTGGGCCAATACTTCTTTTGAAGTGATTAGGCATTTACATTTCTGAAAGGCACGCTTACACTCATCACTCCATTTCCATGCTACTCCAGTTTGCAGCAGGGCGTTCAGTGGGTGCAGAATTGTAGACAAATTTGGCAAGAACTTATGGTAGTAGTTCACCAACCCGAGGAACGACCTCAGTTGCGACACATTTTCCGGTGCTGGAGCCTTGACTACTGCCTCAATCTTGTCTGGGGACTTAAGTAACCCCTCTTCATCAATCACGTGGCCACAATATGAGATTTGTTTCCTGAAAAACTCGCATTTGGGGCAGTTCGCTCGTAGCCCATATTCTTGTAATCTAGTGAGCACCTGCTCCAGGTTGGCAAGGTGTTCACTGTCATTTTCGCCCGTAACCAGGATGTCGTCCAAATAACACTGGGTCCCCAGGATCCCTTGCAGGACTTGTTCCATCGCCCTCTGCCAAATAGCCGGAGCTGATGCTACCCCGAATACCAGTCAGTTGTACTGGTAAAGACCTTTGTGAGTGTTTATTGTGAGATATTTTCTAGATGCTTCTTCTACCTCCATTTGTAGATACGCTTGGGCCAGATCAATCTTCTTAAAGCGTTTCCCTCCAGATAGTGAGGCGAAAATATCTTCTATCCGCGGAAGTGGATATTGTACTGTGTGAAGGACTGGGTTCACAGTTACCTTAAAGTCCCCACAGATGCGAACCTTCTTCGGTTCCCCAGGTGTGCTGCTCAATGATTTCTTCATTACAGGAACGATGGGTGTGGCCCACTCGCTCCAGTCCACCTTGGACAGCACACCCGAACGCTCCAGACTCTCCAGCTCTGCTTCGATGGCTGGGCGGATCGCATACGGTAAAAAATTTTGGGTTTGCGTTATCTTCAAATTTTATCGTTGCCGTTACGCCTTTTAGAGTCCCAAGTCCTTGCTGGAACACCTCTTTCGAGTCAGTTAGAATTTTTGACAGTCGTCCAGGTGTGACGTCGTCATCCTTTTTGTCAGCCACAGTTAGCGCCTGAATGGAATGCGAATCCAATTGTATTTTTCGGATCCATTCACGTCCCAATAATGGTGGTCCTCCATCTTGTAGTATATATAGATACAGTTTCTGTGTTTCCTTGCCGTTGTATTTAACGGGCACCCTTATTTTTCCTCTGGGGTAGACTTTTTGCCCCGTATATGTCTTCAAGACAATGGACGTGTCCTTCAAGGGTATGTGTGAGAATAGCCGCTCATAGTCTCGTCGATTCATGACTGTTAGGGCTGATCCTGTGTCCAATTCCATCTTTACTTGGGACCCTGCTATCATGAGGGTGACCCAAATGGTTCGGTGATCCTCCTTTGCGATCACGTTGTGTAACTTTAGACAACTTAGTCTCCTGCTCCCGGAGTCATTATCACTCTTCTGAACTACTGTCCGTCATCTTTTGTACTTTCTTGTACTTTTCCTTAGTAGTTCTTTTAGTGTTGGTTTTCTTTCCCGACCTGCAGACTCGTGCTATGTGTCCCACTTTTCCACATTGCCTGCATACTTTCTCCTTAAACCAGCAATCCTTCTGGTCATGGGTTGTTCTGCCGCAGCGATAGCACTTTTCTGCTCCATATGCCATTTCATTGGTGCTATATTCTTGCGGTTTCTGTTGTATTTCCGCAGCTCCCCGTGCTGCTGCTTCGTAGGATACTGCAACGCTGAAAGCCTTTTCTAGCGTAAGGTCCTTTTCCGAAAGTAGTCGTTTCTGGGTTCCTTCACTCTGGAGCCCGCAGACAAACTTATCCCTTAAGGTATCTGCCAGTCCTGCTCCGAACTGGCAGTGTTTCGATAACTTGCGTAGTTCCGAAAGATAGTCAGCATTACTCTCGTCTTTGTGCTGGTTTCTTTTATGGAACTTGAATCTTTCTGCTATCAGCAGCAGTGTAGGGTTTAGATGTTCCTGTAAGACATTGACAATCTCTTCAAAGCTTTTCTCCATTGGTTTAGCTGGGGTAATTAAATTCCGCAATAGGCCGTACGTTCTCGCGTCCATCAAATTCAATAATACTGACGCCTTCTTTTCATCGGCCACCTCCTTTGCCTTGCAGTACACTTCAATTCTTTCCACATACGTGGTCCAGTCTTCTGTTTCATTGTCGAAAGCAGTGATGCTGCCACTCTTCGGCATCTTGGGTGGTTTAAAATGGCACCTCCCGCGCTTTTCCTTCTTCCCCAATGGATTAAAATGGCGCCTCCCGCGCTTTTCCTTCTTCCCCCTGCTGCCAATGCTGCTACTAGTGTTCTAACTAGTAATGGCGGCGCCCCGTGGCTTTTTGCGCGTCTCTCTTTTGTTAATTAATTTTCTTAGTTTTATTCTTTTTCGACGCTGTCCACTGTGCGTCTCTTTTCCTTCCCCTTTTTTATTTTCTTTAACGCTGCCCGACTCTTGAGTACCGGCCGCGCCCTGTGCGCTCCACCCTCTCTCTCTTTTTCTTCCCGACGACGCTGCTCGGCCCCCTTGCAGAGCCGCTCGATCGAGCTCTAGCCCGCCGCAGTCCGGGAAGGGTCAGCGCACTACCTGCTACCAGCCCGATTTGCTGGGACACCTTGACTGGAGAACCAAGCCCAGCTCTCCACCGCTTCCCCTGCAATTCTCTGAACTCCGATGGATCACTGGGCGGTTGCCCACGGTCGACGCCCGTTGCTCTGGCTTCGACCTCCAAGAAGCTTCTTTCCAGGGATGGATCCCCGTGAGGTGATGCAGTACTGCAGGTGAGTTTGAACCTGCTCGTCGCCACTGTACTGTCCGCGTATCAATAACACACGGACTGCAGGAGAACGGTAATAACAGGTGTTTACTGAACAGAGGGTATGCTGGAACTGAAAGTACAGAAGCCTGCTACGGCTTTATATACAGGTGTGGTCACTGCCGGTACTACAGTATAAAAGCAGTTCTCTCTTAAAGGTACATACACAACACCTTCTCCATTGCTTTTTTTAACCGCTTCACCCACTTTTAAAGACTTGTGTCTCTGCACACCTAGATTCCTTTGCTAATTAATTGCATTTAGAAGTATACCATTGAAGGCATGTTTCCATTCTTTTTTCTCATTCCAAAAATGTATGACATCACATTTTTCTATATTAAACTGCACCTAGCACTTAGCTACCCATTCTCCAACCCTTACTGTGCCTTCCTGTGGTCTCATGGATTCTTCCGGGTGGTGTGCTACCCCTCCCAGTTTGATATTAACAGCAAACTTTGATATGGGTTACTTTATGTCTAAGGGTACAGTAGCCTACTAGTTAAGGAACTGGAATAAAAATCCAGAAGGTTGTGAGTTCAAATTTCACCATGGCAAAGATGTGAAACTGAATTCAATAAATTTGTGGATGAGCACCAGAAAGCTGCCAGAATTTTGTAAAAAAATCCAATTGGTTCACTAATGTCCTTCAAGGAAAGGAACCTGCCACCCCCACCCATTCTGGCCTACATGTGACTGCAGTCCACACTTAGAGTCATAGATTTATACAGCACAGAAACAGGCCCTTCAGCCCATCGTGTCCACGCTGGCCATCAAGCCCTGTCTATCCTAATCCCATTTTCCAGCACTTGGTCCGTAGCCTTGTATGCTATTGTAACGGCTTCAGTGGCACTCGCCGCCTGAGGGCAGTTTTTGAGGCTTCGGTGCGCTGCTGCTGTGCCTTCTGGGCCCTTCTCACCTGTTTCTCGAGTAATTGATCTCATCAGAGTAATTAGGCTAGTTAATAAAGTTGTTCAGTTTTGTCCTTGTCTTGTTTCTCTGTGCCTCTGGCCTCACCTGTGTCTTGTTAATGTATTTGTCTCCTGTCTCATTTGATTAATTATGTCACGTGACCACTCTGGCCTGTATTTAAGCTTCCTGTTTCCTGTCCTCTTTGCTCAGTCCTGGGTTCGCCTGCCTGCAGGTAGCAGCTCCCTCGAGTCTCTGTGTTTTCGAGTTTCAAGGAATCTCCTTTCGAGTGTTACCATGTCTCTCTGTTTTCAAGTCTCAACTGAATCTCCTTTCGAGTTCACAGAATCACAGAAACCCCACAGTGCAGATAGAGGCCATTTCGGCCCATCGAGCCTGCACCGACACTTATCCCACCCGATCCCCGTAACCCCTACACCGACACTTATCCCACCCGATCCCTGTAACCCCACGTATTTAATCCCCCTAACACTAAGGGTCAATTTTTATCATGGTCAATCAACCTAACCCGCACATCTTTGGACTGTGGGAGGAAACCGGAGCACCCGGAGGAAACCCACGCAAACACGGGGAGAATGTGCAAACTCCACACAGACAGTCACCCGAGGCCGGATTCGAACCCGGGTCCCTGGCGCTGTGAGGCAACAGTGCTAACCACTATGCCGGTCTCGAGTCCTTGGATAGGTTTCCTGCACTTGAGTCCACTACCAAAACCCTAGCAAAACGGCCCCGTGACAGTAGGACTGAGCCAGGAGGACAGGAAACAGGAAGCTTAAATACAGGCCAGAGTGGTCATGTGACATAATTAATCAAATGAGACAGGAGACAAATACATTAACAAGACACAGGTGAGGCCAGAGGCACAGAGAAACTAGACAAGGACAAAACTGAACAACTTTATTAACTAGCCTAATTATTCTGATGAGATCAATTACTCGAGAAACAGGTGAGGAGAGGGGCCCAAAGGCACGGCAGCAGCGCACCGAAGCCTCAAAAACCGCCCTCAGGCGGCGAGCAGAGGGAAGTGCCACTGAAGCCGTTACAGCTATGGCGTTTCAAGTGCTCATCTAAATGCTTCTTGAATGTTGTGAGGGTTCCTGCCTCTACCACCATTTCAGGCAGTGAGTTCCAGATTCCAACCACCCTCTGGGTGAAAAAGTTTTTCCTCAAATCCCTCTAAACCTCCTGCCCCTTACCTTGAAACTATGCCCCCTAGTTATTGACCCCTCTACTAAGGGGAAAAGTTCCTTTCTATCTACCCTATCTATGTCCCTCATAATTTTGTACACCTCAATCAGGTCCCCCCTCAGCCTTCTCTGCTCTAAGGAAAACAACCCCAGCCTGTCCAGTCTCTCTTCATAACTGAAACGCTCCAGCCCAGGTAACATCCTGGTGAATCTCCTCTGCACCCTCTCTAATGCAGTCACATCCTTCCTATAGTGTGGCGACCAGAACTGCACGCAGTATTCCAGCTGTGGCTTAACTAGCGTTTTGTACAGCTCCATCATAACCTCCCTGCTCTTATATTCTATGCCTTGGCTAATGAAGGCAAGTATCCCATATGCCTTCTTAACCACCTTATCTACCTGTCCTACTGCCTTCAGAGATCTATGTACATGCACACCAAGGTCCCTCTGATCCTCTGTCCTTCCTAGGGTCCTACCATTCATTGTGTATTCCCCTGCCTTGTTAGTCCTCCCAAAATGCATCACCTCACACTTTTCAGGGTTAAATTCCATTTGCCACTGTTCTGCCCATCTAACCAACCCGTCTATATCATCCTGTAGCCTGAGACTTCCCTCCTTGCTGTTTACCACTCCACCAATTTTCGTGTCATCTGCGAACTTACTGATCATACCTCCTACATTCATATCTAAATCATTAATGTACACTACAAACAGCAAGGGACCCAGCACCGATCCCTGCGGTACACTACCGGACACAGGCTTCCAGTCACAAATACAACCTTCGACCATCACCCTCTGCCTCCTGCCACTAAGCTAATTTTGGATCCAATGTGCCAAATTGCCCTGGATCCCATGGGCTCTTACCTTCTTGACCAGTCTCCCATGTGGGACTTTGTCAAATGCCTTACTGAAGTCCATGTAGACTACATCAACTGCACTACCCTCATCCACACACCTAGTCACCCCCTCAAAATTCAATCAAATTGGTTAGACATGATCTCCCCCTGACAAAGCCATGATTATCCTTGATTAATCCTTGCCTCTCCAAATGGAAACTAATTCTGTCCCTCAGAACTTTTTCCAATAATTTCCCTACCACTGATGTTAGGCTCACTGGCCTGTAATTCCCTGGTTTATTCCTACTACCCTTCTTGAATAATGGCGCTACGTTAGCAGTCCTCTGGCACCTCCCCTGTGGCCAGAGAGGTTCTGAAAATTTGTGTCAGAGCCCCTGCAATCTCCTCCCTTGCCTCACACAGCAGCCTGTGATACATCTCGTCTGGGCCTGGGGATTTATCCACTTTTAAGCCCGCTAAAACTGCTAGTACAGTACCTCCTCCCTCTCAATGCTGGATTTTTCCAACCTTGGCGGGTCTGGGGCAGGCAACGTCTGAGGCCCTCGCATCTGTGTCGATCCCAGCCTCCAACAAGATTTTACGTTGATGGGGCTTGTTAAGCCCGCCCTGCAAGGTTCCCGGCCAATTAATAGGAAGCGGGACTGATGATATCATTTGATGACGTGTCATCAGTCGGTTTCCTTAAAGGGACCATGGCCACAATCATTTTGACAGTTGTGCTGTCGGTGTTCTGCAGCATTGAGGTGCTGCAAACACTGACAAGCACTGCACAAAGATGTACGGCTGCACGCAGGCTCTCCCATTACTCCCTCCATATGGAGGGAGTCGCAGCACGCAGGGAGGTCCTCTTCCCTTCCAATGGGCGGAAGAGACCTCCCCAGAACACCAACACAGCCTGGTTGCACATTGCACAGGAGGGCACAAGCAGGGACGTCATCAGGAGAACCAGGCTGCAGTGGTGCAAACCTTTCAACGATCTCAGTAGATCACGAAATGTTACTGCAATGCCACACTCAACCTCCTCCTGCTGTGCCACTCATCACATCCCCATCACTCTGCCTTCCCTACCCTACTCCTGCACATCCTTACTCACACCAGCTTACCTTACACCTCTACCCATCCCTCTCTATCTACGTTATCACTTCCCCACCTCGCTAGCCACCCTCACACTCGCCTTCATCCTTGTCCAATCATTCAAACTAACAACACACAAGGGTAGGCACTTGTGTGCTTCAGCCAATGTTCATGTAAAGTTTATGGTAATATGTTGTCAAGCATTGAAATCTTTATTTTCAACACTTTGCCTTCTTGGACAGATTTGTGTGCACCTTTGGAAGTGTCTTAGTGAGTTCCAGTGAATGGTGAGACATAACAACCCCCCCCCCACCCCGCCCGCCCCACACACAATGGTGCTGAGTGTGAAAGGAATGGCTTGGACATTGTAGGGATGCTTTATGGTGCTGGTGTGGGGTGGTGCCAACCTGGCGCATCCTGTGGCAGCCAGAGTGTACAGTGTTAAGTGAAGCAAATCTGGACATGGTGAGGCCATCGCTGGCATCCCGGGCAGCAATGTGCACGGATGATGATGCCCTGTGTCCAGTGCAGCATCAGTTGATTGCAGAGAAGGCTGGTGTGGATGTTGGTGCTGCTGGTGTGCCTGGTGATGCTAGTGTTGGGACTGATCATGTTGGAATTCTGAGGACCAAGGTGAGATTTTTTCAAGGGCACCGATGCTGTTGGACTAGATGGCAGGTGAGGTTCTGATGACAGAAGTAATCTGCCAATGTAGGAGTGTGATGGAATACTCTCCACTTGCCTGGATGAGTGCAGCTCCAACAACACTCAAGAAGCTCGACACCATCCAGGACAAAGCAGCCCGCTTGATTGGCACCCCATCTGCCACCTTAAACATTCACTCCCTCCACCACCGGCATACCGTGTGTAAGCTTTTTATTTCGACTGGCATTAAATTGACAGCAAGACCAATTCTTTTGAAACAATTTGGAGTAAGTTTATTAAACACACACACTCATGCAAGTTTATTAAACACGCACTCATGCACATCGAAACAATAGCCTACTAGTATTTATGGACTCTACTCGATTACAACACGTAAGGTAATGGGTTAGATTTACAGAGACTTGTACTTCCCTGAGTCAAGCAATTTTCCTTGCTTCTTGGTCTGGTCTGTAGAGGGAGGGCTTCTTGTTTTTCTGCGTGGTCATCCAGAGAACTAGAGAGAGCCTTTGGGTTCCTTATAAGTCCATTGTCTCTAGTCTAAGTTGCTAAGACCCCAGGATTGGGCCTTAGTTTCATGGCAGTTCTTGATTGGCTTTCTGTTGAACATGTGTCTGTCTGCAGTGGCTGGTGCCATTTCTTGCTTAAGTTAATTGTTGACACCTTTCAATGGCTCTTGAGTTTCGATGGTGAGTTTCGATGGTGTCTCTGTGGGAGTTATCCTGTTATGCAGGTTTCCTTTGTTAAGTTTCGCACCGTTGCCTTGAGCTCTGCTCACCCAGGGGAGATCCATACACATCAAATTTATCTTTATTACATACATCTTATATTAATAGCCTTGAGTCCATCACACATACAAAACATAGATTTTTATTCTTACAGATTCCCCACCTTGAGGGGGAAATATCCTTACTGACCCTTCATTTGGTTTATCTCCTCAGGGCTCACATATGGTGGTTCAATTTCCTATGGAGATGATCCCCGCCACTACAATTATGGCTTGTGCCAGTATCATAAGCATTGAGAGGTTCTGAGCCAGGAGTGTTGTCCTACATTATATAACAGGTTAACATAATCCTGGACCTGTTTAAACTCTTATGGACAAGAGGTTCTAGGGCAGTTCATGTATTACATCCCGTCCCTCTTTATTTATTCCTGTCAGGATCCCCTTAAGCTGTTACTCTTTGGCAGTTTTTTAACTGGTTAATATGATACCATTTCTTGTACTTAATGGCCTTTTTCCCGGTAACTGAATCAAATAAACCACGGGGCTCAATTGGTCTATAATCGTATGCAGTTCCCACCACCTGGGCTTAAAGGCATGCTTCTTTTTCCCATAATTTGGAATCATTACGGTGTCCCCCACCTGATACTCAAAGGGATGTACTTTCTTGTCAAAGCACTTTTAATTTGTCTTTTTGACTTCCCCAATTTCGTGGCCACAAATCGATTCACCTGATCGACGTGATCTACCACTTGTTCCAGCCACTTGGAACTACATGTTTCCATTGTCAAGGGGCTCATCCCCGTTAGTGTTAACTGGCCTGGTGTTCTCATGAGTCTCCCCGCCATGGCCTGAGATGGGGAAACTCCTGTTGTTTATGAGGTGTGGACCTCATTGCCATTAAGCACATTGTCAGCATGTTAGCCCATTGAGTGGGGTGGTCCGCACACAATCTTTTTAACATTTACTTGAGGGCCCTGTTCCCCCTTTCGACCCCCTCCGGACGACTGGGGGTGGTGAGCAATATGTAGTTTGTGTTTTATCCCCAACATTTCCTGCAGGTGGGTAAAAATCTTACCGGTAAAGTGCGAACCTTGATCACTGTCCACTTGTACCGGTACTCCCCACCTACAAAACACATGATTTAATAGTGTTTTGGCTGCCGTGATTGTGGTGTTGGAGCGGCAGGGGAATGCTTCGATCCATTTAGTGAATTAATCCACTGCCACTAGGGCAGGCTGAAAATTGCCTTGAGCCTGTGGAAGTGGAAGTGGCCCAATGAAGACCATCTGGAGGTGAGTCCATGGCCCTTTGAAGCAAGGCTCGGTTAGTGCACGTGGGAGGATTGTGCTGCAGGCACGGTAGGCATCGTGCCACATATAGGTTGATTGTTTCCCTCATGGAAAGCCACCAAGCTGTGGATGCTACCTTATAGAAGGTTACCAGGGCCGAATAGTGCCCTGCCGGGGAGAGCAGTTCCTGACCCACCTCTGGAGGAACACACACCACCGGGCAGGCATATGGCTTTCTTTTCAACATCAGCAACTGCTCTGCTGAGTCAGGGGCAATGGCTGTCGGTTGAGGAAGGGGTCTGCCTTCCTCGTGCCAGGTGCTTACAAGGACATATGGCCAGTATTGCTGCTGCAGGGATTTTAAATCTAGGTGATCTGTTGGGGAGCCCTTGCTAAAAGCATTGCAGGGCTCAACAACTATATCCTCTATCGCCCCATCAATCACAGCGTCCTTGGCTGCTCTGTCTGCTCTGGAATTTCCCTCACTATGTGGACCCCCTTTTCTATGGGCTGCTACCTTTCCTATGAAGCAGGGCTGGGATCGCTGTTTAAGGTATGACCAGAGTAGGCGTAACCAGGGCCCATGGACCAGGGCCTTACTGTCTATTGTACGGTAGTCATTTTTGTGGTATAGGGGCAAGGAGAGCATGGTGTTTATAGCATAGGCGCTATCGGACCAAATATTCACGGGTCTGAGGTTTCTTTCACGGCGGTTAGAAGTGCGGCGATTTCTGTATATTGTGAAGACTATCGGTTGCATCATCGCTGGATGGTTCTCTCTAGCAATACCACAGCATACCCGGTGTGAGGGGATCCCTCGATGTGATATGAGGACCCATCGATGCAGACATCTGGGGCTCCCTGTATGAGCTCTTTCTGCACAGGATGGGTCTCAAAGTTAATCAGGGGTAGCGGACATTCATGCGGTTCCCCCTCATAAACCAGAAATTGTGGCAGCAATGTGGTGGGTTTGGAAATGATACCAATGTCTCTTTCCATAAATTCCAATGTCCATTTGCTGAGGCGCTGCGAGGAAACTAGCGAATCTGCAGGTTTCATCAGTAGGTTCAGAGGCGCGTGAGCACTGTGAAGGATGGTCGCTTGTAGCCCAGAAATAAAGTTAAAATGATGTACCGCCCAGAAGACGGCCAGCAAGTGGCGCACGCATGCGGTATACGTCTTTTCTGCCCCCTGCAGGATTCGAGATGCGTATGCAATGGGCTGTAGTCAATTAGCTCGCGTTTGGCACAGAACTGCGGCGAGGCTTTGTTCTGTGACCCCGACCTCCAAATGGAAGGGCTGCATGTGATCTGGAGGAATCAGACATGTGGCCTGTATCACTGCAGTTTTTAATTTGGCCATGGACTGGGTGTGAGCATTAATCCATGCCGGGCGTATGTCATCACCCTGCAGTTTCATCAAATCACACAGGGGCTTTGCGCACTCTGCAAAGCCTGGAATAAAGTTCCTTTGGTACCCCACCAAACCCAAGAATGATCGTAGGGCTGTTTTGGAAGTGGATAATGGTAGTTGCTGTATTATCTCCACCTTGTGGGAGTCGGGGGACAATCCCTCTGGAGAAAGGGACACTCCCAGAAAAGTGACCCGTTCTTTTACCAACTGAGCCTTACGGGGATTCACCTTTAGTCCCGCCTGAGCCAACAATGTCAACAGTTCGTGCAAAAGGGACAGATGCTCCTCCATGCTATTGGTTGCCAGCAGTAGATCTCTACGTACTGTAGCAAGCAGGTAGGGTGGGAAAAGTCTTTTAAAACTGCAGCCATTCTTTTGTGGAAGATCGTGGGGGCATTGTGGAACCCCTGAGGCAGGCATGCCCAGGTGTAGCCCTGGTCCTCAAATGTGAACGCGAATTTGTACTGGTCCTCCCTTTTAACAGGGATACTCCAGAATCCATTGGCGATGTCAAGGGTCGAGAAGTAATTGGAACCAGCAGGAATTTGAGATAATATGGTGGGAGCTTCTCTTGCTACCGGTGAGCAGGCTGGCGATACAGAATTTAACTTTCTGTAATCAATAGTCAGTCGCCAGCTGCTATCAGGCTTTTTAACCGGCCATGTGGGTGAGTTGGTTGTGAAAGTGTCTGTCCTAACAACACCCTGCTCGACTAGGGATTTTATGATGTCTCGGATGTAAGGGTGACTCTCCCTTGGGATAGGACACTCTTTGGTGAATGAGTGGGGGGGTCCCTCAATAGACTCTTTGTCTGCCATTTTTCCACAATCGTGCTTGCACGTGGCAAACACCGCTAGGTGTTCCTGAATTAGTTTTGCCACAGCTTCATTTTCGCTCCCCGGAGGGTCATACTTGGATGGCTTTTTAATAGCAAAAACAGAGTAAGCATCTGAAATTTCTTTAATTTTTGCATTATTTCTCAATCCCATCCAAACACAGTCCCGATTGTAAACTATTGTAATCGCCATACTGATCCAACACATCAGTCCCTAAAATTCCCCTTCCGTCAGGGGTGGTCATCAGCATCGGTGCTGGGACCTTACAAGTGAGGCCTCTCAACTGAAGTTCAGAGGCCTTCCCTGTATACGCGGTGGTTGTATCACCATTAAACCCTATAAGGGCCGTACAACCCTTGCCCGCCGCTGCATGGCGTTCAGGATATGGGGTGTGGATGATGGTAACGGCTGAGCCAGTGTCTATAAGCATAGTCTGCTGCCGGCCCCCTTTTAAGACAACAAGGACTACTGGTCTCCCACTACCATCACGTCAGAACCCCACTTCTGACCAATCTTTGGGGGCCAAACCCCATCATAGGGTGGATCCTTGGAGGGGTCCCTCCAATGGGTGTGCATTGATGATAGGATTTTGCATTCCCAATGGGTGTGCATTGGTGATTGCGTGCACCGGTAAATGATTTTGCATTCCCTCTGTGACAATTTGGGCTTTCATGAGGGTTATCAACTGGTCCAATCATTGATCCGTCCCAGAGGGCTTGGATTCGTCCTTTTTTAGAAGGGTAACTAACTGAGCCAATTGTTGTTCCATCCCAGAGCGTTTGGGTTCGTCCCTCGGGAGGTATCTATGCGTTGCATCATGGTCCAGTGCCTGTCTGGGTCTCCTGCAGTGTTTTGCTAGGTGACCTTTCTTCTTACAATTAAAGAACTGTCCCCTAAAGGGGTTATACCTAGATCCCTCCACCGCTGACACTGGTTTCTTTGCGATGGGTGGTGACTTCACCTTTAACTGGTCTTTTACCATCTTCCAGGCTCTTTGAACGTTAGTCTCTATATCTGTCCACTGATCGGTGGGCCTCATGGCTATGCCCAGGGTGGTTTTAACTAAAGAGTGGAGTTAGATCAGGAACATCATTTTGAATTGTTCCTGATTCTTTCCTGCTGCCGCATTTGCGGGTGCCTGATTCTGGGTACGTTTATAGATATCGTACAGGCGATTACTGAAGGCTCTAGGGGTCTCATCTGGGCGCTGTTTGGTCTGACTAAGCATAGCCACTAAGTTTAAGTTTTGGATCCCTAAATGGTTTAGGATCGCTGTCATGACTGCATCATTCGCTGTGCCACACTGGAGGATCGCGTCTGGCAGATTATTCTTTAAAGAAATGGAACAGGCCAAGAGGAGGACTCATGTTAAGTCTCCCTCTTCTAACTCGGGGTGACCCCTCCTGAAATCTGCCCACCTCCTATTAACTACCAATGGGTTATCCCCATCATTAATGGGCCCCAACTCGTGGCTACACGCCGTGGCATCCGCACCAGATATGGGCCGTGAGTCGGTATGGTTACTAATGATGTGACCATGCACTGTACGCTGTAAAGAGGCGGTCACCACTGCTACGGTTGGCTCTTGTGTCTCCAGTGTATCCCATCCTTCACCGCCCTCCTGGGGATTATACTGACTGCCTTCCTCTTCCCAATCTGTCTCCCCCTCGTCCCCTTCTGTTGTCTCTGTTATGGCTCCGTGTTACTGCGGATACTAGAGCCTGTTGCTGCCCTAATTTACTCTTTAGCCGTGCTATTTCTAGGTGGCACTGGGAGTGGTCTGCCTCCTTATGTGGCTTCTTAATTGCTTCCCTTAATGCCCCCCTAACGTCGTCTACTTCCTGCCGGAGCCCCAGGTTCTCCAATTTATATTTCTTGAGCTCTAATCTTGTTTCATTTGCTGCCGCGACAGCTGCTCCTGCATTTAAATTTGAGAGGCTTTGTTGCTATAGCAACAAAGCTGCCTGCTCGGCTCCTCTTTCTAGTTGCCTGAGACTGTGGCCTAATCGATCGATTTCTTGTCTCAAATGCTGGATTTCTCCCTCCTTTAACTGCCTAACAAGCTGGATGTCTTCTTCTTTCTGTTCTTTCATACTTTGAATCTCCTTTTCTTTTAGTTGAATCTCTTTGACTTTTAGACCTTTTAAATCTTGTATCTCTCCTTTTAAATCTCGAATCTCTTTTGCATCCTGCCTCATTAATTCCTCATCTCTCCGAGCACAGTAATGTGCCCTGAATGCCAAGAGACTGTTTGCCTGTTTGGGCCTTAGCTTTCCCTCATCTACCCTCTCCTGGATAAATGCCACGAGCTCCCCAAAGGACGCCTGTTGGCCCTTACGGCTGCATCGTGCCCATAACTCTTGTAAGTCCCTTATGGACACCTTTTCATATATTTTCTCATAGTAGGCTACAGCTATGTCTTTTGCTGGCTTTTTGTACACCCCCGATCCCTTCATCCTGTGTCTTTTGAATTTACTTTAAAACTTCGCACCACAGGTTAGAATCGCAACTCCCAAAATTTTCAATTGTTTAAAAGAATGATCTAAAGTTGTCTCACCAGATCCCAGACGAGCCCCCAGTATTGTAAGCTTTTTATTTCGACTGGCATTAAATTGTGTAATGAGAGAGGATTAATTAGCAATCTTGTTGTACAAGGCTCCTTGGGTCAGAGCGATCATAATATGATAGAATTCTTCATTAGGATGGAGAATGAAGTAGTTGACTCGGACACTAGGGTCCTGAATTTAAATAAAGGAAACTACGATGGTATGAGGTGCGAATTGGGTAGGATTGATTGGGAAATGTCACTTAAAGGGTTGACGGTGGATAGACAATGGCAAACATTCAAAGACCGCATGGATGAACTACAGAAATTGTTCATCCCAGTTTGGGATAAGAATAAAACAAAAAGGGTGACTCAACCGTGGATAACAAGGGAAATTAGGGATAGCATAAGATCCAAGGAGAGGGCATATAAATTGGCCAGAAAAAGCAGTAACCCTGAGGATTGGGAGCAGTTTAGGATTCAACAAAGGAGGACAAAGGGATTAATTAAGAAGGGGAAAATAGAATATGAAAGTAAGCTTGCAGGGAACATAAAAACTGACTAAGAGCTTTTATAGATATGTGAAGAGAAAAAGATTTAGTGAAATCAAGTGTAGGTCCCTTGCAGTCAGAAGCAGGGGAAGTTATAATGGGGAACAAAGAAATGGCAGACCAATTAATTGCATATTTTGGTTCTGTCTTCACAAAGGAGGACACAAATAACCTCCCAGAGATGTTGGAGAGCATAGGGTCTGATGAGAGGGAGGAACTGAAAGAAATCAGTATTTGTAGGGAAATGGTGTTGAGGAAATTGATGGGATTGAAGGCCGATAAATCCCCAGGGCCTGATAATCTACATCCTAGGGTACTTAAGGAAGTGGCCCTAGAAATAGTAGATGCATTGCTGGTCATCTGCCAAAATTCGCTGGAATCTGGAACTGTACCCATGGATTGGCGGGTAGCTAATGTTACCCCACTATTCAAAAAGGGTGGTAGAGAGAAAGCGGGGAATTACAGACCAGTAAGCCTGACATCGGTAGTGGGGAAAATGCTAGAGTCCATTATAAAGGATGTAATAGCTGAGCACTTGGAAAACAGTGACAGGATCGGACAAAGTCAACATGGATTTACGAAAGGTAAATCGTGCTTGACTAATCTACTGGAATTTTTTGAGGATGTAACTGGGAAAATAGATAAGGGAGAACCAGTAGATGTGGTGTATTTGGACTTTCAGAAGGCTTTCGATAAGGTCCCATATAAGAGATTAGCGTGTAAAGTTAAGGCACATGGGATTGGGGGCAAGGTATTGACTTGGATAGAGAACTGGTTGGCGGACAGAAAGCAGAGAGTAGGAATTAATGGGTCTTTTTCCGAGTGGCAGGCAGTGACTAGTGGGGTACCGCAGGGATCGGTCCTTGGACCCCAGCTATTCACAATATACATTAATGATCTAGACAAGGGAACTAGATGTAATATCTCCAAGTTTGCAGACGACACAAAGCTGGGTGGGCGTGTGTGCTGCGAGGAGGATACTGAGAAACTCCAGGATGATTTGGACAGGTTGGGTGATTGGGCAGAAGCGTGGCAGATGCAATATAACGTCGATAAATGCGAGGTTATCCACTTTGGTGTCAAAAACAGAAAGGCAGACTATTATCTGAATGGCAATAGATTGGGAGAAGGGGAAGTGCAACGAGACCTGGGTGTCCTTGTGCACCAGTCGCTGAAGGTAAGCATGCAGTTGCAGCAGGCAGTGAAGAAGGCAAAAGGGTTTGAGTACAGGAGCAAGGATGTCCTGTTGCAGTTGTACAGGGCCTTGCTGAGACCACACCTTGAGTACTGTGTGCAGTTTTGGTCACCTTATCTGAGGAAGGATGTTCTTGCCATGGAAGGAGTTCAGCGAAGATTCACAAGGCTGATCCCTGGGATGGCAGGAATGACGTATGAGGAGAGATTGGGTCGATTGGGCTTATACTCGCTGGAGTTTAGAAGAATGAGAGGGGATCTCATCGAAACGTATAAAATTCTGACAGGTCTGGACAAACTAGATGCAGGTAGAATGTTCCCGATGGTCGGAGAGTCCAGAACCAGGGGTCATAGTCTAAGGATAAGGGGTAAGCCATTTAGGACAGAGATGAGGAAGAATTTCTTCACCCAGAGAGTGGTGAACCTGTGGAATTCTCTACCACAGAAGGCAGTTGAGGCCAAGTCTTTAAATATATTCAAGAAGGAGTTAGATATATTTCTTAGAGCTAAAGGTATCAAGGGATATGGGGAGAAGGCAGGTACGGGTTACTGAGTTTGGATGATCAGCCATGATCTCATTGAATGGCGGAGCAGGCTCGAGGGGCCGAATGGATTACTCCTGCTCCTATTTTCTATGTTTCTACATCTTGCTGCAGTTGTTCAGGGCCTTGGTGAGAACACACCTTGAGTATTGTGTGCCATTTTGGTCGCCTTATCTGAGGAAGGATGTTCTTGCCATGTAGAGAATGCAGCAAAGATTCACAGGACGGATTACTGGGATGGCAGGAATGACGTTTGAGGAGAGATTGGGTCGATTAGGCATATATTTGCTAGAGTTTAGAAGAATGAGAGGATTCTCATCGAAACTTATAAAATTCTAACAGGACTGGACAGACTAGATGCAGGATGGATGTTCCCGATGGTCGGGGAGTCCAGAACCAGGGGTCACAGTCTAAGGATAAGGGCTAAGCCATTTACAACTGAGATGAGGAGGAAATTCTTCACCCAGAGAGTGTTGAACCTGTGGAATTCTCTACCACACAGGGAAGTTGAGGCTAATTCATTAAATATATTCAAGAAGGAGTTGGATATATTTCTTGAGACTAAAGAGATCAAGGGATATGGGGTGAAGGCAGGGACCGGGTACTGAATTTGGATGATCAGCCATGATCTCATTAAATGGCGGAGCGGGCTCGAGGGGCCGAATGGCCTACTCCTGCTCCTATCTTCTATGAATCTATGACAGCAAGACCAATTCTTTTGAAACAATTTGGAATAAGTTTATTAAACACACACACTCATGCAAGTTTATTAAACACACACTCATGCACATCAGAACAATAGCCTACTGGTATTTATGGACTCTACTCGATTACAACACATAAGGTAATGGGTTAGATTTACAGAGACTTGTACTTCCCTGAGTCAAGCAATGCACGCGGCCTTTTTCCTTGCTTCTTGGTCTGGTCTGTAGAGGGATGGCTTCTTGTTTTTCTGCATGGTCATCCAGAGAGAGAGAGAGAGAGAGAGACTAAGCGACCACCAACTGGCAATTGAAAAAGGAAGATACAAGAAATCCTGGCAGCCTAGAGAGAATAGAATATGTGATCAATGTCTGGCCGGCGAGGTTGAGACAGAGATGCATTTCCTCCTAAAATGCGAAAAATTCAACACATCAAGAAACATATTATTTGACAAGCTCAGCCAAACAACCCCAGATTTCAAGGAATTGGATGACCTGTCAAAATTAAGATTAGTCCTGGGAAAAGGAGACAGACCATACCTTGGTGCCAAATATGTAACAACATGTCACAACCTGAGGACTGTTTAAAATTAATACTGAATGTACCCACTGATGTACAAAGACTGTTTAAATTAATATTGTTTAAAGTATTATTGTATGTACCCAACGAAGGTCAGAATTGTTTGACACCTACAGAATGCTGGAAAACTGTACTTTTTGTTATGTAAGCTTTGGCAATATGGTTCCCTGTAAACTTTCATGCCAATAAAGCATTTGAATTGAATTGAATTGAATTGAAAGCCTTTGGGTTCCTTATTTTATATCTTTTTAAGTCCATTGTCTCTAGTCTAAGTTGCTAAGACCCCAGGATTGGGCCTTAGTTTCATGGCAGTTCTTGATTGGCTTTCCTTTGAACATGTATCTGTCTGCAGTGGCTGGTGCTATTTCTTGCTTAAGTTAATTGTTTGTTGACACCTTTTAATGGCTCTTGAGTTTCGATGGTGTCTCTGTGGGGGTTTTCCTGTTATGCAGGTTTCCTTTGTTAAGTTTCGCGCTGTTGCCTTAAGCTCTGCTCACCCAGGGGAGATCCATACACATCAAATTTATCTTTATTACATACATCTTATATTAACAGTCTCGAGTCCATCACACATACAAAACATAGATTTTTATTCTTACACGTGGCTGCAGTGTGTACCATCTACAAGATGCACTGCAGCAACTCGCCAAGGTTTCTTCGACAGCACCTCCCAAACCCGCAACCTCTTCCACCTAGAAGGACAAGGGCAGCAGGCGCAAGGGAACACCACCACCTCCAAGTTCCCCTCCAAGTCACACACCATCCTGACTTAGAAGTATATCGCCAATCCTTCATTGTCACTGGGTCAAAATCCTGGAACTCCCTACCTAACAGCACTGTGGGGGTACCTTCACCACACAGACTGCAGCGGTTCAAGAAGGCAGCTCACCACCACCTTCTGAAGGGCAATTAGGGATGGGCAATAAATGCTGGCTTTGCCAGCGACGCCCACATCACATAAACGAATTTTTAAAAATGTTGAGATAGGTTGTTCCAAGGAGGTGACAGTGGATAGAGAGATTAATCCAAACACTTCAAAGTGCATAAAGCTCAAAAGTGGGTTCCAAATCATTAATGCTCCAGCTTCTAAGATTGGGAATTGAACAGCTGTGAAATGGTAGGTTTTAGACCACTTTTGTAGCTTTCTCCTATTCACATCAAACCACAGTCATTGAGAACCCGACATACTTACCTGACATGATAGCCGCTCTCCGGGAACCTCGTTGAAAACCTTGGAAATTGGTAAGTACATGGGAAAATGGTTCTGAACCACCTTTTAAAATGCTTTTAACTATCTAAATTGGCTGACCCGCCGCTTGGTGTCGGGTCTGTTCAGGGATGATGGACGCGACACTTGGGAAACTGACAAGGAGGCGGGTTTACAGTGGGATACCGACCCACTGTCAATCTTTGTGATTTTGACAGTGGACCCGCCTCCAAACCCGCATTCTGAGCACCGGCAAAATTCAGCTCTATGTGGTTGACTCTCAATGCTCTCAGGGCAACCAGAAATGGGCAACAACTACTGATTGCCAATGTTGTCCACATCCCAAGGACAAAAAAAGAATTCCATATGAGCGCAAGAGTACAAAACTGATCCCAATACTGAACTCTGGGACAGTCTAGTAGCCACTGCCCTTTACTACCTGCCTTTCACCCATATTTCTATCTATTCCACCCCTTTCCCTTGTAAGGTTCCTAATTTTCTCAATTTCTTATGCAGCAATTTGTTAAATGCTTTTTGGAAGTCCATATGAACTACATCTGTGTCCCTGTCTATACTTTCTGTTATCCCTCCAAAAAATCTGTTAGGTTAGTCAAACATGACTGCTCCTTCACAAATCCAAGTTGATGTTCTCTGATCAGTCCATACCCTTCTAAATTTTAATTCATTACCTCTAATTATGCTCTCTAGTATTTCCTACAATTGATGTAAGACTAACTAGTTGATGGTTGCCTGGCTTATTCCTTCCCCTTCCTTTGAACAGAGATATAACATTTGCCACTACAGTCCTTTTGGCACATCTGAAGTCTCTAGTGCATTTTGAAAAGTCAAGATTAGTCCCTCTGTTATTTCTTCACTAACCTTCTTCAGTAGTCTGGCATGCAAACTATCTTACATAATAGCAAAATACTGCGGATGCTAGAAATCTGAAATAACAACAGAAAATGCTGGAAATACTCAGCAGGCCAGGCAGCATCCGTGGAGAGAGAAACAGAGTTAATGTTTCAGGTCTGGGACCCTTCTCTCTCCACGGATGCTGCCTGGCCCGCTGAGTATTTCCAGCATTTTCTGTTGTTATGCAAACTATCTTGTCCTGGACACCTGTCAATTTATAGCGCCCTTGACCCCTTCACAACCATTTTCTTATGAGCACATATGTCCCTTGGTTAACCACGTGCTTCCTCATCCACAAGCCTTCAAAGACTTTGTTCACTTATCTTTGTAAGTACTGAAACTCTGTCATTTCCTGATCTACCATAATAGTCTAACCATTCTCATTTTGAAATGGTCCCATCTCCTCCTTAATGATTCTCTTTTTCCTAACATGTTTATAAAAACCTTTGCTATTTCCCTTTATTTTGGCTGCAAGTTTACTTCATACTCCCTCTTAGCTCTCTTGGTTTCTAATTGTAGATTATGGTATTTCTCATAACTTTTTTTTCTGTCACTAGCTTTAGCTTTGCCATATGCATCTTCCTTAGCCTTTATTTTCAGCCCAATCTGACTATTCAGCCATGGACCCATAACCCTGGGTGAGCTTTTTTTCCCCTCATTGCAATGTTACTGGACTGTGCTGTGCCAATTTCACAATTAAACACTTCTACTGTTGCTTCACTGTTAATGTTCCCCTCCAATTTATTCAGGCTTTCATCCCTCTGTAGATTGCTCCATCAACAACTTTGTTTTTGACTTTTGTTTGCTTCTCTATTTTAACATTAAAGCATATTGTTTTGATTGTTCATTCCTAACCTTTCTTGTGCCTTTTATGGTGTTGACCTGCTCCAGTTCATCACCCAGAAGCAAATACAATATTACATCTTTCCTTGTAGGGGTTGTTATGTACTGATTGGAAAAAAAACATTCTTTAAATCATTCTATAAATCCTTCCCTATCTGATCCTTCCCTTCAAATCTATCTCTGGATAATTGAAGACCCCCATTATTACTGCCCTATTAGTACTATACACCTTTCTACACACAAATATTACCACAGACAGGATGATACAACCACAGATCTTGTATAACTGATACAAAATCAGTTAATCAGTGAAGCTGGGTCCTCAATTACTATTTAATATATGTAGAGATTAACTTATCTCTCTGGTCTTTCAAATAATCAGGATCGAGTGCAAACCAATATGGTGGGTATATTGTATTTAATCGGTGTTTAGGACAGAATATAACACACTAGTGCGGCATCGGCAGCGGGTGGAGGCGGAGCAGCGCGGCAGAGCGACTACAAGAGGCCCCAGAGGCTCAGGTAGGCCTCAGTGCGGCATTGGCAGCGGGTGGAGGCGGAGCAGCGCAGCAGAGCGACTACAAGAGGCCCCAGAGGCTCAGGTAGGCCTCAGTGCGGCATCGGCAGCGGGTGGAGGCGGAGCAGTGCGGCAGAGCGACTACAAGAGGCCCCAGAGGCTCAGGTAGGACTCAGTGCGGCATCGGCAGCGGGTGGAGGCGGAGCAGCGCGGCAGAGCGACTACAAGAGGCCCCAGAGGCTCAGGTAGGCCTCACCAATCTCCAATCTCAGGCAAGGAGAGAGGTAAAAAGTATTCAAGGTGTGACATCACCACAAAACAGGTAGGTGATTGGTTGGAGTATTTCTCTCATTTTAAAACTTTAAGTCTGTGGTTTATAGTTTTTAAGGTTGCTGTGGTGTACCAAGGCCTTTCTGGTGCAGAGTGACTGTTGGTAAACCATTTAACTGGTGTAACTAGAGGGATTGATTTAATTTAAATCCAATTAATTAAAGGGGATACTAGCATCAAAAATCGGGCAGAGGGTGTCCATAACTAACAATAAAAAATTTAATTAATTAAATAGAATGGAGCAGGTGATGTGTTACTGTTGCGTGATGTGGGAGCTGGTGAACCCCATTGAGGCTCACGGTGATTACGTCTGTGACAAGTGTCTGCTGCTACAGGAACTCCAGCTCCGTGTTGATGAGCTGGAGTCTGAGCTTCAGACACTGCGACACATCAGGGAGGGGGCGAAGTACCTGGACTCTGTGTATCAGGAGGTGGTCACACCTATGAAGTTAAGTAATTCAGATGTAGCCCATGGTCAGGGACAGGACGGTGTGACTACGAGTGAGGCAGGTACGGGGATCCAGGAGGTAGAGCTGGAGGAGCCGCAGCCCTTGCTCTTGACCAACAGGTTCGAGGTTCTTACTCCCTGTGGGGACAGGAGCAGGGACTGCAGGGAGGATGAGCAACCTGGCCACAGCACCGTGGAACGGGGGGCCATTCAAGAGGGGGGAGTAAATAGAAATGTTGTAATGGTAGGGGATAGTATTATTAGGGGGATAGATAGAGTTCTCTGCAGCCGGGAGCGAGAGTCCCGAAGGCTGTGTTGCCTACCCGGTGCCAGGGTGAAGGACATCTCCTCTGGGCTGGAAAGAAACTTGCAGTGGGAGGGGGTGGATCCAGTTGTCGTGGTCCATGTTGGTACAAATGACGTAGATAGGACTAGGAAGCCGGTTCTGTTAAAGGAGTATGAGCAGCTAGGGGTCAAATTAAAAAACAGAACCTCAAGGGTAATAATCTCTGGATTATTACCTGAGCCACGAGCGAATTTGGCTAGGACAAATAAAATTAGAGAGTTAAATGCGTGGCTCAAAGACTGGTGTGGGAGAAATGGGTTTTGCTTCCTGGGACACTGGCACCAGTACTGGGGCAGGAGGGAGCTGTTCCGTTGGGACGGGCTTCACTTGGCCAGTGCTGGGACTAGAGTCCTGGCGGATCATATAACTAGGGCTGTAGAGAGGGCTTTAAACTAACTAGTGGGGGGGAGGTTCCTAGAGAGCAAATAATAAAAATGACAACAGAGAAGGTCATAGACTTAAGTAGCAGTGGGGAAATTAAAAACCAGAGTGTGTCAGGAAGGGGCAGAAGATATGGAGTAAAAGGTAAAGTAATAAAAAGGGCAAAAGCAGGAACTAAGTGTCACAAAACATATTTGAAAGTTCTCTATCTGAATGCACGTAGCATTCGTAACAAAATAGATGAGTTAATGGCACAAATAACTACATATGGGTATGATCTTGTGGCCATTACAGAAACATGGCTGCAGGGTGACAATGCCTGGGAATTAAACATACCAGGTTATTTAACGATCAGGAAGGACAGGCAGGAAGGAAGGGGAGGTGGGGTGGCTATGTTAATAAAGGAAGGAATCACTGTAATACAGAGAAATGATATTGGGTCAAAAGATCAGGATAATGAAACAGTTTGGGAGGAGGTAAGGAATAATAAGGGGAAAAAAACACTAGTGGGCGTAGTCTATAGGCCTCCGAACAGTTGCAACTCTGTTGGACGGAGTATCAATCAGGAAATAGTTGAGGCTTGTAATAAGGGAACATCTATAATTATGGGGGGTTTTAACAATCAAATTGGGCAGGGCTGCCTTGAGGATGAGTTCATTGAGTGTATTAGGGATGGGTTTCTTGAGCAGTATGTAACTGAACCGACCAGGGGGCAAGCAACCTTAGATCTGGTCCTGTGTAACGAGACAGGATTAATTAAAAATGTCCTAGTAAAGGATCCCCTTGGAATGAGTGACCATAACATGGTTGAATTCCATATTCAATTAGAGGGTGAGAAGGTTGGATCTCAAACAAGCATGCTAAGCTTGAATAAAGGAGACTATGAAGGTATGAGAGCGGAATTGAGTAGAGTGGATTGGGAAAATAGATTAAAGGGTAAGACGATACATGATCAGTGGTGTACATTTAAGGAGTTATTTTACAACTTCCAAAAAAAATATATTCCACTGAGAAGAAAAGGGTGTAAAAGAAAAGACAGCCATCCATGGCTAAGTAAAGAAATTAAGGATAGTATTTGACTAAAAACAAGGGCATATAAGGTAGCCAAATCTAGTGGGAGGATAGAGGATTGGGAAAACTTTAAAAGACAGCAAAAAGTAACAAAAAGATTGATTAAGAAAGGGAAGATAGATTATGAAAGTAAATTAGACAAAAATAATAAAAACAGATAGTAAGAGTTTTTATAGTTATATAAAAAGAAAAAGGGTGGCTAAAGTAAATGTTGGTCCCTTAGAGGATGAGACCGGGAAATTAATGGTGGGAAATATGGAGATGGCAAAAACACTGAATGAATATTTTGTATCAGTCTTTACAGTAGAAGACACTAAGAATATCCCAACACTGGACAAACAGGGGGCTATAGGGGGGGAGGAATTAAACACGATCAAAATCACTAAGGAAGTGGTACTCGGTAAAATAATGGGACTCAAGGCAGATAAATCACCTGGACCTGATGGCTTACATCCTAGGGTCTTGAGGGAAGTGGCGGTAGGGATTGTGGATGCATTGGTAATAATTTTCCAAAACTCCCTGGAATCAGCAAAGGTCCCGGCAGACTGGAAAACTGCTAATGTAATGCCCTTATTTAAAAAGGGCAGTAGACAGAAGGCTGGATACTATAGACCGGTTAGCCTAGCATCTGTGGTAGGTAAAATATTGGAGTCCATTATTAAGGAGACAGTAATAGGACATTTGGATAATCATAATTTAATAGGACAAAGTCAGCATGGTTTTATGAAGGGGAAGTCATGTTTGACAAATTTGCTGGAGTTCTTTGAGGAAGTAACATATAGGGTGGATAAAGGGGAACCAGTGGACGTAGTGTATTTAGACTTCCAAAAGGCATTTGACAAGGTGCCACACAAAAGATTATTGCTTAAGATAAAAAATCACAGGATTGGGGGTAATATTCTGGCATGGATAGAGGATTGGCTATCTAACAGAAGGCAGAGAGTTGGGATAAATGGTTCATTCTCGGACTGGCAATCAGTAACTAGTGGTGTTCCACAGGGGTCAGTGCTGGGTCCCCAAGTCTTTACAATCTATATTAACGATTTGGAGGAGGGGACCGAGTGTAACATATCAAAGTTTGCAGATGATACTAAGATGGGAGGGAAAGTAGTGAGTGAGGAGGACATAAAAAACCTGCAAGGGGACATCGACAGGCTAAGTAAGTGGGCAGAGATTTGGCAGATGGAATACAATACTGGAAAGTGTGAGGTTATGCACTTTGGCAGGAAAAATCGTAGAGCAAGTTATTATCTTAATGGCAAGAAACTGGAAAGTACTGAAGTACAAAGGGATCTGGGGGTCCTGGTGCACGAAACTCAAAAGGTTAGTATGCAGGTGCAGCAAGTGATTAAGAAGGCCAATGGAATGTTGGCTTTCATTGCTAGGGGGATAGAATATAAAAATAGGGAGGTATTGCTTCAGTTGTACAAGGTATTGGTGAGACCGCACCTGGAATACTGCATACAGTTTTGGTGTCCATACTTAAGAAAAGACATGCTTGCTCTCGAGTCAGTACAAAGAAGGTTCACTCGGTTAATCCCGGGGATGAGGGGATGGACATATGAGGAGAGGTTGAGTAGATTGGGACTCTACTCATTGGAGTTCAGAAGAATGAGAGGCGATCTTATTGAAACATATAAGATTGTGAAGGGGTTGGATCGGGTGGATGCGGGGAGGATGTTCCTGATGATGGGTGAAACTAGAACTAGGGGGCATAGTCTTAGAATAAGGGGCTGCTCTTTCAAAACTGAGATGAGGAGGAACTACTTCACTCAGAGGGTGGTAGGTCCATGGAATATGCTGCCCCAAAAAGCTGTAGAAGCTACATCATTACATAAATTTAAAACAGAAATAGACAGTTTCCTAGAAGTAAAGGGAATAAAGGGTTATGCGGAACGGGCAGGAATTTGGACATGAGTCTAGGTTCGGATCGGTCATGGCCCTGTGGGTAGCGGAGCGGGCCCAGGGGCCGTGTAGCCTGATCCTGCTCCTATTTCATGTGTCTAATTCTGATAGATTCAGGAGATGGTTCTGTGATAGTGGATTGGCGGTTAGGATCAGATCAGCCATGATCTTATTGAATGGCGGGGCAGGCTCGAGGGGCCGATTGGCCTGCTCCTGCTCCTATTTCTTATGTTCTTATGTTACACAGCAAAAACATATGACCGTGACAAGCAGCTGGTACCAGACCCGATCGGACAGGCGGATGGCGTGCACGAACAACTCTTCTTATTCATTCTCCTTCTTGTCCCATGTGTATGTCTCTCTCTTTCTGAACTACCCAAGAGTGTTAGACTAGGGTCAGCATGGGTCCACCCTCAGAAGAGTGTTAGACCACTGTTTCCACTCTTGGGAGCCCTCTGCTCCATGGTCTGAGCTAAGGGCTCTCTAGGTCTTTTATTCTCTTTTTAGGGGTGGGCCTGGAGTAGAATATGGACAGGACCATTTAACCAATAGAGGTTCCCCTTAAAACAAGGTGCCCAATGGCATACAATAGCAAAATACTGCGGATGTTGGAAATCCGAAATAACAACAGAAAACGCTGGAAAAACTCCGCAGGCCAGGGCAGCATCCGTGGAGAGAGAAACAGAGTTAACGTTTCAGGTCGATGACCTTTCGTCAGAACTGGAAAAAAGCAGGAAATGGAAAGCAGGTTTAGGGGCTGGGAAAAGTGGGAGGGGATGAAATAACAAAAGGGAAGGTCAGTGATAGGATAGAAAGCAGGAGAGGTTAAGAGACATTGAGAGATATTAAGAGATATTCAAGGCAAGAGGAGTTGGTAATGGGACAGGTTAAGGAACAAAGGATGGCCCTAGATGAGGTGTGAATTGCGCTGGCAGAATGAAGGACAGCTGCCATGTGGGAGGGAAGAAAAAAAGGGGCCAAACAAAAATAGTGGATTAAAAAAAAGAAAATAATATATTTGTGATAGAGGCCGAGGTTATGATCTGAAATTGTTGAACTCTATGTTGAGTCTAGAGGGCTGTAGAGTGCCTAATCTAAAGATGAGGTGCTGTTCCTCGAGCTTACGCTGAGCTTCCGTGGAACAGTGCAAGAGGCCGAGCACGGAGAGTTCTTTGTCTAAACTATGGAAAAAGGGTCAACTCTCCTGTTATCTCCCATCTGTCAGGAGTCTTCTCATAACCATTACACATGCTTTCTGTACTTGACCAATCATGGTATTACAACATCTTGAGGACTGTCTTCCTTAATTTCATCCGCCCCTTTCCTTCCAAAGCTAAAGTTTTTAATCTCATCCTGCCTTGTCCCCCCTGGTGCAGCCAGTGCATGTGCCAGGCACAACCTTGGGCCATTAAATCAGAGGCCCCAAGCTAGAGCTGCCTGCTCAGCCAGCCGCAATCCAAACTATCTCCCCTTAATCTAACAAACCATTCCATCCTGAGGATAAAAGCAAAAGATAGGAAGGAGAAAAACAAAAGTGGCAGTCAGAGAAATCAACGGTTTAAATCAAACATGGCCACAGTAAATAATAATTCTAATAGGTCTAAGAGCGTTAAAAAAACAAGCCTGAAGGCTTTGTGTCTTAATGCGAGGAGCATTCGTAATAAGGTGGATGAATTAGCTGCGCAAATAGAGGTAAACGAATATGATTTGATTGGGATTACGGAAACATGGCTCCAGGGTGGCGAAGGCTGGGAACTCAACATCCAGGGGTATTCAATATTCAGGAAAGATAGGCAAAAAGGAAAAGGAGGTGGGGTAGCATTACTGGTTAAAGAAAGGATTCACACCATTGTAAGGAAGGATATTAGCTCTGATGATGTGGAATCTGTATGGGTAGAACTGAGAAATACCATGGGGCAGAAAATGTTAGTGGGAGTGGTATATAGACCTCCAAACAGTAATGCGGAGGTTGGGGATGGCATTAAAAGGGAAATTAGAGAAGCGTGCAAAAAGGGCACAGCAGTCATCATGAGTGACTTTAATCTACATATAGATTGGGCCAACCAAATTAGTAACAATACTGTGGAGGAGGAATTCCTGGAGTGTTTACGGGATGGTTTCCTGGACCAATATGTCGAGGAACCAACCAGAGATCAGGCCATCTTAGACTGGGTATTATGTAACGAGAAAGGATTAATTAGCAATCTTGTTGTACGAGACCCCTTGGGTCGGAGCGATCATAATATGATCGAATTCTTCATTAAGATGGAGAATGAAGTACTTGACTCAGAGACCAGGGTCCTGAATTTAAATAAAGGAAACTACGATGTTCTGTGGCGCGAATTAGGTAGGATTGATTGGGGAATGTCACTCAAAGGGTTAACGGTGGATAGGCAATGGCAAACATTCAAAGACTGCATGGATGAACTAGAGAATTTGTTCATCCCAGTTTGGCATAAAAATAAAACAAAAACGGTGACTCAACCGTGGCTAACGAGGGAAATTAGGGATAGCATAAGCTCCAAGGAGAGTACATATAAATTGGCTAGAAAAAGCAGTAATCCAGAGGATTGGGAGCAGTTTAGGATTGAATAAAGGAGGACAAAGGGATTAATTAAGAAAGGGAAAATAGAATATGAGAGTAAGCTTGCAGGGAACATAAAAACTGACTGTAAAAGCTTTTGTAGATATGTGAAGAGAAAAAGATTGGTGAAGTCAAGCGTAGGTCCCTTGCGATCAGAATCAGGGGAATTTATAATGGGGAACAAAGAAATGGCAGACCAATTAAATACATATTTTGGTTCTGTCTTCACAAAGGAGGACACAAATAACCTCCCAGAGATGTCGGGGAACATAGGGTCTGATGAAAGGGAGGAACTGAAAGAAATCAGTATTTGTAGGGAAATGGTGTTGGGGAAATTGATGGGATTGAAGGCCGATAAATCCTCAGGGCCTGATAATCTACATCCTAGGGTACTTAAGGAAGTGGCCCTAGAAATAGTAGATGCATTGCTGATCATCTTCCAACATTCAATGGAATCTGGAACACTACCCATGGATTGGAGGGTAGCTAATGTTACCCCACTATTCAAAAAAGGTGGTAGAGAGAAAACGGGGAATTACAGACCGGTAAGCCTGACATCGGTAGTGGGGAAAATGCTAGAGTCCATTATAAAAGATGTAATAGCAGATCACTTGGAAAACAGTGACCGGATCAGACAAAATCAACATGGATTTACAAAAGGTAAATCGTGCTTGACTAATCTACTGGAATTTTTTGAGGATGTAACTAGTAAAATAGATAAGGGAGAACCAGTGGATGTGGTGTATTTGGACTTTCAGAAGGCTTTCGATAAGGTCCCATATAAGAGATTAGCGTGTAAAGTTAAGGCACATGGGATTGGGGGTAAGGTATTGACTTGGATAGAGAACTGGTTGGCAGATAGAAAGCAAAGAGTTGGAATAAATGGGTCTTTTTCCGAGTGGCAGGCAGTGACTAGTGGGGTACCGCAGGGATCGGTCCTTGGACCCCAGCTATTCACAATATATATATTTGATCTAGACAAGGGAACTAGATGTAATATCTCCAAATTTGCAGATGACACAAAGCTGGGTGGGCGTATGTGCTGTGAGGAGGATGCCAAGAAACTACAGGATGATTTGGACAGGTTGGGTGATTGGGCAGAAGCATGGCAGATGCAATATAACATGGATAAATGTGAGGTTATCCACTTTGGTGTCAAAAACAGGAAGGCAGATTATTATCTGAATGGCAATAGATTGGGAGAAGGGGAAGTGCAACGAGACCTGGGTGTCCTTGTGCACCAGTCGCTGAAGGTAATCATGCAGGTGCAGCAGGCAGTTAAGAAGGCAAATGGTATGTTGGCCTTCATAGCGAGAGGGTTTGAGCACAGGAACAAGGATGTCTTGCTACAGTTGTACAGGGCCTTGATGAGACCACATCTTGAGTATTTTGTGCAGTTTTGGTCGCCTTATCTGAGGAAGGGTGTTCTTGCCATGGAAGGAGTTCAGCGAAGATTCACCAGGCTGATACCTGGGATGGCAGGAATGACGTATGAGGAGAGATTGGGTCGATTGGGCTTGTACTCACTGGAGTTTAGAAGAATGAGAGGGGATCTTATTGAAACTTATAAAATTCTGGCAGGACTGGACAGACTAGATGCAGGGAGGATGTTCCCGATAGTCGGGGAATCCAGAACCAGGGGTCACAGTCTAAGGATAAGGGGTAGGCCTTTTAGGACAGAAATTAGGAGGAATTTCTTCACCCAGAGAGTGGTGAACCTGTGGAATTCTCTACCACAGAAGGCCGTAGAGGCCAATTCATTAAATATATTCAAGAAGGAGTTGGATATATTTCTTAAGGCTAAAGGGATCAAGAGGTATGGGGAGAAAGCAGGTACCGGGTACTGAACTTGGATGATCAGCCATGATCGCATTGAATGGCGGAGCAGGCTCGAGGGGCCGAATTGCCTGCTCCTGCTCCTATCTTCTATGTTTCTATGTTTCTGTGAGATAATACCTTAACTCCCATAAATCCCTTCTATTCTATGCCCTTTATACTAATTAACTTTTAACTTTTGTAAGAAGTTCTGTTAAACAAACTCCAATTGCAACCTTAGCATTATAATATGGTTACTAGTAATAATGGAAGAAACATAGATTGGGCCTTCATTGGCCAAATTAAAGACACATTAAACAATGTCAAAATCCTAACTTACAAACAACAGACAGCTAGCCTGACAGGCAAGGCCATGCTATGGGCTCCTGTGTGGAATGTTATGCATCATCTAATCTAACTCACTAAAAACACTTTGTCTCAACCTCTAATACATGTTTGCAGGAAATCAAAACGTATGCAGTTCCAGTAAAACACAACTTATACATTAACCCCTTACTTGTCTGACGCTCTAATACAATCATTTAAACACAGTATTGTTCGTGTCACAATTTCATTCACAAAACCATATATATTTTAGGTACCTAGGTACCCCTAATTTCTAACATATATACATTGGAACCAACTGTACAGGTTCCTGCAAGGAATGAACGAAATGTTTAAAATTAACAATGTAAAAATGAGAAAAACAACTTATCCTAATGAAATCAGATTGTTCCTTTTGAGGCACTGCTACATCTAATCCCATTCTCTTCCCAAGGTCACCACTGGTTTTGTTCTTGAAGCTACGGCTGGTTCACTTGCTGAGATTAACAATGCTTTTTGAGCACTGCTGCATCTGTATTTACTATCATTGTTCCTTCTCTTCTTGGGAACATGCAATAGGAGAGAATGATAAGGCTGATTTTTCAAAAGGAATGCACTGGTTGTGTATCAAAAATGGAGAGTGCATCTTGCAGCAGATGTGCATGACGCAAGCCTTGAGATTTTGCAAGGTTCGCGTATTTAAAAATCATGCAATGCTCCCAACATGGATCAAGCCACATATTAGGAAGATGCAGACTACGTGGAAGGGTTATCCAGCATAGTAGTAAATTTAAAGAGTTGCAGCTGTGCTTTAAAGGGACAATAATTCTAGCACTGCAAATTAGCAGCAGCAATCGAAATTTAAATTCACTACAGTACATGGAAAGTCGTGTCAAAGCCCAGGGGAGAGGACTGTGCCTTTTACAGAGAGATCCTGGGAAGTGACGCTGAGGGGTGCACCAGGGGGAGCCTTCCTCAAAAGTTTGCTCTCTGTTGGAAAGTGGTAACAGCAAGTGAACAATGTTTATCAGCACAGATAAGAAATATGTTTAATATTTGTAAAGAAGTTTGTCAAGATAAGTGTGTAGCTGCTTTGAGTGAAATGCTATGGCATGACTACAACACTAATTTGCATCTCAATCAGCTGACTTTCGATACATGATGATCATTTGGGAAGTTTAACTCTTCTCACATGCCCCATATTTATGCGTGGCACTCCCTCCATCTACCAAGGAAACTTTTTAAAGATATGACATAATTATCAGTAAATATAGGTCTAATGATTATTGTTTGCACCAACATCCACTTGCATGCTCATTGATTTATATTTTGGTAGGTAGGACCATTTGCATAACAATACCAGTGCTCTTCAAACTTGCAGCATTTCACCAATTTCTATGCTTGCAGGAAAAAAGAAGCCCAAAACAGAAGGGAAAGACAAGCAACCAGAGGCGTTGCTCCAATCTGAAGCCCTTAACCCACCTTGAGGATATGACTAGGTAAATCGGCCCAGAATAAGCGGAGCCCATCGAAGAGAATCATGCAGGAGAGCATCCGGCATCTCCAGGCAGGTAATCATCATTACCGCATTTTATTCCTCCCCTTATTCTTTCATACGCTTAGCTACTCTGTCAATCACAAAACTTAGCATGAGCCACAATATCATAGCACAGCATGTCTTAGCAAGTTACATTGGTTACAATGAATAAGTTGCTGATATTATAAAGCTCATTCCTCTTGTATTTTCCTAGATGTCCTTAAGCAACTGCAAGCTACAGCCAATCTCACAGCACACGGTGGTGTTCACTCCATCTATAGCAAGCACCAGATCAGGAGCATCCACTCTGGAGGATTCCGAATTAGACTTAGGGGCAGAAAGTATTGGTGAAATATACAGCATGAGTAAGGGGTAGCAAGTGCAAGTGGCAGCATAGGAGCAGCAAGCAGTTGTCACTTTCAGCATCAGGGTTCTAGGTTTGCTTCCAACCAGGGCCATCATACAAAAGAATGCTGTTTTCTGAGCATTGTCACTTCATGGAGTAATTTGTGAGTGTGCAAAGTACCTCTGCAAGGTGTTCAGCTAGTGTGGAAGAGTCTGCTAGCCGTATATGTGCAATGGTGGTTGCTTTTCAGAAATACAATCCACTTTGGAGTGTATGGCACAATCTAGGACCATCTCCCCTTAACAGAAGTCCTAAGTGCATCTGTGGATTCTCACAGAATATACTAACTCATGCACACCAAGCCCTGTTGGAGTAGTAAATGATTGGAATTGGATTTTGACTTTGTGAAGAGAGTTCACTTGTGCTGGAGCAGATTTCTGTAATGCGATGAATGGATGGGCATGCATGATAGTTAAAGTCAAATAAAGACCAATGGTGGGAATAGCCTGATTAAAAATTCTTGGGCCCCTAGACACTAAGGGGGAGAAATTGGGTATAGCCCCGTTTGGAGCGCTAGAATTGGCGCTGCGCAAATTTTATCGCCAGGCGCAACTTATCACCACCTTGAGCGATATTGGGTTGCTGCGCCCCTAAAGGTGATTGCAGCGTTGATTCAGGCGCTGCACAGGAGTCTTAAGGTGCTAACCCGGCGGCGCTACTCAATATGTCGGTGGCCAGGCGCAGCGCAGGTGCTGTCAATAATCGATTACCCCGAGACATGCTGGCACCGGCCAGCTCTTAAAGGGGCAGGTCAATTAGGATCAGCAGCCACACTCTGCGCCTTGTAGACCTCAAAATCAGCGCTGTGCTTTCTGTGGCATTCCAAACTTTGAACATATGGAGAGGGTGAGGCAGAGAGCAGAGCGCTTTACCGATGGATGCTTTGGTTGGCGAAGTGGCGCGCCGGCGAGCTGTGCTGTACCCCGACAATGGCAGGAGGCCTCATCAGAGTGAGTACCGCAGGGCTTGGAGGGAAGTTTGTCAAAGAGTCACCTCAAGCAGCATGGTGCCCAGGACTCCTGTGCAGTGCAGGAAGAAGTTCAACGACCTCACTCGGGTCATTAGGGTGAGTGCCTTTTTCGCAATCTTCTTCATCCCTCCATCTGCACCTGACATTATGGCCAGAGGGTGCGCGAAGCCCCAATGGCCATCTGTCAGCCAGCACCCATGGCCCTTTCTGGAAACACACACGCACATTCAGCTCAATGCATAATGTAAGGGCTATTCTACCATGGCGGGCATGTGATGTCCGCTCAATGCATAATGTAAGGGCTATTCTACCATGGGGGGCATGTGATGTCAGCTCAGGCCAGCATGTTTCATCACTTCCCGTCCTTTCTCCTGCAGGCCAAGCTGGCCAGGAACCGGAGGGAGCAGCTTCGTACCGGAGGAGGCCCTCCTCAGTTGCAGACACTGACGGACCTGGAGGAACGAGTCCACCAGATTGTTGGAGGCCGGATGATTGGTCCTGTCACCACTGGAGCTGCCGACCCCATTGTGCACAGCGATGGTAAGGTCATCACCTTTTTGAACTCTCTCCTTCCACTTGTTCCCCCCAGCAGCATGCTTTTTCACTCTGGACCCATGTCAGAGCATTGCAGCACTCATGCATCCCTTGCTGCCACCCTGCCCTTTCGCTAAAGCCACTCTTCAACCTCCCTGCTTTCAGATGCTGCATCACCAGCTCGGGAGCCGGGCCCTCAAACTGCCACTGGCTCTGGAGGCGACGAGCAGGAGGAAGCCGGACCATCCCTGCCACCCTCAGGTGAGCCAGCCCCTCTGCAGACTGGGGAGACTACTTCCCTGGAGGGGAGCGGGGGGGGAATGCTCTGAGGAGGAACCAGCTCCAGGAACCAGCGGGCTGCAGCAACGCAAGGGGGGTAGGGAAGCTCGGGGGCCGTCTCCCCGGAGGGCGAGTCAGGCCACGAGTACTGCTGCACAGAGCGCAGAAGAGGTGCGTTCCCTCACAGAAATGAGCGCCCAGGCTCGGCTCAGGCACACTGAGCTCATGGCTGCAGTGGCAAGGATGCCTGAATCCATCGAGACACTGGCAAGGAGTGTCCAAGACTTCGGGGCAGCACAGGCAAGGAGTGCGCAGGACTTTGGGGCAGCACAGGCAAGGACTGTCCAGGACTTCGGGGCAGCACTGGAAAGGACTGTCCAGGGCATTGGGACATCACTGGAAAAGACTGTCCATGGCTTCGGGGCAGCACTGGAAAGGACTGTCCAGGGCATTGGGTCATCACTGGAAAGGACTGTCCAGGGCATTGGGACATCACTGGAAAGGACTGTCCATGGCTTCGGGGCAGCACTGGAAAAGACTGTCCAGGGCATCGGGTCATCACTGGAAAGGACTGTCCAGGGCTTCACCAAAGCAGTGGAAAGGACTGTCCCGGCCTTCAGCGAAGCACTGGAAAGGACTGTCCAGGGCTTCACCGAAGCACTGGCACTTGCCACGCAAGTGCTGAGTGCTGCCACGCAGTCACTCGCTGGTCTCATGCAGATGCATATTGAGGCCACGCGACCAATGACTGCTGCCACCCTCACTGGATCAGGCGGGATTACCCGGGGCCCTTGCAGCACCACAGCAGGGCATCAATCTGTGGACCAGCCAATTGGTGCGCATGTTGCGGTGCTGCCCCGTCAGAGTGCCAGTGTGTCGGTCAACCAGGGAGCTGCTGTCCGCTCTCAGGATGTCAGCATTCCTGATGCCACCGCTGGCACGTCTCCACTGCAGCTGCCACCACCTGCAGGACAGACTGCTCCCACCCATGCACAGTTGGAGCAGTCAGCATCCGGGCCCTCCAAGGCCAGAGGTCGTCCAGGACGTCCCTCAGGGGCATCTGCGCTTTCGGACAGCCAGCAGGCCTCCCCCAGCCTTGATGCAGCCACTGGGCTCCCATTACGGAGGAGCTGCAGGGAGGGAAGGGGCCGATCTCGCAAGAGAAGTAGATCACCATCAAGGGGGAAAGAGTAGAAGGTGCTGCTGACATGTCTTATTTGTAGAAATCAAGGCCGTGGATGCTGGTCTGAATGTTAGTAATGTTTTGGATAGTCTCCCGGGTGTGCGAGATACTTATGTGTTAGTGTGTTACTTTTGCTTTCTGTAGCCATTGCTTTGTCATGTTGGAAGGAAGCACATTCTGCAAAATGAACAACTTTTTTTATTTACATTGGCCATGTCTGCTATTTACATTCACTGCCCTTCATAGGCTTTGGGTTATCCGAACGGTTCCATTCCTGCTCTTCGAATGGCACCAAGCATTCCGTCAGAGGGGCCTAGAAGCGGCTTGTTATCATCCTCTGACGGACGGCCCTTCCAGTTTGTACCTCCCTCCCGTCTTGGTCCTCCTCCTCCTCCTCCTCCTCCGCTGGTGCTTCAATGTCTGGTGGCATTGGCTGGGTGCGTAGGATGGCGAGGTTATGCAGCATGCAACAGACAACCACGAAGTGGGAGACTCGCTCTGGTGAGTACTGCAAGGCGCCTCCGGAATGGTCCATACAGCGGAACCGTTGCTTTAGCACACCGATTGTGTGCTCCACAATGTTCCTCGTCGCCTGATGGCTCGCATTGTAGCGCTCTTCAGCAGGGGTGCTGGGCGAACGGAGCGGGGTCATCAGCCATGGGCACAGAGGATAGCTCTTGTCACCGAGAAGCCAGCCTCCTGGGTGAGCTGGGGCCTCGAATAGGTCTGCAACTGAAGTCTGGTGCAGGATGAAGGTTTCGTGGCTGCCGCCAGGGAACTGCGCATTGACTGCAAGGATCAGCTGTCGGTCGTCACAGACCAGCTGAACATTCAAGGAATGGAACCCCTTGCGGTTGTGGAACTCCTCCAGATTCAAAACAGGTGCCCGCAAAGCCACGTGCGTGCAGTCAATGGCGCCCTGCGCCATGGGGAAGTCCGCTATTGCTGCGAAGCCCTCTGCGCGCTCCCGCTGCTTCTCCAGTGTCATAGGGAAGGAGATGTACTGCCGCCTCCTTTTAAATAGGGCATCTGTTACTTGACGGATGCAGCAATGCACCGCAAACTGCGATATGTTGGCGATGTCCCCAGTTGCGGCCTGAAAGGAGCCGCTCGCATAGAAATTCAGGGCAACAGTCATCTTGACAGCCACCGACAGAGAGGTCCTGCACCTTATCTGAGGCTGCAGATCTGGCTGAAGCAGGTGGCACAGCTCAGTCACCACCTCCTTTCTGAAGCGCAGCCTTCTAAGACACTGCTCCTCTGACATGTTCAAGTAAGAGAACTGCTGTCGGAAAACCCTGGCAGCGTAAGGTCTGGTGTGGCGACATCTGTTGGCCCTCCTCCGTCTGGCCATTCCTGCCCCTCTTTTCCTGCGTCTCTGTCCCCTTTCCAGATGGTTCAGCAGCAGGATGTTCCCCTCCAATGCAGCCCCCATAATAATAGCGCACAAGAAAATGTTAACGTTGTAAATGCTCACCAGCAGCAAGGTGATGGTCAGAAGGCTGAAGTTCCTCTGGCCAGCGCTGGCTCACTGGTGCAATGGCTCTCAGCGTGCAGCTCAGCAACTCTGTGAAAGTCTCGAGGAAGTTGTGCTCCCAAAATGGCTGCCGCTTTTATCCCAGTGCAGTCCCCTTTAAAGAGCGCCCCCCCGGCCCGAGAGCGACTGGGGAACGTTCCAGGTAAGCAGTCTTTATTAGCGCCAGGCGGAACGGAGGGGGGTGTCACTGAATTTCCGGTCTGGGGCGCCAAAAAGGCGTTGCACACTGAAATGACGTCATGATCTGCCTGCACCCGCGAGCGGGCGCTAAGATTTAGCGCTGGTGCTAAAAGCCCACTCAATATGGCAAGAGGCGCAGGGTTTGCTGCGCCCGGGCGCTAGTGGGTTAGCGCCCCACTTTTCGGCCTCTTTAGGCGCTAATCGCTGGTGCTACCAACCGAATTTCTCCCCCTAAGAACATTTGGGGCCCCTCCGCACCACATCCCACCTCCTGATTCATTAAAACACAAACATGTAGTAAAATGCAGGAAGAAATAGGCCTGAAGAATGGTTACACACTGCATTAATAATAAAGCAAATCATATTACAATATACAAAGCTAAAATGAAACAGCTTAATTTGTATTTGGCTGTAGCCCCTGGCCATGGACCCTGTAGGCCCGTGCATTATTCCGCCCCTGATGGTGGGTATGGGCTTTGGTGCACAATGTGGGAACTCCAGGATGCTTTGTGTATCCTAGATAACCACGTATGCAGGAAGTGCCTCCAGTTGCTCGAGCTCAGGGTTTCTGAGCTTTAGGAGCAGCTGGAGTCACTGCAGGCCATAAGGGAGGCGGAGAATTTCCTGGAGTGCATGTTCCAGGAGGTGGTCACCCCACAGCTACAGAGAGTTCAGGAGAATAGTAAATGGGTGGCCATCCGGCAGGGTAGGAAGAGGCAAACCGTGCAGGAATCCTCCGGGAGTGTGCCTCTCAAACTGGATTTCAGCACTAAATAGCGGTGAGGGTGACAACACCTCGAAGGATTGCAGTCTAGAAAACATCCATGGCACTGTGGGGAAAATGACTACACAGGGGGGCACAGCAAAGTGTGGAAATGCAGTGGTCACAGGAGATTCAATAGTCAGGGGGATAGACATGTGTTTCTGCAACTGCTGACATGAGTGTGTTGCCTCCTTGGTCGCAGGGTAAAGGACATCGCTGAGAGGTGCAGAACATTTTGAGGGGGAAGGGGAATAGGCAGAAGTCTTGATCCATATGAGAACCAATGACATAGGAAAGAAAAGCGTAGATGTCCTGAAGTCAGAGTTTCAGGAGCTCGGAAGCAAGTTAAAGAGCAGGACCTCAAAGGTAGTAATGTCTGGATTACTCCCCGAGCCATGTGCTAGTGAGTATTGGAATAGTAAGATAAGAGAGGTTAACGCGTGACTGGAGAAATGGTGCAGGAGGGAGGATTTCAGATTCCCGGGGCACTGGGGCCAGTTCTGGGGCAGGATCAACCTGTTCAAGTTGGACAGGTTGCACCTGAACAGAGCTAGGACCAATGTCCTCGCAGGAAGTTTGCCTAGTGCTGTGAAGGAGCATTTGAACTAATTTGGCAGGGGGATGGGCATCAGGATGAAACATTAGAGAGGAGAAACAAGGTGCACAAAGGATCGGGAGAGACCAATAGCACTAGTGTAAAGAATAGTTCAGAAATAGGAGAGATCAGACAAGGGCAAAATAGGAGGCAGTCTAAGATGGGTATGGAGTGCATGTGCATAAATGCACCTAGTTGGTAAATAAGGTTGGTGAGCTGCAGGCAGAGGTCTTTATGATAGGACTATGATATCGTGGCAATAACAGAGAACTGGCTCAAAGAAGGAGAGGATTGGGAACTTAATATTCCTGTCTACAAGGCATTCAGGAAAGATAGGGAAGGAAATAAAGGAGGAGGGGGGTGTGTGGCAGTATTGATCAAAGAAACCATTATAGCACTGGAGAGGGATGATGTAGTTGAGGGATCAAAGACAGCATCTATTTGATTAGAATTAAGGAAGAATAGAGAAGCTATTACATTACTGGGTGTATATTATAGGCCACCAACTAGTGGGAAGGAGATACAGGAGCAAATTTGCAGGCAAATTACAGAAAGATGCAAAAACTAGAGTAGTGATAACGGGGGACTGCAATTATCCTAAAATAGACTGGGATAGTAATGGTGTAAAGGGCAAAGAGGGAGAGGAATTCCTGAAATGTATACAAGAGAACTTTCATGTTCAGTGTGCTTCCAGCCCAACAAGGAAGGAAGTATTGTTGGATCTAGCTCTGGGGAATGAAGTGGGGCAAGCGGAGCATGTTTCAGTGGGAGAACATTTGGGAAATGTGATCATAACATCATCAGATTTAGAATAGTTATGGAAAAGGACAAGGAACAATCAAGCGTAAGAATACTTAACTGGCGGAGGGCTAACTTCAGTGAGTTGAAAAGGGATTTGGCCCTGGTGGATTAGAATCAAAAATTGGTAAGCAAAACAGTATTTGAACATTGGGAGGCCTTCAAAGAGGAGATTGTTTGGGTACAGAGTAGACACATTCCCATGAGGATAAAGGGAGGGTATCCAATGCTAGAACTCCCTGGATTTATAAAGATGTAGAGGTTAAAATAAGACAGAAAAAGGAGGTTTAGGACAGATGTAAGAAGCAAGCTGAATACAGCCCAAATATAAACAAAACAGGAAAAGAGTGCATAGGAAAGAATAAAGTAAGGGAGAACATTAATGGCAAATAGAGTTATAGAACAAAAGTCTAAAAAGATGGTTAAACATAAGGTGAGAGGAAATCCTATTAAAAATGAGTTAAACTGTCTGTACAGCAATGCACACAGTGTCTGTAATAAAACAGGGGAGCTGGAAGCAATCATACATTGTGAGGAACCAGACATAGGGATTACTGAGACATGGTTACAGAAAAATCAGGACTGGGAACTAAACATTGCAGGGTATAACATATTTAGAAAAGATAGGGAGGGGAAAAGGGGAGGTGGAGCAGCTGTACTTATTAGGGATAACATAATGGCAGTAGAAAAAAAAGACACAGACAAAAACAGAACCCATATGGATATAGAAAAATGATAATAAAGGACCAATCACACTAATAGGCATAGTCTACAGAACACCTAATAGTGGAACGGAGGTGGAGGAAGAAATATGCAGACAAATTAGGGAAATGAGTAAAAAACATAGAATAATAATCATGGGGGATTTCAACTACCCCGATATTAATTGGACAGAAGAGGTAGGTAAAGGGGATAAGGGAATGGAGTTTCTACAATGTCTACAGAACTTCTTTCTAATCCAATATGTAAAAAGCCCAACAAGAGAGGATTCGCTATTGGATCTAGTAATGGAGAATGAACCAGAGCAGGTAAGAGAAGTAAAGGTAGGGGAACATATAGGCAGTAATGACCATAATATAATACACTTTATAAGATGATAATTGAGAAGGACATTGTAAAGTCTGTGTGTTCTAGTTGTAATTAATAACACACAGGCTACAAGATTAAAGTTCAACAGGTCTTTACTGGTTGGAGGTCAGGACTATATGAAATACAATCTTACTACACAGTGCTTATATACCGGTGGTCACCACCGGTATTACGTATACAGCAGCCAGAGAAAGTAGTACATCTCTTAAGGTGGAACAGGCTTAAGTTCTCTTAAGGTGGAACAGGTTACATACACCACAGACATAAGTATGACGAAAACCAGGTTAATAGAGTGGAGAAAAGCTGATTTTGAGGGACTGAGAATAGAACTTGGGGAAAAAAGGGCAACAATATTGGCAAACAACAATGAAGAACAGCAATGGGAAACATTTAAAATGGTGTTCAACAGAGTGCAGGAAAAATATATTCTGCTAAAAGGAAAGAACAAACTAAACAATAATGAGACTCCATGGATGAATAAAACCATAAGGGAACAATTGAGTGTAAAGAAAGAGGCAGACATTAAGTGCTTAGACAGCAGGGGAGTGCATGATGAGAGAGAATATGAAAAGATTAAGAAAAACAATTAGGGAGGCAAAGAGGAACTATGAAATTAAATTATCAAGGAACATAAAACAAAACATGACATTGGATGATGAGATTAGTAATGAGATAAGCACATTTAAAATTTAAAAAAGGGACATATTAAATAAATTAATTAAACTCAGAGGATAAAACCCCTGGTCCAGATGGATTGCATCCATGCATTTTAAAAGAATCTCTTCTCTTCTTACTTCTTAGGCAGTCCCTCGGAACCGAGGATGACTTGCTTCCACATTAAAAATGAGTTTGCAGGTGACTGATGAGTCCAATGCGGGACCTACAGTCTCTGTCACAGGTGGAGCAGACGGTGGTTAAAGGGACGGGTGGGTGGGGTGCAACTTGGGTTGACGTGCGCTCCTTGCGCTGCCTGCGCTTGGCTTCCGCTTGCTCCCGGCGAAGAGACTCGAGGTGTTCGGCGCCTTCCCGGATGCTTCTCCTCCACTTTGTGTGGTCTTGGGCCAGGGATTCCCAGGTGTCGGTGGGATGTTACACTTTTTCAAGGAAGCTTTGAGGGTGTCCTTGAAGCGTTTCCTCTGCCCAGCTGGGGCTCTCTTGCCGTGCCGGAGCTCCGAGTAGAGCGCTTGTTTTGGGAGTCTCGTATCGGGCATGCGGACATTGTGACCCGTCCATCGGAGCTGATCGAGCGTGGGCAAAGCGTCGATGCTGGGGATGTTGGCCTGAGCAAGAACACTGATGTTGGTGCGCCTATCCTGCCAATGGATTTGCAGGATCTTGCGGAGGCAGCATTGGTGGTACCTCTCCAGTGCTTTGAGGTGCCTGCTGTACATGGTCCATGTCTCTGAGGCATACAGCAGGGCGGGTATCGCTGCTGCTCTGTAGACCATGAGCTTAATGCTGGGTTTGAGGTCCTGGCCTTCAAACACTCTCTTCCTCAGGCGATTGAAGGCTGCACTGGCACACTGAAGGCGGTGTTGGACTTCGTCGTTGATGTCTGCCCTTGTTGACAGTAGGCTCCCAAGGTATGGAAAGTGGTCCACGTTGTCCAAGGCCTTGTCGTGGATTTTGATAATCGGGGCGGGGGGGGCAGTACAGTGTGGCGGGGGCAGGTTGGTAGAGGATCTTTGTCTTACGGATGTTTAGTGTAAGGCCCATGTGTGATGAAATATATTCCATTCATCACTGCCTGTTTTCTGTGTCTTGTAACTGCCTGCTTTCTGTGTCTTTTCCCTTCCCCCAGTCCTCATGTATTATGTATTGGAATGTGCTGGAATTGGTTGTGTGCAGGGCTCCGCCCATACCTGGCTCCTTTGTAATCTAAGTTCAGTCGGGCATCAGCCTCCTGAAGGAAGACATCTCTCTAGTTTACGTGTTATGTTCTAAGTTAATAAAAGCCTTACTTTTGTTCTGCTAACTTCGAGTCTCGGAATAATTGAGGCACATCAATTTTATTAACTTAATTTTCAACACTATGGATCAACTCCTGAAACCCGAACGTTTGGATTTGGATCAACATGCTCCGGACGCATCAGCACGCTTCGGACACTGGTTTGACTGTATGGAATTCTTCCTGGACAATTCCGCAGCCGGCAAAGACGCTACGGACACTGCGAAGATGAGACTCGGAATGCTACGGAATTGGGTAAGCCACCGGGTTTACCCCCTCATCCAAGACGCCGATACGTACCTGGCCGCCTGCAACATCTTAAAGGCGCATTACCAGCAGCCTACGAATGAGGTGTATGCTAGGCATCTACTCGCTACTCGCGCACAGCGACCTGGGGAATCGGTGGAGGAGTTCCTAAGCATCCTGAAAAAGCTTGGCAAGGACTGTAAGTGCCGAGATGTAAAAGCCGCAGTGTACACCGACGAGCTTGTTCGCGATGCCTTTATCACAGGCCTCAGCTCCACTCACATCCGGCAAAGACTGCTGGAAAAAACGGAGTTGGACCTGAAACAGGCTGCGGACACCGCGCGGTCCCTGGAGATGGCCCAGAGAAACTCGGACGCCTACTCTTCAGCCCGCGCCGCCCACGCCGCCACGTGTGCGCCGAGGGCGCCACCATCTTGGAAGGCATCTTCCCCGCCCGGCAGCCCGACACCGGCGGGGCCCAGCTCTCCCCCCAGAAGCCCTACGACAGCCGCGACGCGTCAAGGACCCAACTGCTACTTCTGCGGGCAGCCAAAGCACACCAGAAACCTGTGCCCGGCGAAAGGCACCACCTGCTTTAAGTGCGGTAAGAAGGGGCACTTCGGGAAGGTGTGCAGAGGGAACCCCGCCGGAAAACCAACCGCCGGAAAACCCGCCACCGCCGCGTGTGCGCCGTGGGAGCGGCCATCTTGGACGCCATCTTGCCCGACCTCGTGGGGTCCGCCATCTTATGAGCAGACAGCGTGGACGCCATCTTGTCTCGATCAGGGCCCTACAGTGGCATCGGTCACAGTGGACCAGACCAGGCCGCATCCGCTATCCAAATCAATGGTGGACATCGAGGTAAACGGGTGCCGGGTTAAATGCTTAATTGACAGTGGAAGCACGGAGAGTTTTATCCACCCTGAACTGGCACAACAGCTCTCCCTAAAGGTGGTCCCTGCTCAGGGTACCATCTCTATGGCCGATAAAACCCAGACATCGACCATTCTGGGTTACTGCACGGTACAATTGTGCGTTAACGGAACTGTGTATGATAATTTTAAAGTATTAATCATGAAGAATCTATGTGCGAGCGTGATCTTGGGTTTGGATTTCCAGTGCAACCACCAAAGCATCACGCTCAAGTACGGTGGGTCCCAGCCGCCCCTCACAGTGTGCGGTCTGGCTACCCTGAAGGTAAAGCCGCCTTCGCTATTCGCGAACCTTACCCCTAACTGCCGGCCAATAGCGACCAAAAGCAGGAGGTACAGCTGGGAGGACAGGCGGTTTATCGCGACCGAGGTAGACAGGCTCCTGAAAGAGCGCATTATTGAACACAGCAACAGCCCGTGGCGCGCCCAAGTGGTAGTGGTAAGGGGTAGCGAGAAGAAACGGATGGTGATCGACTATAGTCAAACGATCAACAGGTACACCCTACTAGACGCCTACCCGCTACCCCGCATATCAGAAATGGTGAACCAAATCGCCCAATACCGGGTGTTCTCCACCATCGACCTCAAGTCAGCGTACCACCAGCTCCCTATCAGACCAGAGGACCGCCCATACACCGCCTTCGAGGCGAACGGACGCCTCTACCAATTCCTCAGAGTCCCCTTTGGGGTGACGAACGGGGTCTCGGTCTTTCAGAGGGAGATGGATCGCATGGTCGATGACCACCACTTGCAGGCAACCTTCCCCTACCTCGACAACGTCACCATCTGCGGTCACAACCAGCAGGATCACGACTCGAACCTCGAGAGGTTCCTGAAAACCGCACAAAAACTCAACCTCACCTATAACGAGGACAAGTGCGTTTTCAACACCACGCGCCTCTGCATACTGGGCAGCGCGGTGGAGAATGGGGAAATCGGACCAGACCCCGACCGATTGCGCCCCCTACGGGAGCTGCCCCTGCCCAACACTCCCAAAGCCCTGAAAAGGTGCCTGGGGTTATTTTCTTACTATTCCCAATGGGTCCCCAACTACTCCGACAAAGCCCGCCCCCTCTTGAAAGCATCCTCTTTTCCGCTCTCTGCTGAGGCCCACGCCGCCTTCAAAAGCATTAAGCAGGATATTGAGCGGGCCACGCTACAGGCAGTGGACGAGAACACTCCATTTCAAGTGGAAAGTGATGCGTCCGACTTCGCCTTGGCGGCCACCCTCAACCAGGCGGGGCGGCCCGTAGCTTTCTTCTCGAGGACCCTCCAAGGCCCCGAGATCAGACACTCCTCCGTGGAAAAGGAGGCCCAAGCCATCGTGGAGGCAGTGCGCCACTGGCGCCACTACCTAGCCGGCAAACGCTTCACCCTACTTACCGACCAGCGGTCGGTAGCATTTATGTTCAACAATAAACAGAGGGGGAAGATTAAAAATGATAAGATTCTTAGGTGGCGGATCGAGCTCTCCACTTTCGAGTACGACATCATTTACCGGCCAGGGGCCCTTAACGAATCCCCTGACGCCCTCTCACGAGGGATGTGTGCCAGCGCCACCGAGGATCGGCTACAGACCCTCCACAACGACCTCTGCCACCCAGGGGTCACGCGGCTGTTCCACTTCATAAAGTCCCGTAACTTACCCTACTTGATTGAGGAAGTTCGGTCTCTGACCAGGAACTGCCGCACTTGCGCTGAGTGCAAGCCTCGGTTCTACCGCCCAGATAGAGCCCACTTAATCAAAGCTACACGGCCCTTCGAGCGGCTCAGCTTAGATTTCAAGGGCCCCCTCCCGTCCGTCGACCGCAATGTTTACTTCCTGAACATTGTGGACGAATACTCCCGTTTCCCATTCGCCTTCCCCTGCCCAGACATGACCAGCGCCACGGTCATTAAATGCCTCAACAGCCTGTTCTGCCTGTTCGGTATGCCGAGCTATATCCACACGGATAGGGGGGCGTCCTTCATGAGTGAAGAGCTACGCCAGTACATGCTGTCCAAGGGGATCGCCACGAGCCGTACCACCAGCTACAACCCCCGGGGTAACGGCCAGGTGGAGCGAGAGAACGGGACAGTGTGGAAAGCAGTCACCCTAGCTCTAAGGACCAAGGGCCTCCCTATCTCCCGCTGGCAGGAAGTCCTCTCGGATGTGCTCCATTCGATACGGTCGCTATTGTGTACGGCCACTAATGCCACGCCTCATGAACGAATGTTTGTCTTTCCTCGGAAATCCACCTCAGGCATATCCATGCCGTCATGGCTCTCCACCCCAGGTCCGGTACTCGTGCGAAGGCATGTGAGGGGCCACAAGACGGACCCTCTCGTGGAGCCAGTACACCTACTCCACGCCAACCCCCAATACGCATATGTCCGGCACGCCGACGGAAGGGAGGACACCGTGTCCATAAAAGACGTCGCCCCAGCCGGCATCGACAACAACCACGGCAATAGCAGCGACGACGATCACAGCAACCCTTACCCACCCACTACTCTTTCATTACCCCCGGAAGAACATCGACCAACGGCACCCCCACCAACTACCCCTTCAACAACCCCGGCGGCACCCCCGGCAGAGACCCAGGAGGCTACCGGGGACACCCAGCCGACACCCACGGCACCACAACAGCCACGTCGGTCGCAGAGGACTATCAAACCCCCGAACAGACTATAAATCTATAGAAGGGGTGAATGTGATGAAATATATTCCATTCATCACTGCCTGTTTTCTGTGTCTTGTAACTGCCTGCTTTCTGTGTCTTTTCCCTTCCCCCAGTCCTCATGTATTATGTATTGGAATGTGCTGGAATTGGTTGTGTGCAGGGCTCCGCCCATACCTGGCTCCTTTGTAATCTAAGTTCAGTCGGGCATCAGCCTCCTGAAGGAAGACATCTCTCTAGTTTACGTGTTATGTTCTAAGTTAATAAAAGCCTTACTTTTGTTCTGCTAACTTCGAGTCTCGGAATAATTGAGGCACATCACCATGCTCTCGTACGCTTCGGTGAAGGTGTTGACGACGGTTTGGAGTTTGACCTCCGAGTGAGCGCAGACGCAAGCGTCGTCTGTATACTGTAATTCGACGATAGAGGATGGGACGACCTTGGATCTGGACTGGAGGCGACGGAGGTTGAACAGTTTCCCGTTCTGTAAATTAGCTCCACTCCAGCGGGGAGCTTACTGAGGGTGAGATGGAGCATTGCAGCAAGGAAGATCAAGAAGAGCGTTGGTGCGATGACACAGCCTTGCTTGACCCCAGTTCGTACATGAATTGGGTCTGTGGTGGAACCGTTGGTCAGGATCACGGCTTGCATGTCGTCGTGAAGCAGGCGGAGGATGGTGACAAACTTTTGAGGGCAGCTGAATTTGAGGAGGACACTCCATAAGCCCTCATGGTTGACAGTGTCGAAGGCCTTTGTGAGATCAAAGAAGGCCATGTACAGTGGTTGGTGCTGTACAAAGAATCTAGGGAAGAGATAGCAGAGGCTTTACTACGCATATTTAATAATTCATTAGAAAAAGGTATAGGCCTAGAAATTGAGGTTGCGCTGCGCCGGGGCTTAACGCCGGGAATTTAGCGCCGGTGCTAAGTCGCGCTGTGCGCGCCAAAAATTCAGTAGCGCCGCGCCCAAACGGCTGCCGGCGCTACTGAAGGCTGTTTGCGCCTGAAAACTGGCGCTACGCGCCGCATTGCGGCGCTATTCCGGCGCTGCGGCGCCCGATGCGGTGCGGCAGGCTCGGGAAGTGCAGGCCTCCTCCTTCCGTTAAGGAGGAGCTGCCTGCACCCGGCCGCGGCCCGCGCAAATCTCTGCAAAAATGAGCCCGGCACCTCGGACAAGTGCCGGGCTTGCATCTGTTCCGGGGGGGGTGGGGGAAGAAGTCCGGGGAGGGAGATGCGGGCAGGCGGCCGGCGGGAAAGCGGCCGGCCGCCGCGCCTCCTTAAAGCGCCGGCGCAGACTCCGGCAACACTCGTTTGCCGGAGTCTTAGTTGCGGCTGCCACTGGCGAGGCGGCCGCAACTGAATTTCGGCTTGGGGCCGGGTTACCACGGCAACCGGGACGCTGCGCACACCGATGACGTCATCGGTGCCGGCGCAGCGCTACCAGTCTACCGCGGCGGAAGGGCCCCAGGCAATTTCGGCGCCGGCGCCAATTGCAGCGCTAGGCCCTCTAGCGCCGCAAAATCGGCGCTAAGGGCACTCAATTTCTAGGCCATAGTGCCAGAGGACTGGTGGATAGCTAACATAATATCGATATTTAAGAAGGGGGATAAAACATGTCCAGAGAATTATAGACCAGTCAGCTTAACATCAGTGGTAGAAAAAATAATGGAATCCCTACTAGAGGAGAAAATAGAAGAACATCTAGAAACCAAAAATATAATAATGAATAGTCAACATGGATTTCAAGTCTTGCTTGACCAACCTGATTGAATTTTTGGAAGAGGTAACAGAAAGAGTAGACAATGGTAATGCAGTAGATGTAATTTATCTGGATTTTCAAAAGGCCTTCGATAAGGTACCCCATACTAGACTGATGAACAAGGTCAGAGAATGTGGAGTCAGGGGACAAGTAGCAGAATGGGTTGCTGGCTGGCTTCAGGACAGAAAGCAGAGAGTGGGAGTAAAGGGTAGCTATTCACAGTGGCAGAAGGTGGGAAATGGTGTTCCACAAGGATCAGTGCTGGGACCACTGCTGTTCAAAATTTTCATTAACGATTTAGACTTAGGAATCAAGAACACAATTTCTAAATTTGCAGATGACACCAAATTGGGGGTTGGGGGGGGTGGTGGGTGATAGTCAATACTGAGGAGGACTGCAACAAGTTACAGGAGGACATTAATAAACTTGCAGAATGGGCATATAATTGGCAAATGAAGTTCAACACAGATAAATGTGAGGTATTACATTTTGGTAGGAAGAATAGGGAGGTCACTTATCACTTGGAGGGTGCGAGTCTAGCTGGGGTAGAGGAACAAAGGGATCTAGGAGTACAAATACACAAATCACTAAAAGTTGTGCCGCATGTTAGCAAGGCCATAAAAGAAGCAAAACAAGCACTAGGATTTATTTCTAGAGGGATAGAATTGAAAAGTAGGGAAGCTATACTAAACCTGTATCAAACCTTGGTTAGACCACACTTAGAGTACTGCGTACAGTTCTGGTCACCATATTATAAAAAGGATACAGAGGCACTGGAGAGGGTGCAGAGAACATTTACAAGGACGATACCAGAAATGCGAGGGTATACATATCAGGAAAGGATGAACAGGCTGGGTCTCTTTTCTCTTGAAAAAAGAAGGCTGAGGGGTGACCTAATAGAGGTCTTTAAAATTATGAAAAATGTTGATAAAGTGGATACAGAGAGAATGTTTCCACTTGTGGAGAAGAGCATAACTAGAGGCCATCAATATAAGATAGTCACCAAGAAATCCAATAAGGAATTCAGGAGAAACTTCTTTACCCAAAGAGTGGTGAGAATGTGGAACTCACTACCACAGGGAGTGGTTGAAGCGAATAGTATAGATGCATTTAAGGGGAGGCTAGACAAGCATATGAGGGAAAAGGGAATAGACGGTTATACTGATAGATTTAGATGAGGATAGACAGGAGGAGGCTCGAGTGGAGCATAAACACAGACATGGACTGGTTGGGCCGAATGGCCTGTTTCTGTGCCGTATATCCTATGTAATCTTATGTAATAGAAAGTACAGAGGAAATCTAAAAAAGGGAATAAGAGGGGCAAAGAGAGAGTATGATAATAAATTGGCAGCTAACATAAAAGGGAACCTAGAAGTCTTTTATAAACACAAATAGTAAAAGGTAGCCAAAGGAAGGGTGGGGCCAATTAATCATAATAATCATAATTATAATCAACTTTATTGTCATTGTTAGTGCACAAGTGCAGTACAACGAAATGTAGGCTTGTGGCTCCCGAGAGTGTACATTTAGATTAAGACATTTAAACATTCAACATACATTTGGCTTGTAATATATTAACATAAACATAACCATAATAAAGTGCATTGGCAGATGTGCAGGCTTTAGAGTTTATTTGTGGAGTTCAGTAGGATGACAGCCCTGGGAAAGAAGCTGTTCCTAAATCTGGCCGTACAGGTGCGAATGCATCTGTAGCGTCTCCCAGATGGCAGGAGGGCGAACAGACTGTGGCTGGGGTGGGTAGGGTCTTTGGTGATCGACCGTGACCTCCGTAAACAGCGTTTCTGGTATATGTGCTCTATGGTCGGTAGCCGGGTGCCGGTAATGCGTTGGGCAGTTTTGACTACCCGCTGCAGGGCTTTCCGGTCATAGTAGCTACAGCTGCCATACCATACTGTGATACAGTTCGTCAGGATGCTCTCTATTGTGCAGCGGTAAAAGTTAGAGAGGATCAGGGGTGACGGGTTACATCCCTTCAGCCTCCTTAGGAAATATAGGCGCTGCTGGGCCTTCTTCACCAGAGAGGAGGTATTGAGGGACTAGGAGAGGTCTTCCGTGATGTGGACTCCGAGGAACTTAAAGCTGTCCACCCTTTCCACCACAGCCCCATTGATGTGGATGGGGGTGTGACTTCCGCCTTTAGACTTCCTGAAGTCTACAATGATTTCTTTGGTTTTCTTGATGTTAAGGGCCAGGTTGTTATCGGCGCACCACTTCACGAGATGCTGGACCTCCTCCCTGTAGGCTGACTCATCGTTGTTGGTGATCTGGCCTACTACTGTGGTATCATCCGCAAACTTGATGATGGTGTTGGAACCATGAACAGCCACACAGTCGTGGGTGAAGAGGGAGTAGAGGAGGGGGCTCAGCACACATCCTTGTGGGGCCCCCGTGTTCAGGGTCGGGGGAGGGAGGTGTTGTTACCTAATTTGACAGACTGGGGTCTGTTTGTTAGGAAGTCCAGGGTCCAGTTGCAGAGGGAAGTGTTCAGGCCAAGAGTGTGGAGTTTTGTGGCCAGCTTGTTGGGGACGATAGTGTTGAATGCTGAGCTGTAGTCTATGAACAGCATTCTGATGTAGGTCTCTTTACCATCTAAGTGATTCAGTGCAGAGTGTAGGGCAGTTGTGATTGCATCCTCCGTTGATCTGTTTGCACGATAGGCAAACTGGTGTTAGTCAAGAGAGGCGGGGACACTGGCTTTGATGTGAGCCAGGACCAGTCTCTCGAAACACTTCATTATGATGGGTGTGAGTGCGACAGGTCGATAGTCGTTCAGGCACGTCACAGCCATTTGTTTAGGGACCAATTAGGGACCAAAAAGGAGATCATCTTGTGGAGGCAGAGGGCATGGCTGAGATACTAAATGAGTACTTTGCATCTGATTTCACTAGAGAAGAGGATGCTGCTAATGTCACATAAAGGAGGAGGCAGTAGCGATAATGGATAGCATAAAACAGATAAAGATGAGGTAATTAAAGGTTGACAGTCCTCAAAGTAGAAAAGTCACCTGGTCCGTATGGGATGCAGCCTAGGTTACTGAAGAAAATAAGGGTGCAAATTGCAGAGGCTCTGGCCACAATCTTCCAGTCTTCCTTGGATATGCGGGTGGTGCCTGAGGACTAGGGGATTGCAAATGTTACACCACTGTTTAAAAAAGGGGAAAGGGATAAACCCGACAACTACAGGCCAGCCAGCCTAACGTCGGTGGTGGGGATACTTTTAGACAATAATCAGGGACAAAATTAATTGGCATTTGGAAAAGTATGGGCTAATAAATGAAAGTCAGCACAGATTTTTTAAAGGCAAATCATGTTTGGCTAACTCGATTGAGTTCTTTGATGAAGTAACAGAAAGGGTTGATGAGGGTAATGCGGTTAATGTTGTGTATATTGACTTTCAAAAGCCATTTGACAAAGTACCACAAAAAAGACTTATTAGCAAAACTAAAGCCCATGGTATTAAAGGGAAAGTGGTAGCATGGATACAAAATTAGCTAAGGGATAGAAAACAGAGATTAGTGGTGAACGGTTGTTTTTCATAATAGAGGGAGGTATATAGTGGTGTTCCCCAGGGGTCAGTATTAGAACCACTGCTCTTTTTGATATATATTAATGACCTGGACTTGGGTATACAGGGCATAATTTCAAAGTTTGCAGATGACATGCAAATGTAATAAATAATTAGGAGGATAGTAACAGACTTCAGGAGGACATAGGCTGGTGAAATGGGCAGACACATGGCAAATGTAATTTAATGCAGGGAAGTGTGAAGTGTTACATTTTGGTAGGGAGTATGAGTAGAGACAATGCATGCTAAATGGTACAATTTTAAAGGGGATGGAGGAACAGAGAGCCGGGGGGTGTATGTACACAAATCTTTGAAGGTGGCAGAACAAGTTGAGAAGGCTGTTAAAAAAGCATATGGGATCCTGGGCTTCATTAATAGAGGAATAGCGTACAAAAGCAAATAAGTTATGGTGAACCTTTATGTTGTGTTTGTACCGCTATACACAACTACATAAAATAATAAAGCAGCAGAGACTGAGAGTAACTTCAAGTGATCTTTACTGGTTAACTGGAACTTCGGCACTGGCTATACAAATCGATACGCGTCTGTTATATACACTCGCAACTAAGGATGTACAGCCGCAAAACAAAGTAGTCCCTTCAATGTTGTATACATTACACTTTACAAAACACTGGTTAGGCTTCAGCTGAAGTATTGTGTTCATTTCTAGGCACCACACTTCGAGAAGGATGTCAAGGCTTCAGAGAGGATGCAGAAGAGATTTACTAGAATGGTACCAGGGTTGAGGGACTTAGAAACATAGAAGATATGAGCAGGAGTAGGCCATTCAGCCCCTCGAGCCTGCTCCGCCATTCAATGCGATCATGGCTGATCATCCAAATTCAGTACCCGGTCCCTGCTTTCTCCCCATACCCCTTGATCCCTTTAGACTTGAGAAATATATCCAACTCCTTCTTGAATATATTTAATGAATTGGCCTCTACTGCCTTCTGTGGTAGAGAATTCCACAGGTACACCACTCTCTGGGTGAAGAAATTCCTCCTAATTTCTGTCCTAAATGGCCTACCCCTTATCCATACGTCATTCCTGCCATCCCAGGTATCAGCCTGGTGAATCTTTGCTGAACTCCTTCCATGGCAAGAACATCCTTCCTCAGATAAGGCGACCAAAACTGCACACAATACTCAAGATGTGGTCTCACCAAGGCCCTGTACAACTGCAGCAAGACATCCTTGTTCCTGTACTCAAACCCTCTTGCTACGAAGGCCAACATACCATTTGCCTTCTTAACCGCCTGCTGCACCTGCGTGCTTACCTTCAGTGACTGGTGCACAAGGACACCCAGGTCTCGTTGCACTTCCCCTTCTCCCAATCTATTGCCATTCAGATAATAATCTGCCTTCCTGTGTTTGCTACCAAAGTGGATAACCTCACATTTATCCACATTATATTGCATCTGCCATGCTTCTGCCCAATCACCCAACCTGTCCAAATCATCCTGGAGTTTCTTGGCATCCTCCTCACAGCACACACACCCACCCAGCTTTGTGTCATCTGCAAATTTGAAGGTATCACATCTAGTTCCCTTGTCTAGATCAGTAATATATATTGTGAATAGCTGGGGTCCAAGGACCGATCCCTGCGGTACCCCACTGGTCACTGCCTGCCACTCGGAAAAAGACCCGTTTATTCCAACTCTTTGCTTTCTGTCTGCCAACCAGTTCTCTATCCAAGTCAGTACCTTGCCCCCAATCCCATGTGCCTTAACTTTACACGCTAATCTCTTATGCGGGACCTTATCGAAAGCCTTCTGAAAGTCCAAATACACCACATCCACTGGTTCTCCCTTATCTATTTTACCAGTTATATCCTCAAAAAATTCCAGTAGATTATTCAAGCACGATTTACCCTTTGTAAATCCGTGTTGACTTTGTCCGATCCTGTCACTGTTTTCCAAGTGCTCTGCTGTTACATCTTTTATAATGGACTCTAGCATTTTCCCACTACCGATGTCAGGCTTACCGGTCTGTAATTCCCCGTTTTCTCTCTACCACCTTTTTTGAATAGTGGGGCAACATTAGCTACACTCCAATCCATGGGTACTGTTCCAGATTCCATCGAATGTTGGAAGATGATTAGCAATGCATCTACTATTTCTAGGGCCACTTCCTTAAGTTCCCTAGGATGTAGATTATCAGGCCCTGGGGATTTATCGGCCTTCAATCCCATCAATTTCCCTAACACCATTTCCCTACAAATACTGATTTCTTTCAGTTCCTCCCTTTCATCAGACCCTATGTTCCCCGGCATCTCTGGGAGGTTATTCGTGTCTTCCTTTGTGAAGACAGAACCAAAATATGTATTTAGTTCTGCCATTTCTTTGTTCCCCATTATAAATTCCCCTGATTCTGACTGCAAGGGACCTACGCTTGACTTCACCAATCTGTTTCTCTTCACATATCTATAAAAGCTTTTACAGTCAGTTTTTATGTTCCCTGCAAGCTTACTCTCATTCTATTTTCCCCTTCTTAATTAATCCCTTTGTCCTCCTTTTGTTGAATCTTAAACTGCTCCCAATCCTCAGGTTTACTGCTTTTTCTGGCCATTTTATATGTCCTCTCCTTGGATCTTATGCTATCCCTAATTTCCCTTGTTAGCCACGGTTGAGTCACCTTTTTTGTTTTATTTTTATGCCAAACTGGGATGAACAAATTCTGTAGTTCATCGATGCGGTCTTTGAATGTTTGCCATTGCCTATCCACCATCAACCTTTTGAGTGACATTCCCCAATCAATCCTACCCAACGCGCGTCTCAGACCATCGTAGTTTCCTTTATTTAAATTCAGGACCCTAGTCTCTGAGTCAACAACTTCATTCTCCATCTTAATGAAGAATTCTATCATATTATGATCACTCCGACCCAAGGGGCCTCGTACAACAAGATTGTTAATTAATCCTTTCTCGTTATATAATACCCAGTCTAAGATGTCCTGATCTCTGGTTGGTTCCTCGACACATTGGTCCAGGAAACCATCCCGTAAACACTTCAGGAATTCCTCCTCCACAATATTGTTACTAATTTGGTTAGCCCAATTTATATGTAGATTAAAGTCACCCATGATGACTGCTGTGCCCTTATTGCACGCTTCTCTAATTTCCCTTTTAATGCCATCCCCAACCTCCACATTACTGTTTGGAGGTCTATATACCACTCCCACTAACGTTTTCTGCCCCTTGGCATTTTTCAGTTCTACCCATACAGATTCCACATCATCAGAGCTAATATCCTTCCTTACTATTGTGTTAATCCTTTCTTTAACCAGTAATGCTACCCACCTCCCTTTCCTTTTTGCCTATCTTTCCTGAATATTGAATACCCCTGGATGTTGAGTTCCCAGCCTTGGCCACCCTGGAGCCATGTTTCCGTAATCCCAATCAAATCATAATCGTTTACCTCTATTTGCACAGCTAATTCATCCACCTTATTACGAATGTTCCTCGCATTAAGACACAAAGCCTTCAGGCTTGTTTTTTTAACGCTCTTAGACCTATTAGAATTATTATTTACTGTGGCCATGTTTGATTTAAACTGTTGATTTCTCTGACTGCCACTTTTGTTTTTCTCCTTATCTTTTTCTTTTATCCTTGTTTCCCTTTCCTCTGTCCCTCTGCTCAGGTTCCCAACCCCCTGCCATTTTAGTTTAAACCCTCCCCAGAGCACTAGCAAACACTCCCCCTAGGACATCGGTCCCGGCCCTACCCAGGTGCAAACCGTCTGGTTTGAACTGGTCCCACCTCCCCCAGAACCGGTTCCAATGTCCCAAGAATTTGAATCCCTCCCCCTCACACCATTCCTCTAGCCACGTATTCATCTGAAATATCCTTCTATTTCTACTCTGACTAGCACGTGGCACTGGTAGCAATCCTGAGATTACTACCTTTGAGGTCCTATTTTTTAATTTACCTCCTAACTCCCTATATTAAGCTTTTAGGACCTCATCCCGTTTTTTACCTATATCGTTGGTACCTATATGCACCACATCAACTGGCTGTTCACCCTCCCCTTCCAAAATGTTCTGCAGCCGCTCTGAGACATCCTTGACCCTTGCACCAGGGAGGCAGCACACCATCCTGGAGTCTCATTTGCGGCCGCAGAAACGCCTATCTATTCCCCTTACAATAGAATCCCCTATTACTATAGCTCTACCCCTCTTTTGCCTCCCGTCCTGTGCAGCAGAACCACCCCTGGTGCCAGGAAGTTGGCTGCTGCTGCCTTCCTCTGACAAGCCATCCCCCCCAACAGTACTCAAAGTGGTGTATCTGTTTGAGAGGGGGATGTCCACAGGGGACCCCTGCACTACCTGCCTGTGCCTAGTACTCTGTCTGTTGGTCACCCGTTCCCTTTCTGCCTGTCCAACCTTTGCCTGCGGTGTGACCAACTGATCAAACGTGCTATTCACGACGTCCTCAGCATTGCGAATGGTCCAGTATGAATCCAATCGCAGCTCCAGCGCCGCAATGCGGTCTGCCAGTAGCTGTAGCTGGACACACTTCCTGCACACATGGTTGTCAGGGACACAGGAAGTGTCCCTGAGTTCCCACATATCGCAGGAGGAGCATACCACAGCACCGGGCTGTCCTGCCATGACTTACTCTTTAGTTAATTGCAATTAAATTAAATCAAATCAATCCCACCAATTTCACTACTGTTAAATGATATATTTAATGGTCCTGGTTTACAAACAGTCCCCGCTACACCCCAGAGAGCTTAGAAACTATAAACCACAGAGTTAAAGTTTAAAAAGAGAGAAATACTCACCAACCAATCACTTACCTGCTTTCTGGTGATGTCACACTTTGATTCTTTTTTACTTCTCTCCCTCTCTGTGAGATTGGAGATTAGTACGCCTACCTGGTCTCTTGGAGCCTTTTATAGCCCCGCTGCCGCTGCTGAGTTTCCCGCCAACGCACTGAGGCCTACCTGGTCTCTGGGGCCTTTTATAGCCCCGCTGCTGCCGCTGAAATTCCCGCCGACTTCAGTTATGTGGATAGACTGGAGAAGCTGGGGTTGTTCTCCTTAGAGCAGAGAAGGTTAAGAAGAGATTTGATAGTGTGGCGGAGACCACATAGGGACAGTAACACAATTCACTATGTATAGCCAATGTTGTTATTGCTCCACGTTATGTACGGAACTTGGTTGGGTTATTGGGGCAGGGTCCCTTTAAGAGTCGTCAATTGTATGATGACCTCATAGCCCTGCGACGAGGCCGTGTCCCTCAGTCCATGAGGAGAGTTAATAAAGCTAACACGTGTTTTTCTTTGCTGCTATGATAGTCTCGCAGTCTGTTTACTTCCAGCGACTCCCACATTGGTGACCCCGTTTCTCTTTTGGACGTTTCCAAAGACTTTATCCGAGATGGCGACGAATGCCGTTTCTCTCAAATTACCGGAGTTTTGGGAACGACAGGCTGCCGCTTGGTTCGCCCAGGCCGAGGCTCAGTTTGCACTCCGGTACATCACCGCGGACGACGCGAAGTATTATTACGTCGTCTCTGCTCTCGGCAGCTCCACCGCGGCCAGAGTCGTGAGCCTGCTCGAGGACCCCCCGGAGCACCACAAATTTGCGACGCTGGGATCGCACCTCCTAGAGACTTTTGGACTAACTGAACCCGAGCGCGCACGCCAGCTTCTCACTCTACCCGGGCTTGGCAACTCCAAGCCCTCAGAACTGATGGACCACATGTTAACCCTCCTGGGCAAGCACAAGCCGTGCTTCCTCTTCAGAGAACTGTTCCTACAACAGCTGCCAGGGCAGGTACGGTCGGTTTTAGCCAACTCTCATATTAGTGATTTCCGCGCCCTGGCCAAGGAGGCTGACAAATTTTTCTCCGCCGGGCAACAGTACTGCGCGGCCATGCGGGGCCCTGCCCCCACCGCCACAGCCCAACGGCGGCAGCCCCCAAGCATGTGCTTCTACCACGCGCAGTTCGGCCCCAACGCTAAGAAGTGCCGGCCCCCGTGCAGCTTTACCACGTCAGGAAACGCGAAGGCCCACTCATTAGCTACCATGGCTGGTGGCCGTTCAGGTAGTCTGTTATTCATTTCGAACACTGACTCTGGACGTCGTTTCCTCTGCGACACAGGTGCCCAGATGAGCGTCCTGCCCGCGTCAACCGTAGACATACGGGGGGGAACCACAGCCCCGCCCTCGAAGCCGCCAACGGCAGTTCCATCCGTACTTTTGGGAAACGGAGCGTGGCGCTGTGTTTTGGTGGGCAGCGTTTCGCTTGGGACTTTGTTACAGCGAAAGTGTCCACCCCCCTTCTCGGCGCTGACTTCCTCTGCGCCAATGGCCTTTTGGTGGACGTCAAGAACCGACGTCTCGTCAACGCTGAGACTTTCAGTTCGCTCCCGTGTTCGCTCAGTGGTTCCGGCACGACGAAGTTGTCCAGCGCACTCTCGGCCTCCGACGAGTTTTCCTGCCTCCTCGCCGGGTTCCCTGACCTCATGAAGCCCACTTTCTCGTCCGCCGCCACCAAGCACGGGGTAGAACAGCACATCCCGACCACCGGTCCGCCTATCTACGCCTGCGCTCGGCGCCTCGACCCGGGGAAACTCGCCATCGCTAAAGCCGAGTTCGACACGATGGAGCGCGTTGGCATCATTTGCCGGTCGAACAGTCCGTGGGCCTCGCCCCTCCACATCGCACCGAAACCAGGCGGCGGTTGGCGCCCGTGCGGCGATTACCGGCGCCTCATAGATACATAGATACATAGAAGATAGGAGCAGGAGTAGGCCATTCGGCCCTTCGAGCCTGCTCCGCCATTCAATGAGATCATGGCTGATCATCCAAATTCAGTACCCAGTCCCTGCCTTCTCCCCATATCCCTTGATCCCTTTAGCCTTAAGAAATATATCCAACTCTTTCTTGAATATACTTAATGAACTGGCCTCCACCGCCCTCTGTGGCGGAGAATTCCACAGGTTCACCACTCTCTGGGTGAAGAAATTCCTCCTCATTTCAGTCCTAAATGGCTTACCCCTTACCCTTAGACTATGACCCCTGGTTCTGGACTCCCCGGCCATCAGAAACATCCTTCCTGCATCTAGTCTGTCCAGGCCTGACAGAATTTTATAGGTTTCGATGAGATCCCCTCTCAATCTTCTAAACTCCAGTGAGTATAAGCCCAATCGACACAATCTCTCCTCATACGTCATTCCTGCCATCCCAGGTATCAGCCTGGTGAATCTTCGCTGCACTCCTTCCATGGCAAGAACGTCCTTCCTCAGGTAAGGCGACCAAAACTGCACACAGTACTCAAGGTGTGGTCTCACCAAGGCCCTGTACAACTGCAGCAAGACATCCTTGTTCTTGTACTCGAACCCTCTTGCTACGAAGGCCAACATACCATTTGCCTTCTTAACCGTCTGCTGCACCTGCATGCTTACCTTCAGCGACTGGTGTACAAGAACACCCAGGTCTCTTTGCACTTCCCCTTCTCCCAATCTATTACCATTCAAATAATAATCTGCCTTCCTGTTTTTGCCACCAAAGTGGATAACCTCACATTTATCCACATTATAGTGCATTTGCCATGTTTCTGCCCAATCACCCAACCTGTCCAAATCGTGCTGGAGTTTCACGACATCCTCCTCGCAGCATACCCTCCCCCCCAGCTTTGTGTCGTCTGCAAATTTGGAGATATTACATCCAATTCCCTCGTCCAGATCATTAATATATATTGTGAACAGCTGGGGTCCTAGGACCGATCCTTGCGGTACCCCACTAGTCACTGCCTGCCACTCGGAAAACGACCCGTTTATTCCAACTCTTTGCTTTCTGTCCGCCAACCAGTTCTCTATCCAAGTCAATACCTTGCCCCCAATCCCATGTGCCTTAATTTTGCACGCTAATCTCTTATGCGGGACCTTATCGAAAGCCTTCTGAAAGTCCAAATACACCACATCCACTGGTTCTCCCTTATCTATTTTACCAGTTACATCCTCAAAAAATTCCAATAGATTAGTCAAGCATGATTTACCTTTTATAAATCCATGTTGACTTTGTCCGATCCAGTCACTGCTTTCCAAGTGCTCTGCTATTACATCTTTTATAATGGACTCTAGCATTTTCCCCACTACCGATGTCAAGCTTACCGGTCTATAATTCCCCGCCTTTTCTCTACCACCTTTTTTGAATAGTGGGGTAACATTAGCTACCTGCCAATCCATGGGTACCACCAACGACGCTACGACCCCCGACCGCTACCCGATTCCACACATCCAGGACTTTTCCGCCCGCCTGGCCGGGAAAGTTGTTTTCTCTAAAGTGGACTTCGTTCGGGGTTACCACCAGGTCCCCGTTCGGCCGCAGGACGTCCCGAAAACCGCGGTGATCACCCTGTTTGGGCTGTTCGAATTCCTCCGCATGCCATTCGGTCTCAAAAATGCCGCTCAGGCTTTTCAACGCCTAATGGACACCGTGTTACGGGACCTGCCATTCCTGTTCGTCTACCTGGATGACATTCTCATCGCCAGCGCCTCCAGGACGGAGCATGTGTCCCACCTCCGGACTCTCTTCGAACGCCTCAGCCAGCACGGCCTAATCGTCAATCCGGCCAAGTGCCAGTTCGGGCTGTCCTCGATCGACTTTCTTGGGCACCGCATCATGAAGGACGGGGCAGTGCCACTGCCGTCGAAAGTGGAGGCCGAGAAGGCCCTGCAGGAGTTTTTGGGCATGGTGAACTTTTATCATCGCTTCGTTCCCCGGGCAGCCCAACTTATGCGGTCCCTTTACGAGGCCCTCAAAGGCAAGTTCGCCATCGACTGGTCCGAGGAGATGGCCAATTCTTTCACTGGCACGAAAAGAGCCCTGCCTAACGTGACCATGCTGGCGCAACCATTGCCCGATGCGCCGATCGCTCTCACCACTGATGCTTCGGACTATGCTGTCGGTGCCATCCACGAACAGTGGGTCAACGGCACCTGGCAGCCGCTCGCCTTCTTCAGCCGGCAGCTCCGCCCCAACGAGCGGAAGTACAGCACCTTCGATCGCGAGCTTCTCAGCCTCTACCTCGCCGTCTGACACTTACGTTTCCTGCTGGAGGCCCGCCCGTTCACGGCGTTCGTGGACCACAAGCCGTTGACCTTCGCCATGACCAAAGTTTCCGAGCTGTGGTCGGCCCGTCAGCAGCGCCAGCTTTCCTTCGTCTCCGAGTTCATGACGGACATCCAGCATGTGGCTGGGAAAAACAACCCTGTCGCCGACTGTCTCTCTCGGGCCGTCGCCAGCGCCGTACACCTCGGCATCAACTACACCCGCATGGCGGCTGACCAGGTCTCCGACCCGGACGTCCAGGCCTACAGGATGGCTGTCATGGGCCTTCAGTTAGCAGACGTCGCGTTTGACGATGCCGGCACCACGCTCCTGTGCGACGTCTCCGCTGGGCAGCCACGCCCCGTCATGCCCGACGGGTGGAGACGGGAGGTTTTTGATGCCGTCCATAGCCTTTCCCACCCGGGCAGGAAGCCGTCACAGAAGCTGGTGGCGGCTGAGTTCGTCTGGCACGGGCTCAAGAAGGACGTTCGCGACTGGGCCAATACCTGCGTGGTATGCCAGCGCTCGAAAGTGCATCGCCATACTAAGGCCCCGTTGGCGCCTTTCGCGGTGCCCAAGAGGCAGTTCGACCATGTTAACGTCTCTTCCGACTGGAGGCCCCAGTTCACGTCGGAGCTCTGGAACGCTGTCGCCCAAGGCCTCGGGTTGAGACTCCACCGCACCACCGCATATCACCCTCAGGCTAACGGGCTGTGCGAACGGTTTCATTGCTCCATGAAGGCCACGCTCCGGGCCAGCCTCTGGGGCGACAGTTGGATCGACAGACTCCCGTGGGTCATGCTGGGACTCGGGACCGCCCCCAAGGAGGACCTCCAGTCCTCCTCCGCCGAGCTCGTCTACGGGCAGCTGCTGCGGGTTCCCGTGGATTTCATCCCCAACGCCACGGGCCCTTGGTCCGCAGCCCGTCAGCGGTCCGCCCTCCTGGACAACGCCAAGGTTTTCGCACCGGTGCCCACGTTGCAGCACGGTCTCCCTCAGTCCCACGCTCTGCCCGACCTTCGTGCAGCGGAGTACGTTTTCGTCCGCCACGACGCCCACCGGGGACCTCTTCACCCGCCCTATGACGGACCATTCTGTGTCCTGGAAGCCGGGGACAAGGCCTTCGAGGTAGATGTCAGCGGTAAGCCGGACTACATTTCCGTGGACCGTCTTAAGCCGGCCCACCTGGATCTGGACCAACCCGTTGGGTTGGCTCAGCCCCCGTGGCGGGGCCGACCTCCGGCTTCTGCACCCTCAGTCCACCACCGAGCGCCCGGGGACCCTCCTGCGACCCCCCCGGTCCCCGCCCCGGACTTAAGGAGCCGTTTCGGCCGTGTGATCCGGGCCCCTCAACGACTGACATTGCCAGTTCTAGTGAATTCTGAGGGGACGTATGTGGCGGAGACCACATAGGGACAGTAACACAATTCACTATGTATAGCTAATGTTGTTATCGCTCCACGTTATGTATGGAACTTGGTTGGGTTATCGGGGCAGGGTCCCTTTAAGAGTCGTCGATTGTGTGATGACGTCATAGCCCTGCGACGAGGCCGAGTCCCTCAGTCCATGCGGAGAGTTAATAAAGCTAACGCGATTTTCTTTGCTGCTATGAAAGTCTCGCAGTCTGTTTATTTCCAGCGACTCCCACAATAGAATGGTTTTGATAGAGTAAATAAAGAGAAACTTTTACCAGTGGCAGAAGGGTCGGTAACCAGAGGACACAGATTGAAGGTGATTGGCAAAAGAACCAGAGGCGACATGAGGAAAGATTTTTTTACAGCGAGTTGTTGTGATCTGGAAAGCACTGCATGAAAGGGTGGTGGAAGATTTAGTAGTAACAGTCAAAAGATAATTAGATAAATACTTGGGGAAAAAATTACAAGGCTATGGAGAAAGAGCAAGGGAGTGGGATTAATTAGATAGCTCTACCAAAGAGCCAGCACAGGCACGATGGGCCGAATGGCCTCTTTCTGTGCTGTATCATTCTATGATTCTAACTCATTGGGAGCATGTACTCAGCAAGCCTTGTTTTGGGATGGTTTGGTTTTTAATTGAATGGCCATTTGTTAGACATTAACAGATTTGTCTTCTTGCTGCAGCTCTAGTGCAGCTGGCAAATCCCCACTTCCAACTGCTTCATGATAACTCCTTTACTGAGAGTATAATTGTGCAGCATGTTGCACACCACTACTATTTTGGATATATTTTGCAGGGCTGTACAATAGCACACGCCCAGATACCTCTAAACAGCAGAATCTTTGCTTCAGCGTGCCTGCTATTCCTATCCTTATGGAAGCATTCTTTTTTATTCGCTGGCTCTGGGTGTCGCTGGCAAGGCTAGCATTTATTGCCCATCCCTAGTTGCCCTTGAGAAGGTGGTGGTGAGCCACCTTCTTGAACCGATGCAGTCCATATGGTGAAAGTATTCTCACAGTATTGTTAGGGAGGGAGTTCCAGGATTTTGACCCAGCGACGATGAAGGATCGGCGATATACTTCTAAGTCAGGATGGTGTGTGACTTGGAGGGGAACTTGGAGGTGGTGGCGTTCCCATACATCTGCTGCCCTTGTCCTTCTAGGTGGAAGAGGTCACGGGTTTGGGAGGTGCTGCCGAAGAAGCCTTGGCGAGTTGCTGTAGTGCATCTTGTAGATGGTACACACTGCAGCCATGGTACGCTGGTGGTGGAGGGAGTGAATGTTTAAGGTGGTGGATGGGGTGCCAATCAAGCGGGCTGCTTTGTCCTGGATGGTGTCGAGCTTCTTGAATGTTGTTGCAGCTGCCCTCATCCAGGCAAGTGGAGAGTATTCCATCACACTCCTTACTTGTGCCTTGTAGATAGTGGATAGGCTTTGGGGAGTCAGGAGGTGAGACACTCGCCACAGAATACCTAGCCTCTGACCTGCTCTTGTTGCCACAGTATTTATGTGGCTGGTCCAGTTAAGTTTCTGGGCAATGGTGACCCACAAGATGTTGATGGCGGGGGATTCGGTGATGATAATGCCATTGAATGTCAAGGGGAGGTGGGTAGACTCTCGCTTGTTGGAGATAGTCATTGCCTGGCACTTCTGTGGCGCAAATGTTACCTGCCACTTATCAGCCCAAGCCTGAACATCATCCAGGTCTTGTTGCATGCGGGCATGGACTTCATTATCTGAGGAGTTGTGAATGGTGCTGAACACTGTGCAGTCATCAGCGAACATCCCCATTTCTGACCTTATGTTGGAGGGAAGGTCATTGATGAAGCAGCTGAAGATGGTTGGGCCTAGGACACTGCCCTGAGGAACTCCTGCAGCGATGTCCTGGGGCTGTGATGATTGACCTTCAACCACCACAACCATCCTCCTTTGTGCTAGGTATGACTCCAGCCAGTGGAGCATTTTCCCCCTGATTCCCATTGACTTCAGTTTTACTAGGGCTCCTTGATGCCACACTCAGTCAAATGCAGCCTTGATGTCAAGGGCAGTCACTCTCGCCTCACCTCTGGAATTCAGCTCTTTTGTCTATGTTTGGACCAAGGCTGTAATGAGATCGGGAGCCGAGTGGTCTTGGCGGAACCCAAACTGGGCATCAGTGAGCAGGTTATTGGTGAGTAAGTGCCACTTGATAGCACTGTCGATGACACCTTCCATCACTTTGCTGATGATTGAGAGTAGACTGATGGGGCATTAATTGGCCGGGTTGGATTTTTCCTGCTTTTTGTTGACAGGACATACCTGGGCAGTTTTCCACATTGTTGGATAGATGCCAGTGTCATAGCTGTACTTGAACAGCTTGGCTAGAGGCACGGCTAGTTCTGGAGCACAAGTCTTCAGCACGATAGCCGGGATGTTGTCGGGGCCCATAGCTTTTTCTGTATCCAGTGCGCTCAGCCATTTCTTGATATCATGTGGAGTGAATGGAATTGGCTGAAGACTGGCTTCTGTGGTGGTGGGGACCTCTGGAGTAGGCTGATATGGATCATCCACTCGGCACTTCTGGCTGAAGATGGTTGCAAATGCTTCAGACTTGTCTTTTGCACTCACGTGCAGGGCTCCACCATCATTGAGGATGGGGATATTCATGGAGCCTCCTCCTCCTGTTAGTTGTTTAATGGTCCACCACCAGTCACAACTGGATGTGGCAGGACTGCAGAGCTTTGATCTGATCCATTGATTGTGGGATCCCTTAGCCCTGTCTATAACATGCTGCTTCCACTTTTTAGCATGTATGCAGCTTCCCCAGGTTGGCACCTCATTTTTAGGTACGCCTGGTGCTGTTCCCGGCATGCTCTTCTACACTCCATCTTGAACCAGGGTTGGTCCCCTGGCTTGGTAGTAATGGTAGAGTGAGGGATATGCCAGGCCATGAGGTTACAGATTGTGGTGGAATACAATTCTGCTGCTGCTGATGGCCCACAGATACCCTGTTTTGAGCTGCTAGATCTGTTCTGAATCTATCCCATTTAGCACAGTGGTAGTGCCACACAACATGATGGAGGGTGTGATAGCAAAATACTGTAGATGCTGGAAATCCGAAATAACAACAGAAAATGCTGGAAAAACTCAGCAGGCCAGGCAACATCCGTGGAGAGAAATTAGAGCGATGTTTCGGGTCTAACCCTTTTTCAAACTGGAAAGGAAATTAAATAGATCGAAGGCAGGGCTGCGATAGAACAAAAGAAGTAAAGAGACATTAAGAGGTATTCAAAACCAGACGAGATGGTGATAGGACTAGTGGAGACAAAAGACGGCAAGATTAGGTGTGAAGTGTACTGGCAGGATGGGAGACAGCTGCCGTGTGGGAGAGAGAAAAAAAAGGAAAGGGAGGGAAGGGAAGATCCAAAACAAAGGGGTGGAAAAAAATATAAGTAAAAATGTAATAGGGGCCGAGGTTATGATCTGAAATTGTTGAACTCGAGTTTGAAAAAGGGTTAGACCCGAAACGTCGCTCTAATTTCTCTCCATGGATGTTGCCTGGCCTGCTGAGTTTTTCCAGCATTTTCTGTTGTTATGATGGAGGGTGTCCTCAGTGTGAAGATGGGACTTTGTCTCCACAATGACTGGGTGGTGGGCACTGCTACCTAGGGTTGCAAAATTCCGTGAATTTTTAAAAGAGGAAACTTTCCATGGGAATTTCCGGGAATTTATGGGAATTTTGAGTTTTTTTGCACACTGATGGTTTTTGTCTCTGACCCTTATATTATCTTTGTCATCAAAATAGACATACTGTTCCATACAAATAAAAACAGACTTTCAAAACTTTATTTAGGTTATAATTTTGAACTTTATTGAACCCCCACAAAAAAGACCCATCTAAAATAAAATAAAAAGAGCGTCAGCTTATTTTGGGTGTAATTTGTCCTTATTTTGTCCCTTTGAGCCTTCTACTCATCATTGCTCCTCCTGATTCTCTGACTCTGGCCATTTCCTCCTCTGTGTCACTGTCTAGCTGTGTGGTGGACACTTCTGTATTTGGCTCAATAGGCTGTAGGTTCGCCCGGATAGCCACCAGTTTCTCCACTCTCTTGTTAGTCAGCCTGTTTCGCACCTTTGTATGCGTATTCCCAAAAAGTGACCAGTTTCGTTCAGAGGCCGCTGATGAAGGTGGGATTTGGAGTATCACCGATGCAATGGGTGACAGGACCTCAGATGCACAAAGTCCCTTCCACCAGGTATGTGCACTGATATGCTTGCATGATTCCCATATCCCGTCCCCATTCCAAAGACCTTGCCAGGTAGATAACTTTGCCCACTTCCAGATTGAAATGGCGTAAGAGGGTACAAATCACACTAAGCGCTGTTGATCTGTTCTCCAGAAAGTATTGGTCTCCCAACATGCTTTGGGTCCAGCATGTATGCTGCAGCATGAATCTGCTTGACACAAAATTCTTGACGTGTCTGTATGAATTGAACAATTGCCTTCTCCTCTGCTTTGAGCAACAGGGATGTGGGTAGGGCAATGCTGATTTGTTCTTTTAAATCAGCAAAAAGCCTGAGAACATCTGACAAGACAGCGTCATCTCCTTCAATCTGAGCAATTGCAGATGCTACTGGTGAGAGTAGTTTAAGGCTGCTAACCACTCTCCCAAAACACATCATCCAGCAGTATTTTCTTGATGGTGGTTTCCATATCCCCAGACTGGGATATTGCCATTTCTTGCAGCGACTCCTTGCCCTCCAGAAGGCTGTTGTACATTATGACAATGCCACCCCATCTAGTGTTGCTGGGCAACTTCAGTGTGGTGTTCTTGTTCTTTGTCGTTTGCTTGGAGTTGTAGGTTGCTGCAACTACCTGTTTTCCCCTGACATACTTAACAACTTGCTTGGCTCTCTTGTACAGTGTTTCCATGGTTCTCAAACCCATGATGTCCTTGAGGGGCCGGTTGAGCCCATGAGCTATGCACCCTATAGACGTAATATGAGGGTAGGCCTCCTCCACTTGAGCCCAAGCAGCCTTCATATTCACAGCATTGTCAGTAACTACTGCAAAGACCTTTTGTGATCCAAGATCGTTGATGACCGCTTTCAGCTCATCAGCAATGTATGTGCCTGTGTGTCTGTTGTCCTTTGTGTCTGTGCTCTTGAAGAACACTGGGAGAGGAGTGGAGATGATGTCGTTTATGATGCCCTCCCCTCGTACATTTGACCACCCATCTGAGATAACTGCAACACAGTATGCCATCTCTATCGTTCTCTTTGAGCTTTCTTTGGACTCTGTTATACTCAGCCTCCAGCAAATAAGTAGACAAAGCATGTCTGGTGGGAGGACAGTGTGCAGGGTGAATAACATTGAAAAATCTCTTCCAGTACACATTGGCTGTGAGCATAAGGGTTGAGCCTGTCGCATATACAGCTCGAGCAAGGCACTCATCTGCATTCTTCTGGCTATAGTTATCCATTGTATCAAAGAACCTTCCAAGTGGACCAGGAGTTGCTGATGATAAGGAGCCTGATGCTGAATGTGAACCATTATCTTCTTGAATGGAAGCAGAGGAACTCTGGGCTGACTGCTGTCAGCTTTGCGTGAAGTTGTTGCATTTGGATAAATGCTGCTGCATCTTTGTGGCATTCTTTACATATGGCTTTGTACAGTGTTTGCACATGTACACAGTCTTTCCATCTTTAATGCCTGGGGTAAAATGCTTCCACACATCCGACGGTAAACGTGGCATTGTTCTATGCAGAGAAATAAAGGGCATTCATCTTTGTGTCAAACTGTAGTCGATCAGCACGATTGCAACAGGGTGAGTAAATTTTTCCTGATGCTCCATGTGATGGAAGCATGACCTGTGCACGCACAACACTACATCACCAATAGAGGGAGCTAATCGCTCATCCACTCATCCAACCAATCAGGACACATTTGTTCACAGTCACACACAAAACTTGTAATTATTAAAACAAGCCAAGTAAGAAGATAAACATATATTGTTTAAGAAATTCCTTAATAATTAAGATTCCATCTCTGTTAGTAATTTTAAGAGAGTACCTGTGGAAAAAAAATGAAAGAAATACAAAAAAACCCCAATATTATGCTAGCATGTGCTTTTTTGGCCAAAATTCCCAAGCTAAACTTCTCATGGAAAATTTCCAGAAATTTTCCACCCCTTCGCAACCCATGATGTCATGGACAGATGCATCTGCGACAGGTAGATTGGTGAGAACGAGGTCAAGTAGGTTTTTCCCTCGTGTTGGTTCTCTCACAGACTGGCAGTTATGTCCTTCAGAACTCAGCCAGCTGTGGTGCTACTGAGCGACTCTTGGTGATGGACATTGAAGTCCCCCATCCAGAGTACATTCTGTGCCCTTGCTGCTCTCAGTGCTTCTTCCAAGTGGTGTTCAACATGGAGGAGTACTGATTCATCAGCTGAGGGAGGGCAGTAGGTGGTAATCAGCAGGAGCGTTTCCTTGACCTGAAGACATGAAACTTCATGGGGTCCAGAGTCAATGTTGAGGACTCCCAGAGCCACTCCTTCCCGACTATACCACTGTGCCGCCATTCCTGGTGGGTCTGTTCTGCTGGTGGGACAGGACATACCCAATGATGGTGATGGAGGAGTTTTGGACATTGGCTGAAAGGTATGATTCTGTGAGTATGACTATTTCAGGTTGTTGCTTGACTAGTCTGCTCTCCCAATTTTGGCACAAGTCCCCAGCTGTTGGTGAGGAGGACTTTGCAGGGTTGACTGGGCTGGGTGTGCCATTGTTGTGTCCAGGTCGATGCCGGGTGGTTCCGGTTTCATTGTTATTGTGTTTTGTAGTGGTTAGTTACAACTGAGTGACTTGCTAGGCCATTTCAGTGGGCAATTAAGAGTCAACCACATTGCTATAGGCCAGACCAGGTAAGGACGGCAGCTTTCCTTCCCTAAAGGGCATTAATGAACCAGATGGGTTTTTACGACAATCCGATAGTTTCATGGTTACCATTACTGATACTAGCTTTTTATTCCAGATTTATTTAACTGAATTTAAATTCCCCAGCGCCGTGGTGGGATTTGAACTCACGTCACTGGATCATTAGTCTAGGCCTCTGGATTACTAGTGCAGTGACATTACCACTACACTACCATTCCCTATATGTCTCATTATATTTTATCCACTGTTTGTTCATGTATTTTAGGCTTGTGTCATGACCCACAGCTCAAAAGAGTTTCCCTGGTTTTCCAGGATCTATCGTCTAATCATTATACACCTTCAAATAACAATGGCGTTGTTGACTGCTATAGGATAAATGTATCATGGCAGCTTCTGGTGTCTACCTGCATGATATGATGCTGATGGCCACATTCAATCTGTACATTAATTGAATAGAACCCCTTGTACATAAATGCTATAACATTGTTAAAAGGAACCTCTATTGCCACAATCTTCTCCAAGACTAGGGACACGGAGACTTTCTGATATAGGGAGTCCCCACCCCTGGCTCCACCTCCTATGATGCCACTGGTCTTGTAAGGAGCAGGTGAAACCTCTTATTAGATCCATGGAATTGCCAAAGTTACAACAGGAGTATGCCAGAAGGACTGAGACTTCTCCTTCACGTAGAACCTTGGAGGGAACTTGCAGGTGGTGGTGTTCCCATGCGCCTACTGCCCTTGTCCTTCCAGGTGGTAGAGGTTAAGGGTTTGGGAGGTGTTGTCAGAGAAGCCTTGGCGAGTTGCTGCAGTGCATCTTGTAGATGGTACACACTGCAGCCATGATGTGCCGGTGGTGGAGGGAGTGAATGTTTACGGTGGTGGATGGGGTGCCAATCAAGCGGGCTGCTTTGTCCTGGATGGTGTCGAGCTTCTTGAGTTCTTTTGGAGCTGCACTCATCCAGGCAAGTGGAGATTATTCCATCACATTCCTGACTTGTGCATTGTAGATGGTGGAAAGGCTTTGGGGAGTCAGGAGGTGAGACACTCACCGCAGAATACCTACTCTTATTACCACAGTATTTATATGGCTGGTCCAGTTAAGTTTCTGGTCAATGGCGACCCCCAGGATGTTGATGGTGGGGGATTTGACAATGGTAATGCCGTTGAATGTCAAGGAGCGGTGGTTAGACTCTCGCTTGTTGGAGATAGTCATTGCCTGGCACTTCTGTGCTGTGAATGTACCTTGCCACTTATCAGTCCAAGCCTGAATGTTGCCCAGGTCTTGCTGCAAGTGGGCATGGACTGCTTCATTATCTGAGGAGTTGCAAATGGAACTGAACACTGTGCAATCATTAGCGAACATCCCCACTTCTGACCCTATGACGGAGGGAAGGTCATTGTTGAAGCAGCTGAAGGTGGTCGGGCCTAGGACACTGCCCAGAAGAACTCTTGTAATGATGTCCAGGGGCTGAGATGATTGACCTGCAACAACCACAACCATCTTCCTTTGTGCTAGGTATGACTCCAGCCAGTGGAGAGCTTTCCCCCTGATTCCCATTGATTCAGTTTTACTAGGGCTCCTTGATGCCACAATTGGTCAAATGCTGCCTTGCTATCAAGGGCAGTCACTCTCACTTCACCTCTGGAATTTAGCTTCTTTGTCCATGTTTGAACCAATGTTGTAATGAGGTCTGGAGCCGAGTGGTCCTGGCGGAACCCAAACAGAGCATCGGTGAGCAGGTTACTGGTGAGTAAGTGCCGCTTGATAGCACTTGAAAGGGTTAAAAGGGAGAAAGGGGCTCATTAGCTAAAAATAAGGGAATTAGGGAACCGAGCATACATACAACCATATAAAGAGTTGTTTTATACATGTCCCAGAGGGAAGTATGGTGTAATGTGGTCAAATGGTCAGTTACGAATTGAGTAAGGTACATAAACCATTAGTTACTAATTAAGAAATGAGGTGAAGATAACGTATGGGCTCACAAGACTAATGTAAAGGTCAGAATGTGCACACGGGTCACAAGAATTTGCACCCAAAGCCAACTGGCTGATGTAAGTCACGACTCAAGAGCAAAAACTGTATAAAAGGCAATGGATTGTAACAATCGGGGAACATCTGTCTACAGATAGGTGTTCCCCTGTTAACTTGTAATAAAATTGTGTTGACGGTATTTTCCGGACTCTGAGTGGGCTTTTGTGTTGCGTGACACACGGGCACCCACGGCTCCCCGTAACAACTTGGCCTAGTCGGCAGGATCTTCCAGTGGCTCCGGGAACATCGGGGGGAACCCGAGGAGTCCATTAACGGAACACCGCCGCTGGAGAGCAAAAGAATCTGAAAATAAGGGAGGAGTCCGGAACATGCTGTACAGCATAAAGACAACCGGTTGGAAATGGGTAAGCAGAAAAACTGACTTACGGGGAAGTGCATGCATGAGTGTCAGATACTCTTCGAGGGAGTGACTGACGGGTCAAAAGGACCGTTGTAAAAGTTACGAGGAACTGTAACTAAAATAGGGACACCAGAAAGGTGACCCGGGGCGGAAGCCATAAGCAGGAAAGAAAGTTGGGCAGAAGCTGGTTGATCGACAAGATCGGGTGACACGGCATATCTCAGCCTGAGCTGAACTTACGAGGACAGTAGTCTCACGTGACGGCCAGGAGTTAAAAGGGCGTAGGGAACATAAGCCGTGATCACGGGATCGTGAAGCCAGTCGAAACCCAAGAAAGAGGGATGGCGACCGCAAAGGTAACAGTGCCAGAGGCACGTAAGCAACCGAAGCCCCTGAAAGAAGGAGTAAGGTATAAAATCCCCGATGAGGTACTTGTGGGAAAACATGGGAAACTACTAAAGAAAATGGAAAAACATGGGTTTGATGAAAATGCTGAAGAGCTATATCAAGAACAATGGTGGCAGGCAGAAAAAGGAAATAAAGAAGAAAAAGCGGTAGTAGTATGTTTAGCCATAGGGAAACGACGGGGAGAAAAGAAACAAAAATGGAAAGAGAGGTGTAAGGACCTACGTAAAACAATGAAGGATAAGGGAGACCTAGAAAAACAACTGAAAGAACAAATACAGCAGTTAACAGGGCAGGTAGAATTATTAAAGAAGCAGGTAGAGGCAGCCCAAGTAAAAGGTATGGCACAGCATTTATTGGAGGCCATTAATACAGGAGACCCTGAGGATAAAAGGTCCAGGGCGGTTGAACGCGACCCAGAATTACCTCTAGGTCAGCCCCCTGCCTATCTCTCGTTAGAAGAATTCAAATATAGTCAGGAAGAAAAGGAGGCAATGGAAGAAGCTAGGGTTGCCCCAGTCCGTCGTCGGCATGTGACAGTAATAACTCCACCACCAGCCGAGGCAGGCGCAGACGCAAAACCTACTAAAACCACAAGAATGGTGGAAGATCATAGGCCTTTTAACCCCATGGAGTTACAAATGGTTCTGGATAAATTGCCAGAACTGAAACCCGCATTTGGAAATAACTAGAACAGATGATAATGGTCCAGAACCTCCATGAGGAAGATGTCCACGTTATGGTAAGAGCAAAATTACCAGGGACATATTGGGAGCAACTGCCCGGAGACCATAGGGACGGGATATGGACGAAAAGTGATCAGGGAGAAAGGTCAGACCGCATTAGGCACTTTATGGCTCAGGTAAAAGAGAAACTGGGAGAAGGAGATAGTAACTGGGGAATAATTTTAAGTCGAAGACAGGAGAAAGGGGAGTCAGTTGTGAAATATGCGGATGACAAGTCAGGACTGGGACCATACCGAAGTCGGGATGATGAAGTATTCCTCCGAATGCTAAAAGAAGGATTAGGACCAGTACATCAGGGGGTTCTGAAATTAGGACTCCCAGTGGGAGAGGATTATGCCAAAGTAATTAAGTGGGCAGGAGAAATAGAAAATAGAAATAAGGATAAAGGGGCAAATAAAGAGGGAAGAGTGGCGGCCGCGTCAGGTACAGGAAGACACTGCTACAGATGCGGAAAAGAAGGCCACCAGGTTAAGGAGTGCCCCAAGAAAAAGGAAACAGAAAGTGGAAGGAGGTCAGAAGAATGTAGGAATTGTGGAAAAAAGGGCCACACAAGGGAAATGTGTTGGGTTAAGGGGGGAGGTGCGGAAGGAAAAGCCCCTTGGCAGAAAACTGGAGCCCCAGGGAATAGCCCCCCGCAAGGATGGAGCAAGGACAAGGTACTCCAGTTGGTGAGGAGAGCGATGCAGTCAAAGTGAGGCCGGGCGGCCCCCGGAGTCGGGACAGAGGCGCCACGAATGTATATTAACGGGCTGTTAGGGGGCCGGCAGCGCCAAATGTTAATAGATACAGGAGCCGAAGTATCGATAACCGACATTAAATTACCCACAAATAAGAATACAATAATAATTGGTGGAGTGGGGGATGGAAAATTGATAGGAAAACAAAGCGAGGTACAATTGGTAGAAATGATGGGCAGATTGGTGTCAATGCAATTTTGGGTATGCCCCAACCCGGAAGGAACAATTCTAGGAATGGATATCCTAAGGGAGTTAGAAATAGTACTAAGGCCTCAAGAACATTCAATCAGGTGGGAAAATGGGATGGGAAGACCACGGCTGGGTCTTAAAGAACATGCCCGGGTGGCGGCAGCCACCCAAATGATGCAACAATGGGACAAAACCAATGCCGGGGAAGTAATTTGTAGCCTATTCCCGGGAGTCTGGGCTAAGACTAAGCAAGATTGTAGTAGAATAAAAATGGATCCCATTGCTATACTAGGAGAAGAACATAGGGCACACAAGCAGTACCCTATAAAAAAGGAAGCTGAGGAAGCAATCCAAGAAATAGTAAAGACGCTGGAAGAAACGGGTATAATAAAGCAAATTGAGTCAACTACTAATAGTCCGGTATGGCCAGTTTAAAAAGCCAGATGCACCATACCGAAGACAATAGCTTATACCGCTCTAAACAAGGTAACACCCAAAATCCATCCCATAGTAAGCAACCCAAACACGATAATGTACGAGATACCTCCGGAAGCCAAAGTCTTTACAGTGTTGAATATAGTGAACGGTTTTTGGAGTATACCAATTGATCAGACGGCCCAGAATAAATTAGCCTTTACAGTGGGTGGGAAACAATATACATGGACCCGATTGCCACAGGGATTCCATAATAGCCCTGCAATATTCCACAAGGCAATGGCACAAATAGTGGGAGGAATAGACTTGACCACCGAAAGATCTACTATCCTCCAGTATGTAGATGATATACTAATAGCCTCGGAGAATATAGGGGATCACCTGGCAGCATTTGCCAAAACCTTGGGTGCCCTGCAGAAAGCAGGATTGAAGGCATCGCCGGGGAAGGCCCAGGTGGCAAGGAAAGAGGTACAATATCTTGGACATAGGGTTAGTCAAGGAAAAAGGGAACTCACGGCAGGTAGGAAGATGGCTATACGAAATATGCCACGCCCTACAAATGTCAGGGGTGTACAAAAGGTATTAGGATTGTTTAACTATAGCTGAAATTTTGTGTCCCGATATGCTGAGATAGTAGAACTAATACAAAAATTGATGAAAGGGACACAAGGGCCCCTAGAGATGATAGAGTGGGGACCCGAGCAGGAGATTGCAAATCAACAAATTAAACTGGCCCTTATACAAGCACCGGCCCTGGGACAACCATACCCCGGAAAAGATGTTTTTTTTGTATTACGATGTAGAACCCATTAGCTACTCTACAGTAGTAATGCAGGAGCATGGGGGTCAAAAGAGACCCATAGCCTATTACTCCACCAAGAAGGACCAGGTAGTGACAGCCATGCCACGATGCATGGCGGCTATAGATGGAGCTGCCTGGGCAGTCCAAGTGAGTGAGCTAATCACTATGCAAGGTCAAATAATATTAATGACCCCACACACAATTGTAGAACTCCTTAATACTGGAAGATTTAAGAATGTATCCGACAGAAGGCGAGCCAAGTGGGAAACGGTCCTACTGCCCAAAGATGCGTCAGTAATAATCAAAAGACATACCGGGGTAAATCCAGCCACAGGTATGTTAGGAGAAGGGGAGCCCCATGAATGCCAAGAACAAATAGACGAACAGAATAGAGGACAGGCACATGAGGAACTCTTAGAAGATCCAGATTGGGAACTGTATGTAGATGGATCACGAAAATATAAAGATGGGGTACCCAAGACTGGATGGGCCGTAGTACATAGAACCCATGGGACCCTAAAAGGAGGAGGAATGTCAGGGACCTATTCAGCCCAAGTAGCTGAGTTAGTAGCCCTAACTGAAGCCCTCAAATTAAGCCAAGGAAAAAGAGTTAACATTTATACTGATAGTCGGTACGCCTTTGGGATAGTACACGATTATATGGCAGCATGGGCCCATCGTGGATACGTAGGGACTACCGGTGAACCAGTGAAGAATTTAGAATGGGTAAAAGCTCTACAGGAAGCAGTGGAATTACCCGAAGAAGTAGCCATAATTAAAATAAAAGCGCATCAGTCCCTTAGAGGGGTATGGGATAAGGACATTGAGGGTAACCACCAGGCAGACGAGGCAGCAAAATTGGCTGCACATGAGTACCAACCAGAACAGCAAGTGGCTAGCCTGCAGACAGTGAAAGGTACAATAGATATAGCCCAGGTCCAAAAAGAAAAAAGTAAAGATGAAAAGGAAATCTGGCGTAAAAAGGGAGCAACCTATGACCCCCAAGAGGGGATTTGGAAAATGGAGGATCAAATAGTGGCACCCCAGAGCATCAGGAGACTGTTACTCAAAATGTATCATGGGGTGGCTCATACGGGACGAGAAAATATGTTCTACCTAATTCGGTAAGTATGGTGGTGGCCTGGAATGGGAAGGGACGGAGAAAAGTATTGTCGAACCTGTATTGTATGCGCTAAATATAATACTGGGAAAAAGATCAATGTCTGAATGGGAAATCAGGAAAGACCCAGAGGACCATGGGAAAACATACAGATAGACTTTACGGGACCCCTGATCCAAGACCAGGGGAAGCGATATTGCCTGGTGATAATAGCCCACTTTACCAAATGGGTGGAGGCATTCCCAACCCGGAACCAGACAGCAACCACCGTGGCAAAAATATTGGTGAACGAAATAATACCTAGATGGGGAATGCCATTAAATATAGACTCGGATAATGGCACCCACTTTACAGGACAGGTAATGAAAAAGGTATGTGAATGACTAGGAATTAGGCAGAAATACCACATCCCGTATCACCCCCAAAGCTCAGGATTAGTAGAAAGAATGAATAGAACCATAAAAACAGGATTGGCCAAGGCAATACAGGAAACAGGTAAAGGGTGGGCGACTTTGCTACCCCAGATATTATTAAGAATAAGGAATACGCCTGGAGGGAGCACTGGACTGACCCCGTTTGAATTAATGACTGGAAGAGCAATACAATTACCAGAGGACCCAGTAAGGCCAATGGTGGGTGAGGAACAACACCTCCCCGAGATAATGAAACAATACCTGACAAAACTAAGTCAACAAGTAAGCAAAATGGGACAACAGGTGATAAATCGAAACATATTCCGAGATAAGGAACGGGAGTATTTACAAGAAACAGCGCCAGAGTTACCCAGAATAGGAACCCAAGTTATGGTAAAAATAATTGATAAAAAGGGGTTAGGTGCACGGTGGAGAGGTCCATATGAGATTGCGTACAAAACATTAACCAGTGTATGTATCAAAGAAAAAGGAGGGACCAGTTGGAAACACTGGACCCAGGTGAAACCAGTAACCTTATATCCGCAGGAACCGGAGGACCCGGAGGCATAAGGATCAAATAATATGTGTTTAACACTAAAAAGCCCCATTCCACCCTCTCCTCTAGGGGAAAGAGCTCGGAAGATGACCCGACCTCGGTTTAAATTACAGATAAACGTGGATCCAGTGAGATGGATTATTATAACGACACTGATGATAACTCTTGTAAGTCCAAATAACGGGCTGGAAGAAATGGACTGCAAGTTAAGATCCCCTAGTGGAGACTCCACTAGGAACTTCATTATATCACACAGTTACGAGTGTGAAAAACAAGGAAAAGGATGTTGCAGGTGTGTCGGGACCTGGGTGAACTTCAATCAACAACCATGCGGACCCTGTAGAATGACATACCAGCAATATGGTAAGATGTAATAGACACTGGCAGGTGTTGGGTCAAGTAGGAGGAGGATATGTCCTCAGCTGCACGGATGATATCATAAGATGGACCATTGTACACGCTGTTACAACACCACAACCAACAACAACAGGGAACACACCACGAGAAGTAACCCTAAAACCAACAATACCCCCAATCACAACAACACCTGAAGAACAAAGGTGTCTGAAATTGACGCCTGGGCCCAAAAATGGACTGGTGTTATTTACCGAGGGAGAGCAATTGTATGATAATGTGAGACACGAAATTGTACCGGTACTAATGAACTTAACCATGCTACAATGGCCAGGATATTGTGAAAGATTTACTAAAGTTAGAAAATTATATGCACATATGGTAAGGGATGTAATTAACCAGGCTGCTGATGCAACAGGGGCTACTAGTTTCAGGGGACATGCTGCATTCTACCAAAGAATTAAGAGGGGCTTAGGAAACGATGTACTCACAGGAATAAATACGGGGACATCATTCATTAATTGCCCTAGATATACAAGGAGTCCAGAGTAGTGTGGAACAATTACAAAGGGTAATACAACAGATTTTAGAGAAAGAAACTGGTTTAGTCCAACAAGAATCAGAGTTGGGAGGACATACGATAAGGAAATTACTCGAAGGAATCAAAGTTATAGAAGACCATGCCAACACTATCAACAAATTAAGCCATAGAGATGAGGAACAGGCAAAAGATGATGTAGGGAGAGGCTCGTGCCATGCCTATGGTCAATGGACCACTGGACGGTTAAGACACAATCTGGCACAGATACAGTGAGGTGAGGTACCAGACTGGATTAACAGCACACAGCTCTATGGCCTGAGCCAGAATCCAGGCCCTCTGAATGCGTGTACCCTCAAGGGGATGACTAGAGTATATCCAGTGATGCAAAAATGCGAAGCAGAAGTGACAGCAATGATAGGCATGGTACTCATGATACCAGTGGTGAGACTAGACATGGCTCCACACCCACGATACCAGGTAACAAACATAGGCATAGTGAGGGGTGAGACATACCTTCGATACTATCCAATTGATACCTATGCCATCAGGAAGAATTGAACTATAAGAGGAGTCTTCCTAAACGGATGCCATGGGAAAGGTACGCTTACAATATGCCCACATCCGGTAGGAGAAGGCCCTAAGGATAAGTGCGGCTACAATAAGACAGAAGGGTGCATGTTGGAAGTTTCACATGTCGGTCACCATTACACCCACTCGGGATATAGAGGCAGAGGGGAGTATTGTATAGCCACCACAGAGACTGAGTACCAATATAGTAACCTTGTATGTGTGATCACAATGCCTAACTTCTGCTTCACACCAAAGATCCCTGTGACAATTGGACACACCAGCTTGGTGTATGTACACTTAAGGGAAGAAATGAAACTAAATGTGCCAGATAGTTTAAGGGACGAATTGGTCAATTATGAAGATCTGGTGGGGGCTCCGATACCCTGCCTGCCAGAGGATCTGCAAGAGATAAAAGAGGGCGTAAGTAAAATGGTGAAACAATACGTAAGGTTGCAGAAGGATCTTGGGGAACTAGAAAGGAACATAGAAGTAGAACTACAGGAAGTCCCATGGTATAAGAAGCTGTGGGATTGGGGGATGAATGTTAACATCCACCCATGGATCCGCATTACTTCTCACATATTAGTGATAATACAATTGGCTTTGGCAATAGGACTAGGAATAGCAGCATGCGCCGCCTGTAAGAAACGTAGAGAACAAAAAAGAAAGAAGGAGATGGAAGAAATGTACACAACCTTGATAAAATAGTGATGTGTGCTGCTCGGTGGTAATTGTTGCAGAAACCTACTGGGCAGATTTCCATCGAGCAGACGGACTATTACTACGAACGAGCAAAGGCTTGGGAGAAAGATCTGCTTAACGGATGTATAGTACTAATAACCTTGATGCTTATAAACCTATGTAAGTGGATGGATAATATGCCGATGGAAAAGATGTAGGAGGCGTAGAAATCAGGATAACATGATTATACAAACAAGGTGACCCAATGGGTTGGATTTGATCACCACCCCGGCAGGACACCATAATAGGAGAAATAATTGGGTTGGTCAATGATTAAAAGGAACTAATCAGGACCAAAAGGGGGGACTGAAAGGGTTAAAAGGGAGAAAGGGGCTCATTAGCTAAAAATAAGGGAATTAGGGAACCGAGCATACATCCAACCATATAAAGAGTTGTTTTGTACATGTCCCAGAGGGAAGTATGATGTAATGTGGTCAAATGGTCAAACGGGCAGTTACGAATTGAGTAAGGTACATAAACCATTAGTTACTAATTAAGGAATGAGGTGAAGATAACGTATGGGGTCACAAGACTAATGTAAAGGTCAGAATGTGCACACGGGTCGCAAGAATTTGCACCCAAAGCCAACTGTCTGATGTAAGTCACAACTTAGAGCAAAAACTGTATAAAAGGCAATGGATTGTAACAATCGGGGAACATCTGTCTACGGATAGGTGTTCCCCTGTTAACTTGTAATAAAATTGTGTTGAAGGTACTTTCCGGACTCTGAGTGGGCTTTTGTGTTGCGTGACATACGGGCACCCACGGCTCCCTGTAACAGCACTGTCAACAACACCTTCCATCACTTTGCTGATGATTGAGAGTAGGTGGTGTTAATTGGCCTGATTGGATTTGTCCTGCTTTTTCTGGACAGGACATACCTGGCCAGTTTTCCACATTGTCGGGTAGATGCCAGTGTTGTAGCTGTACTAGAACAGCTTGGCTAGAGGCATGGCTAGACAACAGCCGGGATGTTGTCAGAGCCCATAGCCTTTGCTGTATCCAGTGCGCTTAGCCATTTCTTGATATCATGTGGAGTGAATCGAATTGGCTGAAGACTGGCTTCTGTGATGGTGGGGACCTCAGAAGGAGGCTGATATGGATCATCCACTCGGCTCTTCTGGCTGAAGATGGTTTCAAGCTTCAGCCTTGTCTTTTGCACTTGCGTGCTGGGCTCCGCCATTACTGAGGATGCAGATATTTATGGAGCCTCCCCCCGCCGTTAGTTGTTTAATGGATCACCACCATTCACAACTGGATTTGGCAGGACTGCAGAGCTTTGATCTGATCCATTGATTGCTGGATCTCTTAGCTCTGTCTATAGCATGCTGCTTCCGCTGTTTAGCATGCATGTAGTCCTGTGTTGCAGCCTCCCCAGGTTGGCACCTCATTTTTATGCCTGGTGCTGCTCCTGGCATGCTCTTCTACACTCCTCATTGAACCAAGGTTGGTCCCCTGGCTTGATGGTAATGGTAGAGTGAGGGATATGCCAGGCCACGAGGTTACAGAATGGCCTGTTTCTGTGCTGTATATCATATGTAATCGTATGTATGTTTCTTTGTCTGCAACTGTCACTCATATCGACTCAGCAGATATCACGTGACTGGTTTCGATGTGAAACTGTGTGGACTAAGACCCCGATTCTTATCTGTACCAGTCCTCGGTTGCTGAATCCTGCATTCCTTACCTTGTTATACTGAACCAATCTCTCAGTATTTTTGTGTCTAATTTTGCATTTACTTAATTAAGTCTGGCACTATCTCTTCATATTATTCATCTTATGATTATCTAAACCTAATTCTAAGATTATCTAACACTCATACAAACATATGAACAATGATGGACAGGTAAAGACCATCTGGTCCAACGGGCCTGTCCCACACAATTGCGATACCTCGTGTATCACAATATATACACTCCACCCCACCCGAAACCATGTGATCTCCTTGGAGAGGTGAAACACGAGATTAAAAAACCCAGGCCAATTTGAGGGGAAAATATCTGGGAAATTCCTCTCCGACCCATCTAGGCAATCGAAATTAGTCCAGGAGATCACTCTGGCCTTGAATTCCCTGCAGTACCTATCTTCTGTAAGAGGTGATAACAGGTCCAGCTCTCACTTGAAGCAATTCAATGAATCGGCGTTCACTGTACAAGCCTACAGCCGATTTCAGAGGTTCACTATTCTCTGGGTAAAGAACCACCTCCTGACATCGACCCTAGATCTGGCCTTATACAACTTAAATTTGTGACCCCTGCTCCTTCCTAACCTATTTAATTGAAACACAGTCAACTGGAACATAATCTATTCCCTTCATCATCTTATAAACCTCAATCAGATCATCTCTAAGTCTACGCTTCTCTAAAGTGTAGAGTCCGAACTCTTTTAGTCTATCTTCATAATTAAGATGCTTTAAACTGGGAATTAGTCCAGTGGCCATTTTCTGCACCCTCTCCAAAGCCTCAAAATGACCATGTGAGGAGACCAAAACTGGAGACAATATTCCAAGTGCGGCCTGATTAAGGTCTTGTACAAGGACAAAATAGTATGCCTTGTCTTGTACTCAATTGTCCTATGGATACACCCCAACACCCTATTTTCTCTCACTATCACTTCATGGCATTGCTTATCTACCTTTTAAGGATGTATGCTCTATGACGTAAGAAAACTACTAAGCACTTGGTTTGAGTATAAAACAAGGCTTTAATCAACAGTTTCACAACCATGAGCTCTAGTTACATCACTAGTTCCTGGTTACAAAAACGTCCTGAGCAAGCTGGGCCCACGCACGAGTATTTATACTTTCCTTGGACTGCGCCACCAGCTGGCCGCCCAGTGTTAACTCATGAGTCATTTCTACACGAATGGTAAGATTCATGACATTCTTCCCGCCTGAAAGATTTGGAAGTCTGACGACTTACTTCTAGCAGATATAACGGACCACAAAGAGCCGCAGTCGGTCTGAGGCGCAAGTTGGGTAGGATTGATTGAGGAATGTCACTCAAAGGGTTGACGGTGGATAGGCAATGGCAAATATTCAAAGACTGCATGGATGAACTACAGAATTTGTTCAACCCAGTTTGGCATAAAAATAAAACAAAAAAGGTGACTCAACCATGGCTAACAAGGGAAATTAGGGATAGCATAAGATCCAAGGAGAGGACATATAAACTGGCCAGAAAAAGCAGTAAACCTGCGGATTGGGAGCAGTTTAGGATTCAATAAAGGAGGACAAAGGGATTAATTAAGAAGGGGAAAATAGAATATGAGAGTAAGCTTGCACGGAACATAAAAACTGACTGTAAAAGCTTTTATAGATATGTGAAGAGAAAAAGATTGGTGAAGTCAAGTGTAGGTCTCTTGCAGTCAGAATCAGGGGAATTTATAATGGGGAACAAAGAAATGGCAGAACAATTAAATACATATTTTGGTTCTGTCTTCACAAAGGAGGACACAAATAACCTCCCAGAGATGTCGGGGAACATAGGGTCTGATGAAAGGGAGGAACTGAAAGAAATCAGTATTTGTAGGGAAATGGTGTTAGGGAAATTGACGGGATTGAAGGCCGATAAATCCCCAGGGCCTGATAATCTACATCCTTGGGTACTTAAGGAAGTGGCCCTAGAAATAGTAGATGCATTGCTGATCATCTTCCAACATTCGATGGAATCTGGAACAGTACCCATGGATTGGAGGGTAGCTAATGTTACCCCAATATTCAAAAAAGGTGTTCGAGAGAAAACGGGGAATTACAGACCGGTAAGCCTGACATCGGTAGTGGGGAAAATGCAAGGGTCCATCATAAAAAATGTAATAGCAGAGCACTTGGAAAACAGTGACAGGATTGGACAAAGTCAACATGGATTTACAAAAGGTAAATTGTGCTTGACTAATCTACTGGAATATTTTGAGGATGTAACTGGTAAAATAGATAAGGGAGAACCAGTGGATGTGGTGTATTTGGACTTTCAGAAGGCTTTTGATAAGGTCCCGCATAAGAGATTAGCATGTAAAGTTAAGGCACATGGGACTGGGGGCCAGGTATTGACTTGGATAGAGAACTGGTTGGCAGACAGAAAGCAAAGAGTTGGAATAAACGGGTCTTTTTCCAAGTGGCAGACAGTGACTAGTGGGGTACTGCAGGGATCGGTCCTAGGGCCCCAGCTATTCACAATATATATTAATGATCTAGACAAGGGAACTAGATGTAATATCTCCAAGTTTGCAGACGACACAAAGCTGGGTGGGCGTCTGTGCTGTGAGGAGGATGCCGAGAAACTCCAGGATGATTTGGACAGGTTGGGTGATTGGGCAGAAGCAAGGCAGATGCAATATAACGTGGATAAATGTGAGGTTATCCACTTTGGTGGCAAAAACAGGAAGGCAGATTATTATCTGAATGGCAATAGATTGGGAGAAGGGGAAGTGCAATGAGACCTGGGTGTCCTTGTGCACCAGTCGCTGAAGGTAAGCATGCAGGTGCAGCAGACGGTTAAGAAGGCAAATGGTATGTTGGCCTTCGCAGTGAGAGGGTTTGAGTACAGGAACAAGGATGTCTTGCTGCAGTTGTACAGGGCCTTGGTGAGACCACATCTTGAGTATTGTGTGCAGTTTTAGTCGCCTTATCTGAGGAAGGATGTTCTTGCCATGGAAGGAGTTCAGCGAAGATTCACCAGGCTGATACCTGGGATGGCAGGAATGACGTATGAGGAGAGATTGGGTCGATTGGGCTTATACTCACTGGAGTTTAGAAGAATGAGAGGGGATCTCATTGAAACTTATAAAATTCTGACAGGACTAGACAGACTAGATGCAGGAAGGATATTCCTGATGGTCGGGGAGTCCAGAACCAGGGGTCACAGTCTAAGGATAAGGGGTAAGCCATTTAGGACAAAAATGAGGAGGAATTTCCTCACCCAGAGAGTGGTGAACCTGTGGAATTCTCTACCACATAAGGCAGTAGAGGCCAATTCATTAAATATATTCAAGAAGGAGTTGGATATATTTCTTAAGGCTAAAGGGATCAAGGAGTATGGGGAGAAAGCAGGGACCGGGTACTGAATTTGGATGATCAGCCATGATCGCATTGAATGGCGGAGCAGGCTCAAGGGGCCGAATGGCCTACTCCTGCTCCTATCTTCTATGTTTCTATGTTTCAATTTCTGTTTGTGGCCGGAAGGCACGTCTCCTTGGACCATGTCTTGGTCCCTGGGTTGCTTGGTTTGTACAGGTAGTTTGACAGGGCCCGTGTTGCCTTGATCGATCTGAGGGGGACTGGGGACATTGTGACTCCGGGTGCAGGTCCCCACAGGCGCAGAGCTGGTTTCATCTTGCTTGGTAGCTGGTGATTATCCGGCGTCCTGGCTTCGGGTGGCCATCCCGTGGGGAGCGCTCTGCTCCCCGAGTTGATTCAGCGGAGTAGCCGGCAGATCCCTTGATGTCCCGGGTAGGGCATCATCCTCAAAGGAGCGCAGAGTATTGGCATCATTAATATGGATCCCTCTATCGGTGGGGTCCGTGGGACCGGTTGGACAGGGAGCCAGATCTCAGAGTGAAACGGTGGACTCCCGGCCATCAGGGTACCGCACGTGCGTGTATGTGGGATTAACGTCTGTTAGTTCCACCTAGTCGACGAGGGGATCATTTTTGGAAGATCGAACGAATCTTCGGAGCAGCACGGGGTCGGGAGCTGCCAACCATGATGGTAGGGACGTCCCATGAGTGGAGCGACACTGGAACCCAAAGAATCGTTCGTGAGGAGTAACGTTGGTGGACGTAGAAAGAAGAGACCTGATGGAATGCAACACGTCAGGGAGCAGTTTCCCACTGCTGGTCTGGTAGGTTGCGTGACCTCAGTGCAAGACGAACAACATTCCAAATGATAGCGTTGTATCTATCTCTCAACCTGTCCGTTACCGATGGGATGATACGGTGTCATTTTACTTGTGGCGATTCCCCGTTGGGAAAGATAACTTTTGAGTTCGCTTGACATGAAGGAGGGACCCCGATCAGAGTGGATGAAGTTGGCCGTACCGCAAAGGGAAAAGACCTGATCAAGGCATTTGATCACTGTGGATGTAAGCATATTGGGACAGGGGAAAGCAAAGGGAAAGTGTGAATATTCGTCCACCATAGTAAGCAAGTAAGTGTTTCGCGTTGAGGAAGACAATGGCCCTTTAAAGTCAATGCTGAGTCGCTGAATAGGCTGCATAGCATGTATGAGCAAGCCATCCGACAGATGGAAGAATTGCGGTTTTAATTCCGCACAAATTCTACAAGTGGAACATGTTCTTTTCACGTCTTCCATAGAAAATGGGAGATTTTTAGATCGCACAAAGTGCAACATGTGGGTAATGCCAGGATGGCATAAGTCAGTATGAAGATCCGCAAGAGTCGAACTTGACATAGAAGAGCAGAATGCACGTGTGAGGGTATCCAGGGCCATATTCTCTTTGCCGGGCCGATAATGTATGGTGTAGCCAAAGGCGGCCAATTCCATCCTCCAGAGCTGTATTTTGTTATTCTTGATCTTAGTGCGTTTCCAGTTATCCAACATAAAGGCCACGGAGCGCTGATCAGTTATAAGCGTGAAATGGCGATGAGCGAGAAAATGACTCCATTTACGTACTGCTTCGATGATGGCCGTAGCCTCCTTCTCGACAGGAGGATAATGGAGCTCGCTACCCTGCAAAGTTCTGGACAGAAATGCAACAGGTCGACCACCTTAATTCAAGGTAACCGAGATCGCCACCTCTGATGCATCGCACTCAACCACGAAAGGGAGATTTTCATCGATGGAACGAAGCGTGGCTTTTTCCAGTTGTCGCTTGAGGAGGTTGAATGCTGAAATAGCCGTTGCCTCCAACGGAAATGACTTCGCATGAAGCAGGGGCTGGATCTTGTCAGAGAAGTGGGGTATCTACTTCGCATAATAGGCGAACATGCCGAGTGCCCGACGAAGAGAGCCGAGATTCATAGGGTGAGGGAGCTCCTGAAGCGGACGAAGTCACTCCAGATCCGATTTGATGACACCATTGCCCACCCAGTATCCAAGGATGTTGACTGATGGTACTGATTTCACAGATTTAGACTCAGTTAAGGTTAAGTTGCGATGATGGAGAACGTCAAAAAATTTCTGGAGGTTGGCATCGTGCTCCTTCTGGTCATGACCAGCAATGGTGATATTATCCAGATATGGAAAAGTGTCCATTAAGTTCTCCTGTTTGACTAGGCTATCCATTGCCCGTTGAAAGACGGCCACCCCATTGGTGACCCCAAATTGAAGGCGACAAAATTGGTAAAGCCGACCATTGGCCTCAAAGGCCATATACTTTTTGTCAGAGTCTTTTAGCGGTACTTAATGGTATGCACTCTAAGTCAGAAGTTGAAAATAACTTGTAGTTGGCAAGGTTATTGACCATGTCTTCGATGCGTGGTAGTGGGTAGGCATCCAGGTCGGTATACTGGTTAATAGTTTGCGAGTAATCGATGCAAAGACGTTTCTTGTGTTGCTTCAGAGGATTTTTAACAACGATGGCTTGAGCCCGCCAGGGAGATGACCATAGCTCAATGATACCGTCAGCTAGAATGCAAGAGATCTCTGCCTCGATAAAGGTTAGATCACCTTGGCTGAAACGTCATGATTTAGTGACTATGGGCTTACATCGGGGGGAAAGATTGGCAAACAAGGAGGGCTCGTCGAGCGAAGCCGCCGAAAGCGCACAAAACGGTACTTTGGAAATAGTAATCTCCGGCTTTGACCCTCCAAACTCGAAAGTGAGTCTTTTGTGTTGTTTCTGGAAATCCTGTCCCAGGAACACATCACTGCATAGGTTTTTTAGCACCTCGAGCCGGGTGGAGAAATAAGTGCGGCCATTGAGAATATGGTCAACAAGACAAAAGCTGGAAGAGTTGGTGGTCAGTGTCGTCAGAGCCATTGCAATTTCCCTGTCCGAGGGGTAAATACGCAGTTTTAACTTACTCACTAATGAAGCTGTCAGAGCTGCATGAGTCGATTAGTGCACTCAAAATATGTCCATTTACCAAAACCTTCATGGCTGCATGGGACAGACTTTGGGGAAAAACAACTGTGATGGGAAGAGGAGCAGTTTTACCCTTGACAGCTGTAACCTTAGTAGTGATTCTTGGGGAGGAGCAGTTTTATAGATAGCAGCTGTAACCTTAGTAGTGGCTCTTGGGGGAGGAGCAGTTTTTTAGATAGTAGCTGCAAAACTAACAGGGGCTCTCAACCGGTATACCTTAGAAAAGTGGCCTTTCTTACTAACAGAGGTTCTTGACTGGCATACCTTAGAAAAGTGACCTTTCTTACTGCAATGATTGCATGTTGCGTTATGAGCAGGACAAAATTTCCTATAATGGAATGCACCTCCACAGAAGAAATACTTCCTTCCAGATTGCCAAGATGCCGCTAGGGCAGGGTCGTCCTCAGTGAAGGCTTCTAGGGTAGGGTTGTCATCAGCTAGGTGAGAGTTATCATCCGTGAGGGCTTCCACCCGAGGCCTATCGAAGGAGTCACTAAAAGTGATAGCAGCAGCCCGTGCATGTGGTAAAAGATAGGTATCTGCATTCCTCTTTGCTAAGTCCAGAGAACATGCCTGGTCATAGGCAGCCTGTAACTCAAGGGTTTTATTCTCCAACAGACGCTGGCGTATGAAGAGAGATGCAATCCCATTAATAAAGGAATCACGAATTAACTCCTCCTGGTACTGCTCAGCTGTGACAGCTTTAAGATTACAATCCTTGTTGAGCCTGCGAAGCTTTTGAAGGAATTCATCAAGTGATTCCCCATGTTGTTGTTGAGTTGTGGCCAGTAGATGCCGAGCAAAAATTTTGTTTGGGGCCTTAACATATAGTCGCTGTAATATTAGGATAGCGGAGTCATAGTCTACACAGTCTTCGATATAGTCAAACACATGAGGAGAGGCATCATTGGCAAGTATCTCTAATTTATCAGGAACATTTTCACTACACACCCTGAGGAAGTTGCTGAAGGTACAATACCAGTGTTTCCAAACCTTAGCAGTTGTAGGTGAATTCAGGTCCAGGTCAAGTCGGATGGGTCTGAGTAGTTTGTCCATGATGGATTGATTACTACGTCGGAGTTCCCTTCTACAGTTGAAGTCATAACTGGCTGTTCCTGAAATTACTCAGAGCGTGGAGCCGATACACAGTTGATTAAATTGACGTAAGAAAACTACTAAGCACTTGGTTTGAGTATAAAACAAGGCTTTAATCAACTGTTTCACAACCATGAGCTCTAGTTACATCAGTAGTTCCTGGTTACAAAAATGTCCTGAGCAAGCTGGGCCCAAGCCAGAGTATTTATACTTTCCTTGGGCGGCCCCACCAGCTGGCCGCCCAGTGTTATCTCATGAGTCATTTCTACATGAATGGTAAGATTTATGACACTCTAGAATGCCCAAATCTCTTTCTATCCCCACCTTCTTTAATGCTTTTCCCTGACGGATGTATGGATGTTGAGCATTTGCCATGACTACATGCATAATTAAGTTATACATCATTTTCCAGTCTTGAGCCCAATCTCTCAACACATTAAGATCTGCCTGAAGCAGATGAGCATCATCTACAGTTCTAACACTCGCACAGATCTTAGTATCATCTGCAAATTTGCAGATCGTGCCCCCAACTCCTATATTCAGATCATTAATAAAAATAGCAATGGTCCCAACATTGATCCCTGAGGGACACCACTGGTCTCCAAACAGATCCAAATCCATCTATAACTACTTTTTGCCTACATCCTGCCAGCCAGTTCTGAGTGCAGCTCAATATATTACCACTAATACCAGAGGCTTCGATATTATAGAGAAGCTTCTTGTGCGGTACATTAGCAAAAGCTTTTTGGAAATCTAAGTAGACAATGTCTACTGGACTTCCCACTCATTCAAGTTAGTTACACTTAAACAACTAGTTACACTTTATACCAGCTGTCCTTGTTCTGTTTTATCTCAGTCTCCCTGTCAGCTGAGTTCAGCTAATTTTTCGTGTTCCACTGTCCGTACACACTTATTTCTTTACATTATATGCTAACTATCCCATCATGTTCTGTGCTTGTGCAAAGACATTTGGCCTGTCATGGTACACTATGGTACTCATTCTTCTTCCTCAGCTACATGCTGTTTCTTTGGTGACTTCATATGGAGGCACGGGGTTAACATCCATATCAACTTGTGACATACAGCTCTAACTCTCCACCACTTCCTTTGATCCTATGACCACCACTTGGCTGTAAGACTGCCTGTTGAGATTAATTCATGGTTGCATCAAAATTTTCTCCAATTGAACATTGGGAAGACTGAAGCTATAATTTTTGGCACCTGCCAGGAACTCTGCTGCCTTGTCACTAATGTCATCCCCTTCTTTGGTCACTCGCTTAGGCTGAACTGGACTGCATAAAACTCTGCTGTCCTGTTCAACCCAGAGCTGAGCTTCAAATCCCACATCATCTTCAGCATCAAGAACTCTTACTTTCACATCTGCAACAATGACTGCTTTCAGCCCTACCTCACCTCACCACTGTTGAAGCCCTTACCAATACTTTTGTCATATCTAGACTCAGTTTATTCAATGTCTTCTTTCCTGACCTCTCATTCTCCACCCTCCATAAATTCCAACATGTCTAAAACTCAGCCACCCACATCATGTCCCTCACTGAGTCCTGCTTGTCCATTACTCCTGTATTTGCTGACTTCCATTGGTTCCCTATCTCCCAATGTTAAACTTAAAATCGTTGTCCTCATTTTTAAATCCCTCCATGGCCTCCTCCTACCCAATCTCTGCAACCCCACACCACACCTTTACCTTGCTCCCTGTTTCTCTTATTCAAAAGCCTTTCAAAATATACCTCTTTGAGCATGACTTCAATCACATCCCCTAACTCTTCTGCCAACACTGTCCATTTTTTGCCTCTCTGAAGTGTTTTGGGGCATGTTGCTACATTAAACTGCTATATAAATGCAAGTTTGTTGTTTTTAATGTAAGGGTGTGGCAGAGCCACCAGGGGACTCTGATCTAATGTACATAATTATCTTTAACAAATTATTAGCTACAGAATGAATCTGTATCTTTGTTCATATTATTGCATGTACATAGCGTGGTCCCTTTAAGAATGAGACCAAACGCGATGACGTCATCACGTTGATCACGTGATCCTCCAGCGGCGTGAAAACGTGATGACGTCATGACGTCAGGCTGGGGAGCCGCCCTAGCCACTCCTCGTGGAGCCAGCAAAGAGTACAGACCTGTAATTTAGTTCTCCTGTGTTTTCATGTTAAACTCCGTTGAATAGTATTAAACATCGTTTGTTTGATAGACTGACTCGACCTCAGTCCTTTAGTTAGGAATCTAGCCATTCCTACAGTGGTGACCCCGGATTTTCATGAACAATTTTCGCGGAAGAAGCGAAGCAAAATGAAACATGGAAGCGAACTCCGTGGCTTTGAAGCTCCCGCAGTTTTGGGAACAACAGGTGGCCTCCTGGTTCGTACAAGCAGAAGCACAATTCGAACTCCGAAACATCGTTGCGGATCAGACCCGTTACCTTTACGTGGTCTCCGCACTCGACAGCTCCACGGCCTCACGGATAATCAGCCTGCTCGAAAACCCCCCGATTGACAGCAAGTATGATACTCTTAAAGCGCGGTTAATACAGGTCTTCGGGCTCACGAAGGCGGAGCGTGCCCGCCGACTGCTCGCTATGCCCGGGCTTGGCGATTTCAAGCCATCTGAGTTCATGAGCCAGATGCTCACGCTCCTTGGCTCCGAACCACAATGTTTCCTCTTTCGGGAGTTATTCCTGAGTCAACTACCCGAGCAGGTTCAGGCTGCCCTCGCCAGATCGGAAGCCACAGATTGTGCAGCACTTGCTGCAGAAGCAGATACGATTTATGCAGTCACGCAGCAAAACTGCGCTGCCACGAGGCACCCCTCCCCCACGAACGCTGCCCCGACGCCTCCATCCCCCGGCTTGTACTTTTACCACGCCCGTTTTGGCGCGAAAGCCAGAGGCTGCCGCCTTCCCTGCAGTTTCACACCTACCACAAAAAATCAACACCAGCAGCAACTCCAGAAAAGGAGGACCGAGTCTGAGGGACGTTCCGCGATGGCGATTGGAAATTCCGGGATGCTCCTCTACATTACAGATTCCCTCTCGGGCCGGCGCTTTTTATGCGACACCGGGGCGCAGTGTAGCATCCTTCCTGCCTCAGCACTCGATATTCAGTCTGGGAGGCATAGCCTCTCCCTCGAGGCAGCTAATGGCGGGGCCATTCGTACCTTTGGCAAATGGCGGGTCCAGGTGTGCTTCGGCGGGCAACGGTTTCAGTGGGAATTCATCACAGCCAAAGTTTCGCAAGCCATCCTCGGCGCGGATTTCTTATGCGCCAACAGCCTCTTGGTGGATGTAAGAAATCGTCGATTGGTTAACGCGGCCACCTTCCACTCCATCCCTTGCTTCCGCAGTTCCGCAACGTCGCACACTGTCTCCTGCACGTTGCCCTCGCCGGACGAGTTCACTCGCCTATTAGGTGAATTCCCAGAGCTGACCAAGCTCACTTTCTCCTCCTCGGCCACTAAGCATGGTGTCGAACACCACATTACTACGACTGGCTCTCCAGTTTACGCACGAGCTCGGCGCCTGGAACCCGGCAAGCTCGCGGCTGCGAAGGCAGAGTTAGCCACGATGGAACGGCTGGGGATTATTCGCCGGTTGAATAGTCCCTGGTCCTCGCCTCTCCACATCATCCAGAAGCCCGATGGCGGCCATGCGGGGACTACCGATGCCTTAATGACGCCACTACTCTCGATCGGTACCCGATCCCGCATATTCAGGATTTCTCCGCCCATTTGGCGGGAAACTCAATCTTCTCCAAGGTCGACCTCGTCCGTGGCTACCACCAAGTTCCCATACACCCGCAGGACGTCCAGAAAACTGCAGTCATCACTCCCTTTGGACTGTTCGAGTTTCTACAGATGCCATTTGGGCTCAAGAACGCTGCACAGGCTTTTCAGCGACTAATGGACTCGGTCCTGCGGGATCTTAAGTTTTTATTTGTCTACCTCAACGACATCCTGATAGCCAGCTCTACCAAAGAGGAACATGTCTCCCATCTACGCACCCTCTTTCGGCGCCTCAGCCAACATGGCCTCATAATCAACCCGGCCAAGTGTCAGTTCAGCCTACAGCAGATTGACTTCTTGGGCCACCGCATTACTTCGGAGGGTGCAATTCCGCTGCAATCAAAGGTCGAAGCAATTACGGCATTCCTAAGGCCACAGTCCACCAAGGTGCTTCAAGAATTCCTGGGCATGGTGAATTTCTACCACCGCTTTGTACCGAAGGCAGCACAACTCATGCAGCCCCTCTACGAGGCCCTCAAAGGCAAGGCTGGAAAGGATGCAATAGCCTGGACGGTCGAAACGGACAACGCTTTCGACAACACAAAAACCGCTCTAGCCAATGCAACTATGTTGGCGCACCCTCTGCCAGGTGCCACCATCGCCCTTACCACCGATGCTTCCGACTATGCCATAGGCGCCGTACAGGAACAGTGGGTCAATGGGACGTGGCAACCACTGGCGTTTTTCAGCCGCCAACTCCGGCGCAATGAACGCAAATACAGCACTTTCGACCGGGAGTTGCTGGCGCTGTTCCTGGCTATCCGCCACTTCCGTTTTTTGTTAGAAGGACGTCCCTTCACTGCGTTTGTAGATCACAAACCACTGACCTTCGCCATGGCCAAGACCGCCGAATCGTGGTCGGCTCGACAGCAGCGACAGCTAACTTTCATTTCAGAATTCACGACAGACATCCAACACGTAGCTGGCAAGGACAACTTGGTAGCTGATTGCCTTTCTCGCACGACCGTACGGGTGGTCCAGCTGGGCATCGATTATGCCCTCATGGCCACCGATCAGGCATCTGACCTTGAAACACAGGCGTAGCGCACCGACACCTCTCGCCTCCAACCGGCCGATGTGCAATTCCACGCAGCAGGCACCTCGTTACTCTGCGATGTCTCCATGGGAGATCCCCACCCGATCGTTCCAGTCACCTGGCGCCACAAAGTTTTTGACGCCATACATGGGCTTTCGCATCCTGGCGTGAAGGCATCTCAAAAATTAACGTCGGCTAAGTTCATCTGGAGAGGAATGCGTAAGGATATCCGCGACTGAGCTAACATCTGCGTCGTCTGTCAAAAGTCTAAGGTGCAACGTCACGTCAAGGCCCCATTGGCCACGTTCGCAGTACCAGAACGCCGATTCGACCATGTCAACGTGGACCTCGTCGGGCCGCTTCCACCATCACAGGGGTTCACACACATCCTCACCATGGTCGATCATACTACTAGATGGCCAGAGGCAGTTCCTTTGGTGTCTACTACGTCCGCTGATGTCGCCAGAGCATTCCTCTCCTCGTGGGTCGCACGTTTTGGCGTTCTGGCGGACATTTCTTCAGACCGCGGTCCACAGTTCTCTTCCGAGCTCTGGAATGCTGTGGCCCAGGGTCTCGGCAGCAAGCTTCACCGCACCACGGCCTATCACCCGCAGGCAAACGGTTTGTGTGAACGTTTCCACAGATCGTTAAAGGCATCGCTGAGGGCCAGCCGCCAAGGCGCCGGATGGGTTGATAAGCTTCCATGGGTCATGTTGGGTCTTCGCACGGCACCCAAAGAGGACCTGCAATCGTCCGCCGCGAAGCTCGTGTACGGCCAGCCACTCCACGTACCGGGAGATTTCCTGCCGCTTCCAACTGAGCTGTGGTCCGCAGCCGACCAACTCAGCAACCACCGGGAAACAGCCAAGGCTTTTGCGCCTATCCCAACTTCGCATCACGGCCTTCCATCTTCACACGTACCAGCGGAGCTAAAGAATGCTGAATTTGTATTCATTCGTCATGATGCCCATAGGGATCCGCTCAAGGCCCCTTACACAGGCCCTTTCCGCATACTGGAGACAGGTGACAAGAGTTTCTCCATAGACATCAGTGGTAAACCCGACCACATATCCATTGACCGTCTCAAACCGGCACACCTGGACATCGACCGGCCGCACAGCCACCACGACGTGGTCGACCTCCCGCTGCATCCACGCCAGACCCAAGGCTTCCATCCGCCAGCCCGCCAGCTGTTCAACAACGTCCACTCCAAGAATACAGGAGTCGCTCTGACAGGCTTGTCAGACCTCCTAGTCGATTAACTTTTACTGTTAAAGACAATTCTGGGGGGGCGCATGTGGCAGAGCCACCAGGGGACTCTGATCTAATGTACATAATTATCTTTAACAAATTATTAGCTACAGAATGAATCTGTATCTTTGTTCATATTATTGCATGTACATAGCGCGGTCCCTTTAAGAATGAGACCAAACGCGATGACGTCATCACGTTGCTCACGTGATCCTCCAGCGGCGGGAAAACGTGATGACGTGATGACGTCAGGCTGGGGAGCCGCCCTAGCCAGTCCTCGTGGAGCCAGCAAAGAGTACAGACCTGTAATTTAGTTCTCCTGTATTTTCGTGTAAAACTCTGTTGAATAGTATTAAACATCATTTGTTTGATAGACTGACTCGACCTCAGTCCTTTAGTTAGGAATCTAGCCATTCCTACAAGGGTAGATTTTATGAATTTGCGCTCCTGATATAGAGCTTTGCTCACCAGTGCACATTGGGAATTTGTGTGTAGCGGTTAGTGGGCCAGACAGAATTCATCCATTAATTTTAATGGATAGAAAATCCTCCCGGGTTCACTGACTTCTGTGCCAATATGTGCTTCCAGTTGATATAGCTCTGCATTGGGACTTCAAACTCATAAAATCCATTCTATTGTGTTTAAGCATACAAGAGTTCCTAGATATGTAAAAGATGAGTATTTGGGTACATTTGTTTGTCTGCTCTAAATTTGGCTTTAGCATTGGAAAATCAGGTCTTGATGCCAGTTCCAAGGCCTCTTGTAAACATTAACCATTACTTTTCCATGGCTTTAGAGTGAATAAAACTATTCTAAAAGTCAAATTGAAAGATGGATGAGAACATTGACAATCTGTGCTTGCTTGCTATCTGCTATTCGGTTAGATGAAACCACTCTAATATTTGTTCTGACAAAATGAAATGCCTCATATCATAGATTATACTTAAGGTTCTTTAATACGTTGGAATAAAAGTAAGAAAAATCATGTATTAGTGCTTTAGACTACCAGAAAAAGACACAATTAGCTTATTGACCCCCCCCTCAAGCTACAATAGCACATTTTCAGCATTATTGTTGGAGGTGGTCTATACCTGGGTTAGCTGAGCCCAGATGTTATCATAACCAGTGACAGCCACCAACTACAAATCTCTGTAAGAGCATGTCTTGTCAGCAGTACTAAAACTTTTCATTTTCAAATTAAAACAAGCTGGATAACACTGTCCATTAGTGAACCTTATGATTAACACTCCCTCTGGTCCACTCTGTCTCTCCTAAATAGCACTATCATTGCTCCCTGTCTGGCTTTCACTTACTTCCGTCCCTCTGGACATTCCCCACTCTCAGCAGCACTCTTAAGTGTTCTGGTTAGACTCGGTTCCTCAATTACCACATGTGTGCTGAAATGCAACAGTCCCACTCTTTTGTTAATGGGAATAAGGAAAATCTATACATAAAATCAATGTTTTAAAATTATGCTGCAGGATAAAGGCATGAGCGCTTAACGCATTCATCTAGAATTCTTCTGTGCTTTTAATGGAGACGTTAACCAATTTGTGTTGAGTAGTTAAGGCCTCTGCTAAAATAGCAGAGAAAGGAATTTCAGAGAAACATGCTAAGCATTGATGCCTGCTGTTCCATAGTGTAATATCAAAGCCAATAATATCTCATTTATCAAAATAAAGAAAGCCTCCCCCCTCCAAATTAAATTCTCCTAGTGTTAACACATAGGAGCACTACAAAGGTTGGTGTCTTTCTGATCTTCTGTTTAAATGCTATTGTGTCAAAAAGAACAATTGCATACACCAGTGTGACTGATTTCATTGATAAATCTACATTACAGGGGATTTTCTTAAAATGTATTTATTACTGTATTCTACACCTAGACCACCAGCAATAAGTGATCTCGCAATAATCATGCCTTGAGTTATGCATATGATTCATAAGATGAATGAAACATCCTATTTGTCACTTCCTTGTTTTTTAAAGATTAGTTTGCTCTTATTAATTAGTGTATATATATAAATTCAAATGTTTTAATACTTTATTAAGAATTAATATTTGTTGATGTGCCTTAGTTTACACCACCATGATTCTGATGGCAAAGGTTTTTATGAATATTTGCGGTTTTTGCCAGCACAAGTGTTTGAAAATATACATCAGTAGAGCTCTACCCAGGCACAGAAATATTTTAATTGTGGTAATTGAAGTAAATACAAACAAAGGCAAAAGATGCAGAAAAGGAGTCACTCTGTCTTTTGGAAATCAGGCCCATAAATCCCTCGACAGCAGATTGAGGTTATAGCTTTAATCAATTTGCTATGCTGTTAGATAACGCACAGATTTATGAAAAAAAAGACTTCAGTTTATTACACATGTGATCCAGTTCACACAGTAAAATTAAACTTTAGCTGCAGACAGCTGCAACTGAACCACAGAAAGTTCAAATGAAACATGCAGAAACGTTCACTGAAGTGAACAGGATGCACAAGAGATACAACCAGCTTCAGGGACAGCTAGGGAATTTCTATGGTGGAAAAATGGATCGATGGGAAACTAAGAGGAGGTCTGATTCAGGTTTGATCACCAACTTTAATCTAAATCAATTAGTTGAGAACTGAGTCTGTACATTATACATTTACAGTTAACAGCTAATAATCATTGATTAGAATGTAACCTCTTGACATTAACATGGACTCAAACGTAGGGGTCGATTTTTTTTTTAAACCCTGAGCAGGTATCTAGCGGACCGGGACAGGGTGAAACGCAATTGCTGGTTTAAGTTTTAGGCCCAGAGTTTTAACTCCCAGGTCTCATTTATATGCCACCGGTTCACTTCCCACCCGGAAGGCAAATGTGGCAGCCAATCTGTGCAAAGCCAAAGTCCCACAAAAGCAAATGAAGGAGTAGATAATAGGCCTGAAATTCCTCAGGAATGGTCTTCTGGTGTAAATCCCAGTGTTTACTACCTGTCAGGAAACTCTACTCATGATCCCAATGAAGTATCCAGGACTGGAAGGACCCTCATTTGCATGTAACTGGCATAATTTGTAGGGAAAGGCAATGGTTACATTTCTGGCAGTTATTGGTCCTAGAACCCTGAGGAGCTTGTGATAATATCTCAGTGGGTTTTCACAATCAGTGGAAGTGATCCCATGCTTCCAGGATGAGGCCACACTCACAGATAGCATGGGCCAGAGAACCGGGCTACAATGTTGTAGCCCTATCTCCAATCTGCAGCTCAGCACTAGGTGTTCGGTGAGCCCATGGCCAGCACAACCTGCAGAGCAGATTGTGTGCCCGCCCATTGTAGAACACACCTGATTTTGAAATCAATGGAAATGAAAGTTGGGCCATTTGTATAATGGGCGGCCAATCCACAACAGTGGTTTTGCACCCAGGGAGCAAATTGAAAATCTATCCCAATGTCCACTTAAGGAAGCATTGCAATTTGTTCAGAGATTCCTGGAAAACCATTTCCTTAAACCATCCTCCCCTGTCTCCTCCATCCTCATCTCCAACAAGTGAAGGCGCTCACGTATTTTTTTGTCACAAAGATCGAGACCGTCTGTTTGGCTACCTTTGCTGCTTCCCTCCCTTCCCCTAGCCCACCAGGTCAAACTTCTCCTAATGTTCCCCACTACCCTAGCCCTGAACTCACGTCTTTCTCTAAATTCTATCCCATCTCCTGTCTTGCTCTCTCTGAGCTCATCTTGTCCATGAGGCCCACCTCCTGCTCCCTCGATCCTATTCCGACCAAACTGTTGACCACCCAAACTTACCCTCCTGGGCTCCATGTTAGATGATATTGTTAACGGTTCCCTCTCCTCAGGTACTGTTCTGCCCCCCCACCCCTCCTTCAAATCTGCTGTCATCACCCTTCTCCTCAAAAAGAACACCTTTGACCCCTCTGTCCTTGCAAACTATCGCCCAGCTCCAACCTCCCTTTCCTTTCCAAAGTCCTTGAATGTGTTGTCACCTCCCAAATCTGTGCCCATCTTTCCCACAATTCCATGTTTGAATCCCTCCAATTGGGTTTCTGGCCCTGCCACAGTACTGAAATGAACATTCTTTGTGACTGTGACCATGATAAATTATCCCTCCTCATCCTTCTTGATCTATCTGCAGCCTTTGACATAGTTGACCACACCATCCTCCTCCAATGTCTCTCCTCCATCGTCCAGCTGGGTGGAATGGCCCTTGCTTGGTTACAGTCTTATCTATCAAATCATATCCAGAGAATCACTTGCAATGGCTTCCCCTCCCACTCCCACAGCGTTACCTCTAGAATCCCCCAAGGAATCTATCCTTGGCCCCCTTCTATTTCTCATCTCGGCGATATCATCCAAAAACACATTGGGTTCCACATGTATGCTGACGACACTGAGCTCTATCTCACTACCTCTCTGGACCCCTTCACTGCCTCTGATTTGTCACACTTCTTGTCCGACATCCAATATTGGATGAGCAGAAATTTCCTATAACTAAATATTGGGAAGACTGAAGCTGTTGTCTTTGGTCCCTGCCACAAATTCCATTCCCTGGCCACCATTTCCAGCCCTGGTAACTTTCTGAAGCTAAGTCAGACCATTCGCAAACTTGGTTTTGTGTTTGACCCTGAGATGAGCTCCCGACCACATCTGTTCATCAACAAGACTACCTACTTCCACCTTCGTAACATCGCCCAGCTCCAACCCTGCCTCAGCTCATCTGCTGCTGAAACCCTCGTCCATGCCTTTGTTATCTCTAGACTTGACTATTCCAACACACTCCTGCCGGCCTCCCATCTTCCACCCTACATAAACTTGTGCTCATTCAAATCTCTGCTGCCCGTACCCTAACTCTCACCAAGTCCCATTCACCCATTGCCCCTGTGCTTACTGACCTACATTGGCTCCCGGTTTAACAACGCCTCAATTTTTAAATCTTCATCCTTGTTTTTAAATCCCTCCACGGCCTCGCCCCTCCCTGTAGTGTATGTACCCGTCTACCTTTAAGAGAACTATTGTATGTAACCGTTCACCTTTAAGAGAACTATTTTAGGTGTGGCACTACTTTGTTTGGCTTCTGTATACGGTAATACCGACGGTGACCACACCAGTATATAAGTGTTGTGCCAGGAGTTATTGGGCAGATTCGCCCTGACCTTCGAATAGTAAAGTCCTGTTTTAAGTTACTCTTGGAGTCTGTGTATTAATTAACTAAACAACCCACAGACTTTACAGTGGCGACGAGTCCGATCGTACCCTGCGGCAACAATAATTCCGAAGCAGTTAACGAGCGTCGAGAAGAGGCAACCGCCCTCGTCATTCTGCTGGGAGAAAACTCGAGTCTGCAGAGCTGGAAAGGAGGAAGAATTCAGAGACAAAGACTTCCATCAGCAACAGGCACTGACTGTCCCTTCTGCCACGGTGAGGAGTGAGCCGATCAGCACAAGAAGCAAGGCGGCCACGGTGACTGTGAGTAAGGGAAAAGTAAAAAGAATAACCGGAGGATAAGGGCGGTGCACTCGACCACGGTCGAGGGGGAAAGGAGCCGGACAGAAGTCGGGCCCAGAGGCGCTGAGACTGGGGCAGCGTGGAGCAAGGAAGCCGCGGTACAGACAGGCTGGGGACGCAACGGCGTCGTGAGACAGCTAGACCGCGACCGGCGAAAAAGGCCGGGCAGCGACCGAAGCCACGAAGCGCTGCGACCGGGAGCGTAGGCGCGGGAAGATATAAAAACTCAGCCGCAGCCGGGGAGGGAAGCACCGGACTGCGAGACGGCTGGGAGAGGCGTTTGGGAGCCGAGCAAGCGGGAGAGGCAGAGCCGACCAAGGGAGACTGCGCGAGAGCCAGTCCAGCGGCTGAAACTGTTCTCCGTCAACGGGGTGTACCCAGCGCCGGTAGAGCCGAGCGAGCGGGAGAGGCAGAGCCGACCAAGGGAGACTGCGCGAGAGCCAGTCCAGCGGCTGAAACTGTTCTCCGTCAACGGGGTGTACCCAGCGCCGGTAGAGCCGAGAGAGCGGGAGAGAGACCGAGCCCGAGCAAGGGTAACTGAGCGAGAGCCAGCCCAGCGGCTGAACCTGTTCGCTGTCAACGGGGTGTACCCAGCACCGGTTGCCCTGCTGAGAAAAGGGAAAGCACTGAAGCCGACGCGCAGGCTGTGAATCTGAAAGCCAGCGGCCGTCGCCTGTGGGGGAAAGTGTACCCCTCCCGCTAGGGAAGAAACGCGGGAAGCCGCCATTAGGCGGGGAAGAAGACAGAAGCGGGAAACCGCCATTGAAATGGGCGGGGAGAGAAGATAAGCGCGGGAAACCGCCATTTTCGCGGGAAAACCGCCATCTTAGAGAAAAAAAAAAATAAGTTAAAGAAATAATTCGGGGTGTTATCAGAAAGAGAGGAAGATGCCTAAGCGTGGTAACATCAACAATTTTAATGCCGAGGTAGAAGACTGGGCCACGTACGTGGAACGCATCGAGATCTATTGTGAGGCCAATAAAATAGAAGAAGATGACAAAGCTATAACCTTGCTAAACTCGATGGGCGCGAAGACATACGGGCTCTTGAAGCATCTACTATCACCAGCTAAACCGGCGGATCAGACTTTCGATGATATTGTGGCTGTTCTGAAGGATCACTTGAACCCCACACCGTTGATGTTGGCGGAACGATTCAAATTCTATGCGAGAACGCAACGGAAAGACGAAAGCAACGCAGAATACTTGGTCGAACTGCGTAGACTAGCGAAATATTGCCAGTTTGGAGGGAATCTGACAGAGGCATTGCGAGACAAGTTTGTGTGCGGGTTGGCAAAGGAAGGAATGCAAAAGCGACTACTCGAAGAGAACGACCTTACACTTGACAGGGCTGTCCTTATTGCAGCATCGCACGAAGCCGCAGCGAAGGGAACTGCGGAAATGCAGCTAAAGACAGCAGCACTAAGTGTGGATCAAATTACCTCGACAACAACAAAATGCTATCGTTGTGGGAAGACAACACACGACCAGAACCAATGCTGGTTTAAGAACCAGGAATGTAGGGAATGTGGCAAACTGGGTCACATAGCTAAGGTATGCCGGTCAGGGAAGAAGACCAACAACCAAAGGACCAACAACCAAAGGAAGCCATCACAGGAAAAGTACAACAAGGTACACAAGGTGGCTGAGAAGAGTTCAGACGAACAGAATTCAGACTCAGACCCAAACGGCCAGGAGCTGGGTAGTCTGAGAATTCACAATGTGAGTAAGGAAGCTGACCTACAAACTATCTGGGTCATGCTAAAAATAGCTGGAATCCAAGTGAAAATGGAGTTGGACACTGGATCAGCTCTATCAGTCATAAATCGAAGGGATTACCACCGGCTATTCTCACATATACCCTTAAGAGATACCAAGTTCGTATTGCAGACATACACGGGGCATAAAGTATACCCCATGGGAAAGATAAGAGTCAAAGTGAGAGATAGGGGTAAAGAACACCCAAGAATGAACTTATACGTACTACATGAGGGAGGACCACCACTTCTAGGACGGGAGTGGATCAAGAAAATAGACATGGAATGGCACTATCTAAAAGCCATAACGAGTGAGGACTCGGTGCAGACAATCAGCTCAGATTCTGAAACGGATGACGATAAGACCAACCCAAATATGAAAGACAAGGCTGAAATGGACTTGCCGACGAAGGTTGGAAAAACGAAGGCATGCATAAAGGCTTATGCTCCAGAGAAGAACAAAGTTTCAGAACAGAACTCCACCAAACAACGACAACCTAGTTTGACAGAAAATTCTGAGCCTGTTCAAGTTACGGACATATCCATGACGGAAGAACACCGAGCTCGGACTCAAACGTATTTCAAATTACGACAACAATTAGAACAATTGAGTTACCGTCTCGTACAAGAGATGAAAACAATGAAAAAGTTCTATGACACCGAATGGGAGAATCTGGAAAGACAACAGAAGCAGCTAGCTCAAGCAGAGAGCGACCATAGAGCCATCGTGACCAATTACCGATCACATCTCCCTTATGCTGTTCAGGAGTTAGAATATTTGCAGGAAGAAGCAAATGAAGAGGAATCTTCAGGAAGCCAGGATTTTATTCCAGTTCTTCTCTACGACTCCTTACAAGCAGAGTGTGAGAAGTTGAAAGAACAGTATGAACAGGCCCAGGCTACAATTCTGGAAGGGGTTAACTCGGCAACCTCCGAAAAGCTAGTTTCAGTGGAAGCATATGAGCAACTGAAGGTTGAACATGAGCAAGAAGTCCAAAGGCTGCAGGAAATTCTTGATGAGCTCAAGGCCAAGACAGACTCATCGGTAGAAGTTCCATCCATAGATGAGAAATTAGAGGTGAAAGACATGGCAGAACATGAAAGACAAGATGTACAAGAACTCATAAAAATATTAAAGGAAACCCAAGACAAATATGGGGCGGCAATGACCGAGATTCAACAACTTGAAGAACAGATTCAACTGGGAATCCGTTCAGTGGAAGAAAAGGGAACTGTAAGAAACACAGAGACTGTAAGAATGGCCTCTGAACATGAGCTAGAGAGCATCAAGGCGCAACTTCTCCGAGCGCTGGAAGCCAAAGTACAAGAGGAAAAGAAGGCGAAAGCATTGGAGGAAAAGGTGGATGAAATGGAGAAGACTCTGACCCACAGTGTTCCCGTGGAAGAGTTAACGGTCAGCCAACTCCTTCATATGCTGAAGGACAAGACTCTACAATGGGAACAATCTGAACACGAGCTTCAATCTTCAAAGGGAAGGAGTTCGGAGCTCTCAAAAGTTATGGAAATAGCTGAGGTTGCAACACAGATTTTACAGGGATGCCAAAAGTACGCTGAATCACGTCAATGTGAACAGCAGAATGTTGAAACAGCTGCTCCAGTAGAAGGATTGAATAGCCTGATCAATCAATCCCCGAGGGAAGGGGAAGTGTTGAAATCACAAACGAGGTCATTAGTGAAGGATTTGCAGGAAACCCAGGAAGAGCGGGATGAATATGAACGCATGAAGAAGTCTCTTCAGGAAAGATGTCTAGGGAGGGAACAACAGTCGGCTAACGTCCAGTTGGGTACGGAAGAAGTAGCAGGCCCTCTCGCTAGACTAGCTCAGGACGACTCCGAATATTACCATGACCTGTTGAGTGACACGGAATATTACGATGACTTGGTCTGCCCAGCTTGTGATGAAAACTCCCAAAGTGCAGAAATCAGGATGAAGCACTTGAAGTCTAAGGAACATAGGGAGATGGTGGCGCTACAGCTGGCAGCGGATAAGGGAGCCCCGAGAGTCTCCAAGAAGCAGAAAAGAAAAAGACGAAGCAGAAGACGATAACCATCTAAATCATTATCACTTCTATCAGACCATGCACGTGGGCCCCACGAAGGGGGCCAAATCAGTTGGAAAGTAGGGAAAATTACCAAGGCAGTCCAGCTGTTTGTAAAAGTCAGCACTGCTGGTTCAGCAGGACGGAAGTTCAAGCTGTTAAGCCAAGGGAAAGACTATTGGATGAGTCACGCTAGAAATGTGAACCGGCTACACCACAGAGATGTTGTTCGGACCGAGTCAAGACCAGAGACTGAATCTGTGAACTGTTCCCGCAGAGACTGAATCTGTGAACTGTTTCCCGCAGAGACTATATCTGTGAATTGTTTTACATGAGGTTGATTATATGTTATGTTTAATGGGGAATAAGTATGTTGTAAGCTAAAAAGGGAGGATTGTAGTGTATGTACCCGTCTACCTTTAAGAGAACTATTGTATGTAACCGTTCACCTTTAAGAGAACTATTTTAGGTGTGGCACTACTTTGTTTGGCTTCTGTATACGGTAATACCGATGGTGACCACACCAGTGTATAAGTGTTGTGCCAGGAGTTATTGGGCAGATTCGCCCTGACCTTCGAATAGTAAAGTCCTGTTTTAAGTTACTCTTGGAGTCTGTGTATTAATTAACTAAACAACCCACAGACTTTACACTCCCTATCTCTGTAACCTCCTCCAGCCCTACAAGCCTTCGAGATCTCTGCACTCCTCCAATTGGAGGAGCGCAGAGGTTGCTAATGGGGTGCAAAGCAACTAGCGCCCGGGTGCGGCGATGTTTGCACCCCTCGCGAAATTGACCAGACATTTTGCGGTGGTGCTTGTTGTGTATGTAACCGTTTACCTTTAAGGGAACTATAGAATGTAACCGTTCGCCTTTAAGAGCACTACTTTAGGGTGGCACTATCTATTGGCTCATGTATACTGTAATACCGATAGTGACCACACCAGTATATAAGGGTTGTGATACGTTAACTAGGGCAGAAATCGCCCAGACCTCTGAATAGTAAAGACCTGTTTTGTTTGTACTTCTAAAGTCTCTGTAGTTATTTACTGCACAACCTACAGACTTTACAGTGGCGACGAGTCCGATCGTACCCTGCGGCAAGACTAACCAGTAGCAGAGAGCTTCAAAAAGAAAACACGAGGCTCCGTCTACTAAATGTATAGTACTTACTGGAAGCTGGAAGATTAACAGCAAAGCTGCGGCAGCAACAGGCACAGATTACCCTGCTACCACATCTTGAGCGAGCCAATCAGCCTAAAACAAGGCGGCCGAAGAGACTGTGAGTAGTTAAAACAAATAAAAAAAAAATTTAAAAACGGGGTAGAAGTATTTGGAGGAGAAGGGCAAAGCATTCGGGTCCAACGGCGTCAGGTGACAGCCGGACCGCGGGCAATGTGAGAAGCCGTGCAGCAACCGCTGCCACGAAGCGCTGAGCCTGCGAGTAGGCGCGGGAGTGTCAGAGCCGAGAGCCGCGCGAGCGGGGGAGCCAGAGCCGAGCGGGAGGCGTTGCAAGCCAGCGATCGCATCTCCAGATAAGGGCCGAGAGCCGCGAGAGCGATCGGATCTACAGATAAGGGCCGGCAGCCGCTTCGCGATCCAGCGATCGCATTATAGATAAGGGCCGCACTCGGGCTGACAGACGGCGTCGGGGGACCGGGTGAAGACCGCCAAGCGCGGGAAAACCGCCATTGAAGTGGGCGGGGAGAGCGAGAAGCGCGGGAAAGCCGCCATTTTTCGCGGGGAAACCGCTGAAGAAGAAGGAAGAAGCGGGAAACCGCCATCTTGGAAATTATTAAGAATTTCAGGAAAGTAATAAGATTTTTCAGAAAGGCTGGTGTGTTCTCAAGAAGAGAGGGAAAATAAATATAAGTACAGCAATACTTGTGGTGTTCTCAAGAAGAGAGAAGAAAATTAATAATAAGTAAAGTAATACTTGTACTGTACTCGAAAAGAGAAGAAGATGCCTAAGCGAGGAAATATTAATGACTTTAATGCTGAAATAGAAGACTGGGCCACGTATGTGGAACGCATAGAAATATATTGCGTAGCCAACGACATTGAGGATGACGACAAGGCAATAACTTTGTTAAATTCGATGGGAGCAAAAACATACGGGCTTTTGAAACATCTAATAGCACCAGTTAAACCAGTGGACCAGACCTTCGAAGAGATCGTAGCAGTGCTGAAGGATCACTTGAACCCCACACCGTTGATACTGGCTGAACGATTTAAATTTTACGCCAGAACCCAGAGGCAAGATGAAAGCAATGCGGAATACTTAGTCGAACTGCGTAAGCTAGCGAAATACTGCCAGCTTGGAGGGAATTTGACAGAGGCGCTGCGGGACAAGTTCGTATGCGGCTTGGCCAAAGAAGGAACGCAGAAGCGACTCCTGGAGGAAAACGACCTCACACTGGACAGGGCTGTCCTCATAGCTTCATCGCACGAAGCCGCAGTGAAAGGAACGGCGGAAATGCAGCTAAAGGCGGCGGCACTCGGGGTGGACCAAATGACTGCAAGCATTTCCAAATGCTACCGTTGTGGAAAGACAACGCACGACCAGAATCAGTGCTGGTTTAAGAATCAAGAGTGCAGGAAATGTGGCAAACTGGGTCACATCGCGAAGGTATGCAGGTCCAGAAAGAAGACCAACAAACAAAGGAAGCCACCACCACAAGAAAAGTACAACAAGGTGCATCAGGTGGCTGAAAAGAGTTCAGACGAACAAAATTCAGACTCAGACCCAAACAGCCAGGAGTTGGATAGTCTGAGAATCCACAATGTGGGTAAAGTAACTGATCTACAGACGATCTGGGTCACACTAAAAATAGCTGGAGTCCAAGTACGAATGGAGCTGGACACGGGATCAGCTGTATCAGTCATCAACCAAAAGGACTACCACCGACTATTCTCTCACATACCCTTAAGAAATACCAAGTTCGTATTACAGACATACACGGGGCATCGCGTATACCCCATGGGGAAAATAAGAGTCAAGGTGAGAGATAGGGGTAAAGTACACCCAAGAATGAATTTGTACGTACTACCTGAGGGAGGACCACCACTTCTAGGACGGGAGTGGATCAAGAAAATAGACATGGAATGGCACTACCGACAAGCAATGACGAGTGAGGACTCGGTGCAGACAAGCAGCTCAGACTCTGAGCCGGAAGACGATAAGTCCAGCTTATGTATGAAAAACAAGGTTAACATTAACTCACAGACTAAGGTTGGAAAATCGATGGCGTGCATAAAGACAGAGAATTCTGAGTCTGTTCAAGCTACAGACATATGCATTACGGAGGAACACCGGACTCGAACTCAACGCTATTTCAAAGTACAACAACAATTAGAACAATTAAGTTACCGCCTCGTACAAGAGATGAAAACAATGAAAAAGTTCTATGACACCGAATGGGAGAGTCTGGAAAGACAACAGAACCTACTGGCTCAAGCAGAGAGCGACCATAGAGCCATCGTGACCAATTACCGATCACATCTCCCTGATGATGTTCAGGGGTTAGAATATTTGCATGATCTAGAGATACAGCAGAAGGGCAAATCACGCTGCACTGAGGATTTTGTTCTGCAATTAGAGACGGAGCTAGTGCAGGCAAAGTTAAGAGAAGTTGAATCACAGGGTGCTCTTAAGGAGATGCAGAAACAAATCTTGGACATGGAAAAGAGAAACGCTTCTTTACCTGATGAGAATAATGTGGCCATGTTGCAAGAGGAGCTTATAGGGGCGAAACTGAAAGAAGCTAAGCAAAGGATGTTGGAACTTGAAACGCAGAACCAAATCAGCGGTAATCAGCTATGTCAAGCAGAGAAGGAGTGCAAGGGTCTACATGAGAAGGTGCAATATCTCTCAGCCCAAAATAAGGGACTACTCACTCAGTTAAATGAAAGTAAACGGGAAATGGCTGAGATGGACTGCAAGAATAAAGAAGAGTTGATGGCAGTGAGACTTCGAGAGGCAGATAGCATAGCAGCCTTGGCTGAACTCCAACAGGAAATTGCGAAAGAAACAAATGAAGAGGAATCTTCAGGAAGCCAGGATTTTATTCCAGTTCTTCTCTACGACTCCTTACAAGCAGAGTGCGAGAAGTTGAAAAAACAGTATGAACAGGCCCAGACTACAATTCTGGAGGGGGTTAACTCAGCAACCTCCGAAAAGCTAGTTTCGTTGGAAGTATATGAGCAACTAAAGGTTGAACATGAGCAAGAAGTCCAAAGGCTGCAGGAAATTCTTGAGGAGCTCAGGGCCAAGACAGACTCATCGGTAGAAGTTCCATACATAGATGAGGATGTAGAGGTGAAAGACATGGCAGAACTCATAAAAATATGGAAGGAAGCCCAAGACAAATATGAGGCGGCAATTACCGAGGTTGACCGACTTGAAGAACAGTTTCAACTGGGAATGGGCCCTGAACATGAGCTAGAGAGCATCGAGGCGCAACTTCTCCAAGCACTGGAAGCCAAAGTACAAGAGGAAGAGAAGATGAAAGCATTGGAGAAAATGATGGATGAAATGGAGGAGTACGCTGAATTACGTCCAGGGGAACAGGAGAATGGGGAAACAGCTACTTCAGTAGAAGGATTAAATAGCCTGATAACGAAATCCCTGAAGGAAGGGAAAGGATTGAACGCACAAATGAGGCCAGGAGGGAAGGAAGGGCAGACATCCGAGGAAGAGCAGGATGAATATGATTGCTTGAAGAAGGGTTTTGACCTGTTGAGTGACACCGAATGTTATGAGGATGTGGTCTGCCCAAATTGTGATGGGAACTCCCAAAGTGCTGAAATCCTGAGGAAGCACTTAAGGTCTAAGGAACATAGAGAGTTGGTGGCGCTACAGATGGCAGCCGGGAAAAGAGCTCGGAGAGTTTCAAAAAGGCAGAAAAGAAAAAGAAGAAGCAGAAAATAATAACTGTTTAAAATATTATTACTTCTACTACCTCAGTCCGAACACTACGAAAGGTGCTAAATTTGTAAAAAAAATCCAGGGACATTATCAAGACAGCCAGTGGGTTGTATAAGTCCGCACTGCTGGTTCAACAGGACGAAAGTACAAGCTGTTAAAAAAAAAAAAAAAGGCTATGGAGGATGCTGTCTGGAACGAATTAATACCAGAGACTGAATTTATGAACTGTTCCCACAGAGACTGAACCTGTAAACTGATTCCACTGAGAGTATGTTTGTAAACTGTTATATGACGTTGACTCCATTGAGAGTATATCTGTAAATTGTTATATGACGTTGACTCCATCGAGAGTATATCTGCAAACTGTTTATATAAAGTTGAAGATTGTGGGCTAGATTTTCAGTTGCTTGCGCCAGCAGTTAGCGCCTTAAGAGAAGTGATTTTCGGGCGCTATGCGTGTAGCGCCCGGGCGCAGCGCAGTTTGCGCCCCGCCCCAAATTAAGTTGCCCGTTAGCGCCGGCGCAAAGTTTAGCGGCCGCCCGGATGCGCGCGCAGAAAATGACGTCACATCCTCGTGCAACGCCCTTTGGCCGCCCCGAATACAAACTTCAGTCGGGCCGCCCGATTGTGCGGCTGGCGTCCAGAGCGTTTGTAAAATGGAACGCAACACACCCTGGGGAGCGCAAATTAAAGGGCCCTCCTCCTGCACTATAATGGAAGGATCCAGTGTGTTGTTGTGAATGGTGTATTTATGTTTCCGGCCTCCTCCTCCTCCTCCTCATCCTCATCCTCATCCTCATCCTCATCCTCATCCTCATCCTCATCCTCATCATCATCTTTTCCCCCCCCAGACTCTGCCTTTGCAAAAAACACATGCACCCTTCCCCTTTAAGAGCTCACTGGCACCAGAGTGTCTGCCGTGCGATGCGCCCGAGCTCGGGCGCAGCGCTCTGCACCGCCGGCTTAGCGCCTAAAGATAGTAGTGGAACGCCTCTTTTAGCGCTCCACCAACCTCTTAGGGCGAAGCCACTGAATTTCCGGCAACGGGGCGCTACTTTGGGGCGGGCGCTAACTTCGGGCGGGCGCTAAGGTTAGCGCCCCAAAACTGTCTATACTGAAAATCTAGCCCTGTATGTTTAACGGGATTCTGTAAGTAATAAGCTAGGAAGGGAGGAGTGTTGTGTATGTAACCGTTTACCTTTAAGGGAACTATAGAATGTAACCGTTTGCCTTTAAGAGCACTACTTTAGGGTGGCACTATCTATTGGCTCATGTATACTGTAATACCGATAGTGACCACACCAGTATATAAGGGTTGTGATACGTTAACTAGGGCAGAAATCGCCCAGACCTCTGAATAGTAAAGACCTGTTTTGTTTGTACTTCTAAAGTCTCTGTAGTTATTTACTGCACAACCTACAGACTTTACAGTGCTAAACACTGCCACCACAATCTCCTGCGCCCGCAGATCGTGACGTCAGTCAAGCGTGCAACGCCCTGGACCAGAGGCGCCCCCTGCCTTTCCGCCTGCCGCTAGCAATGACAGGTTGAGGGGAACGTTTTGCAGTCGGGAAGGGACTGGGGGAGCGCTATTTAAAGGCGACCACTTCCTGCCTTTTTCTGTTGGCTACATATTTGCACCACGCATTCTGAGAGAGAGAGAGAGAGAGAGAAACACTTCTGGAGAGATTCAACGCTGTATGAAGGAGTTTTGGGTACTGAGCAGCACTTTGTAGGTTAGAAACATAGAAACATAGAAAAATAGGAGCAGGAATAGGCCATTCGGTCCTTCGAGCCTGCTCTGTCATTCAATATGATCAGGGCTGATCCTCGATCTCAATACCATATTCTCGCTCTCTCCCCATACCCCTTGATGCCTTTTGTGTCTAGAAATCTATCTATCTCCTTCTTAAATATATTTCATTCATTTTGATTTGACCTTCCTTGCATCGATTTAGAAGAGACTATTGGGGCTGCACTCTAAGCTCTTTCCCTGGGCCTCTCCATTGTTCTTTCCAGCAGATTTGATGTACAGGTCTCTGCAGGCCGAGATTCAGGGCTGCAATGAGCAGGGTGTGGATGGAGAGCAAGATCGACCCTTCCCTTTAAGAACTGGCCGGCGCCAGTGTGTCTGTGTTCCATTGCTGACTGACATCATATGAGCTTCGCCAGCGCTCTGAGGTAGCGCCTCGCTCCTCGGCGTTAGCGCCTTAAGACAGGTGTGTAGCACCTGATTTAGCGCTGCAATCACCTCCAGGGGCGATAGAAGCCAAGTTTGCAGTCGGAGGCGATAATTTGTGCCCGGCCGATAATTGCGCCCCAAACGGGGCGAATCCGAATTTCTCCCCCTTTGGCTCCAAAAGGAATAATTTTGCCTCCAATCCCATCCAGGATATTATCTTTGCATAGGTAAGGCTTCGGGCCTTTCAGGGTCTTCAAAGAGGCCGGTACGGTAACATAGTGGTTATGCTACTGGACTGGAGGCCTGGATTACTGATCCAAAGACACGAGTTCAAATCCCACCGTGGCAGCTGGGGAATTTAAATTCAGTTAATTAAATAAAGCTGGCATCAGTAATAGTAACAGTGACCACTACTAAAAACCCATCTGGTTCACTAATGTCCTTTAGGGAAGGAAATCTGCTGTCCTTACCTGGTCTGGCCAGACCCACAGCAATGTGGTTGACTGTTAACTGCCCTCTGAAATGGCCTAGCAAGCCACTCAGTTGTAACAAACTGCTTCGAAAAACAATAATAATGCAGACTGCAGTAGTTCAAGAAGGCGGCTTACCAGCACCTTCCCAAGGATGGGCCAGCGACATCCACATCCCAGGAACTAATTAAAAGAAAACTTACACTAGCTCTGAGTAACTCCACATTCTTGAGATCCTTCTCTGTTCATAAGACTACTGCTGAGTACTAGAATCCAAGTCCTAATAAATGTAACTTTTTTTATTTTATTATTTTCTTAAATTTAAAATAAACAGCCCATGTGATGTGATGGGCCACTTTTAATTCTTTTAAATACTGGTCGCAGCATTTCTTGTGCTAGACATAGAGGGTTCTACTTTTTTCAGCAGGTTGTGGGTTAATGATCATTAGTGCGCACTGACCATGTTGGATTCTGCATTGCATTCCGCACTGAGGCACTCATTCTTGAACTATCCCATATATCACTCCCGTGTCTGGTCTGATTTCACATAATTTTTTGAGAGAGCCTCCCAGGTATGGAGCTGAAAATGTATTGTTAATTTTAAGACTTGAAAAATCTTTAAATTTACTAGTTTGAGATTCAGTGTTTTATTTATTAATGCACTCTTTTGTTCATTTAATTTTTTGAGCAGATATTTTCAAAATTACCCAAGATGAAATCCAATTCTTGCTCAGTAATTACCTCAAATAATGTTGAAAGATTGTATAAACTTTGCCCAGTAGAGAAATAAACTGTTAAATAATACATGTGTTTTTGAACAAGGTATATAAACACTGAACAAATCGGGAATTCTGAAATAAAAATTATATAAAAATCTGACAGTGGTGACAGCAACAGGGACAAAATAATGAAAAGGATAATTTAATTTAAATTGAAACAAACATTGTCTCATATTTTGCAATAAAATGCATGTACAAAGATGGGTCACAATAAATTACAGCTGCCATTGCAGAATGCCCTTGACATTTCCAATTTTACACCATCAGATTTATCATTCTTGCTGATTTAAGCAGAACCTAAAACAAATATGGATCCAAAGGCTCACATTCACAGGTAATGGCAAGTCTAATTCACTGTGCTGATCCGATTTGGAAATCTATAGGGACCTGTAATTGCTGCATAAAAGAAACAGCAAATAAAGTCCTTTTTCTTTAGTGTCAGCAGACTGTGATTATTGCATTTATTGGATTTTACTGAATGGGTTTCACATTTTGTCAAATGAGCAGGGGAAATATACTTGCCCTCTAAGGCCTGCATTAGCATTTCTGCACCATAACAGTAGATAAACCAAAGTAATTTTTCAATTCCAGGTTGAACGTAATGGGATATTTGAAATCCCAAGCCATAGTTATTTTATGAAGTCTGACTCCTTTGATCTAGAAGAGCAGAGCTCTATCTTCTGAATACATTTTTGAGTGTTTTTTACTTTGGGGTGGGGGGATTATCTCTTCACATGCTCATTGAAAAATAGACACATACCATATGTTCTTTTCACATGTAGCTTGGACAAATTATACATATAAAGTGACATCAGATACGTTTCATCAACTGCAGACTCTAATACTAATTACAATAATATGTTGTCATGGAATGTTTTCCAAAAGGAGAGTTGAGGTCTAGGGTTTTACTTGAGATGAGAACATTTGCCTCAGATGTATGAATCTGTACATATTGGCTCTTTGAACTCACATTGCAGACATTATTCGTTTTTTAACAATGTTAGGTTACAAGAAAAAACATTTGGTTCAAAAAACTGGCTATAATTTTTATAGGAATTGCTTTATTTATTGAGGAAATTGGAAAGCACTTTCTGGGAATCCTTGTATTTGCCCAATCATTTCTGGATGCCAATGCATTTGATTTTTCAGCATTTACAAGAATATGAGAATACATAGTATAAAAAAGGGGTTCATCCCATTAAGTCTCTTCCTTCCACACATCATGTACAATCTATTTTACTATGGACTCTACCCAACTCCTCTACTCTCCTGAGGGAAAAATTCTGCTAAAGTTCCTCCCTCTCCCAAAGGTAATTCCAGTGAAATTCCAGAATATCAATCAATTTTTTCATCTTGCATTATTCACCCTTCACTGCCTCTATTGACTTAACATTTGTGTTTGCTTGGCTTTGGTTGGTAGCATTCTTGCCTCTGTATCAGAAGAAAGTGGCACTCCAGTCGAGTACTGAGGGAGTGCTGAATCGTTAGAGGTGCTGTCCTTTGCATTAGGTGTTAAACTAAGGTTCTATCTGCCTATTTGTTTCAGATTGAGATTAAACATCCTAGGTACCATTAAAAGGGAGCAGGGAGGGTCTTCCTGATGTTGTCACCAACATTCCTCCCTCAACCAATATTACCAAAAAACAGATCAATTGGTTATTTATCTCATCACTGCTTATGGGGATTTAGCTGCTGCAGAATGGCTACTGTGTGTTTGCCCACATAACAACCAGAAGTAATTAATTGTGTGAAACTCTTGTGAAGGAATGGGAGAGGGTAGATGGAAACAGACTGTTTCCAGTGAATGAGAGATTTGGAATGAGAGAATCTAGATATAAAATTAAATGCAAGAGATTTAGGACATAGAGCAGGAGAAACTTTTTTACAAGGAGGGTTGTGAGGCTGTGGAATGCACTGATGATTGAAACAGAACCCATGTTAACATTTAAGAATAGTGCCAGCCATAAATAACAATATATTTACACAAGTAATTTGATCCAGAGATGATCCATTTGTGCCTAGATTACGTACATCATTCACCCTTTAGGCCCATGAGCCATGCAGTCCAGTGTCACTTGTTAAAATGGTGGTTGAGTAATTTGATATTAACATGCTAAATGTTCACATGATAATATTGCATAACCTATTTTCCAAATTGAAACAAAAACAGAAATTCTGATGAAGAGTATGCCTACAACATTAGCATTTCCATTTTTAACAGATGCTGTCTAACTTGCTGCGTATTTCCAGTGTTTTGTGTTATTTCAGCTTTCCAGCAACTGCAGTATTTTATTTTTTTTAATTAATTTCCAGATTATTGTTCCTCCTCGCTCTTAATGATCCTACATCGGATCACAGAAATCCTAACAGCTGCTGTTTCTTAGATTTCTAAGATTATAGTAAATAATATGGAGCAATATGATATATGAAAGAATCTATTGCGTGACTCATGAGCTCAAAGGGGAGCTGACATATGTAACCCTTGCCACAAAATGTTTACTTATCCCATTGTTCTAACATCCTTTAGTATGTTTATACTGCTTGGAGTTGTGTAAAAATATAGCAAACAAAATATTGTTTTAAATATAAAAATTTAAGTATTATATATCTTCTCTATTTATATAAAAGGATACTTCTGTCTTTCATTCCGTCTGTCTGTCTGTCTGTCTTGAATTAACTCGAAAGTTATAGAGCGTACCTACACGTGTGTTACGTCAAAAGAAAGCTGACGATTCCAGAACCGTCCTAAGCATATTTACGTTTCGGCCGGACAAAAATTGTTCGCGCGTTATGCAAAAAACCTTCAAAATTAAACTCATTATCTGCTAAGTAGCATTGATTGACTGACGTCAAGGTCGACCAATCCTTTGCCGGCACGATTGACCAATCCTACAGTTCAGTCACCTGATGGTTGGCCAATCGCTGCGTCTGTGGGCGGGACTAATGCTTTTCAACTCAGGCATCGGGCAGCCATTGCTTCACTACTTCCAGCTCAAACTACTCTGCTAATCCAGCTTCGAAAAAGTTAGTATCTCTTTTAAAAATTACATAACATTTACCAAAAACGTTTCATAAGTACTTTCACTTTCATCTTTGAAGCTATTAAAAGGTAGAAATGTTGCCCGGCAGCAGATTCACACAGGGATAGACAGACAGGCCCCAAAGCCTGGGACTCGATTTAAACCGCCCGGCCCAAAACAGCCCTGGCAAAGCCGGGCTCCCCCAGCTAGTTTTAAATAAATGGGCTAACACCAGCTGATGAGATGGTGCAATGACAACAACCTTGCCCTGAACGTTGGCAAGACTAAGGAGCTCATCGTGGACTTCAGAAGCCACCGAGGGAACCATCGCCCCATCAGCATAGACGGGACACCAGTGGAAGTCGTCAGTTGCTTCCGATTCCTGGGACTGCAGATCTCTGATGACCTGGCCTGGAACCATAATACTGAGGCTATGCTGAAGAAGGCACACCAGCGCCTCTACCCTCTACGGTGCCTGAGGAAATGCAGCATAAGCACACAGTGGCTTGTGAACTTTTACCGCGGCACCATAGAGAGTGTCCTGACGAGTGGTGTCAATGTGTGGTATGGTAACACCACTGCACAGAACAAGAAAGCCATCCAGAGAGTTGTGAATATGGCAGAAAAGATCATCGGGTGTGCACTTCCGTCCATCGAGGAGATCTTCCAGACCAGGTGCCAGAACAAGGCCCGCTCCATCATCCAGGACCCCAATCACCCTGGGCACAAACTGTTCTCCCTCCTGCGGTCCGGACATCGGTACCGCAGCATCCGAACCAGGACCAGCAGGTTTAAGAACAGTTTCTATCCACAGGCAGTGCGCCTACTGAACTGCTAACCGCACTGCCCCACATATTATAGTTATATGTTTATGTAAATATATATATTATACTTATATTACCATATATTTATCATATTACATTACTATTATTTCCAGTGGTAATTGAGGCTTTTTTGCACTATTCATCATATCCTACAACTTGGATTGTTATTGCTATACTTTCTGCTTATTTGCTTATTGTTTTTATTTATACTTGTTTTTACTTTTTGCTTTTATTTTTATATGCTTGTATTGTGGGAGTGAGTGGGGAGTAAGCATTCCATTGTACTAGTTACATATGGCAATAAAATGATCTTGAATCTTGAATCTTGAATTACTAAAATAACATGTTGAGCAATTTGACACAAACACATCAAAAGTTTGTACGATAATTTGACACACATGCATTCACAGATTGTAAGTGTATTAAGAGGTAGAAATTGGACCATTCGTGCTTGTTTTACAGAAATAAAACAGGCCCGAGGACTAATTTTAGAGAGCAGTGTCCTGCGCCCGATCAGCACCAGGGGTTGTTGAAGCTGCCCTGGCGCCCGTTGCACTCACCTGAAGCAGACGTTAGGCTTGTTACATATGTAAATGAAGGGCCTAACACCTGTTTCAGGACTCCTGCCCTCAATTGTTCGACGATGAGCGGAGCAGGCGCGCCACTTACTCTGCTCAGGATTCTTCAGCAGTCTTTGAGCCCTAGGCAGCAGCCACCATCAAAAACATAAGTTTGTTAAAAAAGAAAACATTCCTGTGTTCTCCTCCTAACTCCATGGCACTCCTAAGGATGGCTGCCAGTTTGCAAATGGTCCCTCTCCCCTTGACCTTCCACCGCACCCACCCACCCTGCCCAGGATTTACTTTAGGGCTGCTGCCTGCAAGGCCTGAAATTAAAACCCTTACAATGCGCAATCTGCCTCTGAAGGTGTGACAAGTGGCTGCATCTTACCGAAATTACAATTTTGAGCAAGCCTTGAGCCTTCTGATTGGGGCGTGCATTATCTGACACTATGTACTGCTAAGAGTTTGTATGATCATTGGATACAAACACATTAAGAGTTTGTACTATGATATTGCACACAGTAATTTCCAGGCTCATGAGATTAAAGCAGCACCAAAGATGTGTTATTGTACGGAGGGGCTATGATGTAGTTGTAGGAATTTTTTTTAAGTATCTTTCACGAGTGCTATTTTGAGTATCCAGTGCATTAAATAATTTTACAATTTCTCACTAAGTTATGGATCAGTCTCAACCTTGGGTGCCAATTCTGTAAAATAAATGTGTTTGTCTGTCTGAGAGTTTATGGTATAACTTTTATTTTAATTTTGAAATCAAAATAAATATTAATGTGATTTTTATGACATTTAACAAATAGAAATATCTTGTGAGAATTTTTTTTATTATTCTCCAGAGGTAAGTAATGTGTAGGACTAGGTTATGGACATGAAGTAAAACAAGATAAAAATTATAGTTCTTCCCTTTAGAGGATAGAAATTGTGTTTTATGGTAATATTCTTGTATTTGCTTTATTAAAAAAAATGAAACAAATTTACAATAAAATGTATGCATAGCTGTTGGCCATCTTGGCCCTAACATCGCGAGCTCCTTTCATAAATTCCTCTGCCTTGTTAACTCTTTCCCCACCATTAAAAACCTCCTAAAAAATGTTTCTCTTCCATCTTCTTCTTAGGCAGTCCCTCAGAACTGAGTTCTCAGGTGACCGATGAGTCCATTGCGGGACCTACAGTCTCTGTCACAGGTGGGGCAGTTGGTGGTTGAGGGGGTGAGTGGGTGGGGTGCTTGGGTTGACATGCGCTCCTTGCGCTTGGCTTCCGCTTGTTCCCGGCGAAGAGACTCGAGGTATTCGGCGCCTTCCCGGATGCTTCTCCTCCACTTTGTGTGGTCTTGGGCCAGGGATGTTGCACTTTTTCAAGGAGGCTTTGAGAGTGTCCTTGAAACATTTCCTCTGCCCACCTGGGGCTCTCTTGCCGCGTCGGAGCTCCGAGTAGAGCCTCGGCAGGGATTCCATCTGCTCCTGAGGCCTTGTTGTTCTTCAGTTGTCGGATGGCCTTTTCAACCTCATGCCGGGCTGGGGTTGTGCTGAGATGGTGGTGGGTAGCATGCTGCAGGATGGAGTTGAGGACACTCGCATCGAAGACAGAGTCTTAGTTAAGGAGATCTTCGAAGTGCTCCTTCCAGCGGGCACTGACTGCCTCCCTGTCCTTGATGAGTACCTCTCTGTTCTTGGCCCGCAGTGGGGTAGGACCTTGGGTGCTTGGGCCGTAGGCGGTCTTGACTGTGCTAAAGAATCCACGCACGTCGTGGTTGTCGGCTAGCTGCTGGATCTCCTGCGCTTTCTCCACCCACCATCTGTTCTTTAGGTCGCGAGTTTTTTGTTGGACCTCGGCCTTCAAGCGTCTGTAGAGCTGCTTTCTTGCTCTCTAGTTCTGTTGCTGTTTCCAGATCAGGAATTCCTTGCGCTTGCGGCTTATTAGCTCCTGGATCTTCTGGTCGTTCTCGTCGAACCAGTCTTGGTGTTTCCTAGTCGAGTGACCGAGCATCTCTTCACAGGTGCTGATTATGGTGTTATGATTATGATCATAATTATGATTATGCTATGATTATGATCATAGTCTGTTGCTCTAACTCTCCTGTTACTGTTCAGCATCTACTGTTCTTCCATGAAGCGCCTTGGGAAGTTCACTATGATAAAGGTGTACAAGTTTTGTTGTTAGTGGTGGCAGGTGTGTGTGTGTTTGTATGTGTGTGTGTGTTTGTATGTGTGTGTGCTTGGGTTTGCGTGTGTTTGTGTGCACATGTTTGTGTGTGTATATGGCAGTAACTGACCCTACAATCGACTGCTCCTTCAGTTCATGTTAGTCACCACTGGAGCAACATAATGACTTTCTGACCTTTCCATTCCACCTTAATTCTGAAATATAGTATGAAACCAATTTTAAGAAATGAATACCTGCAATTAAAATGTGGTATGATATATTAGCCTTTTAAAGATATTTCAAGGATTTTTGGTTATTAATATTATTTGTTTTTCTTTGTCCTTTTTATGCCTAATTTAAAACGTCCTGCATCATTCTTTGGTTTGATGGTGATAAATAATTATGTTCATTAAGTCATGCATATAAACTCAGAGAGAATGCAAGAAGAATTTGAGTGTAGGTAAGAGTTTGGCAGTCTCGGCTGAAGAAAAATCTAGGTGCACTTTTACCTAGCATTGCTGTGGGTTAAACTTTCTAAAACCAATCTTAATCTTATCTAAGGGTGACTGAACAAGTCCCATTTCAACTAGAGCAAAATAGAAACTAATGTCAGCTTGTTCATATCCGGCTGCTGAGTACTGTATCCGAATAGAGTATCTAACTACAAAAATATTGCTAGACTATTAAAAACAAAGATAATATTAATGTTTGTTATGTGCATTTGAATGGACAGAATCCTGCCAGTATAATACAGAAAAATAAAAGCAATTACTATACAATAATTGTGGTTTCCTCTCTGTCCTGTTTTATACTTGTAACCATTAATCTTGGTGCATTTTCCCATTACAGTATGTTATTTTCCCTGTTGTGTGTCAGTTAGCTTTGCAGACACTTGCTATTTAAAATAAAATACACAATTAAGACAATAACTAGATTACTGTAAGGTTCCCTTACTATTTCACATCGCGGTAAAATTATTTTTCCCACCCAAGTTAATATTTTCCAAGTATATTTGTTAGATTTCTGCCTAACAAAAAGCAATAGATTTTTGTAAAATGGCCAATCTAGTGCGCTAACAATTTCAGTTGTTTCTCATTTTCAGTAAAAGAAGCTGTTTTATGCCATGTGTCCTAATTTAGAGCAGCTTTTCAGGCAGTTAATCATTCTCACATTTAAAAAAAATAACCTTGATTTATCTATGTGATAAAAAAAAATGATCATTTATAACTTAATTGTCACATGAAGTTCCTAAAAACACAAAATGCATTTTCAAATCCCCAGGAACCTGCAGTAGCATTATTGTTTCTTCTATTCATGATTTGTTTCATTGTTAAATACGCTGTTAAGATAGAAATTTGTTACCAATGTGTTTGAGTTCAAAACACAAATGTGCCAGGGGCTAGTTTTGCCACATAACATCATATGTTGATATTTTATCAGTGACATAGACACTGTCTGTGATGTCATGATGTCATGATGTCACAATAGCATTTTCATGACATCATCAATATACTGAATTGCCTCATATTTAAGATTTACCAGACAAAATACTTAATATTAAATTGCATTTCTACACCTAGTCTAAGCAGAATGTTTAATGGGTGCATATTATGTTGAAACATCTCAAAGCATTTTACAAAATGAATCATTTTTGAAGAGCAGTGATTATTGTTACGTAGGCAACAGCATGGGGTCAATTTTCCTCTCCCGATCACCCCAGTACTAGGCAGGAGCTGCATGTTTCATAGGTGCCTGAATTAACCTCTGCCGGGCCTGAAAACCTGAAGCAGCTTTTTGGGACTTTGTAATTTTGGAATGGTGGCTGAAGATGTCTGGCAGCAGGATCCTCATAGGAGCAGGGTATGCACTTTGATAAAGAGTTTTGTTGCAACAATGCAGCTTAGATGGAACCTCCCATGTCTTCGAGATAACCATTGACTGAGTAAAATGGTGGGGTGGAGAATATAGCAAAAGGTGGCTGATTTTGTTAATGCCAGCAGCACTGAGCAGAGGAATGGCTTCACTACATTACAACAGTGACTACACTTCAAAAGTACGTAATTGGCTGTAAAGCATGTTAGAACATCCTGAGGTTGTAAAAGGCGCTATATAAATGCAAGTCTTTATTTTTTTCACTGTTGCAAATAGAGTTGCAAATTAGGGGATGGCACTATTAGTTCATATTTATGTGCTGCAGCAACTATTATTCAAAAGACTGTTCTTTCCTACCCATGCATTTTTTCACTTTGGGCTCAAATTTCCCAGGGCCGTGGAGGCGGGAATGGAGGTGTGTGGAGTGTTAAGATTGCAAAAAGTGGTGGGCGGGCTTAAGATTGCAAAAAGTGGTGGGCGGGTCATCAAAGAGTGCTCTGAGTTTGGGTAAGTGTGAGAGTTCTTTAATTGTTATTTCTCTTTAAATCATTCTTGATAAGATTACTTAAGCAGTTTAAGTAAAGGGGAAAAGTTAAATATTTGGGATTCTGTTGGTTTAAGAAGAGTAAAACAAGGTTACACTGCAGTAGGAGTAAATTGGCACAGCAGGCAGTGGAAACCAGTTTTCTAACCAATCAGCAGGGGTGACTCATTTGGCTGTAAACAAACAAAAAGTATAAAAAGACCAGTCCTAGTGCGAGCAAGCACTGAGTGCGAGTCATCAAAGAGTGCTCCGAGTTTGGGTAAGTGTGAGTTAGGGTAAGTGGGGTGTTAGGTGCTCTTTTCAAACTTTAACTCTGTGGGTTGTAGTTAATAAGGCCTTTCTGGTGCAGAGTGACTGTTGGTAAACCATTTAACTGGTGTAACTAGAGGGATTGATTTAATTTAAATCCAATTAATTAAAGGGGATACTAGCATCTAAAATCGGGCAGAGGGTGTCCATAACTAACAATAAAAAATTTAATTAATTACATAGAATGGAGCAGGTGATGTGTTACTGTTGCGAGATGTGGGAGCCGGTGAACCACATTGAGGCTCACGGTGATTACGTCTGTGACAAGTGTCTGCTGCTACAGGAACTCCAGCTCCGTGTTGATGAGCTGGAGTCTGAGCTTCAGACACTGCGACACATCAGGGAGGGGGAGAAATACCTGGACTCTGTGTATCAGGAAGTGGTCACACCTATGAAGTTAATTAATTCAGATGTAGCCCATGGTCAGGGACAGGACGGTGTGACTATGAGTGAGGCAGGTACGGGGATCCAGGAGGTAGAGCTGGAGGAGCCGCAGCCCTTGTTCTTGTCCAACAGGTTCGAGGTTCTTACTCCCTGTGGGGACAGGAGCAGGGACTGCAGGGAGGATGAGCAACTTGGCCACAGCACCGTGGAACGGGGGGCCATTCAAGAGGGGGGAGTAAATAGAAATGTTGTAGTGGTAGGGGATAGTATTATTAGGGGGATAGATAGAGTTCTCTGCAGCCGGGAGTGAGAATCCCGAAGGCTGTGTTGCCAGGGTTAAGGACATCTCCTCTGGGCTGGAAAGAAACTTGCAGTGGGAGGGGGTGGATCCAGTTGTCGTGGTCCATGTTGGTACAAACGACATAGATAGGACTAGGAAGCCGGTTCTGTTAAAGGAGTATGAGCAGCTAGGGGTCAAATTAAAAAACAGAACCTCAAGGGTAATAATCTCTGGATTATTACCTGAGCCACGAGCGAATTTGGCAAGGACAAATAAAATTAGAGAGTTAAATGCGTGGCTCAAAGACTGGTGTGGGAGAAATGGGTTTTGCTTCCTGGGACACTGGCACCAGTACTGGGGCAGGAGGGAGCTGTTCCGTTGGGACGGGCTTCACTTGGCCAGTGCTGGGACTAGAGTCCTGGTGGATCATATAACTAGGGCTGTAGAGAGGGCTTTAAACTAACTAGTGGGGGGGAGGTTCCTAGAGAGCAAATAATAAAAATGACAACAGAGAAGGTCATAGACTTAGGTAGCAATGGGGAAATTAAAAACCAGAGCGTGTCAGGAAGGGGCAGAAGGTATGGAGTAAAAGGTAAAGTAATAAAAAGGGCAAAAGCAGGAACTAAGTGTCACAAAACATATTTGAAAGTTCTCTATCTGAATGCACGTAGCATTTGTAACAAAATAGACGAGTTAATGGCACAAATAACTACATATGGGTATGATCTTGTGGCCATTACAGAAACATGGCTGCAGGGTGACAATGCCTGGGAATTAAACATACCAGGTTATTTAACGATCAGGAAGGACAGGCAGGAAGGAAGGGGAGGTGGGGTGGCTATGTTAATAAAGGAAGGAATCACTGTAATACAGAGAAATGATATTGGGTCAAAAGATCAGGATAATGAAACAGTTTGGGTGGAGTTAAGGAATAATAAGGGGAAAAAAACATTAGTGGGCATAGTCTATAGGCCTCCGAACAGTTGCAACTCTGTTGGACGGAGTATCAATCAGGAAATAGTTGAGGCTTGTAATAAGGGAACACCTATAATTATGGGGGATTTTACCTATCATATTAATTGGACAAATCAAATTGGGCAGGGCTGCCTTGAGGATGAGTTCATTGAGTGTATTAGGGATGGGTTTCTTGAGCAGTATGTAACTGAACCGACCAGGGGGCAAGCAACCTTAGATCTGGTCCTGTGTAACGAGACAGGATTAATTAAAAATGTCCTAGTAAAGGATCCCCTTGGAATGAGTGACCATAACATGGTTGAATTCCATATTCAATTAGAGGGTGAGAAGGTTGGATCTCAAACAAGCATGCTAAGCTTGAATAAAGGAGACTATGAAGGTATGAGAGTGGAATTGAGTACAGTGGATTGGGAAAATAGATTAAAGGGTAAGACGATACATGATCAGTGGTGTACATTTAAGGAGTTATTTTACAACTTCCCAAAAATATATATTCCACTGAGAAGAAAAGGGTGTAAAAGAAAAGACAGCCATCCATGGCTAAGTAAAGAAATTAAGGATAGTATTCGACTAAAAACAAGGGCATATAAGGTAGCCAAATCTAATGGGAGGATAGAGGATTGGGAAAACTTTAAAAGACAGCAAAAAATAACAAAAAGATTGATTAAGAAAGGGAAGCTAGATTATGAAAGTAAATTAGCAAAAAATATAAAAACAGATAGTAAGAGCTTTTATAGTTATATAAAAAGAAAAAGGTGGCTAAAGTAAATGTTGGTCCCTTAGAGGATGAGACCGGGAAATTAATGGTGGGAAATATGGAGATGGCAAAAACACTGAATGAATATTTTGTATCAGTCTTTACAGTAGAGGACACTAAGAATATCCCAACACTGGACAAACAGGGGGCTATGGGGGGGAGGAGCTAAACACGATCAAAATCACTAAGGAAGAGGTACTCGGTAAAATAATGGGACCCAAGGCGGATAAATCACCTGGACCTGATGGCTTACATCCTAGGGTCTTGAGGGAAGTGGCGCTAGGGATTGTGGATGCATTGGTAATAATTTTCCAAAACTCCCTGGACTCAGCAAAGGTCCCGGCAGACTGGAAAACTGCTAATGTAACGCCCTTATTTAAAAACGGCAGTAGACAGAAGGCTGGAAACTATAGACCGGTTAGCCTAACATCTGTGGTAGGTAAAATTTTGGAGTCCATTATTAAGGAGACAGTAACAGGACATTTGGATAATCATAATTTAATAGGACAAAGTCAGCATGGTTTTATGAAGGGGAATTCATGTTTGACAAATTTGCTGGAGTTCTTTGAGGAAGTAACATATAGGGTGGATAAAGGGGAACCAGTGGACGTAGTGTATTTAGACTTCCAAAAGGCATTTGACAAGGTGCCACACAAAAGATTATTGCTTAAGATAAAAAATCACGGGATTGGGGGTAATATTCTGGCATGGATAGAGGATTGGCTATCTAACAGAAGGCAGCGAGTTGGGATAAATGGTTCATTCTCAGACTGGCAATCAGTAACCAGTGGTGTTCCGCAGGGGTCAGTGCTGGGTCCCCAACTCTTTACAATCTATATTAACGATTTGGAGGAGGGGACCGAGTGTAACATATCCAAGTTTGCAGATGATACTAAGATGGGAGGGAAAGTAGTGAGTGAGGAGGACATAAAAAACCTGCAAGGGGACATAGACAGGCTAAGTAAGTGGGCAGAGATTTGGCAGATGGAATACAATACTGGAAAGTGTGAGGTTATGCACTTTGGCAGGAAAAATCGTAGAGCAAGTTATTATCTTCATGGCAAGAAACTGAAAGTACTGAAGTACAAAGGGATCTGGGGGTCCTGGTGCACGAAACTCAAAAGGTTAGTATGCAGGTGCAGCAAGTGATTAAGAAGGCCAATGGAATGTTGGCTTTCATTGCTAGGGGGATAGAATATAAAAATAGGGAGGTATTGCTTCAGTTGTACAAGGTATTGGTGAGACTGCACCTGGAATACTGCATACAGTTTTGGTGTCCATACTTAAGAAAAGACACACTTGCTCTCGAGTCAGTACAAAGAAGGTTCACTCGGTTAATCCCGGGGATGAGGGGATGGACATATGAGGAGAGGTTGAGTAGATTGGAACTCTACTCATTGGAGTTCAGAAGAATGGGAGGCGATCTTATTGAAACATATAAGATTGTGAAGGGGTTGAATCGGGTGGATGCGGGGAGGATGTTCCCGATGATGGGTGAAACTAGAACTAGGGGGCATAGTCTTATAATAAGGGGCTGCTCTTTCAAAACTGAGATGAGGAGGAACTACTTCACTCAGAGGGTGGTAGGTCCATGGAATATGCTGCCCCAAAAAGCTGTAGAAGCTACATCATTACGTAAATTTAAAACAGAAATAGACAGTTTCCTAGAAGTAAAGGGAATTAAGGGTTACGGGGAGCGGGCAGGAATTTGGACATGAGTCTAGGTTCGGATCGGACATGGCCCTGTGGGTAGTGGAGCGGGCCCAGGGGCCGTATAGCCTGATCCTGCTCCTATTTCGTGTGTCTAATTCTGTTAGATTCAGGAGATGGTTCTGTGATAGTAGATTGGCGGGTAGGATCAGATCAGCCATGATCATATTGAATGGCGGAGCAGGCTCGAGGGGCCGATTGGCCTACTCCTGCTCCTATTTCTTATGTTCTTATGTTCTTATGTCCAAGCAATTTTCAAGAAATCGTATTTACTGCTCCTGTCTCCGTCCCACCTCCAGGAGGTGGGATAGGCCCTCTAGGCCCTTAACAAGCACTAAATTGCCTCTATTATCCCATTTTGAAAGGCCTTTTTGATTTTAACCCTTTTCCCACGTGAAGCACGCCTGCTCTGAAACAGGACGGTGAAACCTGGCGGGAACACAATTGGATTGCTGACTATTAGCTACAGCTCCACTATTAAATAGGATATTTGATCAGCCATTATTTGCAGGTGGCAGGACTTTGTTGTCTCAGGTCTGGGGGAACTTTTAGAAGGCATAACCATAGCTGTGGAAGTTTGGAGCCTGACACCCATCTCCAGTGTGATCTCCTGGGAAACCCCTCTCGCCACCTTGACTGAGCGCTTCCTCAACTGAAACATATACCAGAAGCATGGGAGCCATTTATTTTCTTCCCTTCTGGACATCAGATTAGGACGAAGACCAGCCGTGGCACCAGCAGAACCATGAACAACAGCAGCACCAACATCAGCAGCAACTACAGGAGAGCCAGGGTCTCCAGAATCGTCGTGGTTTGTTGTGCACTTCACAACATGGCACAGTGTCGTGACTTGCAGATTCCTGAGGACCAAGTGGCTCCTCACATATCCTCCTCAGATGAGGAGGAGGAGGAGGTGGAGGAGGAGGAGGAGAGCGAAAACAAACATCTTGCAGAGGCCCATCAACCAGCGGCAGTAGTACGCGAGAACATTGCTGCCCGGGATGCAAGGAACGCACTCATCTTGGCCAGATTTGCTTAGCCTAGCCAATCAAGCACTTTTGCCTCGCAGCTTCTTACCAGAGCTTCGACAATGGCCAAGAACCAGCGGATTCCTAACAATTTGACTACCATACTGACAATTGCAAGTAATCCTCAGCCCTCAATGTGGAAGTCCCATTCGCGAAATGACACATGCCACAACTGCAGCAGTAGCCATCAGATTTTTTATTTACATATGATGGCTTTTTAACATTAAACATCAAATTTCACCCAAGTGACTACCCTTGTGACTATGTGTAGTATCTTTCTGTTACGCATGCTCCTACGTGGTGCTTCCCCTGTGGCATCAGCAGATGTGGAGGCCCCTTGCTCAGTTTCTTGCTGCTCCTGTCTCGACATCTTTGGCGGGCGTCCTCTGGGGTTGCGAACCTGTGAGGGCTTGCCAACAGTCTGCTGCTCCTGCGGCTGTGCAGGGGTTGAGACGCCGATCTCAGTTGGGTGGGGACTCTGGTGGGGCTCTGACCGAGGGCTCTGCAGTGGCATGGAAGTGTGAGCACTTGGAGAGGAGCCCCCACTTCCTTGATGTCTGCCACCAACTTCCCGCTCATGGGTCAGGTCCCCCTCAGCGCTTGCAAGTGGCTTGAGAGCACCTTGCTGCACATCAGGGGGGCCATGGGGACCTGTATCTGCACTGGCAGTCCTACTCAGAAGGACTTCCATGAAGGTTTGGTTTCTCTGTTCAATAGATGACCATCGCTCCTCCAGAGATGTCATTCTATTCAGAACACTCACCATGTTTTCTGCACTCTGGCGACTTATCACCTCCATGGAGGTTGCCATCCTTTCCATGGTGATGCGTTCATGCGCCAATGACTCCACAAAGGCTCTGCTCATGTTTGAAATGGACTCCTCCATTCGCTCCACACTCGCAGCGACCCTGGGGACAAAACTTCCTGGAGTTCCAGCACCGCTGATCTTGTGGATGGACCCAGAGGGTCGACATGCAGCTGAGCCAAGCTGGGAGAGTCCTGTGCCCTCCGACTAGGACTCTCCACTGCTGTCCCTGTCACCACCATCTGCTGATGCTCACTTGTGAGCTGTGATACACCAGGTGACAACACTGCACTATCTCGCGAAGGTCCCACCGAGGTGCGAGTGTCTGCGCTGGTGCTGGGTGCGCTGAATTCTGCTGATGCTGTGCTCCCAGAGGTTGCAGCTTCCTCTGAGGAGTCTGGATGCGCAGGCTCTTCCTCCTGACTAGTGGGGATGGGTGCTTGTGATGGTTCTGTGGGGGAGTAAAGGAAAGAGTCAGAGATGTGATGCCAAGGTTACATGCACATTGCATATTGCAGATGATCATAAGTCCATCTGTTAGAGCTTCAGAATCATTATCAGCGACTCATGCAATGTCAATGAGAGAGATGGAAAACTATTCTGTCACCAGCTTGCTGTGATGCACCCGTCTGTCCGTCCCCCACTTGCGCATCGTCCTCCACTCCCACGATCTCCGGGACAGCCTCCTCCCAGGGGGTGAGCTGGGCTACTGAGGGTGGCCCTCCTCCTGTCCTCGCTCTTTCCCTCTTATTGTGAGCTCTCTTTTCCTGCAATGAGGGAGACAAGTGGAGTTTGAGTGAGAATGAAGGAGTGAGTGTAGAGAATCCATAGCATAGATGCTTAGAAGGAGACAAAGATGGAGTGAGGTGGCAAGACCAAGGGCCCTCCCTGTGTGTTGTCAGTTGTTTTCATAGCATCACAGTGATAGGGAGTGTGAGGGCTGCATAGTCGAATAGTTAGGTGAATGTGACCATAGAGGGAGAGGGAATGGGTAAGGGTGCATGGATGTCAGTGTTAAGTGGGATGTGGAGGAAGAGATTGCTAAAGCTGAGTGCTGGTGAGGAGAGGCAATGGGGATCAGATTGAGGGTGATGGGAAAGTCATACTCACTTTTCCAGTGCGTAGAAGGTCATGAAACCTCTTCCTGCACTGAAGCCAGGTTCTGTGGGTTATCGACAAAGAGTTGACCTCCTGGCCACCTGGATCCACACAGCCTTGGTCTGCTGGGAAGGCGTCTTCCTCCCTGAAGAAGGGAAGAGCACCTCTTTATTGGCTCTTGCTCCCTCCACTAAAGCTTGCAGGGCAACGTCATCAAACCTGGGAGCAGACCTAGGTCTCTTGCTGGTCATTCTGCCTCCAGGTCCCTCTAACATGAAAGGCCAAAAGGTTGGCAGTCTGCTGAAGAAGCAAGGCTTGTTGCAGACCTTAAATGCAGCAGCAATGATGACGTCATCGGAGGCGAGTTTCAGACTGAAAAAACTAATTGGGCCATGGGTTCCCACACACTGGAACTCAATTGCCCACTTAAGTTAAAATCGCATCATTCTCCCACATCGATTTAGAATCAGGTGGCTAGCACGAAAAGCGGATTACACGATCCCAGCCTGCCCCAGTGACAAAATCCAGCCCTTTATCTCTACCTTTTCACGGTTGCTCTGTGCATTTCCCTGCACCTCCTTTGTCCAGCACTACCTCCATCAGTAGGACCCTGCACAGGACAAGCTACTGCCAACTCCTTCGATGTACAGTATTTGCATGCTAATTGTTTCTATCTCCCCAATGTCTATGAATAACCCCTTGAGTCATGGATATTGAGATATTCCATGCCACCAATGCCAATTACTCAATGTATGCCTCTGTTTTTTATAGGATAAGGCAGCACACAATCAGAGGGAGATGAAACCTATGAGATGCGGTCCAGACAAGCTGCATTCTCTCTACATTTTTGAGGAGCAGGCATTCCAAATCCAGGGCTGGGATAAGAGGAGGCAGATTAACTGGTCCCATCTCAGGGTCTGCATGACACTTATCATTCATCCACTTTCAGTCACTCAAACACGTGGAAGTACAATTTCAAAATTTGCAGACAACATCAAATTGGGGGAATGTAGTGGGATGTAGTTAATACAGAGGAGGACTGTGACAAAATACATGAAGACATTAATAAACTTGCAGAATGGGTGTGTAATTGGCAAATGAACTTCAATATAGATAAGTGTGATGTAATACATTTTGGTAGGAAGAATAAGGAGGCCACACACTCCTTAGAAAATAATTGTCTTATTGGGGTAGAGGAGCAGAGGGATCTCTGGGTACAAATACACAAATCACTAAAAGTAGCGATGCAGGTTATAAGTCCATAAAAAAAGCAAACAAAGCACTGGGGTTCATTTCTATAGAGATAGAACTGAAAAGCAGAGAAATTATGTTAAACTTGTATAGAACCTTGGTTAGGCCACACTTGAAGTACTGTGAACAGTTCTGGTCTCCATGTTATAAAAAGGATATAGAGGCACTGGAGAAGGTGCAAAAAAGATTTACTAGAATGATGCCAGAAGTGAGAGGTTATGTTTATCAGGAAAGATTGAACAGGTTGGGGCTCTTTTCTTTAGAAAGCAGAAGACTGATGGGTGGCGTTATAGAGGTCTTCAAAATTATGAAAGGGTTTGATAGGGTAGACGAGGACTAAAGGCCATAAATATAAGATAGTCACATTCATAACTGATGAGTGCAGGAATCCTAATCTCCAGGGCTCAGCTTTTAAAAGGGTGCCTGCAGAACTAGAAGGATTGCTGGTGACTTTGGGAGACATAGGAGCTTCCATCACTACTTGCATGTGTTGGGTTCTCATGCACTGCACTGTGTTAGAGTGTGTGGTACCTCCAAGGATATCTGCACCAAGGACTCCAATGGCAAGGGCCCTAATGCCAATATTTACATCTTCATGGTGTCAGGGCGAGGCTGGCTCTGGACCCAAGTGCAGACAGACGAGGCGAGAAGCAGGTATGCAGTCTTAAATAAAAGTACTTTACTAGAATCACACAGGTAAACAGTTACAAACATAGGAGCTCAAGATAAGCTACCACTAGGCCAATGACTTGTCAAGACTGAGCACAGAGGGAAGAAACCACAGAACTTAAATACAAGCAAAACCAGGTGAAACCAATGAACCTGATAAAAGGCAGTTAAGTAAACAAGTAACAATTAGCAAAAGGAAACAAACAAGTGAAGGTGCCATCTAGGGGTTACTGAGGGAACTAACCAGCACCTTCACACATGGATGCTAAGACTGCTGCCATTCAGGACATACAACATCACATCCTCCTTGGATAGCTATTGAATCGAGAGCCATGGATAGGGACTTCAGCAATGTTATTAGTGCCATTGGCAGAGACCAGAACTAGGGGCCATACAGATAAGATAATCACTAATAAATCCAATGGGGAATTCAGGAGAAACTTCTGAATAGTGCTTATTCAAGAATGGAGGGAAGAGAGAAAACAGGGAACTATAGACCAGTTAGCCCGACATCAGTAGTAGGGAAAATGCTAGAATCTATTATGAGGAACGTAGTAATAGGGCACTTAGAAAATCATAAAATGTTTGGGGAGAGTCAACACGGATTTATGAAAGGGAAATCGTGTTTGAAAAATCTGTTAGAGATTTTTGAGGTAATTAGCTGGATTTTCAAAAAGTATTCGATAAAGTGCCACACAAGAGGTTATTAAACAAAATTAGGGTTCATGGGATTGGGGGTAGTACATTAGCATGGATTGAGGACTGGTTAACGGACAGAAAACAGAGAATAGGAATAAACGGGTCATTTTTGGGTTGGCAGGCTATAACTAGTGGGGTATCGCAAGGATCAGTGCTTGGGCCTCAGCTATTAACAATCTATATCAATGACTTAGATGAGGGGACCAAGTATAATGTATCCTAGTTTGCTGATGATATAGTTAGGTGGGAATGTAAGTTGTGAGGAGGATGCAATCAGGTTGCAAAGGGATATAGACAGGTTAAGTGAATGGGCAAGAACATGGCAGATGGAATATAATGTGGCATCTATCCGACAATGTGGAAAACTGCCCAGGTATGTCCTGTCCACAAAAAGCAGGACAAATCCAACCCGGCCAATTACTGCCCCATCAGTCTACTCTCAATCATCAGCAAAGTGATGGAAGATGTCATCGACAGTGCTATCAAGCGGCACTTACTCACCAATAACCTGCTCACTGATGCCCAGTTTGGGTTCTGCCAAGACCACTCGGCTCCCGACCTCATTACAGCTTTGGTCCAAACATGGACAAAGGAGCTGAATTCCAGAGGTGAGGTGAAGGTGACTGCCCTTGACATCGAGGCAGCATTTGACCGAGTCTGGCATCAAGGAGCCCTAGTAAAACTGAAGTCAATGGGAATCAGGGGGGAAATGCTCCACTGGCTGGAGTCATACCTAACACAAAGGAAGATGGTTGTGGTGGTTGAAGGTCAATCATCACAGCCCCAGGACATCACTGCAGGAGTTCCTCAGGGCAGTGTCCTAGGCCCAACCATCTTCAGCTGCTTCATCAATGACCTTCCCTCCAACATAAGGTCAGAAATGAGGATGTTCGCTGATGACTGCACAGTGTTCAGCGCCATTCACAATTCCACAGATAATGAAGCAGTCCATGTCCGCATGCAACAAGACCTGGACGACATTCAGGCTTGGGCTGATAAGTGGTAGGTAACATTCGCGCCACAGAAGTGCCAGGCAATGACTATTTCCAACAAGCGAGAGTCTAACCACCTCCCCATGACATTCAATGGCACTACCATTGCCGAACCCCCACTATCAACATCTTGGGGGTCACCATTAACCATAAAATTAACTGGACCAGCCGCATAAATACTGTGACAACAAGAGCAGGTCAGAGGCTAGGTATTCTGCGGTGAGTGTCTCACCTCCTGACTCCCCAAAGCCTTTCCATCATCTACAAGGCACAAGTAAGGAGTGTGATGGAATACTCTCCACTTGCCTGGATGAGTGCAGCTTCAACAACACTCAAGAAGCTCGACACCATCCAGAACAAAGCAGCCCGCTTGATTGGCACCCCATCCACCACCTTAAACATTCATTCCCTCCACCACCAGCGTACCGTGGCTGCAGTGTATGCCATCTACAAGATGCACTGCAGCAACTCACCAAGGCTTCTTCAGCAGCACCTCCCAAACCCGCGACTTATTCCACCTAGAAGGACAAGGGCAGCAGGCACATGGGAACACCACCACCTCCAAGTTACCCTCCAAGTCACACACCATCCTGACTTGGAAGTATATCGCCGATCCTTCATCGTTGCTGGGTCAAAATCCTGGAACTCCCTACCTAACAGCACTGTGGGAGTTCCATCACCACACGGACTGCAGCGGCTCAAGAAGGCGGCTCACCACCACCTTCTCAAGGGCAACTAGGGATGGGCAATAAATGCTGGCATTGTCAGCGACGCCCTGATCCCATAAACGAATTAAAAAACACATTTTTTAATGTGAAGTTATCCACTTTGGTAGGAAAAGTAGAAAAGCAGAATATTTTTTAAATGGTGAGAGATTGGGAAATGTTGGTATTCAGAGAGACCTGGGTGTCCTTGTACATGAATCACTAAAAGCTAACATGCAGGTACAGCAAGCAATTAGGAAAGCATATGGTATGTTAGCCTTTTATTACAAAAGGATTTGAGTATAAGTGTAAAGAAGTCTTACTGCAATTACATAGGGCCTTGGTAAGACCACACCGTGAGTACTGTGTAGTCTTGGCCTCCTTACCTAAGGAAGAATATATTTGCCTTAGAGGGAGTGCAACAAAGGTTCACTAGACTATTTCCTGGGATTTGGAGATTGTCCTATGAGGAGAGATTGAGTAGAGTTGGCCTTGGTTGTGGGTTCAAGTCCCACTTCAGGGACTTGAGCACAAAAATGTAGGCTGACACTCCAGTGCAGTGCTGAGGGAGTGCTGCACTGTCGGAGGTGCTCTCTTTCAGATTGTGATTTCCAAGGTGTACCTCCATAGATCGAAAGTTCAGATTTAGCGCATGCAGATCCTGAACTTGTGCTATTTTCAAAGGCAGTACGCCGTCATACCCACCGCAAAATCCAGGCCATTGTCTTCAGCCCCCAGCAGAAACTATGCATTCTCACCTCCGATTCCAAACCCCTCTCCAGCCACTGTTTCAGGTTGAACCAAACGGTTTGCAACCTCGGTGTCCTGTTTGAACCTGAGCTGAGCTTCCAAACCCACATCCTTGTCATCACAAAGACTGCCTACCTCTGCCTCAGCCCATCTGCTGGCATCATGCAGTGGCACAGCTCTCTAGTGCGCTGATCTGCACCCAAACCTAGACAGCCTGCAATTATAATATTGGCTGCATATAGGACGAATGTGAAACCAATTACTAATGGGGGTTTCTCTGCTCTGGCTATTAAGCACTCAGGAACCAGACTACATAGACTATATACAGCGCAGAAACAGGCCATTCGGCCCAACCAATCCATTTGATTTCTTGGTGACTATCTTATATTGATGGCCTCTAATTTTGCTCTTCCCCACAAGTGGAAACGTTCTGTATCCACTCTATCGAAACTTTTCATAATTTTAAAGACCTCTATTAGGTCACCCCTCAGCCTTCTCTTTTCAATAGAAAAGAGTTCCAGCCTGTTCATCCGATCCTGATAGGTATAACCCCGCAGTTCTGGTATCATCCTTGTAAATCTTTTTTGCACCCTCTCCAGTGCCTCTATGTCCTTTTTATAATATGGCGACCAGAACTGTACACAGTAATTAAAGTGTGGTCTAACCAAGGTTCAATACAAGTTTAGCATAACTTCTCTACTTTTCAATTCTATCCCCCTAGAAATAAACCTCTACTGCTTGGCTTGCTTTTGTTATGTCCTTATGGTCCTGCATCGCAACTTTTAGTGATTTGTGTAATTATACTCCCAGATCCCTTTACTCCTCTACCTCATTTAGATTCTTATTTTCTACGTAATATGTGACCTCCTTATTTTTCTTACCTAAATGTAAAACCTCACACCTATCTATGTTGAAATTCATTTGCCAATTATATTCTTCAAGTTTATTAATGTCTTCATATAATTTGTTGCAGTCCTCCTTAGTGTTGACTATCCCTTCCAATTTGGTGTCTTCCACAAATTTAGAAATTGTGTTTCTGATTCCAAAGTCTAAATCATTAATATAAATTGTGAACAGTGGTCCCAGCACTGATCCTTGTGGGACCCCACTTCCCACCATCTGCCACTCTGAATAACTACCTTTTACCCCTACGCACTGCTTTCTGTCTGACTTTCTCCCAGCCAGCTATCCATTCTGCTAGACATCAAATTGGGAGGGATAGTCAACACTGAGGAGGAATACAACAAATTATATGAAGACGTTAATAAACTTGAAGAATATAATTGGCAAATGAATTTCAACATAGATAGGTGTGAGGTTTTACATTTAGGTAAGAAAAATAAGGAGGTCACATATTACGTAGAAAATAAGTATCTAAATGGGATAGAGGAGTAAAGGGATCTTGGAGTACAATTACACAAATCACTAAAAGCTGCGATGCAGATCCAACATTTCCAGCACTTTCTGTTTTTATTTCAGATTTCCAGCATCCGCAGTATTTTGTTTTTGTATCCATTCTGCTACTTGTCCCCTGACTCCACATGCTGACCTTATTCAGTAGTCTATTATGTGGTATCTTATCGAAAGTCTTTTGGAAATCTAGATATATTACATCTACTGCATTACCCTTGTCTACTCTCTGTTACCTCTGTCTCTCTCACACAGTCACTGTCAAATTGTGCTTCAGCTTTTTTACTTCTGTATGAAGCAAAAAAATGACAACCAAAAAGCATTCTCAGGATGTGAGCCAGCATTTATCGCCCATCCTTAAATTAGTCTGTAGGAGATGGTGCATCTGGACCGGACAAGCTTTTCATAGCACTACGCAGCAGATAAAATTATAATAAGCTGCCAATGTTTTTAATCCCAAATGGTGTAAAGTTCATCTAGTGTTTCGAGAGTGCAACACAGCAGACACAGATGGGTTGCTCGCGTTCATTTTCAGTTTGGGACAAGGAACCAGTTACGAGTAATTGTTATTGACTGGAACAGTTTAATCATGCAATAAAGATTATTTCAGAGATTAGAGAGGAAATACATACATTTATGCACATGCAAGAAAGAAGAAAACATGCATTTTTTTATCTTTTTAAAAAATGTGCTCCTATAGGTGAGGGATGTTAACGCTGGGGAATGGAATTCTTCCCATTTTAGATATTGAAAGTGTCAGCTGTGGCTCAGTGGGGAGCACACTCGCCTTTGAGTCAGAAGGTTCTGGGTTCAAGTCCCACGCCAGGGATGGGAGCACATAAATTCTAGGCTGACACTCCAGTGCAGTGCTGAGGGAGTGCTACACTGTTGGAGCTGCCGTCTTTCAGATGAGACGCTAAACCGAGGCTTCGTGAGCTCTCTCAGGTGGACGTAAAAGATCCCAAAGCATTATTTCAAAGAAGAGCAGGGGAGTTATCCCCGGTGTCCTGGCCAATATTTATCCCTCAATCAACATAACAAAAACAGATTATCAGGTCATTATCACATTGCTGTTTGTGGGAGCTTGCTGTGTGCAAATTGACTGCAGTGTTTCCCACATTACAACAGTGACTACACTCCAAAAAGTATGTCATTGGCTGTAAAGCGCTTTGAGAGGTCCAGTGGTCGTGAAAGGCGCTATATAAATGCAAGCCTTTCTATATTCCCTAAATTTTAAAAGAATGAGAGGTGATCTCATTGAAATGTATAAAATTCTTAAGGGGCTTGGCCGGGCATATGAATTGGCCAGAAAAAGCAATAATCCTGAGGATTGGGAGCAGTTTAGGATTCAACAAAGGAGGACAAAGGGATTAATTAAGAAAGGGAAAATAGAATATGAGAGTAAGCTTTCAGGGAACATAAAAACTGACTGTAAAAGCTTTTATAGATATGTGAAGAGAAAAAGATTGGTGAAGTCAAGCATAGGTCCCTTGCAGTTAGAATCGGGGGAATTTATAATGGGGAACAAAGAAATGGCAGACCAACTAAATACATATTTTGGTTCTGTCTTCACAAAGGAGGACACAAATAACCTCCCAGAGATGCCGGGGAACATAGGGTCTGATGAAAGGGTGGAACTGAAAGAAATCAGTATTTGGAGGGAAATGGTGTTAGGAAAATTGATGGGACTGAAGGCTGATAAATCCCCAGGGCCTGATAATCTACATCCCAGGGTACATAAGGAAGTGGCCCTAGAAATAGTAGATGCATTGCTGGTCATCTTCTAGAACTCGATAGACTCTGGAATGGTACCCATGGATTGGCGGGTAGCTAATGTTACCCCACTATTCAAAAAAGGTGGTAGAGAAAAGGCGGGGAATTATAGACCGGTAAGCTTGACATCGGTAGTGGGGAAAATGCTAGAGTCCCTTATAAAAGATGTAACAGCAGAGCACTTGGAAAGCAGTGACTGGATCGGACAAAGTCAACATGGATTTACAAAAGGTAAATCATGCTTGACTAATCTACTGCAATTTTTTGAGGATGTAACTGGTAAAATAGATAAGGGCGAACCAGTGGATGTGGTGTATTTGGACTTTCAGAAGGCTTTCGATAAGGTCCCGCATAAGAGATTAGCATGCAAAATTAAGGCACATGGGATTGGGGGCAAGGTATTGACTTGGATAGAGAACTGGTTGGCGGACAGAAAGCAAAGAGTTGGAATAAACAGGTCATTTTCCGAGTGGCAGGCAGTGACTAGTGGGGGCCTAGGACCCCAGCTGTTCACAATATATATTAATGATCTGGACAAGGGAATTGGATGTAATATCTCCAAATTTGCAGACGACACAAAGCTGGGTGGGAGGGTATGCGGTGAGGAGGATGTCGTGAAACTCCAGTACGATTTGGACAGGTTGGGTGATTGGGCAGCAACATGGCAAATGCACTATAATGTGGATAAATGTGAGGTTATCCACTTTGGTGGCAAAAACAGGAAGGCAGATTATTATTTGAATGGCAATAGATTGGGAGAAGGGGAAGTGCAAAGAGACCTGGGTGTTCTTGTGCACCAGTCGCTGAAGGTAAGCATGCAAGTGCAGCAGGCGGTTAAGAAGGCAAATGGTATGTAGGCCTTCGTAGCAAGAGGGATCGAGTACAAGAACAAGGATGTCTTGCTGCAGTTGTACAGGGCCTTGGTGAGACCACACCTTGAGTATTGTGTACAGTTTTGGTCGCCTTACCTGAGGAAGGACGTTCTTGCCATGGAAGGAGTGCAGCGAAGATTCACCAGGCTGATACCTGGGATGGCAGGAATGACGTATGAGGAGAGATTGTGTCGATTGGGCCTATACTCACTGGAGTTTAGAAGATTGAGAGGGGATCTCATCGAAACCTATAAAATTCTGTCAGGCCTGGACAGACTAGATGCAGGAAGGATGTTTCTGATGGCCGGGGAGTCCAGAACCAGGGGTCATAGTCTAAGGATAAGGGGTAAGCCATTTAGGACTGAAATGAGGAGGAATTTCTTCACCCAGAGAGTGGTGAACCTGTGGAATTCTCTGCCACAGAGGGCGGTGGAGGCCAGTTCATTAAGTATATTCAAGAAAGAGTTAGATATATTTCTTAAGGCTAAAGGGATCAAGGGATATGGGGAGAAGGCAGGGACAGGGTACTGAATTTGGATGATCAGCCATGATCTCATTGAATGGCGGAGCAGGCTCGAAGGGCCGAATGGCCTACTCCTGCTCCTATCTTCTATGTTTCTATGTTTCTATGTTTCTAGATGAGGTTCTCCTGGCTAGGAAGTCTAGAAATAGGGTCACAGTCTCAGAATAACGGGTCGGCTATTGAGGACTGAGATGAAGAGAAATTTCTTCACTCAAAGGGTTGTGAGTCTTTGGAATTCTCTACCCCAGAGGGCTGTGGATGTTCAGTCGTTGAGTATATTCAAGACAGAGATCAATAGATTTTTGGATACTAAGGAAACCAAAGAATATGGGCATAGTGCGGGATGGTGGAGTTGAGGTAGAAGATTAGCCATGATCTTATTGAATGGCGGAGTAGGGTCGATGGACTGAATGGCCTACTCCTGCTTCTTTTTCTTATGTTCTTATTCTTATGAATCTTTTGCATACAGATCTGTAGTAACTTATAGCCTGTGGCCAGGAGCAAGCCTGAACTGGCAATAGATGATGTTGTCTCTCCTGATGACAATACCTCTGCACCATTCTAGCACTCACTTTGAGGACTATATCTGTGAAAGAAAGCAGGCAGGGTTAGGCTGCTCTCACATCTGCGGAAGTGCAGCAGCCTGAAGCAGGCTATCTCAAGGCCATGCTCACAATGTCACGAGCTTCCTCAATCCCAGGAGACTCTCTGCTGCCAGCTACCTCACCGGCCCCACTTCAGGGAGTGCCTCATTGTTGGAGTTGCTGGCCTAGTTACTGACATGCACTGTGGACAGCTATAGAAGAGCTGATCTAATATAGCTGGCAGCGCACTTTTGCTGCGGGACGCGTTTGGGCGTCTCCCACCATACTGGATGCTGAGGCGCCCGGTGTCACATGTCTTTTCCCCTTTTCCCTGTCCATAATGCCCTGGCAAATTTTGTATATTGGGCACAGAGGACAGGGAAAGTGGATTCTATGCATTTTATTTCACCAACCAACTCACTTGCTCTTAAATTGTGATGGTATCCTTGTGCATTACATATCTGCTCTTGTTGTAAGACCAATATAGAAATCATTTTTTATTGGCTATGAAATTGCTGGACTGCTGACAGCGAACGATGTTAATTGGACTTTCTACCTCACCCTTCAGATTGCACTATAATTGCGCTGCACATTACTGGATGTGAATTGATAATGGCCTAGCCATGTCAATGTTGCATCTGGGACCTCATGAATGTCATGCCCAGTGGTTTATCGGCTAAACCAATGAAAGAAAAGGATAGAGAAAGAAATAGAGCAAATGACAGAGAAGGAAATAGGTTGAATTAGAGTCAAATTAGATACAGAGAGGGACAGAGAGTGGATTAAGAGGAGAGAAAAAAGAGACAGAAAGGAAAAGTAAGACAAAAATTTAAAAGAACAAGCAGAAGAAGAGGACACTGTAACCCAGTTCTGTTTGGGAATTGTTGTATTGGTCCTTGTGAAGTTAATGGCAGGGTAGGTGTGTGAAATGTACAAACATTCTTAAGTCATAAAGTATTGAACCAGTATGATCATCATGATCAGGAACAGTGGAACTGCTTTCATAGAAACTTAGGAAGTGCTAGACGATAAAACACCAGGTCCATCTAGTTTGCCTTCTACCATCCTGGTAGTCGCAGATACAACAATAATGCAGTTGTTGACTAATCATAGCAATCAATCTCTATCAATTAGTCTACAATAGACCCAGACATGAGGTGAGGAAAACCCCCAATGGTGAAGAGCTTTGGGAATCATAGGTCCAAAGTTACCTTTTTCCTCCGAAGCATGCCTTACATCATGTCTCAAATTACTCATATGCTGTATGCCAAAATGTTATTTTCTGAAAAACAGCTATCCAATTTGCATTTCTGAGTGTGGAAATGGCTTTCTCATCCTGAAAATGATTGCCTTCCAACACTAATAGGCCTATGGATGCCAAAACTGGTACAAATATATTGCCAAGACAGAGAAAAAGTTTTAAAATACCTCTAGGAACAATTTCCTACCTGCGGGAGTGAGATTCTACAATTTGATTGTTCCTTTCCTGGGCCTCCAAGGTTGAGTGGCATGACAGGACCATAAATCAGGTAATTATATCATAAATTACCAGCCCTAAATGACTGTGGCGAGATTAATTTGCATTAGTAGCATAAATCCAGCTATTTCATGAGATGCAATGATTTTCAAGAGAGACTCACGGCGAGGTTGCAATTTATTCGGTTTGTCGAGGCTAACAGTGGAATTGCGCAAATCGTCGAGCAATTTGTGGAGAACCAGAACTCATGGCATATCACTTCTTTGCTACAAATGTCTGGATTATTTATGAACTAATAATGGCAGGCACTGTTAATTCAACAGTATCTCTCCAGCAGTTTCTGGGCCATTATACTGTTAACTGAATCAACAATATTTTTGTAATGTGAAAACAATCACTGAATGAAGAGTTGCTTTATACTGGACACTAGTAGGCAGCAGCTTTTGTTACTGAAGGTATCAAATAGCTGAAGGTGTTTAAACACTGAATTATTTATTTCAGCAGATTATACTGATTTTTGTCAGACAACTAAATATATATGGTAAAATATAAGAGCATGTTCGGTTTTAATTGAATTCAAATATATTTTTACTTGCCTTTCTTATGTATTGTTTTTAAATCTGAAACTAGACCTGAATGATATTTACTCAAAAATATGAATTATACTGTTGGCAACAGTTACTTATGCAGTTTGTAGCATAAAATATTTTAATGACCATTGAGAGCGTTTGTCACGTGCATTATCTGATGGATGTCTTCACTGTTACTGCACCTTCATTGATATCAGAATAACATATGTTGATGTCAATAGCAACAACAGCTTGCATTTATATAGCACCTTTAATGTAGTAAAACGTCCCAAGGTGTTTCATAGCAGCATTATTAATCAAAATTTGACACTGAGCCACATAAGGAGATATTAGGACAGATGACCACATGCTTGGTCAAAAGGTTAATTTTTAATGAACGTCTTAAAGGAGGAGAGAGAGGCAGAGAGTTGAAGAGATTTAGGGAGGGAATTACAGAGCTTAGGGCCTAGGTAGCTGAAGGCATGGCCGCCAACGGTGGAGCAATTAAAATCGGAAATGCGCAAGATACCAGAATATTTTCAATACAGAATTTGTGTTGTTTGTAACACCAATATAACTAGGTTGTCATGTAAAAAAAACTAAATTGATGCATTGAAGATGATTTCCTTTGTAGTTCTAGCTGCTTTTTAACAGAAGCATTGCTTATGACAAAAACAGATTTTGTTTCTTTAGTGGATGATTTGATCATCTCATTTATATTATAATTATATACTGCACTCTCCGTAACCATGTTATTAATTAACATAATTTAGTTTCAATAGATTATTCACACAAGAAATGACAATGTTAATAGTGATATTGATTTCTCCAAATTAGATAAACAGTTTTATATTTCTACCACGTTTGTAAACATTTGTGAGAAATTTCAATGTAAGTTGTTGCTGGATAGGCTCAGAAATGGCCGCACAATGCAGACATTCTCTCAGATGGCATTTCCTCTGAGAGAACCTAAAAGGAGGCATAGCCCAAATCTCTGTGGTACTGTAACTTCACAGTCTGATCCATTCATACAACAGATTGAATTAAGTTTGAATTTATACATACCTCAGTTATACAGTGCTGCTCCCCAAATTGGTCAGATTGAGTCAAATTACTGGCAGGTTTATTTTCCCTGCTGCATAGGGGGATGGTAGGTTACAAAGAAAAACGCCAAACGGCAGGTCAAATCAAATAGCTTCCATTGGCCTGTTTCCAATCATTGGGATTCAGATCTGTTTTAAACCTGCTGCTGCACTGTGTAAATTTTGTGAGGGGTAAGAGCAGAGTAAATTCATTTGCATCATTTGATGATGTGCAATGTAAGGTGCTTTATAATGCAGGACAGCTGCCAGTGACTGAATTAGCAGCTGCTGTGCAAATAGACAGTTACATATTCCTGAAGACATAATGACCAACATCAATCATTTTTTTTATTTTTAACTGTGAATAATATAACAAATATTATCTTTATTGCATATTGATCAATCAAAGAGTTCAGCTTGGGACTTGTTATATAATAATGGCAAATACTACTGTAAACTACAATACACATTGTACTCACACTACTGTCTGTTAGAAATCATATTTCCTATTCTACAGACTCCATCCTGTACTAATATACATCGGTTGATTGCATATACTAGCCATTCTATCATTCATGTACAAAATTGTTTGTCAATATGTCAGACAATATTCCCTTGCTACCCAAGTTACCTTCTCATAAATGCCTTCATATGTTGATAGTGCTCCCATGAGCTATTTTCTCTTTTCTGCTCTAACGTCTCAAAATGTGATTATTTATTATTTTATGTACATTGTTAAACTCTGAAGCTCAGCTTTGTGACTTTCAAACAAAAGAAAGTTAACTACTTGAGGATTAGGTGGTGCAGTGGATTAAACAATGTCCTTTTTATCTCTGGGACCTGTGTTCAAATTCACTCTGACTGACGAGATAAAAGTCTGCTCTGCTGACAAATGTAGGGGAGGGTTTAAAGTGGGAATGCAGAGCTTCAGGTCTGGACAGCTGAAGGCCTGGCCAACAATGGTGGAGTAAAGGGTGTAAGGGGATACATAGGAGGCCACAGTCAGAGTTCTTGGGGGTTGTAGGGCTGGAGGAGGTTACAGAGATAGGAAGGGATGAAACCATGAGGGATTTAAACATAAAGATGAGAATTTTAAATTGGAAGCATTGTAGGACTGGGTGCCAATGTAGGTTAGCGGGTGATGGGTGAGTGGGTGATGGATGATGGGTGAGTGGGACTTAGTGTGGAAAAAGTTTTGAATGAGCTGAAGTTTATGGAGAGGGGAGGATGGGAGGCTGGCCAGAGGAACATTGGAATAGTCGAATCGAGAGGTGACAAAGGCACGGATGTGATGTTACAGAGGTGGAAGTAGGCAGTCTTTGTGATGAAGAGGAGAAGGGGCCAGAAGCTCAGGGGTCAGGGTCGAGTAGGCACCAAGGTTGTGTACAGTCTGGTGGCAAAGGTACGGAGTTTGTGAAATGTTTTAAGATGATGGCATCGATCTTCCCACTGGAGGAAATTGTGACTCATCCAAGAGTGGATGTGGGACAAACAGTCTGATAACAGAGGGCTGGACTTTCTCAATAAGGAGCTTTTGGAGGCGGGGCTCCCACTTGTCGGGGTTCAGTCTCGCCTCCATCAACTTGTGGCCAACTCACGCTATTTTCCCTTGATCGACCTTGTTAAGCCCGCCCAGCGGGCTTAGCATGCCAATTAAGCGAAAGCCAGTTACAGGTGACGTCAGTGAGTGACGTTTCATCTGTCAAGAGCTTTTGACAGATGAAATGTCAGCGTTTGAAGACTCTGTGAAGCTGTCAAACACGAACAATCTGTCCTCAAAGTTGAGCCCTTCCACTCAGACTCAGTTAGAGAGCTCTCCTGAGCAGAAAGCAGAGGCTGCAGTTTTTGACATTTCGGCGGCCATTCTGCTTTCTGTGCCGGTGAGCTGAGGGACTCCCGAGACCTGAAGGGAGGAAGCCTGCAGGAAGAAGTAAAGGTAAGTAAAACTTATTAAAGCACTTTACACACACCTCACACACTTACCTCTCCAAACTTGCACCCATCACTCACCTGCACACATCTCGGCCCCTCCGACCCCCGCAGACCAACGGCCTGCCTTGCTGACCCTGGCAAGGTTCAGAGCTGTCAGGAAGCCTGCACTTCAGGGCTGAAAATAGGGATTCTCAAAAAAATTGTCTGTTAACTACCTGTTAACAGGCAGTTAATTGGCACTAATCCCCTTCCCGCTTCGGGTACCCGCCTCCTGGGAAGATGGCACGGAGGTGGGTTGAGGGCGGGATGGGTACCCGCCCCAGATTCTGCCATTTTCCTGGCAGTCCCGCCTCCTTACCCGCCGCCCCAGGGCTGGCAAAACTCCCCCCAGAGTGTCAGCTGTGGCTCAGTGGGTAGCACACTCGCTTCTGAGTCAGAAGGTTGTGGGTTCAAGTCCCACTCCAGGGACTTGAGCACATAAATCTAGGCTGACACTCCAGTGCAGTGCTAAGGGAGTACTGCAACTGTCGGAGGTGCTGTCTTTTGGATGAGATGTTAAACCGAGGCCCCGTCTGCTCTCTCAGGTGGATGTAAAAGACCATATGGCACTATTTGGAAGAAGAGCAAGAGAGTTATCCCTGGTGTCCTGGCCAATATTTATCCCTCAATCAACATAACAAAAACAGATTATCTGGTCATTATCACAATTGCTGTTTGTGGGACATAGAAACACAGAAGATAGGAACAGGAGTAGGCCATTCGGCCCCTCGAGCCTGCTCCGCCATTCAATGCAATCATGGCTGATCATCCAAATTCAGTACCCTGTCCCTGCTTTCTCCCCATATCCCTTGATCCCTTTAGCCTTAAGAAATATATCCAACTCCTTCTTGAATATATTGAATGAATTGGCCTCAACTGCCTGCTGTGGAAGAGAATTCCACAGGATCACCCCTCTCTGGGTGAAGAATTTCCTCCTCATCTCTGTCCTATATGGCTTACCCCTTATCCTTAGATGGTGATCCCTGGTTCTGGACTTCCTCACCATCAGGAACATCCTTCCTGCATCTAGTCTGTCTAGTCCTGTTAGAATTTTATAAGTTTCAATGAGATCCCTTCTCATTCCTCTAAACTCCAGCGAGTACAAGCCCAATCGACCCAATCTCTCCTCATACGTCATTCCTGCCATCCCAGGTATCAGCCTGGTGAACCTTCGCTGCACTCCTTCCATGGCAAGAACATCCTTCCTCAGATAAGGCGACCAAAACTGCACACAATACTCAAGATGTGGTCTCACCAAGGCCCTGTACAACTGCAGCAAGACATCCTTGTTCCTGTACTCAAACCCTCTCGCTACGAAGGCCAACATACCATTTGCCTTCTTAACTGCCTGCTGCACCTGCATGCTTACCTTCAGCGACTGGTGCACAAGGACACCCAGGTCTCGTTGCACTTCCCCTTCTCCCAATCTTCTTATTTTTGACACCAAAGTGGATAACCTCGCATTTATCCACGTTATATTGCATCGGCCATGCTTCTGCCCAATCACCCAACCTGTCCAAATCATACTGGAGTTTCTCGGCATCATCCTCACAGCACACACGCCCACCCAGCTTTGTGTTGTCTGCAAACTTGGAGATATTACATCTAGTTCCCTCGTCCAGATCATTAATATATATTGTGAATAGCTGGGGTCCAAGGACCGATCCCTGCGGTACCCCACTAGTCACTGCCTGCCACTCGGAAAAAGACCCGTTTATTCCAACTCTTTGCTTTCTGTCTGCCAACCAGTTCTCTATCCAAGTCAATACCTTGCCCCCAATCCCATGTGCCTTAATTTTACACGCTAATCTCTTATGCAGGACCTTATCGAAAGCCTTTTGAAAGTCCAAATACACCACATCCACTGGATCTCCCTTATCTATTCTACCAGTTACATCCTTAAAAAATTCCAGTAGATTAGTCAAGCACGATTTTGTAAATCCATGTTGACTTTGTCCGATCCGGTCACTGTTTTCCAAGTGCTCTGCTATTACATCTTTTATAATGGACTCTAGCATTTTCCCCACTACCGATGTCAGGCTTACCAGTCTGTAATTCCCCGTTTTCTCTCTACCACCTTTTTTGAACAGTGGGGTAACATTAGCTACCTGCCAATCCATGGGTACTGTTCCAGAGTCTATCGAATTTTGGAAGATGACCAGCAATGCATCTACTTTTTCTAGGGCCACTTCCTTAAGTACCCTAGGATGTAGATTATCAGGCCCTGGGGATTTATCGGCCTTCAATCCCATCAATTTCTCTAACACCATTTCCCTACAAATACTGATTTCTATCAGTTCCTCCATTTCATTAGACCCTATGTTCCCCGACATCTCTGGGAGGTTATTTGTGTCCTCCTTTGTGAAGACAGAACCAAAGTATGTATTTAATTGGTCTGCCATTTCTTTTTTCCCCATTATAAATTCCCCTGATTCTGACTGCAAGGGACCTACGCTTGACTTCACCAATCTTTTTCTCTTCACATATCTATAAAAGCTTTTACAGTCAGTTTTTATGTTCCCTGCGAGCTTACTCTCATACTCTATTTTCCCCCTCTTAATTAATCCCTTTGTCCTCTTTTGTTGAATCCTAAACTGCTCCCAATCCTCAGGTTTACTGCTTTTTCTGGCCAATTTATATGTCCTCTCCTTGGATCTTATGCTATCCCTAATTTCCCTTGTTAGCCACGGTTGAGTCACCTTTTTTGTTTTATTTTTATGCCAAACTGGGATGAACAAATTCTGTAGTTCATCCATGCGATCTTTGAATGTTTGCCATTGCCTATCCACCGTCAACCCTTTGAGTGACATTCCCCAATCAATCCTACCCAACTTGCGCCTCATACCATCGTAGTTTCCTTTATTTAAATTCAGGACCCTAGTCTCTGAGTCAACTACTTCACTCTCCATCTTAATGAAGAATTCTATCATATTATGATCGCTCCGACCCAAGAGGCCTCGCACAACAAGATTGCTAATTAATCCTCTCTCATTACATAATACCCAGTCTAAGTTGGCCTGATCTCTAGTTGGTTCCTCGACATATTGGTCCAGGAAGCCATCCTGTATACACTCCAGGAATTCCTCCTCCACAGTATTGTTACTAATTTGGTTAGCCCAATCTATATGTAGATTAAAGTCACCCTTATTGCACACTTCTCTAATTTCCCTTTTAATGCCATCCCCAACCTCCGCATTACTGTTTGGAGGTCTATATACCACTCCCACTAATGTTTTCTGCCCCTTGGTATTTCTCAGTTCTACCCATACAGATTCCACATCATCAGAGCTAATATCCTTCCTTACAATTGTGTTAATCCCTTCTTTAACCAGCAATGCTACCCCACCTCCTTTTCCTTTTTGCCTATCTTTCCTGAATATTGAATACCCCTGGATGTTGAGTTCCCAGCCTTGGCCACCCTGGAGCCATGTTTCCGTAATCCCAATCATATCATATTCGTTTACCTCTATTTGCGCAGCTAATTCATCCACCTTATTCCGAATGCTCCTCGCATTAAGACTCAAAGCCTTCAGGCTTGTTTTTTTAATGCTCTTAGATCTTTTAGAATTATTATTTGCTGTGGCCATGTTTGATTTAAACCCTTGCTTTCTCTGTCTGCGACTTTTGTTTTTCTCCTTCCTGTCTTTTGCTTTCATCCTTGTTTCCCTTTCCTCTGTCTCCCCGCTCAGGTTCCCAACCCCCTGCCATTTTAGTTTAAACCCTCCTCCAGAGCACTAGCAAACACTCCCCCTAGGACATTGGTCCCGGCCCTGCCCAGGTGCAAACCGTCCATTTTGTACTGGTCCCACCTCCCCCAGAACCGGTTCTGATATCCCAGGAATTTGAATCCCTCCCCCTTGCACCATTCCTCTAGCCACGTATTCATCTGAAATATCCTTCTATTTCTACTCTGACTAGCATGTGGCACTGGTAGCAATCCTGAGATTACTAGCTTTGAGGTCCTATTTTTTAATTTACCTCCTAACTCCCTGTATTCAGCTTTTAGGACCTCATCCCGGTTTTTACCTATATCGTTGGTACCTATATGCACCATGACAACTAGCTGTTCACCCTCCCCTTCCAAAATGTTCTGCAGCCACTCTGAGACCTCCTTGATCCTTGCACCAGGGAGGCAACACACCATCCTGGAGTCTCGTTTGCGGCCGCAGAAATGCCTATCTATTCCCCTTACAATAGAATCCCTTATTACTATAGCTCTCCCACTCTTTTTCCTCCTGTCCTGTGCAGCAGAACCACCCCTGGTGCCAGGAAGTTGGCTGCTGCCGCCTTCCCCTGGTAAGCCATCCCCTCCATCAGTATCCAAAGTGGTATATCTGTTTGAGAGGGGGATGGCCACAGGGGACTCCTGCACTACCTGCCTGTGCCTACTACTCTTCCTGTTGGTCACCCTTTCCCTTTCTGCCTGTGCAACCTTTGCCTGCTTAAACGTGATATCCACGATGTCCTCAGCATCGTGAATGGTCCAGTATGTATCCAATCGCAGCTCCAGCGCCACAATGCGGTCTGCCAGCAGCTGCAGCTGGATACACTTCCTGCACACATGGTTGTCAGGGACATAGGAAGTGTCCCTGAGTTCCCACATAGCGCAGGAGGAGCATACCACGGGGCCGGGCTCTCCTGTCATGACTTACCCTTTAATTAATTCCAAATAAATTAAATCAAATCAATCCCACCAATTACACTGCAGTTAAATGATATATTTAAGGGCCCTATATTTAAGGGAGCTTGCTGTGCACAAATTGGCTGCTGCGTATCCCACATTACAACAGTGACTACAATTCAAAAAGTACTTCATTGGCTGTAAAGCGCTTTGGGACATCCAGTGGTCGTGAAAGGTGCTATATAAATGCAAGTCTTTTTCTTTTCAGTGGAGGAGTCGAGAGGTGGTGCAGAGGTAGAGCTGGGTGTTGCCCGTGTAGTTGTGAAAACTGACCCAATACTTTTTGATGATGTCACCAAGGGGCAGCATGTAGATGAGGAAGAGGAGGGGGCTAAGGATAGATTCTTGGGGGACTCCAGAGGTAAAAGTACAAGGGTGGGAAGAGAAGTCATTGCTGGAGATGATCTGGTTATAATTGGATAGGTAAGAGTACAACCAAGTGAGGGTAGTCCCACTGAGATGGACAATGAATGAGAGGCCTTGGAAGAAGATGATATGGTTGACCGTGCCGAAAGCTACAGAGAAGTTGTAGCAGATGAGGAGGGATAGTGCACCATGGTCACAGTCACAGAGAATGTCATTTGTGACTTTGATTGAGGCCATTTCAGTGCTGTGGCAGGAGTGGAAATCTGAATGGAGAGATTCAAACGTAAGAACATAAGAAATAGGAGCAGGAGTAGGCCATTCAGCCCTTCGCGCCTGGTCTGCCATTCAATGAGATCATGGCTGATCTTCTGTCTCAACTCCATTCACTGGCCCTATCGCCATATCCCTTGATGCCCTTACTAGTCAGAAATCTATCGACTTCTGTTTCGAATATACCCAATGACTGAGCCTCCACAGCCCTCTGGGGTAGAGAATTCCAAAGATTCACCACCCTCTGTGTGAAGAAATTTCTTCTCATCTCAGTCCTGAATGACCTACCCTTTATCTTGAGGCTGTGGCCCCTGGTTCTAGACTCCCCAGCTAAGGGAAACATTCTCCCAGCATCCATCCTATCAAGCCCTGTAATAATTTTATATGCTTCAATGAGATCCCCTCTCATTCTTCTGAATTCAAGAGAATACAGGCCTAGTTTACTCAATCTCTTCTCATACGACAGTCCCGCCATCTCAGGAATCAATCTCGTGAACCTTTGTTGCACTCCCTCTATGGCAAGTATATCCTTCCTTAGGTAAGGAGACCAAAATTACACACATTACTCCAGGTGTGGTCTCACCAAGGCCCTATATAATTGGAGTAAGACTTCTTTAATCCTGTACTCAAATCCTCTTGTAATGAAGGCCAGCATGCCATTTGCCTTCCTAATGGCTTGCTGCACCTGCACATTCACTTTCAGTGACTCATGTACAAGGACACCCAGGTCCCTTTGAGCATCTGCATTCCCCAATCTTTCACCATTTATGAAATAATCTGCCTTTCTGTTTTTTCTACCAAAGTGGATAACTTCACATTTATCCACATTATATTCCATCTGCCATGTTCTCGCCCACTCACTGAGCCTGTCGAGATCCCCTTGAAGCCTCTTCACATCCTCTTCACAACTGACACTGCCACCTAGCTTTGTATCATCAGCAAATTTGGAAATGTTACATTTAGTCCCCTCATCCAAATCATTGATATAGATTGTGAATAGCTGGGGCCCAAGCACCGATCCTTGCGGTACCCCACTTGTCACAGTCTGCCATCCTGAAAAAGACCCGTTTATCCCAATTCTTTGTTTTCTGTCTGTTAACCAATTCTCAATCCATGCTAGTATATTACCCCCAATTCCATGTGCCCTAACCAACCTCTTGTGTGGGACCTTATCGAATGCCTTCTGAAAATCCAGATACACCACATCTATCGGTTCCCCTTTGTCTACTCCACTAGTTACATCCTCAAAGAACTCCAACAGGTTTGTCAAACAGGATTTCCCTTTCATAAATCCATGTTGACTCTGCCCAATCTTACTATTAGTTTCTAAGTGCCCAGTTATTGCATCCTTTATAATAGATTCCAGCATTTCCCCAACTACTGATGTGATTGTGGGAAAGATTGGCATTGATTTGTGAAGCGACAACATATTCAAGGACTTTGGAGAAGAGAAAATGGTTGGAGATGCGGTTTGCAAGAGCAGAGGGGTCCAAGGTGGATGTTTTTGAGAATGAGTTGATGACAGTGGTTTTGAAAGGGAGTGGGGAGAGTAGCTGAGGAGAGGGAATCATCTACAATGCCAGCTACTCAAATCACATCTTCTAGCCCCTTGTTGGCATAGTTGATATCATGCAATAAAATTTCTTCTGTTGCTTCCAGACCTGACACTATCTCCATGATTCCAAAATACAGTATAAGAGAACCTGATTAGAAATATTGCACGACAGCATAGAGCTCATTGCAAGCCCATGTACTTCTTATATGCCACGTTATCCTCCATGACAAAAAAAACCCAAAATTTATCTGCACAACACTTGAGAGGGAGACCTGGTCACCCATAGTCAAGAGAGAACTAGCAAAGGACTAACAACTTAGATTTATCTAGTACCTTTAATGTAGGAAATCTCCCAAGGTGCTTTACAAAGGGTGGATAAAAGAGAAGTAGAAATAGATAAAGGAACAGATGCTAAGCCATGGGGAGAGGGATTAGCAAGGTTGACTGAAAGCTTAATCTAAGAGCAAAGTTTTAAGAAGGTTCTTAATAATAGAAATAGAAGTAGAGAGGCAGATGGAGTTTAAGGAGGGAGTTTCAGAGAGTTGCAAAGTGGCTAAAAGCTCAGTACCAATGCTGGGGTGTAGTGAGGAGGTATAATAAAGGGCCAGAATGGTCCAGGTAGCCAGTGGAGATTTAGGGCTGAATTTTGCCGGTGCTCAGAGTGCGGGTTTGGAGGCGGGTCCGCTGTTAAAATTGAAATGATTGACAGCAGGTTGGGAACCCACTGCGAACCCGCCTCCATGTAAGTTTCCAGAGTGTCCTGTTTGTGATTTCAGAACAAACCCGACACCAGGCGGTGGGGGAGGCATTTAAGATATTTAAGATACTAAACTGCTTGTTAAGTGCTTGTTTACTACTATTTTGCCAGCCTTTTTCTATTTTGCCACATTTTTAATGGGGTTCACATTATTCAGAGATCACTTCAGGTAAGTAGGTTGGGTTCTCTATGTCTCCCCTTTGCGGTGAATAGGTGACAGCTGCAAAAGTGGTATGAAAGCTTCCATTTCACAGCTGGTCAATTTCCAAGGTCTGAAGCTTGAGTTGGAAGACACCTTGGAGCTATCTGCAGTTTGGAAGTGTTTGAAGTAAACTCTCTATCCACTGTCACCTCCTTGGAGCAAGCTCTCTCACCATTGACAGATCGTCTCAACTTCAGCTGCCATCTATTCCAGCAACATCAGTGCCCTTGAAAAAATCTCACCTTGGTCCTCAGAATCCCTCCACGATCAGCCCCAACACCAACAGGCACACCAGCAGCACCAACAACAATACCAACCTTCCCTGCAATCACCTAATACTGCGCAGGTCACAGGGCATCAGCATCCGACAACATTGCTGCCCAGGAGGCCAGCGATGTCATCACCATGGCCAGGTTTACTTCACTTGACGCTGTACACCCTGGCTGCCACATCATGCGCCAGGTTAACACCACCCCACACCATCACCATAAAACATTCCTACAATGACCAAGCCATTCCTTTCACACTTATCACCATTATGGGGGATACCATTATGTCTCACCATTCACTGCAACTCACTATGACACTTCCAAAGGTGAGCACAGATCTGTACAATAAGGCAAAGTTTGATAACGCATGAACAGAAAATTTACATGAACATTGCATAGAACACCCAAGTGCCTACCCTTGTGTGTTGTTAGTTGGTATGATTGGACTAGGATGAGGGTGAGTGTGAGGGTGGCTAGTGAGATGGGGAAGTGATAATGTAGATAGAGAGGAATGGGTGGAGGTGCAAGGTAAGTTGGTGTAAGGTTGTGCAGGAGTAGGGTAGGGAAGGCAGAGTGATGGGGATGTGATGAGTGGCACAGCAGGATGAGGTTGAGTGTGGCTTTGCAGTAACGTTTCATGATCTACTAAGATCATTGAAAGGTTTGTGCCACTGCAGCCAGGTACTCCTGACGACATCCCTACTTTTGCCCTCCTGTGCAATGTGCAACCAGGCTGCGTTGGTGTCTTGGGGAGGTCTCTCCTGCCCTTGGAAGGGAAGAGAACCTCCCTGCGGCTGTGACTCCCTCCATAAGTATATGGAGGGAGTCATGCGAGAGTCTGGGTGCAGCCGTGCACCGCTTGTCAGTGGTTGCAGAACACTGACAGCACAACTGTCAAAATGAATGCGGCCATGGTCCCTTTAAGGAAACCGGCTGATGACGCGTCATCAAATTACGTTATCAGACCCGCTTCCTTTTAATTGGTGGGCTTAACAAACCCTGTTAACGGAAAATTCTTTTCACAGGGCAGCTGCAGCCAGGAACGGGACCGGAACCCACCAACCACCTCTCCCGTTGCTATCCCACCTCTGCTGGCGAAATCACGGCCATAGAGTTTGATCCCGGAAATGCATGAAAGAGCAGGTATAAGCTAGGAGACCAAGAACAAGCTCAGAAGGAGCGAATCATGACCAGGTCGGTCAGTAAAGCGCAAATCAGTGAAGCATTGGACTACAGTTCAATAACCCAATGGAAGAACAAATCAAAGCCCAGAAACTAGCAGAAATCACAAATCCAGCACTTATCTCAGCAGACTTTTGCTCATGAGGCTGAACAGCAGCAGAGTAAAGCCCAAGAGCCAGCAGAGTGGAGAAAATTAGTCCAGAAGGCAGTGGAGCCCAGGATTTCAGGGAAAACTTCAGATAAAAAGCAAAATAAGGGAGTCTCTTCAAAATATTGCACTGAATATAGTTCATCTGTATAAATTCCAACAAACTCATCCTACTTTTTAAGGATGAATGCTGGTGGAAGTTTGTCCAAACAGACATTCTGCTACACACATTCAGGTCATGTCCCCAATTCCAGCCTTTCTGGACAAAAGTCCTGAAGGCTATTAAACCTTGATAGGCCTTACCAACTTCCAGATCCTACTTCATGTCTGCTTGGCCTGTACCAAACAAGAAAATTGTTCCCTTTGGTAGCCTATAGCTTATCCCAGTTCTCATTTCACTAGTGCAAGGATGAATTCCACAGATGTGGGGCAACACAAGGCCCTTACAATAAATATGTGGTCCAAGTAACTGTGGGACATTTGTCAATATGAGTGACTGCACATAGAACTGGAGAAACAGCATGATTTGTGGGCTCCCTTCCTGTAGATCCACCCAATCCTTACTCTCCCGCCTTCCCACCACAAGCCAAAAGGAGTCCAAGACAATTAATTGATTTAGGGAGACACGCATCTCCCCATAACCCACATCAGAGCCCTGAATCTGCACATTTGTCTAAGCCCTGCCCAGTGAGCCCTTTAACCCACTCTCCTCACCTGGCCCAAGCCTTCCATTCTCAAGTAATATTCTTGACTCTGTCAACCCTCAATACGTAGTGCTAATGATATCACAGAACTCTATGTATCTACAGGTACCATTTAATGTAATTGATAATGTTCCATAACCCAAGAAAGTGTGCAAACTTTGCTGAACTTAAAGATAATTTTTGAAAATCCAAAACATATCTTTGGATTGTGGCAATAGCAAAACTCATTTGTAAACTATATATTTCAGTCATCAAAGGGTTAACAACCCAATAGGAAGCCAGTTCTGCATTCCATTTCAGGTTCTGGGGTTTTGAGATTACATGGATAAGTATGGATACAATCAAATCAAAAATGGCTGTTAAAAGATAATTAGACATAAATTAGAAGTTTAGATTGCTATTCTGGAGTTTCACTTAGTTTAACTTTGGAGGTTTGGAAGAAACGTTGCATAACCCATGATAAAACAAAGCATTTATCTTACCTCAAATAAGGAAAGTTCTGTATTTTTATGACTTCAGATAGAATGGATAAATGCGATTTAAAAATTGGCTGTATTTTTAGGGACCAATACAAAAAACTGAGGCTAGCCATCTTTAATTTCTCCAGTAATATGTCTTTACTTGTACTGATTTCTTGAAGTTCCTCATTCTCTCTAGACCCTCGGTTTCCCATTATTTCCAGAATGTTTTTTGTCTTCTACCATGAAGACAGATACAAAGCATTTGTTTAATGTCGCTGCCATTTCTTTATTGCCCATTATAATTTCTCCCATCTCTGCCTCTAATGGGCCCACATTTACTTTCACTAATCTCTTCCTATTTACATACCTATAGAAATGTTTAAAATCTGTTTTTGTCTCTTGCTAACTTACTCTTTCTTTTTTCTCTTTCCTTATCAATTTCTTGGTTCTCTTTTGCTGAATTCCAAAATCCCCCCAATCCTCAGGCTTACTACTCTTTTTGGCAACATTATAAGCCTCTTCCTTTGACCTAATACTATCTAACTTCTCGTTAGCCACGATTGGACCACTTTTCTTGTGGGATTTTTGTGCATTAAAAGGAATGTATATTTGTTGTAAATTATGTATTAATTCTTTACATGCTAGCCATTGCTTGTCTACCATACCTTTTAATGTAGTTTCCCAATCTACCTTAGCCAACTCGCCCTTCATACCTGCGTAGTTTGCTTTGTTTAGATTTAAGACCCTAGTTTCGGACTTAACAATCACTTTCAAACTCAATATAAAATTCTATTATTATGGACACAAAGGCTGGCATTATAGTGCAATCTGCTGGTATAGGATGAAATAATAATGTATTAATATGAATATCAGGTCTGTTTCCTACTGATGGCTATTGTAAAATGAGAGCTAGGCCTTTGGAAGAGAAGATTACACAAGAAAGGAGATGTGGAAATAAAGAGGCTGAAAAATGTGCAGGGTGAGTGAAAAAGGACTGGTAGAGGATTTAACAAGGTCAAATAGTGTTAACAACAGTAGAGAGAATTGCATGCTGCACAATGTATTCACTTTAATTTTAATCTTGAACATATACATTTTGTTTTGCATACCTTTTTGATGTCTTGCTAACATCAAGTCATAGGCAAGCTTTCTAGAGTTCATGCTGATAGCTGAGAAACTAATGAATTCTGGAGTGCAGTAAATATATGCTTGTAATCCGTTTCTATTTTTGTAAAAGGAAGCATTATTGTTGCGAGTCCCTCTGAACGTTTTGCTGTTGGGTCATTTGCTGATTGTATGCCTTGGTGTCTGCAGCCTGATTGGGAACAGTATGTGTGTGTGTGTATGTGTGTGTGTGTGTGTGCGTATATAATCACTGCCAGCTTCACCTCTGTCCATTTTCAGCACTACCTGGTGGCATAAATACAACTGTACAGAATATCTGAATTGCAACCGGATGTGGCTGACTTAACTCCACTGAGACTCATGAAATTAGAGGAATGGAAGTAGAATGCATCAATAGCAGCCTAACAGCTGATGATGCCTTAGAATTCAAAATGTCATGCTGCCACATCTGATGCAGTGAAATAACATTATCGACTTAGCAGCAGACGTTCAATCCCTTCAGACCAGCAGTCTCAATTGTAACATTAACGACCTTTGACATGTCAGTAAGCAACAAAGGTACAATTTGTGAAATAAATAGGACAGTAGAGAACAATGGAATATCAATTTTGTTCATCACTTTGTAACCCAATATACAAGTCTGGTAGCCCACTGTGCATTCTATTTAATCTGCATACAAGGAACTACTCCCAGCTATTTATGTTCTATGGGTCCTTTGTTGCTCACATAAGAAGTGATAATATTAGCTCAAGGTGAGGATGGCAGTTACTGACAGATGCATATATGCAGGGACAGCTTCTTGAGTTGATCAGGTCAACTGAAAACAGAAAGAAGCCATGCCCGAGCTAAGTTATACAAACTAATGACTTGCACCATCTCTCAATGACACTACACATTCCTACAAACAGATGGTATATATAAGGTAACAAACTGCCTTGGGGAAATAGGCTGGAAGACAGTGAGACAGAGAGCCGAGATAACGCCTCAAACTGCAAGATTGAAAACTCGTGGTTTACTTTCACTAACTTATAACTTATGAAACACTTTGGTGCTCAGATTTTTTAAATGAAGATTATTTTAAAGTAACGGCAGTCGAAAAATCTAGGCAATGATGCCTGGCTATACAATTGTTTTGGAAGAGTCAGCTTTTTCTATCAGAAGTGGCATCAGGATTTATTTTACCAGTAGTACAGGGAAACACCAAGGCTTCTAAATATAACTGAATTCTATGGATGTGAGCACCCTCTAATGGAGATAAGTCTGATGTATCTGAACAAGCTAGTGAGGCAAGAGATTTGAAGAACAGGTCTGAATACTGGTCTGTGCTCAAGATATACAAGGTAAAGTATTTTAAATTATGAAATATACAATCAAATTTTATTGTATTAAATTGGGGAAACATTCTAATTTGTGGTATTATTTCACTAAATTTAGTCAGTACTGGCTCAGTAGAAAAACTTTCTATAATCAAACTTGTCTGATAGAAGTCAGGAAAATTAAAGTGTGGTAATGACAGATGTGGGACTCTGACTATAAAATAAACTGGAACAAGAGAGCAAGAACAATATTTATATCACATGCAATAGTTGTGGATTGGTGAAAATAATACAGCCACTTCAGTGTTAGCCTTTATTAGGTACAGGAACTTCAGTCAATAAAATTCCCTACAATACATTCTAGAGCAGGGACAACAGAACAGAAACCTAAAAAAACAGTAACACCACACAACAGTATCACAGTCATTCTTGCATTTGTAGGGATGAGAAATTGGTTCCATAAATATTTGGTTTGCAATGTATGAAACTTTAAACGTGATATTTTACAAAAGTTTATTTAACTTTACTAGCTAATTTAGCTTGAATTTCATTATTGTGAACATTCTGTACCAATACAGGTTCTCACAGAAAAGATGAAAAAGTTTGTCAACTATAAAGGAATTATTTCAGTGCAATCACTGGGACAAAGTTACATGCATTAAATATACATCATTTAAATATTGAAAATCTGCCAATAATCAACATTAGACCCTTTTACACAAGATAATGTGAAACACTTTGCCTAACGCATTTCAGGACACATTCTCAGATGCTGGAAGTGCTCAATACCCAGTTTATACTACACCTTTTATTCTGTAATAATGACCCCAGCACAAATTGAAGTTCTTACTATAGTAATATTTACCTCTGAGTGTTATCGTAATCTGACTCTTCATTCATGGCAGCCCAAAATATTTCTGGTAAGCCTATCTATCGGGTATTCTGCTTGACTGGCAAACAGACATCTAAGTAGAGTGTAACACTGCATCCAATATCAGTTTATTGGTGCTTAATTTTGCACATAGCACTTCAGGGTGCACAGTGTCATTGATTTGTAATCCGGACACTCAATCAATTAGATAGCCCATATTCTAATCAGGTACCAGTACCGGAGGTTGCTCTAGGTACAAAATAAAGTCTTGGGTACAGACAACAAAAGACCATGAACATCCAACAGGTGCACACCAAACCAATTAACTTTGGTGACATCTTCCCTCATCCCCTATGTTGACTAAAAGTAAATATTGATTTGACCATCATTATCTAATGAAATCAGTTTAAAAAAAATTAAAGCCAATACTAACGTTTTAGCTGTTCAACATCTTAGCTGACCATTTCAGTTAAGCAATTTAACTGAAAACTTTTTAAACTGAATCAGTTTTATTTCACTCTAAGTTAAAATCTTATATGAAAGGGATGTTACAAAAATACAGAGGCTTTTGGAATATATCTGGGCTTGTCAGCCACTAACATGGATACCAGTTGCTCGGCATATTTATTCATCTTTCATAGAGGATTTGTTGTTTCCAGCTCACTTCAATTTGTGGTGGGAGCCAATCGGCTTATAAAAGAAATACAGTTAAGACACATGTTTCGCAAAAATCCAGGGCAGGCAGGCTTCATGATTAAATGTTCCAACAGCATTTTCAACTCTGAAAAGAGAGTTCTGTGTACCAAACAGAATTATGAGTGTTAGCAACATCTTAGGAAGGAGTCAGATTTTGTTTAAGTTCTATAATTAGCATCAAAAGACAACAGCAAGCAAAGGACTAGAAAAAAAGTCAGATAAAAACTTCCTTCTAACTTTAATACAGTTACTCCTCTGCTAGAATGTTTCCTGAGAGTTAAATAAAAACATTACAGGGTTGGGCATGAGAGAGGGGTACATTACATTTTTTAAATGTTTCACACATAACTATCCTTTGGAGGTGCAGTCGCATAATGGAGTGTAATTTTTGTAACATCTTTACCAAATAAGCATGACACATTAACATCCCACATAGGAAGAGTGCAAAGGAGGTGAATTTACACCTTCATATAAATAATAATGATAAATCTATTCCCCCAATGGCTAAGAGTTTATCCAGCAATGACTTGAATGATACAGACCATGACGGACTGAGCTAGCTGATTTCAGCTGGGACACTTGTTGCGGCACTGCAATTGGCCTCAGAAAAAGAAAGACTTGTATTTATATAGTGCCTTTCACGACCTCAGGATGTCCCAAGTGCTTTACAGCCAATGAAGTACTTTTGAAGTATAGTCACTGTTGTAACGTACGAACTGCGGCAGCCAATTTGTTCACAGCAAAGTCTCTTAAACAGCAATGAGATAATGACCAGATAATGAGTTTAGTGATGTTTGTTGAGGGATAAATGTTGGCAGAATACTGGGGATAACTCCCCTGCTCTTGTTCAAAATAGTGCCATGGGATATTTAACGTCCACCTGAGAAGGCAAACGGGGTTTAATGTTTCATCTGAAAGACTGCACCTCAGACAAAATGTCAGACTAGATTATGTGGTCAGGACTCCTGAATTAGGGCAAGAGCAATCAGCCATGTTTCCTGCTGCAGATCACTACCCAGCAACCGTTGCTGGAATCGCACTTAGATGTTGAATGAGATGTTTGGCTGTGGTGCTCCCTGCGGAAAAACAGCCGGTCAACACTCACTATTGAGACTTGTGCATTAATAATGAAAAGGGTAAGGTTGTGAAAGAGAATCACACCCAAAGGCTTAATGCCTTCAGGTGTAGGGAAAATAAAATAAAGACAGAAACCCTCTATCAACCACGTAAAAAAATCTAAACAAAGTTGTCCGTTTCAAAGCAACTGATGCCAGAACAAGATCTGCAGGGTAATAACTGCCGAACATACTGTACATTCAATGAAACGGAGACTATACTAATCCTCGATTATGGAATTGGATGCAGCACCCAGGAATTTCAGACGTGAGTCTTCTACGAGTAACCATTACTCCAGATAGTTGACAGCAATATTGCCATTTCTGAAGAACCAGAGTTTGTAACAGTGTTGCAGTTAGTACTTTTAGATCAGGGTTAGAGAGATTTTACAGTGAATCTGTATCCATTAGGGATAGGTTTTGTACCCATGCAAATAATTGGCCTGGTATTGGACCAAAACCAACACCTGCACCTGAAAAAAAGTCCCACCTCGCAATATTTATGTTTAAATATTTTACAGCAAACCTGGGGTTTGATTTCAGGTTAAGATTTAGTATTTGCAAAATCTTTAGCCAATACATCTGTAAAACAAAGTATTTACCGGCAGTAGGGATTTCTGAGCGAGGAGTATCGGAGTGCGAGAAATCGGTAGTAAATGAAAGGCTGCAACAAGCTTCCATGGCCACTTTAAAAGCACAAGAATACAAAATGATTACGCAGTACTTCATCCATCCCAATTAAATATTTCCATATTATTACATAAGAAATAGGAGCAGGAGAAGGCCATTCGGGCCTGCTCCACCATTCAATTACAGCATGGCTGATCTTCGACCTCAACTCCACCTTCCCGCACTATCCCCATATCCCTCAGTATACAAAAATCTAGCGATCTCGGTCTTGAATATACTCAATGACTGAGCATCCACATCCCTCTGGAGTAGAGAATTACAAAGATTCACAATCTGTTGCGTGAAGAAATTTCTCCTTATCTCAGTCCTAAATAGCCAACCTGTTATTCTGAGACTGTGACCCCCTAGTTCTAGACTCCTCAGCCAGGGGTAACATCTATCCTGACAAGCCCCTTAAGAATTTTATGTTTCAATGAGATCATCCCACACTCTTCTAAACTCTAGAGAATACAGGCCTAGTCTACTCAATCTCTCCTCATAGGGCAATTCCCCCATTCCAGGAATAAGTCTGGTGAATGATTGTTGTACTCCCTCTAAGGCAAGTACAGTAAACTCTTGTTTAAATGGCATTTAATCATCCGGAATACTTTAATACCGGCAAAATAGATAACCGGTAATCTTGCCGAATCCATCCAGCACTCGTTTTGCCGAGTCCAAGTCTCCCGCGGTGGCCAAGTTAGTCAGTGGTTTTTATTTTTGTTTCTGTTAAAAATTGCCTTGGTAGGTATACCTCTGTTATCCAGAATTTTTCATCAACCGGCACCATCCTGGCCCCGCAGGTGCCGGATAACAGAGTTTACTGTATAGCCTTCCTTAGGTAAGGAGACCTAAAACTGTACACAGTACTTAAGGTTTGGTCTCACCAAAGCCCTACATAATTGCAGTAAAACTTCTTTACTCTTATACTCCAATCAGTTTGCAATAAAAACGAACATACTATTTACGTTCCTAATTGCTTGCTGTACCTGCATGTTAACTTTCAGTGATTCGTATACAAGGACACCCAGGTCTCTGAATACCAACATTTCCCAATCTCTCACCAATTAAAAAATATTCTGCTTTTCTATTTTTCCTACCAAAGTGGATAACTTCACATTTCTCCATTGTATGCCATCTACCATGTTCTTGCCCACTCACTTAACCTGTCTATATCCCTTTGCAGCATCTTTGCGTCCTCCTCACAAGTTACTTTCCCACCGAGCTTTGCATACATTACACTCGGTTTCCTCATCCAAGTCATTAATATAGATTGTAAATAGCTGAGGCACAAGCACTGATCCTTGCGGTACCCCACTAGTTACAGCCCGTTTATTCCTACTCTGTTTTCTGTCCATTAACCAATCCTCAATCCATGTTAATATATCACACCCAATCCCATGACCCCTAATTTTGTGTAATAACTTCTTGTGTGGCACCTTATCAAATGCTTTTTGACAATCTAAATACACTACATCCACTGGTTCCCCTTTATCTACCTTGACAGTTACAACTTCAAACACAATTTCCCTTTCATAAATCCATGTCGAGTCTGCCCAATCATATGATTTTCTAAGTGCCCCGTTACCATGCCCCTAATAATAGATTCTAACATTTTCCCTACTACCGATGTCAGGCTAACTGGTCTATAGTTCAGTTTTCTCTCTCCCTCCTTACATCTGCTATCTTCCAATTTGTGGGGACCATTCTAGAATCTACGGAATTCTGGAAGGTCAAAACCAATGCATCTACTATCTCCATAGCTACGTCTTTTAAAATCCTAGGATGTAGGCCATCAGGCGCTTTTGTCAGCTTTTAGTCCCATTAATGTCTCCAGTACTATTTCTTAACTAATACTAATTTATTTAAGTTCCTCATTCTCACTAGACCCTCGATTCCCCACTATTTCCAGAATGTTTTTTTCTGTCTTCTTCCATGAAGACAGATACAAAGTATTTGTTTAATGTCTCCGCTATTTCCTTATTCTCCATTATAATTTCTCCTGTCTCTGCCTGTAAGGGACCCACGTTTACTTTTGCTAATCTCTTTCTTTTAACATACTTATAGAAGCTTTTACAATCTATTTTATGTCTCTTGTTAGTTTACTCTCATATCCTGTTTTCTCTATCAATTTCTTGGTCATCCTTTGCTAAATTCTAAAATCCTCCCAATCCTCAGGCTTACTACTCTTTTTGGCAATATTATAAGCTACTTTCTTTAATCTAATACTATCTTTAACTTCTCTTGTTAGCTACGGTTGGACCACTTTCCCTATGGGGGTTTTTATTCCTTAAGGGAATGTGTATTCGTTTGAATTATAAATTATTTCTTCAAATGTTTGCCATTGTTTATCTACTAGCATATCTTTTAATCTAGTTTCCCAATCTACCTTAGCCAACTTTCCCCTTGTAAGGGCGAAAAATTACGCTTAGGAAGAATAAGGGAGGTAAAGGGTGTTTTAGAAGATTTACTCTAAAGATTTAGAAGATAGACTCTGGAACAGTACCCATGGATTGGAGGGTAGCTAACGTTACCCCACTATTCAAAAAAGGCGGTAGAGAAAAAGCGGGGAATTATAGACCGGTAAGCCTGACATCGGTAGTGGGGAAAATGCTAGAGTCCATTATAACAGATGTAATAGCAGAGCACTTGGAAAGCAGTGACAGGATCAGACAAAGTCAACATGGATTTACAAAAGGTAAATCATGCTCGACTAATCTACTGGAATTTTTTGAGGATGTAACTGGTAAAATAGATAAGGGAGAACCAGTGGATGTGGTGTATTTGGACTTTCAGAAGGCTTTCGATAAGGTCCCGCATAAGAGATTAGCGTGCAAAATTAAGGCACATGGGATTGGGGGCAAGGTATTGACTTGGATAGAGAACTGGTTGGCGGACAGAAAGCAAAGAGTTGGAATAAACGGGTCGTTTTCCGAGTGGCAGGCAGTGACAAGTGGGGTACCGCAAGGATCGGTCCTAGGACCCCAGCTGTTCACAATATATATTAATGATCTGGACGAGGGAATTGGATGTAATATCTCCAAATTTGCAGACGACACAAAGCTGGGGGGGAGGGTATGCTGTGAGGAGGATGTCGTGAAACTCCAGTACGATTTGGACAGGTTGGGTGATTGGGCAGAAACATGGCAAATGCACTATAATGTGGATAAATGTGAGCCACTTTGGTGGCAAAAACAGGAAGGCAGATTATTTGAATGGCAATAGATTGGGAGAAGGGGAAGTGCAGAGAGACCTGGGTGTTCTTGTGCACCAGTTGCTGAAGGTAAGCATGTAGGCGCAGCAGGCGGTTAAGGCGGCAAATGGTATGTTGGCCTTCGTAGCAAGAGGGTTCGAGTACAGGAACAAGGATGTCTTGCTACAGTTGTACAGGGCCTTGGTGAGACCGCACCTCGAGTATTGTGTGCAGTTTTGGTCGCCTTACCTGAGGAAGGACGTCCTTGCCATGGAAGAAATGCAGCGAAGATTCACCAGGCTGATGCCTGGGATGGCAGGAATGACGTATGAGGAGAGATTGTGTCGATTGGGCTTATACTCACTGCAGTTTAGAAGATTGAGAGGGGATCTCATCGAAACCTATAAAATTCTGTCAGGCCTGGACAGACTAGATGCAGGAAGGATGTTTCTGATGGCCGGGGAGTCCAGAACCAGGGGTCATAGTCTAAGGATAAGGGGCAAGCCATTTAGGACTGAAATGAGGAGGAATTTCTTCACCCAGAGAGTGGTGAACCTGTGGAATTCTCTGCCACAGAGTGCAGTGGAGGCCAGTTCATTAAATATATTCAAGAAAGAGTTGGATATATTTCTTAAGGCTAAAGGGATCAAGGGATATGGGGAGAAGGCAGGGACAGGGTACTGAATTTGGATGATCAGCCATGATCTCATTGAATGGCGGAGCAGGCTCGAGGGGCCGAACGGCCTACTCCTGCTCCTATCTTCTATGTTTCGGTTAAGGCTGAGTTAAGCAACTGGCAGGACATAGGTATAATCTCGCTCAAACTGGTTTTGTGCTGACAATAACCGCATTTGCTACTACTGCTGTTAGGGGGCCTATAAACTACTCCCACCAGTGTTTTCTACCCCTTGTTGTTTCTTAGCTCCACACAGAGTAGGGTTGCGAAATACCAACATGTCACGCGAAAGTGTATAGTGATATAATTGAGTTGTTTTTGAAAGAAGTTAGCTAACGGTATATAGTAATATAATCAAGTTGTTTTATAATTAAGTTGTTTTTGAAAGAATGTAATTGAAGGTTGCTAAGGTACCGGATTGGCCAAAGAACTAATGTAATAACTGCTGATATCGGTACCTTTCCAGCTTTTTGAACTGTATAAAAGAAGCTCGGCTGCCATTGTAAAACCAAGAAGAGGGTTATTAGACTGCAGAGTTTTTTGAACTCTTCTCCCGAAGCGCTTCGTATAATAAACTGTGTCTTTACCTTAAACAGAGGAGTGAATTTATTTACACTAACACCCTCATACCTACATAGTTTGCTTTATTCAGATTTAAGACCCTAGTTTCGAAATTAATGAAATCACTCTCAAACGCAATACAAAATTCTATCCTATTATGACCACTCTTCCCCAGAGGCTCCTTTACTACAAGGTTATTAATTAACCCTGTTTCATTGCAAAATACTAGATCTAAAATAGCCTGTTCCCTAGTTGGTTCCTCGACATACTGATCTAGAAAACTATCTTGAATGCATTCCATAAACTCGTCGTCTGCACTATTACAGCAAATGTGGTTTCCCCAGTCTATATGAAAATTAAAGTCCCCCGTGATACTGCATTATCCTTGTTACATGCATCTCTAATTTCCTGATTTATACTGTACCCAACTACTACTGCTGTTAGGGGGCCTATAAACTACTCCCACCAGTGTTTTCTACCCCTTGTTTCTTAGCTCCACACAAAGTGATTCGATATCTTGATTTTGCAAGCTAAGATCCTTGCTCCCTACTGTCATTATCCCATTGTTTATCATGGCTACTGCCACCCCAGACCTTTCCATTTTGCCTATCTCTTGTAAAAGTCAAGTATCCTGGAATATTTAGTTCCCAACCTTGGTCACTCTGCAACCACGTCTCCGTAATCACGATTAGATCAAACCCATTTATTTCTATCTGTGCTATTAATTAATCTATTTTGTTGCGAATGCTTCACACATTCGGATATAGTGCCTTTAGCTTTAACTTTTTTCTATTTTTTTCCTGTTGTCACCTTAGTCAATGCCCTATTACCTTTGTTAAGGTCCCTTCCTGACCCACTCTGCTTATTTTTACCCAAATCGCTACTCTGCTCTACAGCCTTGACATTTCTCTTACTGCTTTTGAATTTATCCTTTCCTGAATCTTCCCACCCCCTTCATTCATTTAAAGCCCTATCCACCGCCTTAGTTATTTAATTCGCCAGGACACTGGCCCCAGGCTGGTTTAAGTGGAGCCCGTCCCAAAGGACTGGAGCCAGTGCCCCATGAATCGAAATCCCTGCCTCCCACACCACACTTTCAGCCACGCATTTAACCTTCTAATCTGTTTGTCACTTCAAACACTTCACATATGCAAATAACTAGATTGTTTAAATAGCAAATGTATTTTCAATTTCAATTGACAAAGCCAAAAGTACCCAGATGTGCCTACTACTGAAGATATAGTACCTTAAAAGCATGAAGACTGTGGCTGGCATCAGAAAAATTTCATTGCAGGCAATAAACTTCAAAATGTTCTGCTGATTGGCTGAAATTTTATCCAAGATGGACCTCAGAAAAGCCAAACTGGCTGGACCCAGGATCTGAAAGGAAAGGAACGGAACAGTTATTAGTGACAGAATACGGATTGTAGGTCCAGGAAATTGTTGGCTGGAAATGGAAGCTTGAAAGCTGATTTATGCAGCATGAAATGACTGCTCCAACTCTACCCAAATGCTGTGAAAACAGAGCAAAGGTTGCTGGTAGTCAGATCTCTGTAGGTAATTTCTCACAATATCCAGTAATCAGCCGTTATAAATTTGGGTCTGCCATTGATGCCACTGAACCCAAGAGATAACTATCAGTCCCATAAATCAGATGTTCCCAAACAGAGGGCGAGATGAGGTTATCCTGTGGGGGTTGGCGGTGCAAGGAGGACGCTAGCTATAATTTACCAACAGGTAATGGCTGCAATACACATTTTCTCCATTGGTAGTGCTGTAGCCCTCCCCTCAACTTTCTCAAAGCTTCTAGACTCTGCTCTCTAAAACTGAGGCATCCCTTGCAATCAATCCCAGCGTACAGGTATTTTCAATACCCCTCAGTTTAAATGTGTTTTGTTCAGTTAAAAAAGTTGTTTCCCTTCTGTTCTGTAACTCTGCAGAATAAATTTATTTTTGGAAGCGTCAATCATGAGCCCTGGGGTTCCTGCTGCAAGAGAAATAAATAAATAAATAGCAGCAAGTCGATGCCACCCGCTTCCCCACACTGCTTCAGAAAACTGTGGACAGTTCTTTACCCTTAGCTCTGCAACTCTGTGGAACGTTTATGGTTTTTTTTCTCTGCATCAGTCCTCGTGAGCCCTTCAGTCCCCGGGATGTTTTGAAGGAATAGATAAATAGGCCTCCTTTAAAAACTTGTCTCAGACCCAATGACTTTATTGCCCAGTGCTCTGGACCTTTCTGCAGTTTATTTTTCCCTGCTTCGATTTAGTCTTGCTGCTTGCTTGGTGTCATCTTAAATTGAGAAATAAATGAATAATGGTATCTGCACTCGTGTTCTCGAAGTTAGCACAAAAAAATTAAACTTGTATTTCACCTCTTCCAAAAGTACCCAACAATTCATTGCTCCTTCTTCTACCCCCAAACAACCTGACAACAGATCCATTCTGGTTTCGCCTGCAGAGGATTGTTCATCTTGCACCCGGCTCACATTCCCCACAAACCCAGTTTTCCTTTCAGTGAAGTTGCTTACATAGTTACCAGAGAAGCCCTCTTATCCAACAACACTCAAGAAGCTCAACACCATCCAGGAGAAAGCAGCCCGCTTGACTGGCACCCCATCCACCACTTTAAATATTCACTCCCTCCACCACCGGCGTACCGTGGCTGCAGTGTGTACCATCTACAAGATGCACTGCAGCAACTCGCCAAGGCTTCTTCGACAGCACCTCCCAAACCTGCGACCTCTTCCATTTGAAGGACATGGGCAGGTGCATGGGAACACCACCACCTCCATGTTCCCCTCCAAGTCACACACCATCCTGACTTAGAAGTATATCGCCGATCCTTCATCGTCGCTGGGTCAAAATCCTGGAACTCCCTACCTAACAGCACTGTGGGAGTACCTTCACCACACGGACTGCAGCGGTTCAAGAAGGTGGCTCCCCACCACCTTCTCAAGGGCAACTAGGGATGGGCAATAAATGCTGGCCTTGCCAGCGACGCACAGGTCCCATAAGCGAATAAAAAAAAAGCGAATGGGCAAAACTGTGGTAAATCCATTTCAATGTAGGCAAGTCTGAGGTCATCCTCTTTGGACCTAAAAAGGATAGACTAGAGTACTTTCTAAATGGTGAAAAGCAAGAAACAGTGGAGGTCCAAAGCAACCTGGAGGGTCCAGGTACATAGATCATTAAAATGTCATGGACAGTTACAGAAAATAATCAAAAAGGCTAATGGAATGCTGACCTTTATATCTAGAGGGCTAGAACACAAAGGGGTCGAAGTTATGCTACAGCTATACAAAGCACGGGTTAGACCACCTTGAGTACTATGAGCAGTTCTGGACAACACACCTTAGGAAGGATTATTGGCCTTGGAAGGAGTGCAGCGTAGATATACCAGAATGGTAACCTGGACTCCAAGGGTTAAATTATGAGGAGAGATTACACAAACTAAGGTTGTATTCACTGGAATTTAGAAGGTTGCGGAGTGAACTGATCAAAGTTTTCAAGATATTCAGGGGAACGTATAGGGTAGACAGAGAGAAACTATTTCCGCTGGTTGGGGAGTCTAGGACTGGGGAAATAGCCTAAAAGTTAGAGCCATGCCTTTTAGGAGTGAAGTTAGGAAACACTTCTACACGCAAATGGTGGTAGAAGATACTAGATCAATTGTTAATTTTAAATCGATTTTTGTTAACCAAAAGTATTAAGGGTTACGGGCAAAGGTGGGTATATGGAGTTAGGTCACAGATCATCCACAATCTCAATGAATGGCAGAACAGGCTCGAGGGGCTAAATGTGAGATGAGGCCAGAACAAAAGCTGTTTTATTTCACAGACAGCAAGTGAACATAAGCAGCAATAGTTATGATTAGGCTCACTTAATTCAATCAGTACAACTTGTCTTCAAATAATTTACAAAATAATGAATATGCTCTGCTTTCCCACATCAGTGGGTCACCTCGCTTAGCTTCAAGATTATCTTCTAACTGCCCCTCTGCATCCTAACCTGCAGAGTCTGGGTGAAAGCCTGCCTTAAAGGCTTTCAGTTCAAAAAGCCATCAGTGTATATTTCTTTCTCTATTTTATCCGTGTGTTCGGGATTAGAAAGGAAGGTTTTTAACCAGACCTGCAAAGCGCCCTAGACCAGGCCCTTCCTGATACAAGTAAGACATTTATCGAGTAACAACTTCAAAGCCTAGCTCATTAGCATTTTAATCTTTCGTCTTTTTTCTTTAAACTCGCGTGAATTAAAAACCCAAAATTTAAATCCAACTCTTTTCCAAATTCCAAAACAGGATCATCAGTTCAGAACCCAATTCAATCACAGTATATCATCAAAATACACACCATAGTACTTACCCCATATCCTTTATACTGTACCTCATTATGGTAAAATATGATAATGCAATAAAATCCACAGGTGGATTAATGGAAAATCCCAGATATTGGTGAGCAGGTTCATAAGACATTTTTGCCTTTATTTGTAATTAAAATTACATTCACAAGTGTTTCTAAAAACCTGCCAATAAAGCCAGTGGGTGCTAGAAGGCGGCAGCAGATAGAAGGACGGATAAATCAGCAAACAAGAGGAGAAATAAGTCAGCTGATACAGGAGTAGAGGTAACGTTCAAGTAGAAAGCCCCCATCAGTTCATACTGACAGCACTTATCAATCAGATCAAACTCACTTATCCTTGTATCAAATCACAATTCTTATATAGCACATTTATATTGGAGAACCATTTCATGAAGCAGACTCTGATCCTGATGCTGTGCAAAATCACTCTGCCATGGAAACCACCGTAAAATATAAACAGCCAGTTCCACTTTAAAATAACTTTGAATATTTGGTTGTTCTAAATTCACTGATTGTGACTACTTAGCTGGCAGTGGCAACTTCCCTCATGTCTGGACAAGATCTGTATAGACCGCTTTGCTGGCATGTATGGGGTTTCGGCATGAGTGCTTTAGCCTAACTGGATAGGCTGGTTAAGTCATATGGGGAATCCTTTAAACAGCTCTCTAACCCTGCTAAGCAGAAACTCAATATGATTAACAGAACAAATGTTGTAGCTGGCATGTGAAAGGTTACCAATAGCATCTGCTGTTGACAAAAGTACCCAGAACTCAAGAGTTAGACGATTTTTAATAACAAGCAATACTTAAGCTAAACAAATCTAATTATTTCAGACTACATTGGTAATATATTCACCAGGCCAATGCCAGCATGAATAGTTCCCTTCCTACATTACTCAATTGTGCTGCCCGAGAGGTTAATGAAGGAAATGCACTGATACATGTACGCTGATGACACCCAGCTCGACCTCACCACCACTTCTCTCGACCCCTCCACGGTCTCTAAATTGTCACACCGCTTGTCCGACATCCAGTTCTGCATGAGCAGACATTTTCTCCAGTTAAATATTGGAGACCGAAGCCATTGTTTTCGGTCCCCAACACAAACACAGTTCCCTAGCCACTGACTCCATCTCTTTCCCTAACATCTGAGGCTGAACCACACTGTTCGCCACTTTGGCGTTATATTTGACCCTGAAATGAGCTTCCGACCACATCCATGGCATAACTAAGACTGCCTATTTCCACCTCCGTAACATCACCCATCTCCACCCTTGCCTCAGCTCATCTGCAGCTGAAACCTTCATCCATGCCTTTGTTACCTCTAGACTTGACTATTCCAAAGCACTCCTGGGCTGGACTCCCACATTCTACCCTATGTAAACTTGTGGTCATCCAAAATTCGCCATCCGTGTCCTAACTTGCACCAAGTCCCGTTCACCTATCACCCCTGTGCTCGCTGACCTACATTAGCTCCCGGTTAAGCAATGCCTCGATTTCAAAATTCTCATCCTTGTTTTCAAATCCCTCCATGGTCTTACCCCTTCTTATCTCTAATCTCCTCCAGCCCCACAACCACCCTCCCCCCTTCACCGAGATATCTGCGCTCCTCTAATTCTGCCCTCTTGAGCATCCCTGATTATAATCATTCAACCATTGGTGGCCGTGCCTTCTGTTGCCTAGGCCCTAAGCTCTGAAATTCCCTACTAAACCTCTCCGCCTCTCTACTGCTCTTTCCTTCTTTTAAGACGCTCCTTAAAACCTCTTTCTTTGACCTGCCCCAATGTCTCATGTGGCTCAGTGTCAAAGTTTTTGTCTTAGAATACTCCTGTGACGCACCTTGGGACGTTTTACTACGTTAAAGGAGCTATATAGATACAAGTTGTTTTTGTAAAATCCAAAGACTAGACCATCCTAATTCCCCATTAACTAAAGAAGCATGAAAGTTACAAGAACAGGAAGAGAATGAATAAGCTATACTTTTGTTTTCCTTTTCACTAAATAAAACTTGTATTCAAAGTCCAACTGCCTGGAATGCAAATTTTCCTTTGTTAGATATTTGCTAAACATTCAAAACCTGGCCAAGCAACACTTCATCTTCACCTTCAGTGTTCCTAGCAAAACTTCAAGTGCTGTAATGAGTATCGGAAAATCAAGTACACACTGGCTCTCTGACTTTCCAATATGGACTCTTAACATGTGAAACTGGGAGAGCGGAGGGCAAAAGTTTACCCCCTACTATTGTACTCCAAGTTATTCAACTGAAAAGACCATGCAGTGGAGCAATTCAATTGAATGCAGGAACACAGCATTAATTTGACACAAATTAAGTAAGGCTTCTATTCATTCTCGGGATGTGAGCATCGCTGGCAAGGCCAGCATTTATTGCCCATCTCTAGTTGCTCTGAGAAGGATGGGTGGGCTACCTTCTTGTGCCGCTGGTAGCGGTTTCAGTGGCTGCCACTTCAGAGTGCAGTGAAGAATCAACCACATTGGTGTGGGACTGGAGTCACACATAGGCCAGACCAGGCAAAGATGGCAGGTCTCCTTCCCTGAAGGATATTAATGAACCAGTTGGGTTTTTACGACAATCTGACAGCTTCAAGGTCACTTTTACTGATACCAGTTTTTTATTTCCAGATTTTTTTATTTCCAGATTTTTTTTTTTTTTTTTATAAAGTGAATTTAAATTCTTAAACTATCATGGTAGGATTTCAACTCACTGTCTCCACATTAGTCCAGGCATCTGAAATACTAACAGTAACATAACCACGACACTACTGTACCCTGTAGAGGATTTTAAATTTGTTGAACTTTTGGTTCTAAAATTGTAATATTTATCAGAAACATTAATGGATGCAGATATTTGAGCTTAAAAGTAGAAGCACTGCAATTTAGCACAAATTACATCATATATTGTGAACCAAAACATCACACTACCTAAAAGGAGTATAGCACCTTGTATGATTTAAACTCCAAAAATAGGAGGACTCAGTATAAACTTTGTAATAAAATTTCTTGTCCGTCATGCACATTAAATAACCGTCTCTGTTGTGACCGTTGACCCAATTAATTTTCTCTTTCCTCATTGGTAAATGTTTAAAGGTCAGCATTTCCCACCTAATTATTTTCCACTTCTGGTTTTTGCCAATCACATTACACACAATCATTTTCCCCAATTTCATTTTTGCCCCTAAACATATGCCATCAATAAAACTTCTATATAATCAAATTGAAGCAACAAAATTCTGCAAGGTACAGCCATCATAAATTTTATTCATAAGCCTAGGTGAAGAACTTTTATTATACAACAGGCACAAAAAAAATCAATGTACGCACATTCTGTTCTCTCTCCCTTCCCCAAAATGTTTGTAAAAGTCCCACAGAGCACTTCCATTCTTTGAGATCAATATTTAGCAGCCTAGGGAAAACAAAGAAAAGTGAAAACAACCAAGTGGAAAAAGAGAAAATTAAAAGGAGAACATACAGAAAGAGAGACTAATAAGGGAGAAATAAAACAGATTAAGGGGAGGAAAAGAGAACGTGAAAAGAACAAAGAACTAAAAGGAGCGCAAAGAAATAAAGGAAGAGAGATGAAAACAGAACTCAAAGAAACAGAAACATAAGTAAATGAGGAAATACACATTTTTTGGCTGGCTTACCAGCAGCAGTATCCTTAACTAGAGGGAGCAAAAGGCTGAGAGAATATTTTGAGATATTGAGCAGGTTGGGCCTCACCCTCAGTTTGAGAACCACTGATACAATCAATAGCAGCTCTGATTAGAGAACACCAGAGAAACCAGAGCAAAGAGATAGAGAGCATGAAGGGAGAGAAACCGTGCAAAGGGAGGCAGGAGAGAGTGAAGGGATGGGGAAGAAAGGGAGCAGAGAGGACAGAGATGGCCTTTAAGAGCCCCTGTATACTGTAATAATAATGCCGGTAATGGCCACTCGGGCTATATAAGCCTGTATAGTGTCTTGTATTTGTTAGTTCACCTCCAGACTTTGTTCAGTAAACACCTGTGAAACCTACTCCTGCATTCCGTGTCTCCATTAACACACGGATACAACAGTGGCGACGAATTGGAAACGGACTTACTTGCAATTCGGCAGCACCTCAAGGAGATCGATTCCTCAGACGAAAGTCGAAGAAAAACAAGAAAGAAAAGAGAAAAGGGAAAGGCTGTGGTTTCACCGGCTGGCTGAGCTGGTGGCAGGTACTGCAGTGGTCCTTCCTGGGCGGCGGGCTGGGGCTCCATCGGCTGGCTCTGCAGCGGAGCCGAGCAGCGAAGGCGGAGGTAAACAGAGACGGGGGGGGGGGAGCACTCGGGAGACGGCCGGCGCTGCAAAGCAGGTCGGCGTTCGGACCAAGCAGAGGGAGGGAAAAGTCCCAGAGAGTCCGGCGGGAACGAGTCTCCACCGATTGAAAAAAAAACCTATGTATGTAGTGTATGTGCCTTTAAGAGCCCCATGTGTACTGTAATGCCGGTAATGGCCACTCGGGCTATATAAGCCTGTATATTGTGTTGTATCAGTTAGTTCCCCTCCAGACTTGTTTAGTAAACACCTATGAACCCAACTCCTGTCTTCAGTGTCTCTATCAACACACAGACACAACAGTGGCGACGAATTGGAAACGGACTTACCTGCAATTCGGCAGCACCTCAAGGACATCGATTCCTCTGGCGTCCAAAGTTGAAGAAAAATCAAGAAAAAGAAAAAGCTGTAGTTTCACCAGCTAGCCAAGCTGGTGGCAGGTACTGCAATAATCCTTCCTGGGCGTCGGGCTGGGGCTCCAGCGGCTGGCTCTACAGCTGGGCCAAGCAGCAACAGACGGGGAGGGAGCACTCGGGAGACGGCCGGCGCTGCGAGCAGGTCGGCGTTCAGACCCAGAGAGAGAGTCCGGTGGGAACGAGTCTCCAACTGTAAATAAATAAAAAGAACAGAAACCGCGGGAAACAGCGTTGTCATCGGCAGCAGCGGCGGGGAAGCGCGGGAAGCGCCTTATCTTTACTGCAGAAAAGAAAGAAAAGCGCAGGAAGCGCCATTTTTTTTCAAGGATGCCTAAGTCTGGCAATATTGATGCTTTTGATAACGAGATAGAGGATTGGACCACATATGTGGAAAGAGTGGAGGTATATTGCACCGCAAATGGAATAGAAGATGAAAAAAAAAGCTTCAGTACTACTAAATTTAATGGGCACAAAGACATACGGGCTGTTACGAAATTTAATCACTCCAGCCAAACCAAAGGACAAGAATTTTAAAGAAATTGTTGATACCCTACAGGAGCACTTAAACCCAACACCGTTGCTGATAGCGGAACGATTCAAATTCTTCAAGAGAAATCAACACAAGAATGAAAGTAACGCTGATTACCTCACCGAATTAAGGAAGCTGTCAAAGCACTGCCAATTCGGGGCAGGACTGGCAGATTCTCTTGAGACAAATTCATCTGCGGTCTCCTAAGTGAAGGAACACAGAAAAGGCTACTTTCTGAGAAAGATTTGACACTGGACAAGGCTTTCAGTATGGCTGTATCATACGAAGCAGCCACAAGAGGAGCTGCAGAGATACAGCAAAAGCCACAGGACTTCGGCACCCATGAAATAACACAGGGTTTCGAGAGATGTTATCGCTGCGGCAGATCCACCCATGACCAGAGGGGCTGCTGGTTCAAGGACAAAGCATGCAGGCAATGCGGAAAGATTGGACACATTGCACGTGTAAGCCGATCTGGACAAAAAAAATCCACGACAGGAAAAAAATCAATAAGGAAAAGTACAGAAAGGTACAAATGATGACGGACAGTAGCTCCGAAGACCAGAAGAGCGATAGCGACTCCGGAAACAAGAGACTAAGCTGTCTCAAATTACATAATGTAATTGCCAAAGAAGATTACCAGACCATTTGGGTTACCCTCACGATAGCGGGGTCCCCAGTTAAAATGGAGCTAGATACAGGATCAGCTCTGACCGTCATAAGTCGACGGGATTACAAGCGGCTATTTCCGCATATACCTTTGAAAGACACATCCATTATCTTGAAAACATATACGGGGCAGAAAGTATACCCCAAAGGGAAAATAAAGGTGCCTGTTGTATACAACGGCAAGGAAATACAAAAGTTGTATTTATACGTTCTGCAAGATGGTGGTCCACCGCTGTTGGGACGTGAATGGATCAGGAAGATACGTTTAGACTGGCACTCTATTCAGGCACTGACGGTGACCAGTAAGAAAAAAAATGACGATGACGTCATACCTGAACGATTAAAAGACATCTTGGCCAACGCCAAGGAAGTGTTTCAACAGGAACTAGGAACCTTGAAAGGCGTCACCGCCTCAATAAAAGTGGAAGATGCGGCAATTCCCAAGTTTTTTAAGGCAAGGCCGGTGCCATACGCAATTCGTCCAGCAGTCGAGGCAGAGCTGGAGAATTTGGAAAAGGCAGGCGTATTATCCAAGATAGATTGGAGCGAGTGGGCAACACCCATCGTTCCGGTCATGAAGAAAACGCTGAATAATGATAAATCTGAAGAACAGAGAAAAATTTGCATCTGTGGGGACTTCAAGGTGACTGTAAACCCGGTCCTTCACACGGTACAGTATCCTCTTCCGAGGATAGAAGATATTTTCGCCTCACTATCCGGAGGAAAACGTTTCACCAAAATTGACTTGGCTCAGGCATATCTACAGATGGAGGTTGAAGAGGCCTCTAAAAAGTATCTCACGATAAATACACACAAAGGCCTGTACCAGTACAATCGACTGGTTTTCGGAGTAGCATCAGCTCCAGCTATCTGGCAAAGAGCTATGGAGCAAGTCCTCCAAGGGATTCCGGGGACTCAATGCTACCTAGACGACATCCTTGTAACAGGAGAAAACGACAACGAGCACCTTGCCAATTTGGAGCAGGTGCTCACTAGGTTGAGAGAACGGGACCTACGAGCAAATCGCCCCAAGTGCGAATTTTTCCAGAAACAAATATCATATTGTGGCCACATAATTAACGAGGAAGGGTTGCATAAGTCACCTGAAAAAATTGAAGCGGTCATAAAAGCCCCAGCACCTGAAAATGTCTCACAATTAAGGTCGTTCCTGGGATTGATAAATTACTATCATAAATTTTTACCGAACTTGTCAACTCTTCTGCACCCTCTTAACGAACTGCTACAAACGGGAGTAATTTGGAAATGGAGCGAAGACTGTAAACGTGCCTTCCATAAATGCAAAGGCTTGATCACGTCCAAGGAAGTTTTGGCTCATTACAACCCATCACTGCCAATCAGACTGGCGTGCGATGCATCCCCTTACGGCGTAGGAGCGGTATCATCGCATAGATTCCCTGATGGCTCGGAGCGGCCGATAGCTGTTGCATCACGCTCATTGAACTCAGCTGAGCGTAACTATGCCCAGATCGACAGGGAAGCACTTAGCCTGGTATGGGGAGTTAAGAAATTCAACCATTACCTACACGGACAAAAATTTACCTTGTTGACTGACCATCAACCCCTCGTCTCCATATTCAACCCTAAAAAGGGTGTTCCCATTATGACAGCGCAAAGACTACAGAGGTGGTCCCTTTTCCTAGGGGCACACCAATATGACATAGAATACAAAGGATCAAAACAGCATGGGAATGCTGACGGTTTATCGCGCCTACCGTTGCCAACGGTAGAAGAGGCACCTACAGTGGACCCAGTGGAGATGTTCCACTCAACCATAGTGGAATGTCTACCAGTAACAAATTCTGCCATTAAAAGGAAACGAGGAATGACCCGACTCTCTCACGAGTCTACGATTTAACGGTGAAGGAATGGCCAGCACATGGCGAGCCACTGTTGCCAGCATTCTCGCAAAGAAGAGAACAGCTGTCAGTGTGCCGAGGAACCTTGATGTGTGGATCCAGAGTGGTGATTCCACCCAAACTCCAGGATAAAGTGCTAAAGGAGCTTCACGAGGGGCATCTGGGTGGAGTGAAAATGAAGAACCTAGCCAGAGCGTTTGTGTGGTGGCCAGGTATCGATGGAGACATCGAAGAAATGACCAAGAGCTGCCTAGGATGCCAGAAGGTCCAAAACGCCCCACCACAAGCCCCTCTACATCCATGGGAGTGGCCCTCATCTCCATGGCAAAGGGTACACATCGACTTTGCTGGTCCATTTATGGACTCAATGTTCTTAATCGCGGTTGATGCACACTCCAAGTGGCCGGAGGTAATAAAGATGTCCTCCACCACCACGGAAAAAACCATCACAGTCTAAGGACCATATTTGCCAGGAATGGGCTGCCTGAACAGATCTGTTCTGATAATGGACCGCAATTTGTGTCCGAAGAATTCAGGAAGTTCTTAAAAAAAACAATGGGGTTAAGCACTACACGTCCGCCCCATACCATCCCGCCACCAATGGATTGGCTGAAAGGTTTGTCCAGACCTTCAAGAAGGCCATAAAGGCCATGTGTAATGAAGACATAAAACTTCAGCATAAGGTAGATAACTTCTTGTTTGCATACAGGAATGCAACACATGTGGTTACAAACCAAACTCCCGCCATGATGTTCTTCAATAGAAGCCTAAGATGCTGGCTGGATTTGATCAAGCCAAACATCAGAAGGGACGTGGAGAACCGGCAATTTCAAGGCATGAATGAAAGGCCAACTAGAACCTTCCAGATAGGTCAACAAGTTTTGGCCCGGGACTACCGTACCGAGAAATGGCAGCCTGGAACTATTTGCACACGACTAGGACCGCTGATGTATACCGTGGACATTGGAGAAAGCATAATAAGGCGCCATGCTGACCAGATCATAGAGTCCTCCGAAAAGGGACAACCTACACCACAACTCTATACGCCTAATGATGAAGCAGAGATACCCATAGTATCTACCTCCGATCCGGTGATACTGGAACCAGATGAAACCGACACTGGCATTCAAGCCGAATCGACCTCGCCAAAAGAACCTACTACACCACCAAAACCTACTACACCACCGAGGCGTTATCCGGACCGAGTCAGGAAGCCTCCAGAGAGACTGACTTATAATTGATTAACTGCAGCAAATGTGTAGATTATTGTTCTTGTAACATGTTAATTAATGATTACTTAAAATATTATGTACTGGTTGTCTAAAAGGGGAGGAATTGTGGTGTATGTGCCTTTAAGAGCCCCTGTATACTGTAATGCCGGTAATGGCCACTCGGGCTATATCAGCCTGTATAGTGTCTTGTATCTGTTAGTTCACCTCCAGACTTTGTTCAGTAAACACCTGTGAAACCTACTCCTGCATTCCGTGTCTCCATTAACACACGGATACAACAGCCTGACAACCCTATTAGTGTAGAATGACAAAAGAGTGAGGCATCTTGGTATATGGGGAGGGAAGAGAGCAAGACATCCTGTTAGTATAGGGGGAGAGAGAGAGAGAGAGAGAGTCAGGAGAACAACTTGTATTTATAGAACAGGAGCATGTGCACGAGATTGTAAGTGAGAGAAAGAAAGCTCTTCTGTTAACATAGGCAAGGGAGAAGAGAAGGAGAAAGAAAAAAAGACACCCGGTTGACATGGGGTTGGGAAAGAACAAATCACAAAATTCAGTTTTTAGAGTATGTCTCAAAAATATTCAAACTATGACTGCCAGACTACAAACCACCACCCCCACCCCCTGAATGCTCTGCCAAATTTAAATGATAGTGCGGGAACAGATCTAGGGAAACCGGCCGATTTCCCCATCACCCCTTGGAGTACAATCAACCCCAGGTATCATAATGGGCCAGTAATTCCTGTCCCAACGCGCGAGTACGGACGGGGTACTCATGCGTGGGCCCGGAGGAATTGCCGGTTTTCAGCATGCACAGCGCATGCAGGGGAAACCGGCATTTCCTCTCCTCTGACCCAAGGGGTTAAGAGGCGGAACGCGTGCGAGGTTTCAGGTAGCATGTGCGCGCTGAACTTCCCTTTTTTTTTGAAGAGTTGCCCGTGTGGAAAAGACTCCGGTTTTTACGCATGAAAAAAGCAGCCGTAAGTACTTACTTTTAACAGGTAAGTGGTCTATTAAGTAAAATTAGAAAATTTTTCCACAGGTTCATTATTTTTGAAGACTTTACAGTAAGGTAAGTGTATTTTTAGCCCCGATTTTTTATATAATAATTTTTTTCAAAATTTAAAATTATTGTTTAAAATAGTTTTTTACAGTTATTTATAGTTTATTTAAGTAGTGCGATTTTTTAAAATTTTCTTCCAAGTTTAAGTAGTGTTTTGGGGCCAGGAGTTTTCATGAGTTTGACAGTTCTTACTATCAAACTCATGAATGAACTTTTGCAACCTTCCATTGGTTGCCCAGTGCTCACGTGATCCCAGCCGGCTCATCGCACTAAGTACGCCTATGGGTCACGCACGCACGGCGCGGCAGGACCTGAAGCGGGCCAGTGACAGGAAATGCAATGCGGGCCAGGATTGAAATGTCAGCGCGCCGGGTAAGTGCACGCGCGGCAAGCCCCCGAACTTAATTTCTGGGCCATTAAGAACATAAGAATTAGGAGTGGGAGTAGGCTGTACAGCCCCTTGAGCCTGCTCCGTCATTCAATAAGATAATAGCTAATCATCGCCCTCAACTCACTTTCCCGCCCGATCCCCATATCTCTTAATTCCCCCAGAGTCCAAAAATCTATCGATCTCAGCCTTGAATGACTCAGCCCTTTGGGTAGAGATTTCCAAAGATTCACAACCCTCTTAGTGAAGAAATTCCACCTCATCTCAGTCTTAAATGGCCAACCCCTTATCCTGAGACTATGCCCCCTAGTTCCAGCCAGGGGAAACAACCTCTTGGCATTTACCCTGTCAATCCCCCTCAGATTCTTATATGTTTCAATGAGATCACCTCTCATTCTTCTAAATTCCAGAGAGTATAGGCCCAATCTACTCAATCTCCCTTCATAGGACAACCCTCTCATTCCGCTAAGGAAAGTATGTTCTTCCTCAGATAAGGAGACCAAAACTGTGCACAGTACTCCAGGTGTGGTCTCACCGAAGCCCTGTACAATTGTAGTAAGACTTCCTTACACGTGTACTTCAACCCCCTTGCAATAAAGGCCAACGTACCATTTGACTTTCTAATTGCTTGCTGTACTTGCATGCTAACTTTATGTTTCCTGTATGAAGAAATCTGAATCTCTGAACACCAACATTTAAGTTTCTCACTATTTAAAATATATTCTGTTTTTCTCTTCTGCCTACCAAGGTGAATAACCACACATTTCCCCACATTATACTCCATCTGCCACCTTATTGCCCACTCACTTAACCTGTCTATATCCCTTTACAGGCTCTATGTGTCTTCGCTGCTTACTTTCCCACCTAGCTTTGTATCGTCAGCAAACTTGGATACATTGCACTTGGTCCCTTCATCTAAGTCATTAATATAGATTGCAAATAGGGGAGGCCTAAGCATTGATTCCTTGCGGCACCCCCACTAGTTACAGCCTGCCAACCGGAAAATGACCCGTTTATCCCTACTCTCTGTTGTCTGTCCGTTAACCAATCCTCTATCCATGCTAATATATTACCCCCAACCCCATGAGTGTTTATTTTGCATAGCAACTTTATATGTGGCACCTTATCAAATGCCTTTTGGAAATCCAAATATACTACATTCACTGGTTCCCCTTTATCTACCTCCTCAAAAAAAACTAGTAAATTTGTTAAACACGATTTCCGTTTCATAAAACCATACTGACTCTGTCTAATCATATTATGTCTTTCTAAGTGCCCTGTTACCACTTCCTTAATAATGGATTCCAGTATTTTCCCGACAACTAATGTCAGGTTAACTGGCCTGTAGTTCCCCATTTTATCTCTCCCTCCTTTCTTGAATAGTGGGGTTACATTTGCTGCCTTCCAATTTGCTGAGACCATTCTAGAATTAATGGAATTTTGGAGATCACAACCAATGCATCCACGATCTCTGCAGCCACCTCTTTTAGAAACCTAGGATGTAGGCCATCAGGGCCAGGGGACTTGTCGGCTTTTAGTCCCATTACTTTCTCAAGTACCGTTTCTCTACTGATATTAATTACTTTATGTTCCCCACTCTTATTAGCTTCTTGGTTCCCCACTATTTTTGGTAGGCCTTTTGTGTCTTCTACTGTGAAGACAGATACAAAACATTTGTTTAAAATCTTTGCCATTTCCTTGTTTCCCATTATAATTTCTCCTGTCTCAGCCTCTAAGGGACCAATGCTTACTTTTGCTACTCTCTTCCTTTTTACATATTTGTAGAAGCTCTTGCAATCTGTTTTTATATTTCTTGCTAGTTTACTCTTATATTCTATTTTTTCCCCCTTTTCTCAATTTTTTGGTCACCCTTTGCTGGTTTCTAAAGCTCTCCCAATCCTCAGGCTTACTACGATTATTTGCAACATTATAAACCTCTTCTTTTAATCTAATACTATCCTTAACTTCTTTAGCCATGGATGGATCACTTTTCCTGTTGAGTTTTTATTTCACAATGGAATGTACATTTGTTGAGAATTTTGGAATATTTCTTTAAATGCCACCACATATCTCCTTTTAATCTAATTTTGCAATCTACTTTAGCCAACTCACCCCTCATACCTATGTAATTAACTTTATTTAAGTTTAAGACTCTCGTTTCAGACTTAAGTATTTCACTCTCAAATCCAATGTGAAATTCTATCATATGATCACTCTTCCACAGAGGATCCTTTACTACAGTCTATGACATGCCATAAGTGCTCAGAATGGCCCCGCAAGGTCCAGGTTTCTGCATGCGCAAAAACCTGGAACTTACGATCCATCAAGATTCTCATCGACAGATCCTTCACATCCGCTGCAAAAACACATGCTGGCACAGAGTTAGGCTCTTTGCCCAACTACTGCCCACAAAACCCTTGTCTGGTAAAAGCAGGCACAAGGCCTTCGTTTACCAGCATAAGGGTTCAAATAAATGTTAAAATAACATTTTTTAAATGATTAAAAAGTACATATATACTTAAAATTAGTTTAGGTAAATTTTGGCCCATTTAACAATGTTTAAATTGATTTTTCAAAAAATATTTTAAATGCTTAATTAAAAAGGGTCTTTAATTTTGAAGATGTGATCATTTATTTTTATTTAAGTGGTGTGAATTCTTATTTATTTGGGGATTTCTAATATGCTTACAGGGATTCCGTACGTAAATGGAACCCCATGAGCATCATCGGAATCCCCCTTTTTGTTTGATTATCTGGGCCCACATGATCCCAGGGACGCTTGTGAATTGAATGTGCCCCTGGGATCCGTGGGCCTTTACACAGGCGTATGCCTGCAGGTCCAGGACCCGAAGAATCCAAAACTCCAGAGACACCAGATACGTTCGGATTTTTCCCCGGTTCGGAGGCGTATTCTTCTTCTGGCAAATTCAGGGCCATTGAAATTACTAATTAACCTTGTCTCATTACACAATATAAGATCAAAAATAGCCTGTTCCCTGGTTGGTTCCAGGGCGTATTGTTCTAGGAAATCGTCTCAAATGCATTCCATGAACCCGTCCGCCAGACTACCTTTGCCAATTTGATTTGCCCAGTCTGTATGAAGATTAAAGTGCCCCATGATTATTGTATTACCTTTGTTACAAGCTCCTGTTTGTTGATTAATACTTTGTCCAACGGTATAGCTACTGTTTGGGGGCCCACCAGTGTTTTCTGACCCTTGTTATTTATTATCTCTACCCATACTGATTGTACTTCCTGATCTTCTGAGCCAAGATCCTTTCTCACTGCTGTCCTTAAGTCATCCTTTATTATCAGGGCTACCCCTACCTTTTCCATTCTGCCTGTCTTTTCGAAACGTCAAGTACCCTGGAATATTTAGTTCCCAACCTTGGTCACCTTGCAACCACGTCTCTGTAATGGCCATTAGATCAAAGCCATGTATCTCTATTTGTGCCACTAATTTGTCTATCTTGTTACAAATGCTTCGTGCATTCAGATAAAGAGCCTTTAATTTTAAGTTTTTACCATTATTCCCTGCTTTCACCTTATTCGTTGAAGCACTATTACCGTTAAACTCTATGGCCTAGAAATTCAGTTTGGGCCCGCCAGCTGGTTTGCGCCCAAAAGTTAGCGCTGGGCGGGGAGCCATTAGCGACCGCAGATATTCGGCTTCTGCGCCCCAAGTCGGAACCGGGCGCTATTCCAGGGTGTGGCCGCCCCCGCTTGGGGCGCTGAAACTGAATTTCAGCGCTGTAGGCGCCGCTGCGCCACCCGATGCGGTGCGGCAGGCTGCGGTACTGCAGGCCTCCTCCTTCTCTTAAGGTGGAGGTGCCTGCAACGGGGAGATCGCCGCTGGATTGTGCCGGCAAATGAGCCCGGCACCACGGAGAAGTGCCGGGCTCGCGGAAAGCAGCCGGCAATGCCGCGGGGGGGGGGGGGGGGGGGGGGGGAGGAGGAGGTGCGGGCAGGCGGCCGCCGAAAAAGCGGCCGGCCGCACCTCCACCTTTATGCGCCCCACTAAGGCTGCAGTAAGGCCCTGGTCTCCGGATGCAAGTAGCGGCCGCCACGGAGGAGGCGGCGGCAACTGAATATGGGATTCGGGCCGGCATCGGGGCGGAACCGGGGCACTGCGCACACCGATGACGTCATCGGTGCCGGCGCAGCGCTACCGGCTACCGCCGCCATTACCGCAGCGCTGAATATCAGCGCGAACTCCTCTATTGGCGCAAAAGTCCTCTTTGGGCGAAAACTGGGCGCAAAGCCAACCGAATTTCTAGGCCTATGTCCCTTCCCGTCACACTACGCTTATTTTTACCCAAATCGCTACACTGCTCCATTGCCTTGACTTTTCTCTTTAGATTTCTAAATTTCCCCGCGCCTTTCTCCACCCCACCCCCCCCCACATTTTGTTTTAGTTTAAAGCCCTATCTACAGCCCTAGTTATTCAATTCGCCAGGACACTGGTCCCAGCCCAGTTCAAGTAGAGCCCGTCCCAACGGAACAGCTCCCTCTTTCCCCAGTACTGGTGCCAGTGCCCCATGAATTTAAATCCCTTCCTCCCACACCACTCCGAGCCACGCATTCGACTCTCTGATCGACTTGCCCCTATGCCAATTTGCGCATGGCTCAGGTAATAATCCAGACCTTTTGAGGTTCTGCATTTTAATTTCGACCCTAGCTCCTCAAACTCTCTCAGCAGAACCTCATTCCTAGTTCTACCTATGTCATTGGTTCCTACATGGACCACAACAACTGGATCCTCCCCCTCCAAATCCTGCTCCAGCCTTGAGGAGATATCCTTAACCCTGGCATGAGGCAGGCAACACAGCCTTCGGAAATCCCGGTCGCGGCTGCAGAGAACAGTATCTATCCCCCTACCACTACAACATTCCTCTTCACTTTCCCCACTTGAATGGCCTCCATGTACCATGGTGCCGTGGTCAATTTGCTCATCCACCCTGCAGACTTTGCCCTCATCCACACAGACAGGAAGAACCTCATACCTGTTGGATAAGCACAAAGGCAGAGGCTCCTCCAGCACTAAACCTGGGGTCCCCTTACCTGCTCGAGTTGCAGTCTCACTCTCCTGTCCCTGACCACGAACCAGACTTGTACCACGACCTAACCTAAGGGGTGTGACTGCCTCTTGGATCAAAGTGTTAAGATAACTCTCCCCCTCCCTGATGCCCTGCAATGTCCACAACTCTCAACTCTAGCTCAACAAATCTGAACTGAAGTTCCTCAAGATGCAGACACTTACTGCAGACGTGGTCGTATGTGTTCGCAATGCCCTCCACAAACTCTCACATGCTGCAGACCACTTGCACTGCCATCCCTATATAACCTTGTTTTTGTTATTTAATTAAAGTTTATTTATTTAATTAACTTAGTTTTATAGTTCAGTTTTTAACTAATTACTAGATCAAGCTATATGCAGCTCAAATTAATTACTTACCTGTAACACAAAGTATTGGAGGCAAAAAGCAGCGCCTCCTTCCCCTCTGCTCCAAATTCCCACTCTTTCCAAATTCTCAACATTAACACACTGTTTAGAAGCACTCCGTTTAAGACCTCTCTGATCAGACCAGAGTTGACTCGGCAGAACAGATACAGAGAACTGTATATGCTCAGGCAGTGGCAGTAAGTAGCATAGTGGTTATGTTACTGGATCAGTAATCCAGAGGCTTGGACTAATGATCCAGAGACGTGAGTTGAAATCCCACCAAGGCAGCTGGGGAATTTAAATTCAGTTAATTAAATAAATCGGGAATAAAAAGCTAGTATCAGTAATGCTGACCATGAAACTATCGGATTGTCGTAAAAACTCATCTGGTTCACTATTGTCCTTTGGGGAAGGAAATCTGCCATCCTTACCTGGTCTGGCATATATGTGACTCCAGACCTACAGCATTGTGGTCGACTCTTAACAGCCCTCTGAAACGGCAACAGTTGTAACAAACTACTACAAAAAACAATAAGAATAAAACCAGATAGACCACCCGGCATCGACCTCGGCACTGGCTTCGGACACAACAATGGCACACCCAGCCCAGTCAACCCTGCAAAGTCCTCTTCAGTAACCTCTGGGGACTTGTGCCAAAATTGGGATAGCTGTCCCACAGACTAGTCAAGCAACAGCCTGCCAATCATATTCACAGAATTATACCTTTCAGCCGATGTCCCAGACTTCTCCATCAGCATCGCCAGAGGTGGCGGCACAGTGGTATACATTCGGGAGGAAGTGCCTCTGGGAGTCCTCAACATTGACTCCGGTCCTCAACATTGATTCATGGCAAGGAAATCTCATTACCACATACTGACCTCCCTCAGCTGATGAATCAGTACTCCTCCATGTTGAACACCACTTGGAAGAAGCACCGAGGGTAACAGAATGTAACCCTCTGGGTGGGTGACTTCAATGCCATCACCAAGAGTGCGTCAGTAGCACCACTACTGATCGAGCTGGCCGAGTCCTGAAGGACCTAGCTGCGACAGGTGGTGAGAGAACCAACACGAGGGAAAAACCTACTTGACCTCGTCCTCACCAATCTGCCTGTCACAGATGCATCTATCCATGACAGCATTGGTAGCAGTGACCACCGCACAGTCCCTGTGGAGATGAAGTCCTGCCTTCACACGGAGGATACCCTCCATCATGTTGTGTGGCACGACCACCATGCTAAATGGGAGAGTCAGAACACATCCAGCAGCTCAAATCTGGGCATTCATGAGGCCCTGTGGGCCATCAGCAGAATTGTATTCCACCACAATCTGTAACCTTTCATTCTAGGGAATTTTGGAAAATTAAAACCAATGCATGAACTATCTCACTAGCCACTTCTTTTAAGACCCTAGAATGAAGTCCATCAGGACCCAGGGACTTGTCAGCCCACAGCTCCAACAAGTTGCTCAGTACCACTTCCCTGGTGATTGTAATTTTGAGTTCCTCCCTCCCTTCCATTTCCTCCTTCTTATCGTGTCCACGGACAGTCTATACATAGCCCAGCCAGAACTGGACACATTTTTGCGCATTGTTGTTGAATTCGGCAAGATCTGCAACAGTGCAGGGTTCCTCTAACGATGGGCATTGCAGGAGATGTTGCATAGTCTGTGCCTCAATTCCACATTCACAAGTTGTCGGGCTGGTTGAATATCCCCATTTGCTTAGTGACACCTTTGAGCAACCTACACCGGTCCTAAGTCTGTTAAGGCACTTCCAGGTTGCCCAGTTGCAATTAGCTCCTGGGGGAAAGCTTTCATCAAGTAAAATTTCCATCACTGGGGGTTGTTCAAGACTGGCGAGCCGGTCTTTCCACAAGGCGATGCGGGTTTCAGATGAGGTTGATTGTAATGGAACAACACTGTTCATGAAGCTCTTTCTTGACTTTAGGCGGCTGGGTGTAGGTGTATGGCAATGCAGAGGGTGTCTCTCATCTGATGTTTGACGGAGTCGCTCTTTCTTGCTGGCTACCGTTCTTCTTATATCAGGGGGAGCGATACCCGCCAGGATATATAGGCTGTTGGTGTTTGTTGGTTTTAAGCAACCTGTGATAAATCAGCAGCTTGCATTCAGAACGGCATCCATCTTCTTGGCATGAGTAGACCTTTCCCATGCAGGGCAGGCGTATTCGGCAGTGGAATAGCAAAGAGCAAGTGCACTGGTTCGCAATGTTTTCGGGCTTGTTCCCCATCTTGTGTTAGTGAGCTTATTCAGGATATTGTTTCGTACACTCACTTTTGTCTTTATCTTCTCGATATGGTTCTTGAAGGTGAGGCATCGGTCAAGGGTGACTCCTAAGTAGATAGGGTGCTCGCAATGCGTCAGTGTTGCTCCACACCAGGTTACTTTCAGCTGGCGTTTGGCTTCATGGTTTCGGAGGTGGAATGCACAAACTTGCGTCTTTGATGGGTTTGCGCGAAGGTGGTTTTCTTCATAGTAGGATTTTAGTCCCTCCAAGGCCTCAGAAAGCGTTTTCTCCACGGTGTTAAAATCAGTGCTTTGGACAGTGACACATAAGTCATCAGCATATATAAAACGGCATGTAACACCGTCTATAGGTTGGTCATTCGTGTAGATGTTGTACAGCAGCGGTGCAAGCACGCTTCCCTGAGGAAGACCATTCTTCTGAATACGCCACCTGCTGCGCTTCCCACCTAGTTCAACATAGAACCAGCGATTCTGAAGCATGCTTTCTAACAGCTCTGTTAAGTGAATCTCTTTTGTCATCTCTAGAATCTTGCAGAGGAGAGGTCTATGGTTCACTGTATCGTATGCTGCTGACAGGTCTACAAAAACAGCACCTGTTACCATCCCTTGCTCAAAACCATCTCCTGATTCCATTTCCTGATTTACAGCTATTTCTGGGATGTTACTTGTATCTTCTATAGTGAAGACCGATGCAAAATACCTGTTCAACTCAACTGCCATCTCATTTTCCATTATTAATTCCCCAGACTCACTTTTTATAGGGCCTACGCTCACTTTGTTACCTTTTCTTTTTTAAATATCTATAGAAACTCTTACTATCTGTTTTTATATTTCTAGCTAGCTTTCTCTCGTACTCTAATTTTTCTCTCATTAATCTTTTCGTCATTCTTTGCTGTTTTTTATATTCTGTCCAATCTTCTGACCTGCCACCCATCTTTGCGCAATTATATGCTTTTTCTTTAAGTTTGATACTATTTTTAACTTTTTAAGTTAACCACGGATGGTGGGTCCTCCCCTTGGAATTTTTCTCTCAGATTTAGATGGGCCTAGGAAGCACAAAAGTGTTGGGAGCAGAAAAATACACGCAACTCAAATTTAAAAGGCCATGGTAATTAAAGGAGCGTCGCAATAGGGGAATAAAAAGTGTTTGGTGAACCACAGAACACATCTCAACCTATGACTGGCCTTTGCCAAGTCTGAAGGAGCAGGTGACTAAGACAGGCAAAACAATGGCAAAGGCTTCCAAATGTAAATCTTGATGATCTTTGTTCTGTGGGGCTGGTCTCACCCATATTTACCTCTTCATCAGAATCATTGGAATGATAATTTAATAATGTACTTTGTGCATGCTAAGTAACATTTTGTTTTCTTTTAAAAGGCTGGCAACCAAAATTCCATGGCAATAGTAACTAAAAATGCTTTCATCTTCAGCTGCTAGTTCCAGTAACATGGGTCTCCAACAAACAATCAACGCAAGTCTGCCAGGTTTTTTTAGACTGGTGGTAAGGAAGTTGTGACATGGTGCCATGGATCATGTCTCCACTCGGCTTTATCTCTGATAAAGGAAAGTGAAGAAACTGAAGAACTTGTTAAAATGTCATTTTTGAAGTTTGTAAATTTAAAAAGCACACAGACACGTTGCACATCAATAAAATGACAATAAACTTATTTTGACCACAGTATCGTGCAGGCCAGGATGTCACTCAAAAACACCAATACTTACATCAAAAATTTTCTTTGTGTAGGCTGTAGCATGCAACAGAGAAAATAGGAAAACTGGAAAAATACTCACTGAAGTATAGTTAAGGAAGAAACTATTCAATATAGTCATAAAACTGCAAAGTAAAATGAATTATTTTTAAATGGACTTTTAAGTTAGAAATTACTATAATACTGCAAATATCCTGTCCCCAGAAACTTCATGGTGAAGAATGAATTTGCACTTTATAGCACCATTCACATTCTTAGGGAATTCCGATGCACTTTAGAACCAGAAGATTACTTGAAGCACACTGTTGTTACATAGGTGAGTACGGCAACCACTTTCCACACAAGGTCCTATGCAAAGCAAATTAAGTGAATGAATGACCATACAATCTATTTTGGTGCTGCTGATTTGAGGGAAGAATGTTGGCTAGCATGCAGTTTGCAAAATTTCCCAGCATGCAATCAGATCAACAGAAACTGAAGGGTAGAGAAACATGTTTTCTGATCTTGAAGATTTGACTTTCTTAGCCTTTTTCCAAAATATTTTAAAAGAAACTAGAGACTAAATCGTTAAAGCTTTTATTTCAAGCATGTCTGGCCTTTATTTAAATTTATATAGCAACAGCTAACACCTGTGAACAGCAGCACCTGTAATTGTAGTTTCTTTGCTGATGGTTAGAAAAGAAAACCAACATTTTTCATAGAGAATGCATTGCAGTTTATTGCTGCTGAAAATTTAGTTTAAAAATCTCTCCCAGCTGAACCAGAAGCTTAAGGATTTTATATAAACTTGTAAGCCGCATAAACAATTAATTTTGAGGGAAGACTCTAAGTTGGCAAACTCTAATAATTCACCAACTTTTCTAGTTCTGTGCTTCTGCTACACACCGGTTGCACTGTGTACCCACAGCCTGTCATTTTCTGCCCATTTATGTTTAGAAGCAGAAAATGTACCCTTAAATGGCTTAAGGCAAGAACAAGATGACGGAAACCAGCTGAAGATGGGCAAAGTGATGAGGACGCAAAAGGGTCTATGGGTCAGTTGGAGATGGCTGACGGGTGAGAACATGGTGGGAGCTTGGGGGCTAATGATTCAAAAAGGGACCAAAAGCAGTTTGGGTCCCATTGTACTGCCCCAGCTTCCCACAATGCTGCTAGACCCGGTTTCCACACCCCCCCCCCCCCCCGCCAAATACTATCAAATCCTAGCAGTCCCCAATACCGCAAAACCCTTGTCTCCCAAAATGCTACAAAACCCCCTTCTCAGTCCTGATGGACCCCTGTATGCCCCTCCCCAGAATTGCAATCTCATCCCCAGATGCTGGGTTCTCCCCCTCCACTGCTCACAAATCCATAGACCAAATTCCCATTGCTCCCTGATCCCAAGATCTGCCTCCCCAATACCAAGATCCCAGGATGCCCCTCCCAGATCCAAGGCTCTACGGCAGTATTTCTAGAACCTCCCCCTCGAATGTCCTGGAACCATTCTAGACTTTGAGATCCTCCCCATAAAAATACCACGAGACCACAATTCCTGTTTCGAGATGCCAGGCCCTCGGATCCCAGGGCTGCCCCTAATGCTAATATTGGTGTCTCTGAAAATGCTATTTAGCATAAGTACCCTGACCTTATAATCGTCAACTCACCATGAGCAACACCACAGAATATTATCTAGATACATATACACACACAGTTGCAACTGAACTTATCTTAGGGTTAATTCCTAACCTGCAAAATGCATAAATCTTAACAAAAAAGTACTCTCAACACAAACTTATTAAATTATTTCATTGACAGAAGTATAGTTAAAAACTGGTTTAGGCTCAGTTTTTATGCACTTAATGAAATATTTCTGTGTTGTATGGCAGTCTTAACTCCACTGCTATGCAGCCAACGTTTAAAGGATACTGGTAACTGGATAGGAGTTGACAAAGATCAATGAGAAAAGGAGATAGTGACAGCTGTCCTCTAGTAGGGCCTGACTCAGAAAAGCACGGCTCAACTGGAAGTGAGGTAAGCGTTGGTGCAATCGAAGTGCACTGGTAAGGGCATTTGCCAGCAAGGCACGTTGGTAAAAATTGGCAGCCTCATATAATCTGTTAAAAACAAAGGATCAGCTTTTAATAAATATATTTTACAGTATTATGGTCCATTTCAAAAATCGAAGAAAAAGTTCCAAGTCTAAATTGGTTTATGTATTTTTTTGAAAAGGAAAACTCTAGGATTTTTTTCACCTCGTACTCCATTTCCTGAAGACAGTGACTCATCATATGTACAGTGCCACAGGTACTAGTGATCAATACTGGGTACAGTTCCATGGGCATTGACAGCCTTAGTACCTTGTATCTTTTCATGGGAGTCTGAAATTGGGTGGTGGGAGCCATGTTAGCTGAACCCAATGTCATTCTCATCCTACAGGAAACTTTCGTTTAACCAGAGGTTAAATGTCCAAAAAGCTCTATCTACCGGCAAAATTCAGGAGCCGTTTCCTCTAAGTTTTTTTACTTCTCGTTGCTTTTTTTTCCCCCCCCCAGTCAGGTTCTGCAAGGTCTAGCTGAAGCTGTTGCTTAGCTAGAGAGACGCTTTTAAGCTGCAGCCGACTGTTTTGAAGCTGTTGCTAAGCAACAGGGTTTGTTGATTCACTCGGAGCTGAAAAGCTCCGTATGTTTTAACATTAGCGCTGGTTTGTATGGCAGTTTTGATGGTACGGCACCAGCTCGGTCCCGTCAGTGCCGGATATCAGAAAGTTTCCTGCATTTCCATACACACACACTTGCCATCAGGAGTCACTGAATAATACTCAGGAACGGGAACTCTTGCTACCTTCCTTAACCCAGGGATGCTGATGCCTTTGTAGGGCCCCTGTCATCAAACCAACTAAGGTTAGCTAACTCACTAGAGACCAATGATTTAACCAGGAACCTTCGGAGTCTTTGTGGTTTAAAACCATATCACCCAAGGAAACTCAGGATTTTATTTCCTAATGACTCAAAGTTTTTACTAATTAGCAAACATTCAATCCTCAATAATAAAGCTGTGTAAATATTATTTGTTTTGTATTGCTTAGACCCACATATAAAGTTTTTTGCTGGAGCCTCTGGAGGCGGCACTACCCTTGTTATAACAACAACTCGCATTTATATAGAATCATAGAATGGTTACAGCACAGGAGGCCGCCACTTGGCCTGTTGTGCCTGTGCTGGATGGGCCGAATAGCACCTTTAACATAGTAATGTGTCCCAATGCGCTTCACAGGAGCGTTAAACAAAATTTAACACCAAGCCACATGAGACATTAGGACAGATGACATAGAAACATAAAAGATAGGAGCAGGAGTAGGCCATTCGGCCCCTCGAGCCTGCTCCGCCATTCAATGAGCTCATGGCTGATCATCCAAATTCAGCACCCTATTCCTGCCTTCTCTCCATATCCCTTGATCCCTTTAGCCTTAAGAAATATATCCAACTCCTTCTTGAATATATTTAATGAATTGGCCTCCTCCTCACAGCACACACGCCCACCCAGCTTTGTGTCTTCTGCAAACTTGGAGATATTACATCTACTTCCCTCGTCCAGATCATCATTAATATATATTGTGAATAGCTTGGGTCCTAGGACCGATCCCTGCGGTACCCCACTAGTCACTGCCTGCCACTCGGAAAAAGAGCCGTTTATTCCAACTCTTTGCTTTCTGTCTGCCAACCAGTTCTCTATCCAAGTCAATACCTTGCCCCCAATCCCATGTGCCTTAATTTTACACGCTAATCTCTTATGCGGGACCTTATCGAAAGCCTTTTGAAAATCCAAATACACCACATCCACTGGTTCTCCCTTATCTATTCTACCAGTTACATCCTCAAAAAATTCCAGTAGATTAGTCAAGCACGATTTACCTTTTGTAAATCCATGCTGACTTTGTCCGATCCTGTCACTGTTTTCCAAGTGCTCTGCTATTACATCTTTTATAATGGACTCTAGCATTTTCCCCACTACCGATGTCAGGCTTACCGGTCTGTAATTCCCCGTTTTCTCTCTACCACCCTTTTTGAACAGTGGGGTAACATTAGCTACCCGCCAATCCATGGGTACTGTTCCAGAGTCTATCGAATTTTGGAAGATGACCAGCAATGCATCTACTATTTCTAGGGCCACTTCCTTAAGTACCCTAGGATGTAGATTATCAGACCCTGGGGATTTATCGGCCCTCAATCCCATCAATTTCCCTAACACCATTTCCCTACAAATACTGATTTCTATCAGTTCCTCCCTTTCATTAGACCTTATGTTCCCCGGCATCTTTGGGAGGTTATTTGTGTCCTCCTTTGTGAAGACAGAACCAAAGTACAGGAAACTTTGTGATAATCGGCACCGACGGGACCGAGCTGTTGCCGATCTATCAAAACTGCCGGACATACCAGCGTTAATGTTGAAGCATACGGAGGTTTTCATCTCCGTATCTGACAACAAACACTGTTGCTTAGCAACAGCTTCTAAACAGTCGGCCCGTACCTTGGAAGCGTCTCTGTAGCTTAGCAACAGCTTCAGAGAGTTTTTCTAGAGCCTGACTGTTGAAAAAAAAAGCCACGAGAAGAAAAAAAACCTAACAAAACAGCTCCTGATTTCTGCCGGTAGATCGAGGTTTCTGGACATACAACCTCCGGATAAACGAAAGTCTCCTGTATGTATTTAATTGGTCTGCCATTTCTTTGTTCCCCATTATAAATTCCCCTGATTCTGACTGCAAGGGACCTACGCTTGACTTCACCAATCTTTTTCTCTTCACATATCTATAAAAGCTTTTACAGTCAGTTTTTATGTTCCCTGCTAGCTTACTCTCGTATTCTATTTTCCCCTTCTTAATTAATCCCTTTTTCTGGCCAATTTATATGTCCTCTCCTTGGATCTTATACTATCCCTAATTTCCCTTGCTAGCCACGGTTGAGTCACCTTTTTTGTTTTATTTTTATGCCAAACTGGGATGAACAAATTCTGTAGTTCATCCATGCGATCTTTGAATGTTTGCCATTGCCCATCCACCGTCAACCCTTTGAGTGACATTCCCCAATCAATCCTACCCAACTTGCGCCTCATACCATTGTAGTCTCCTTTATTTAAATTCAGGACCCTCGTCTGAGTCAACTATTTCACTCTCCATCTTAATGAAGAATTCTATCATATTATGATTGCTCCGACCCAAGGGGCCTCGCACAACAAGATTGCTAATTAATCCTTTCTCATTACATAATACCCAGTCTAAGATGGCCTGATCTCTAGTTGGTTCCTCGACATATTGGTCCAGGAAACCATCCCATAAACACTCCAGGAATTCCTCCTCCACAGTATTGTGACCAAAAGCTTGGTCCAAGAGGCAGGTTTTAAGGACCGTCTTTAAGGAGGAAAGAGCAGTAGAGTGGCGGAGAGGTTTAGGCAGGGAAGTCCAGAGCTTAGGGCCTCGGCACCCAATGGTGGAGTGATGAAAATCGGGGATGTACAAGTGGCCAGAATTGGAGGAGCGCAGATATCTGAGGGTTGTAGGGCTGGAGGAGATTACAAAGATAGGGAGTGGCGAGGCCATGGAGGGATTTGAAACAAGAATGCCAATTTTAAAAATGGAGTCGTTGCAGGACCGGAAGCCAATGTAAGACACCAAGCACAGGGGTGATGGTTGAACGGGACTTGATGCGAGTTAGGATATGGGCAGCAGAGTTTTGGATGAGCGCAAGTTTACAGAGTGTACAAGGTGGAAGGCCAGCCAGGAAAGCATTGGAATAGTCAAGTCTAGAAGTAACCAAGGCATGGATTCAGCAGCAGATGAGCTGACGCAGGGGCAGAGACGGGCGATGCTACGGAGGTGGAAGTAGACGGTCTTGGTGATGGAGGGAATATGAGGTCAGAAGCTCAGCTCCGGGTCAAATAGGACGCCATGGTTGCTAACAGTCTGGTTCAGGCTCAGGCAATGGCCAGGGAGAGGGACGGAATCGGTGGCTAGGGAACAGAATTTGTGGCGGGAATGGAAGACAATGGCTTTGGTCTTCCCAATATTTAACACAGTAAAACATCCCACGGCACTTCATAGGAGCATTATCGGACAAAAATCTGACACACAGCCAGAGAGAGAGATATTAGGACAGGTGACCAAAAGCTTAAATAAACATGAATGAAGATCAGGCAGCCAAAAATAAAGTTACGAATGGCAACTTTCAAATAGCTGTATATGCACAAACCTACATGTAAGAGTTGTTTGATGCTTTCACAGCCTTGAACTGACCTCTAGTATTAATGCTACATTTGCTTTCTCCCTACCCTCTACCTCCTTTAACAATTCATATCCTACTGCTGACTAAACACTTGCCTTATTCATAGGACAATACGAAAGCATGGAAAAGAAAAAAAGGACATTCAGCTTAGCAAGTCTAATGCTTCCACAAAAAAAATTATAGGCTACTCCACCCATTTAATCTCCTGACGAAGTTCTCAAATACTTTGATCCCCAGGGGTAGTGAAACAAATCTCTAGAATATATATAGAAAACACCATCAAAAACAAATCTCTCATCAGATTTCAAGGATAAAAAACCAAAGCTAACCAATTACATACAAGATAACATACATGATGCGGTTTGTTTCAAAGCAATAGCACATCAAGGGGTTGAGGTGACATTCTTAGCTTAGAGAACAAAGTATGGTTTAATTTATCAAAATCACCTCAACCCCAAAATGTACTAATGCCTAATAATATAAAGTGTATTATGAATATACCAACAATGATGCATTACTCGCTAGCAGTATTTTTGCCTTCAGTGTTAATGTCAACTCAACTAATTTAACAAGTAACACTTACCCCATGAAAGGAAATATAAAGAGGATGGAACAGTACACTGTGAAGAGCCGGGAAAGCCACATGGCAGCCTCCAGTTTGTTAGCCATCATGAATTGCTGAAAAACAGAACACAGATTTGTAAATGAATTATGGAGTAATATCAACAGAAACCACGCAATGCCAAAAACTCAGATAAATGTTCCCCCAGCAAACATCAAAAATACCATGTAGATGGTCAAGATTGACATATTAGCTAACTTCTGAAAAAAATTCCTCGCATTAGGTGAGGTAGTGTCTAACCAGGTCAACAGAAACCACATGCTATATTAGGAAGGGATGCACATCTACCAAATCATTAACTTCAATGTATTTGTTTCAAGTACTATAATTCCACCTGCTAATTAACTATGGATCAATGGCACTCCTGCTTAAGAATGTTGGATAAAGCTGCCACTCCAGCCTAAAGAGTTTCTATAAAGTAGCAGAATATACAATAGAGCACTGCAAATCCAAAAAGATAAAAGAAACGCAACAGGTCCAATGGCATCTGTAAAGACAACAGATGGGTAATATTTCAGGTGTATACCTTCATCAGAACTGGCCCATACACTAACCTATCTGTTCACTTTACACAAGTAGATAGAGATTTAATCAGCTACTGATCATTTCTCTTTGAACAAGAGCAACATCTTTAACTTAGTAAATGTCCACGGTTAAATTACGAGGAGAGATTACACAAACTATTGTATTCCCTGGAATTTAAAGATTAATGTGATTTGATTGAAGTTTTCAAGATATTAAAGGGAACTGAAAGGTAGACAGAGAAAATATTTCCGTTGGTTGGGGAATCTAGGACTAGGGGACATAGCCTAAAAATTAGAGCCAGGCCTTTCAGGAGTGAAGTTAGGAAACACTTCTACATGCAAAGGGTGGTAGAAGTTTGGAACTCTCTTCTGCAAACGGCAGTTGATGCTGGGTCCATTATTAATTTTAAATATGAGATTGAGAGTTGTTAACCAAAGGTATTAAGGGATATGGGGCAAAGGCAGGTATATGGAGTTAGGTCACGGATCAGCCATGAATTTATTGAATGGGGGAACAGGCTTAAGGGGTTAAATGACCTACTCTTGTTCCTATGGCGCTTAGGTGCTGATGGATCTGCTATATATTTTCTGTTTTGCAAACCCAAACACCAGTTTGAACTAAATCTAGTTCTGCTCCACTGTACATATATAGTTTTCAGAGTAACTCAAACTGTATTTAGGAATGTAAAGTAATAATTTTAAAAAATCAACTTTAAAAACACACAACAATCCATGGACAAATTATTCCAGTCAAGCAAACAATCATATTTTCAAAGGACACTTTCCTTTGTAAGATCTGATAAAATTTAGAAAACTCTACAAGCTTTTGTTTGAGACGGGTTTGGATTTATGAATTCAAGTGTACGTGAGCCTGAATAAATATACTCTTTAAACTGAAATTCCATTAGTACATCCACTGGCTTGTCCTGCAGCATACATTAGGATTGGTGACAGGCTTCAATAACATTATTTTCAGTACAGTTCTTTGACTGGAACCCTAAATAAGTGCATTATACAAAACAAGCTATTCTTACTAAAATAGTATGAGCATTAAATCACACTCAAGTAGCCTAGAAATTTTAAATAATTACTATCTTGTTTGCTTCTGCTGAGCTTGCAGATTCCGCTAACTAGAGAAAAGGGAGGACAAATAAACTAGAGCCGTCAGAAAGTCAGACACATCTGTATGAAGAAAAATGAAAAACATGGATGAAAAAAATGCACAAAAAATTAGCATACCCATTTCCAGTCACATTCTATCCCGCTTTGAGATGAAAACAGGGAATGGAGAAGAAATTCCATCATTTGTGTCAAACTGCTGGAATACCCTTATCATAGTGTTTCACAAGAAGCAAAGAAACAGAAGGCTGACATAACTTGAAAAGGTCAAAATGCTGGAAGTACTCCCATAAAGAGGTGGTAAACAGGTTAATAGCAAGAAATGCCAACGATAGGTAATACTTCTTTTCTTGTAAGTGTTAGTAAGTCAAATACAGAGACACTACATAGTATTTACAGCACAGAAACAGGCCATTTGGCCCAACAGGTCTATGCCGATGTTTATGCTCCAAACAAACCTTCATCTAACCCCATCAACATATTCTTCTATTCCTTTCTCCCCCATGCGTTTACCTAGCTTCCCCTTAAATGCATCTATGCTAGTTGCCTCAGCTACTCCTTGTGGTAGCGAGTTCCACATTCTAACTACTCTCTGGGTAAAGAGGTTTCTCCTGAATTCCCGACTGGATTTATTGGTGACTATCTTAAATTTATGGCCCTCAGTTCTGGTCTCGCCCGCAAGTGGAAACATCTTCTCTACGTCTAGCATAGAAACATAGAAGATAGGAGCAGGAGTAGGCCATTCGGCCCCTCGAGCCTGCTCCGCCACTCAATGCGATCATGGCTGATCATCCAAATTCAGTACCCGGTCCCTGCTTTCTCCCCATACCCATTGATCCCTTTAGCCTTAAGAAATATATCCAACTCCTTCTTGAATATATTTAATGAATTGGCCTCTACTGCCTTCTGTGGTAGAGAATTCCACAGGTTCACCACTCTCTGGGTGAAGAAATTCCTCCTCATTTCTGTCCTAAATGGCCTACCCCTTATCCTCAGACTGTGACCCCTGGTTCTGGACTCCCCGGCCATCGGGAACATCCTTCCTGCATCTAGTCTGTCTAGTCCTGTTAGAATTTTATAAGTTTCAATGAGATCCCCTCTCATTCTTCTGAACTCCAGCGAGTACAAGCCCAATCGACCCAATCTCTCCTCATACGTCATTCCTGCCATCCCAGGTATCAGCCTGGTGACTCTTCGCTGCACTCCCTCCATGGCAAGAACATCCTTCCTCAGATAAGGCGACCAAAATTGCACACAATACTCAAGATGTGGTCTCACCAAGGCCCTGTACAACTGCAGCAAGACATCCTTGTTCCTGTACTCAAACCCTCTCGCTACAAAGGCCAACATACCATTTGCCTTCTTAACCACCTGCTGCACCTGCATGCTTACCTTCAGCGACTGGTGTACAAGGACACCCAGGTCTCGTTACACTTCCCCTTCTCCCAATTTATTGCCAGTCAGATAATAATCTGCCTTCCTGTTTTTGCCACCAAAGTGGATAACCTCACATTTATCCACGTTATATTGCATCTGCCATGCTTCTGCCCAATCACCCAACCTATCCAAATCATACTGGAGTTTCTCTGCATCCTCCTCACAGCACACACGCCCACCCAGCTTTGTGTCGTCTGCAAATTTGGAGATATTACATCTAGTTCCCTTGTCTAGATCATTAATATATATTGTGAAATAGCCGAGGTCCAAGGACTGATCCCTGCGGTACCCCACTAGTCACTGCCTGCCACTTGGAAAAAGACCCGTTTATTCCAACTCTTTGCTTTCTGTCTGCCAACCAGTTCTCTATCCAAGTCAATACCTTACCCCCAATCCCATGTGCCTTAACTTTACATGCTAATCTCTTATGCGGGACCTTATCAAAAGCCTTCTGAAAGTCCAAGTACACCACATCCACTGGTTCTCCCTTATCTATTTTACCAGTTACATCCTCAAAAAATACCAGTAGATTAGTCAAGCACGATTTACCTTTTGTAAATACATGTTGACTTTGTCCGATCCTGTCACTGTTTTCCAAGTGCTCTGCTATTACATCTTTTGGACTCTAGCATTTTCCCTACTAGCGATGTAATTCCCCGTTTTCTCTCTACCACCTTTTTTGAATAGTGGGGTAACATTAGCTACCCTCCAATCCATGGGTACTGTTCCAGATTCCATCGAATGTTGGAAAATGATCAGCAATGCATCTACTATTTCTAGGGCCACTCCTATCAAACCCTTTCAGACCTGTATTAGGCCACCCCTCAGTCTCCCCAGCCTGTTCAATCTTTCCTGATGGGTATAGCCTCTCAGTTCTGGTATCATTTCAGTCAATCTTTTTTGCACCTTCTCCAGTGCCTCTGCTTTTTATAATATGGAGACCAGAACTGTTCACAATATTCCAAGTGTGGTCTAACCAAGGTTCTATATAAGTTTAACATAACTTCTCTGCTTTTCAATTCTACCCCTCTAGAAATGAACCCCAGTGCTTTGCTGGCTTTTTTTTTTTTATGGCCTTATTAACCTGCGTCGCTCCTTTTAGTGATTTGTGTATCTGTACCCCTCCAGATCCCTCTGTTCTTCTACCCCATTTAGACATTTATTTTCTAAGGAGTATGTGGCCTTCTTATTCTTCCTACCAAAATGTACCACCTCATACTTATCTATATTGAAGTCCATTTGCCAATTACATGCCCATTCTGCAAGTTTATTAATGTCTTCCTGTATTTTGTCGCTGTCCTCCTCTGTATTAACTACACCCCCAATTTGGTGTCATCTGCAAATTTTGAAATTGTACTTCAGATTCCCAAGTTCAAATCGTTTATGTAAATGGTGAACAACAGTGATGCCAGCACGAATCCTTGTGGAACGCCACTTCCTGCCTTTTGCCAGTCTGAGTAATTGAGACATAATTGTTCAAACATCTGTCTGCGATTAGAGAGGAGAAAAATGATTGGAAGAACCAAAGAAAAAATGCCCAAAGGGGAATTAGATACTGGTAAAGCTCTAGTGAATGATTTCAATTTCAGAGTAGTGGACAATCCTGTGGACACAGGTAGAGTTTTGTGAAACTGACAAAAGGACCCTGCTTATTCTCAAATCAAGCAGAATATATTTCTTCCTGAAACTGGACTGCCAACCATGATCATGCCAGAGTTGTACACTCACAAAGGTTTCCTCGACAGCACCTCCCAAACCTGCGACCTCTATCACTTAGAAGGACAAGGGCAGCAGGCACACAGGAACACGATCACCTGCATGTTATACACATCCTGACTTGGAAATATATCGCTGTTCCTTCATCGTCGCTGGATCAAAATCCTGGAACTTCCTCCCTAACAGCACATGGACTGCAGTGGTTCAAGAAGGCAGGTCACCACCATCTTCTCAAGGGCAATTAGGGATGGGCTATAAATGCACTCTGAAAGCTTTGCTGGTTTCCCAGATATGCGCACAATTGATATTTTCGCGCTGTGACTGGTACTTGAATATTCAAAATATCAGATCTCCTGTGGCATTGCTCACAGTTCAGTCAGAGGGTTCTCCATTTTCTAACAACAGTGGTGTTATGAACAGTGCAATAGGGAAAGTATTAGAGTAAATGCAAGTCTTACGAGAACTGTGCATCCTATGGAGGTGTTCTATATTATACATAAAAGATGCCTTGTGGCATTGTACGCAGGTAGTTCAGACATGTACTGGTTTAAAATGATTTATCTGCATATGAGTTAGAAACATTATGAGATCATTCATTAGTCTTTTGGGTGAGGAATTAAATGTACATAGTAATGAATTGATCAAATGAAGTGCTTGAATAAATGAATGAAATAAAATCAGATTTATTGCCTTCTTGCAGGGAGGGGGATTCAACGAACTTGAGTGAATTGACATTTTGGCTGGAGTGGGATTTTAAATGAAATATAGCATTTATTAAATTACTGACATTTGTTACCTTGCCTTAGGTGTATTCTAGCAATAAATAAGTTCAGGTTCATGAATTGAGATATATGAGAGAGAATGGGGTGAACTAAATCATAAATTGATAAATAGATAAAAACAAAGTCTTGCAGAAGAGAAGAAACTTGGTAATGAACTAATAATTAAATAAAATCAAGGGGGTGGAGAAGGAGGATTAGGATAGGGGGGGGCGGGGGCGTGTAGAGATACTTTTTGCTATCCACAACTTTCTTGTGGACAACTGCATTGATATCTTGGCTCTGATGTAAACTTGGCTCACAGGTGGCGACACCTTGCCCCTTACTGAAGCCACTCCACCTGGCTATATTTTTAACACTTGCCCCACACATACCGCTGTAGTGGCAATGTAGCCCTTATCGTCAAATTGCATCTTGATCTCTCCCCCTACTCACCTTGTTCCACCCCACTCACCTCTCCTTTATAATCATGACCCCAAGGTCCACCCCAAGTTTCGCCCCGAGATACCCTCCCTCCTTTCCTCACTCAGCCTCTGCACTGAGCAACTCCTCATCCTTGGTAATGTCAACCTTGATCTCAACTCACCTTGCTCTCTCTCCTGATTTCATTGCCCTCCTGTCCTCCCTTAACCTCTCCCTCCATATAAACTCCCTTACCCATATTCAGTCACCCCTTCAAATTTGCCATCTCATGGCCTCTCTACTCTTATTGTTATGTCCCCATGAGACCTTTAGTATTGTGTTTTGTCTCCCCCTAGTGGTTTTACTACTTACCTCCTTATTGTTGATTTATGTCATGTGACATGATGAGAAAGTGAAAGTAAAACACAACCACGAGGGAGCCCAGAATTCATGGCTGGCGATGTATACAGTATCTAACGCCATCCTTCCCAGTTTCCCCCTTTGACTGGCATTGTCTGTAAGTAGCCTTTTATCAGATGTCTTTATGTTTGATCTATGTCATCATTTCTTGATATTTTTGTGGCCAGATGAGTTAAAATATTGCACTTTGTGGAGTTTCCATGTGGCTGGCTATTAGTCTTTCTCCTGGCATTCATGTGTTAGACCTTTGATTGTTGTATCAGATTTACCTCAAATTGTAATAGAACCGTCGAGTTATAGTGGTAACGTTTTGTTCTACTATCCTAGATTTATTTTGTGTATTCAGATCGGGACTGTAATATCAATCGGCCTTATTTGATGTTGTAATTTCTTGCTCTCTTGTAGTTTCACCATGTCATTAAACTGGATTAAAAGTAACAACGCCTCCTGTTTGGTGATGAGGGTTTAGCTGTCTGTCGAATCATAGTCGTGAGGAGGACAGAACACTTATTATCTCAATTGCAGACATGGCCATCTCCAGCCACTTCCTTGTATCTTTCACACCCTCATCCCCTACCCTTTCCAACTCCACTTCCTTCTGCACCTGCTGCTGGAAAAGACTCTCCCCCAAGTCACTTACAAATACCCAACTGCCTGTCCTCTGGCCTTCTAGTCGTCACCATATTCAGCAGCTATCAATCTGCTCAACCACTCCCTCACCTCCACCTTTGATGCCCTTGTCCTCAGTAAACCTTTACTGTCTCCTAACATGGTCGTTCCACCTCGTTTGACCCCCACCTCAAGTCCAAGGGGCAGACTGGAGCATATCTGGCACACAGCTGATTTAGCCATCCATCATCAGAACTGGCTGGATCAAATCAATCAGTATTGGGCCCTCACCTCTGCCAAAACCGACCATAACCCCAGGATCATCCCGGAGAGGAAAGATAACCCCAGTTTCTTTTCTCCATCCTCACCGCAAACAAGTGCAAACAGCCCACGGACTTCTTTGTCACTAAGATTGAGATGGCGTCACGTGCGGCACAGTGGTAGTGCTCTCGCATTGTCAGAAGGTCGTGGGTTCAAGCTGCACTCCAGAGACTTAAGAACATAATCCAGACTGATACTTCAGTGCTGTACTGAGAGAGTGGGGCAATGTCAGAAGTGACATCTTTCAGATGAGGTGTTAAATCGATGCCCCAACTGCCCGCTCAGGTGGCTGTAAAAGATTCTACTGCACTATTCGAAGAGCAGCAAGGGAGTTCTCCCGGTGTTCTAGCCAACACTTATCCCTCAATGAACACCTAAACAGATGTTCTGGTTAATGATTTCATTGCTGTTTGTGGGACCTTGCTGCGTGCAAATTGACCTCCCACAATTTAGTTGTAAAGCGACTTTCAACATCCTGAGGCCATGAAAGGCGCGATATAAACACAAGTTCTTTTTTCTATATATTCAGGTGAGACGTTAAACCAAGGCCCCAACTCCACTCTCAGGTGGACAGCAACGTTCCCGCTAAGCTGCACAGCCACGCAGCAGTCTAGAGGTCCCGTGCAGGTGCGAAAATTTGAATGGGCCGCGCAGCCAGTTAAAGGGACCACGCACCAAAACAAATAAGAGGTAACATTAGTGGACAGCCTCTGTTGCTTCGCCCCTTACCCTTGCCCAACAAGCCAAACTTTTCCCCAGGCTCCCTCCTACCCTAGCCCTGACCTTGATCTTTCTCTATCTCCCCTATTGCCCTCTCCAAGATCATCTTATCCATGAGATTCACCTCCTGTTCCTTTGACCCCCAATCCCACTAAGTGCTGACAACCAACTTCCATTCCCTGCTCCCATCCTAGCTGGCATTGTAAATGGTGCCCTGTTCTCTCCCCCTCCCTTTCAAAACCACCATCATTAAAAACCCACTCTCAATCCCTCTGTCCTTGTAAACAACCTTCTCCAACTTCTGTTTTCTCTACAAAGTCCTTGTTCCCGCAACTCAATATTTAGAATTTCTCCAATCAGGTTACTGCCCCTGCCACATCACTAAAACACCCCTAAAGTCACAGACTTCCTGTGTGACTGGGACCAAGGTGCACTATCCCTTCTCATCCTCCTCCATCTCTCTGCAGCATTTTACATGGTCAACCACACCATCGTCCTCCAATGAGTGAGCACCATTGTCCAGCTCAGTGAGGCTGCCCTTGCTTGGTTCCACTCTCACCTAGCCAATCGTAGCCAGAGCATCTCCAGCAATGGCTTCTCTACCTGCCTCTACACAGTTACCTCCCGAATCACCCAAGGATCTATCCCTGACCCTCGCCAATTCCCCATGGCACCATCATCTGCAGGTATGGGGTCAGCTTCTAGGTGTATGCTGATGGCACCCAGCTCTACCTCCCCACTACCTCTCTTGACCCGTTAACCGTTAGATAGTTGAAGCTGGACAGCGTGGAATCAACCAGGAAGTGTACAATATCTTGTTAACTGTTAGATAGCCTTAACGTCATCAACGGTTATCAACATATCAATTGCATGGTTTGACAATTGATTAGAGGGAATTCACATTCAATTCCAGGCAAACAAGGACGCATTGTCTGTGTAATATGCTGTGACGATAACAGAAACCTGGCTGGGAATATGATGTCATGGCGATGACGGAGACTAGGCTCAAAAAAAAGGGCAGGATCTAAATTATAAGGCCATGGTGTGGAGATGCCAGAGTTGGACTGGGGTGGACAAATGTAAGAAGTCACACAACACCAGGTTATAGTCCAACAGTTTTATTTGAAATCACGAGCTTTCGGAGCACTGCTCCTTCGTCAGGTGAAGTGGAGAGATGCATAAAGACACAGCTTATATAGTCAGAGAATAATGCCAGATGATTACAGGTAATCTTTCTAACTGCCATTTATCACACCTCGGCAGAGAGATAATCACAGCGATCAATGGTGTTAATTGTGTCCAAACAGGTTAGTCAGGAAAACATTACATCAAAGAACAATGAGGTGGGGTCACAAGGGGTCAAATGTTGCAGATGCTGGGGTCTGTATGAAAAACAAAAAACAGACAAAAAAACATTTATTTTGCTGGAAATCACAGCAGGTCTGGCCGCATCGGTGTAGAGAGAACAAGCCAACGACGACTCGAGTCTGGGTGACCCTACGTCAGGTGGGGTTACATGTAGCGTGACATGAACCCAAGATCGCGGTTGAGGCCGTCCTCATGAGTGCAGAACTTGGCTATCAGTTTCTGCTCGACGATTTTGCGTTGTCGTGTGTCTCGAAGGCCGCCTTGGAGAATGCTTACCCGAAGATCGGAGGCTGAATGTCCTTGACTGCTGAAGTGTTCCCCGACTGGGAGGGAACACTCCTGCCTGGCGATTGTTGCGCGGTGTCCGTTCATCCGTTGTCGCAGTGTCTGCATGGTCTCGCCGATGTACCATGCTCCGGGGCATCCTTTCCTGCAACGTATGAGGTAGACAACGTTGGCCGAGTCACATGAGTATGTACCTGGTGGGTGGTGTCCTCACGTGTGACACAACCAACAGAGTACCCTTCGTCGTCCAGTACTTCCCCGGAGCGGAGAAACTACGCCATGTTCTTCGCAGCCTTCAACATGTCATCGATGACGACGAACACCTCGCTAAGGCCATCCCCACGCCTCCACTACTCGCCTTCAAACAGCCGCCTAACCTCAAACAGACCATCGTTCGCAGCAAATTACCCAGCTTTCAGGAGAACAGTGACCACGACACCACACAACCCTGCCACGGCAACCTCTGCAAGACATGCCAGATCATCAACACAGATACCATCATCACACGTGAGGACACCACCCACCAGGTACATGGTACATACTCATGTGACTCAGCCAACGTTGTCTACCTCATACGTTGCAGGAAAGGATGCCCCGGAGCATGGTACATCGGCGAGACCATGCAGACACCGCACAACAATCGCCAGGCAGGAGCGTTCCCTCCCAGTCGGGGAACACTTCAGCAGTCAAGGACATTCAGCCTCCGATCTTCGGGTAAGCATTCTCCAAGGCGGCCTTCGAGACACACAACGCAAAATCGTCGAGCAGAAACTGATAGCCAAGTTCCGCACTCATGAGGACGGCCTCAACCGCGATCTTGGGTTCATGTCACGCTACATGTAACCCCACCTGACGTAGGGTCACCCAGACTCGAGTCGTCGTTGGCTTGTTCTCTCTACACCGATGCGGCCAGACCTGCTGTGATTTCCAGCAAAATAAATGTTTTTTTGTCTGTTTTTTGTTTTTCATACAGACCCCAGCATCTGCAACATTTGACCCCTTGTGACCCCACCTCATTGTTCTTTGATGTAATGTTTTCCTGACTAACCTGTTTGGACACAATTAACACCATTGATCGCTGTGATTATCTCTCTGCCGAGGTGTGATAAATGGCAGTTAGAAAGATTACCTGTAATCATCTGGCATTATTCTCTGACTATATAAGCTGTGTCTTTATGCATCTCTCCACTTCACCTGATGAAGGAGCAGCACTCCGAAAGCTTGTGATTTCAAATAAAACTGTTGGACTATAACCTGGTGTTGTGTGACTTCTTACATAAATTATATAAGGATATGAGGTGTTCAGGAAAGAAAGGAGGTGGGGTGGCAGTATTGATTAAGGAGAATATTACAGCGCTGGAGAGAGGATACCCTTGAGGGGTCAAGGACAGAATCTAATTGGTTAGAGTTAAGAAACAATAGAGGTGCCATTACACTACTAGGTGTATTCTATAGGTCACCAACTAGTGGGAAGGATATAGAGGAGCAAATTTGCAGGGAAATTAGAGAGATGCAAGAACTATAAAGTAGTGAAAAGGGGGACTTCAATTATCCTAATATAGACTGGGATAGTAATAGTATAAAGGGCAGAGAGGGGGAAGAATTTCTGTAGCGTGTTCAGGAGAACTTTCTTGATCAGTATGTTTCCGACCCAATGAGGAAGGAGGCATTGCTGGATCTGATTCTGGGGACTGAGGTCGTTCAAGTGGAGCAAGGGTCAGTAGGGGGACATTTAGGAAACAGTGATCATAGTATCATAAGGTTCGATTAACTATGGAAAAGGACAAGGAGCAATCTAGAGTAAAAATACTTAATTGGAGAAGGGCCAATTTCAGTGGGTCGAGAACAGATCTAGCCCGGGTAAATTGGAACCAAAGATTGGCAGGCAAAACTGTAATCATACAATGGGCTGCCTTTAAAGAGATGGTTTGGGTACAGTTGAGGTACATTCCCATGAGGGGGAAAGGTAGAGCAACCAAAGCCAGAGATCCCTGGATGACGAAAGAGATAAGAGAGTAAGATGAAGCAGAAAAAGGGGGCGTATGACAGATGTTAGGTTGCAAATACAAGTGAGAACCAAGCTGATATAGAAAGTGCAGAGGGGGAGTGAAAAAGGAAATAAGAGGGGCAAAGAGAGAGTAAGAGAGTACACTGGCAGCTAACATAAAAGGGAATTCAAAAGTCTTCTATAGGCATATAAATAGTAAACGGGTAGTAAGAGGGGTAGGGCCAATTAGGGAACAAAAAGGAGACGCACACACAGAGGCCGAGGGAATGGCTAAGGTACTAAATGAGTGCTTTGCATCTGTCTTTACCAAGGAAGAAGATGCTGCCAAAGTCATAGTGAAAGAGGAGGTAGTTGACATACTGGATGGGCTAAAAATTGATAAAGAGCACGTACTAGAAAGGCTGGCTGCACTTAAAGTAGGTAAGTCAGCAGGACTGGATGGGATGCAACCTAGGATGCTGAGGGAAGTAAAGGTGGAAATTGTGGAGATACTGGCCATAATCTTCCAATCCTCCTTAGATACAGGGGTGGTGCCAGAGGACTGGAGAATTGCAATGTTACACCCTTGTTCAAAAAAGCCATGATGTGGAGATGCCAGTGTTGGACTGGGGTGGACAAATGTAGGAAGTCACAACACCAGGTTATAGTCCAACAGCTTTATTTGAAATCACAAGCTTTCGGAGCGCTGCTCCTTCGTCAGAAGCACCTGACGAAGGAGCAGCGCTCTGAAAGCTTGTGATTTCAAATAAAGCTGTTGGACTATAACCTGGTGTTGTGTGACTTCCTACATTTGTTCAAAAAAGGATGCAAGGATAAACCCAGCAACTACAGGCCAGTCAGTTTAACCTCAGTGGTGGGGGAGCTTTTAGAAACGATAATCTGGGATAAAATTAACAGTCACTTGGACAAGTGTGGATTAATTAAGGAAAGCCAGCACAGATGTGTTAAAGACAAATCATGTTTAACTAACTCGATTGAGTTTTTTGATGAGGTAACAGAGAGGGTTGATGAGGGCAATGCAGTTGATGTGGTGTACATGGACTTCAAAAAGGCGTTTGATAAAATACCACATAATAGCCTTGCCAGCAAAGTCGAAGCCCATGAAATAAAAGGGACAGTGGCAGCTTGAATACGAAATTGCCTCAGTGACAGAAAACAGAGAGTAGTGGTGAACATTTTTTTTTTTCCGGACTGGAGGAAGATAGACAGTGGTGTTCCCCAGGGGTCGGTACTAGGACCACTGCTTTTCTTGATGTATATTAATGACTTGGACTTGGGGGTACAGGGTACAATTTCAAAATTTTCAGATGATACAAAACTTGGAAGTACAGTGAACAGTGAGGAGGATAGTGATATACTTCAGGAGGACGTAGACAGGCTGGTGAAATTCAACACAGAAAAGTAAGAAATGATACACTTTGGTAGGAAGAACGAGGAGAGGCAATATAAACTAAAGGGTACAATTCTAAAGGGGGGGTGCATGAACAGCGAGAGCTGGGCGTATATGTGCACAAATCGTTGAAGGAGGCAGGGCAGGTTGAGAAAGTGGTTAAAAAAGCATATGGGATTCTGGGCTTTATAAATAGAGGCATAGAGTACAAAACAAGGAAGTTATGATGAACCCTTATAAAACACTGGTTCAGCCTCAGCTGGAGTATTGTGTCCAATTCTGGGCACCGCAATTTAGGAAGGATGTGAAGGCCTTAGAGAGGGCGCAGAAAAGATTTACAAGAATGGTTCCAGGGATGAATTGTACAGGGCCTTGGTGAGACCACATCTTGGGTATTGTGTGCAGTTTTTGTCGCCTTATCTGAGGAAGGATGTTCTTGCCATGGAGGGAGTTCAGCGAAGATTCACCAGGCCGATGCCTGGGATGGCAGGAATGACGTATGAGGAGAGATTGGGTCGATTGGGCTTATACTCGCTGGAGTTTAGAAAAATGAGGGGATCTCATTGAAACTTATAAAATTCCGACAGGACTGGACAGACTGGATGCAGGATGTTCCCGATGGTCGGGGAGTCCAGAACCAGGGGTCACAGTCTAAGGATAAGGGGTAAGCCATTTAGGACAGAAATGAGGAGGAATTTCTTCACCCAGAGAGTGGTGAACCTGTGGAATTCTCTACCACAGAAGGCAGTAGAGACCAATTCATTAAATATATTCAAGAAGGAGTTGGATATATTTCTTAAGGCTAAAGGGATCAAGGGGTATGGGGAGAAAGCAGGGACAGGGTACTGAATGTGGATGATCAACCATGATCGCATTGAATGGCGGAGCAGGCTCAAGGGGCCGAATGGCCTACTCCTGCTCCTATGTTTCTATGAGGGGCTTCAGTTACATGGATAGACTGGAGAAGCTGGGGTTGTTCTCCTGAGAGCAGAGAAGGTTGAGAGGAGATTTGATAGAGGTGTTCAAAATCATGAGGAGTCTATAGACTGAGTAGATAGAGAGAAACTGTTCCCATTGGTGGAAGGGTCAAGAATCAGAGGACACAGATTTAAGGTGATTGGCAGAAGAACCAAAGGCGGCATGAGGAAAAAAAAATTTACGCAGCAAGTGGTTATGTTCTGGAATATACTGCCTAAAAGGGTGGTGGAGACAGATTCAATCGTGGCTTTCAAAAGCAAACTGGGTAAGTACCTGAAGGAAAAGAATTTGCAGGGCTACGGGCAAAGGACGGGGGAGTGAAGCTAGTTGAAGTGCTCTTGCAGAGAGCTGGCACAGGTACGACGGGCCAAATGGCCTCCTTCTGTGCTGTAACCATTTGATGATTTTATTAATGGCTGGTTGAAACTAGACAGGGTATAGCCAGTGGGTTTTGGCTGATGCAAGAATATGCATTCACCACAGAACTATAAGGAAAAGGGTATAAGTGTAAGAGCACAAACAGAATGAAACACATATTTTTGAATAAGACCTTCCATGCTGTACTGTTGTCCAGAAGGTCAGGTAATACCAACCTTGAATCTGTTTAATTAATACTGTAGGTAATATTTAACAATGGTTTACTAAGCCAAAAAAAGCTGGTCAAAAATAACAGCTAGCAATAAAATCATGGACTTTTGGAGAAAGCATCTCTCCTGAGACAGGCTTTGATTATGCAACTCCGAGCATCATGCAGTGGCACAGCTCTCTAGTGCACTGATCTGCACCCAAACCTAGACAGCCTGGAATTATTATATAGGCTGCATATAGGACGAATGTGAAACCAATTACTAATGGGGGTTTCTCTGCTCTGGTTATTAAGCACTCAGGAACCAGACTACATAGGCTATATACAGCACAGAAACAGGCCATTCGGTCCAACCAATCCATTTGATTTCTTGGTCACTATCTTTATATTGATGGCCTCTAGTTTTGCTCTTCCCCACAAGTGGAAACGTTCTGTATCCACTCTAATCGAAACCCTTCATAATTTTAAAGACCTCTATTATGCCACCCCTCAGCCTTCTCTTTTCAAGAGAAATGAATTCTAGCCTGTTCATCCGATCCTGATAGGTATAACCCCACAGTTCTGGTATCATCCTTGTAAATCTTTTTTGCACCCTCTCCAGTGCCTCTATGTCCTTTTTATAATATGGTGACCACAACTGTACACAGTAATTAAAGTGTGGTCTAACCAAGGTTCAATACAAGTTTAGCATAACTTCTCTACTTTTCAATTCTATCCCTCTAGAAATAAACCTCTACTGCTTGGTTTGCTTTTGTTATGGCCTTATGGTCCTGTGTCGCAACTTTTAGTGATTTGTGTAATTGTACTCCCAGGTCCCTTTACTCCTCTATCCCATTTAGATTCTTATTTAAGTAATATCTGACCTCCTTATTTTTCTTACCTAAATGTAAAACCTCACACCTATCTATGTTGAAATTCATTTGCTAATTATATTCTTCAAGTTTATTAATGTCTTCATATAATTTGTTGCAGTCCTCCTCAGTGTTGACTATCCCTCTGAATTTGGTGTCTTCCACAAATTTAGAAATTGTGTTTCTGATTTCCAAAGTGTAAATCGTTAATATAAATTGTGAACAGTGGTTACCCCAACTCTCCGCTTTCTGTCTGTCTTTCAGCCAGCCAGCTATCCATTCATAGAAACATAGAAGATAGGAGGAGTAGGCCATTCGGCCCCTCGAGCCCGCTCCGCCATTTAATGAGATCATGGCTGATCATCCAAATTCAGTACCCTGTCCCTGCTTTCTCCCCATATCCCTTGATCCCTTTAGCCTTGAGAAATATATCCAACTCCTTCTTGAATATATTTAATGAATTGGCCTCATCTGCCTTGTGTGGCAGAGAATTCCACAGGTTCACCACTCTGAGCAAAGGAATTCCTCATCTCAGTCCTAAATGGCTTACACCTTATCCTTAGACTGTTACTCCTGGTTCTGGACTCCCCGACCATCGGGAACAACCTTCCTGCATCTAGTCTGTCTAGTCCTGTAAGAATTTTATAAGTTTCAATGAGATCCCCTCTCATTCTTCTAAACTCTAGCGAATATAAGCCTAATCGACCCAATCTCTCCTCATATGTCGTCCAGGTATCAGTCTGGTGAATCTTCGCTGCACTCTCTCCATGGCAAGAACATCCTTCCTAAGATAAGGCAACCAAAACTGCACACAATACTCAAGATGTTGTCTCACCAAGGCCCTGTACAACTGCAGCAAGACTTCCTTGCTCCAGTACTCAAATCCTCTCGCTATGAAGGCCAACATACCATTTGCCTTCTTAACCGCCTGCTGCACCTGCATGCTTACCTTCAGCGACTGGTGCACAAGGACACCCAGGTCTCGTTGCACTTCCCCGTTTCCCAATCTATTGCCGTTCAGATAATAATCTGTCTTCCTGTATTTGCCACCAAAGTGGAGAACCTCACATTTATCCACATTATTACAGGAAACTTTCGATTAACTGGCCTCCTAAATAACCGGAAATGTGGGTTAACCGGCAAAATTCAGGAGTAGGTTCAGGTAACTTTTATTACTTGCCTTGCTCCATGGATTGCTGTGCAAGGGTGTGGCTGCAGCTGTTGCTAAGCTACAGAGACGCTTGCAACTTGTGGCCATTGTTTTGAACCTGTTGCTAAGCAACAGGGTTTGTTGCTTTATACGGAGCTCTCAGCTCCGTATCTTTTACTATAGCGTTCGGTTATCCGGAATTTTTGATGAACCGGCACCACGTCGGTCCCGTCCGTGCCAGATAAAAGAAAGTTTCCTGTATACTGCATTTGCCATGCATCTGCCCAATCACCCAACATGTCCAAATCATACTGGAGTTTCTCTGCACCCTCCTCACAGCACACACGCCCTCCCAGCTTTGTGTCGTCTGCAAACTTGGAGATATTACATCTAGTTCCCTCATCTAGATCATTTATATATATTGTGAATAGCTGGGGTCCTAGCACCGATCCCTGCGGTACCCCACTAGTCACTGCCTGCCACTCGGAAAAAGACCCGTTTATTCTAACTCTGCTTCCTGTCTGCCAACCAGTTCTCTATCCAAGACAGTACCTTACCCCCAATCCCATGTGCTTTAACTTTCCACGCTAATCTCTTATGCGGGACCTTATCGAAAGCCTTCTGAAAGTCCAAATACACCACATCCACTGGTTCTCCCTTATCCATTCTACCAGTTACATCCTCAAAAGATTCCAGTAGATTAGTCAAGCATGATTCCTTTTGTAAATCCATGTTGACTTTGTCCGATCCTGTCACTGTTTTCCAAGTGCGCTGCTATTACATCTTTTATAATGGACTCTAGCATTTTCCCCACTACCGATGTCAGGCTTACCGGTCTAGAATTCCCCGTTTTCTCTCTACGACCCTTCTTAAATAGTGGGGTTACATTAGCTATCCTCCAATCCATGGGAACTGTTCCAGAGTCTATAGAATTTTGGAAGATGACCAGCAATGCATCTACTATTTCTAGGGCCACTTCCTTAAGTACCCTAGGATGTAGATTATCAGGCCCTGGGGATGTATTGGCCTTCAATCCCGTCAATTTCCCCAACACCATTTCCCTACAAATACTGATTTCATTCAATTCCTCCCTCTCATTAGACCCCATGTTCCCCGACATCTCTGGGAGATTATTTGTGTCCTTCTTTGTGAAGACAGAACCAAAGTATGTATTTAATTGGTCTGCCATTTCTTTGTTCCCCATTATAAATTCTCCTGATTCTGACTGCAAGGGACCTACGCTTGACTTCACCAATCTTTTTCTCTTCACATATCTATAGAAGCTTTTACAGTCAGTTTTTATGTTCCCTACAAGCTTACTCTCAATCTATTTTCCCCCTCTTAATTAATCCATTTGTCCTCCTTTGCTGAATCCTAAACTGCTCCCAATCCTCAGGTTTGCTGCTTTTTCTGGCCAAATTATATGTCCTCTCCTTGGATCTTATGCTATCCCTAATTTCCTTTGTTAGCCACGGTTGAGTCACTTTTTTTGTTTTATTTTTATGCCAAACAGGGATGAACAAATTCTGTAGTTCATCCATGCGATCTTTAAATGTTTGCCATTGCCTATCCACCGTCAACCCTTTAAGTAACGTTCCCCAATCCATCCTAGCCAACTCGTGCTTCATACCATCGTAGTTTCCTTTATTTAAATTCAGGACCCTAGTCTCCGAGTCAACTACTTCACTCTCCATTTTAATGAAGAATTCTATCATATTATGATCGCTCCGACCCAACGGGCCTCGCAAAACAAGATTGCTAATTAATCCTTTTTCATTACATAATACCCAGTCTAAGATGGCCTGATCTCTAGTTGGTTCCTCGACATATTGGTCCAGGAAGCCATCCTGTATACACGCTAGGAATTCCTCCTCCACAGTATTGTTACTAATTTGGTTAGCCCAATCTATATGTAGATTAAAGTCACCCATGATAACTGCTGTGCCCTTATTGCACGCGTCTCTAATTTCCCATTTAATGCCATCCCCAACCTCAGCATTACTGTTTGGGGGTCTGTATATAATTCCCACTAACATTTTCTGCCCCTTGGTATTTCTCAGCTCTGCCCATACAGATTCCACATCATCAGAGCTAATATCCTATTGTGTTAATCTCCTCTTTAACTAGCAATGCTACCCTACCGCCTTTTCCTTTTTGCCTGTCCTACCTGAATATTGAATACCCCTGGATGTTGAATTCCCAGTCTTGGTCACCCTGGAGCCATGTCACCGTAATCCCAATTATATATCCGTTTACATCTATTTGCGCAGCTAATTCATCCACCTTATTATGAATGCTCCTCGCATTAAGACACAAAGCCTTCAGGCTTGATTTTTTAACACTCTTAGTCCTTTCAGAATTCTTATTTACTGTGGCACTGTTTGATTTACAACCTTGATTTCTCTGCCTTCCACTTTTGCTTTTCTCCTTCCTGTCTTTTGTTTCTATCCTTGCTTCCCTTTCCTCTGTCTCCTTGCACAGGTTTCCAACCCCCTGCCATTTTAGTTTAAACCCTCCCCAACAGCACTAGCAAACACTCCCCCTAGGACATCGATTCCAGTCCCGCCCAGGTGCAAACCGTCCAGTTTGTACTGGTCCCACATCCCCCAGAACCGGTTCCAATGTCCCAAGAATTTGAATCCCTCCCCCTTGCACTATTCCTCTAGTCACATATTCATCTGAAATATCCTTCTATTTCTACTCTGACTAGCACGTGGCACTGGTAGCAATCCTGAGATTACTACCTTTGAGGTCCTATTTTTTAATTTGCCTCCTAACTCCCTATATTCAGCTTTTAGGACCTCATCCCATTTTTTACCTATATCATGGTACCTATATGCACCATGACAACTGGCTGTTCACCCTCCCCCTCCAGAATGCCCTGCAGCTGCTCCGAGACATCCTTGACCCTTGCACCAGGGAGGCAACATGCCATCCTGGAATCTCGTTTGCAGCCACAGAAACGCCTACCTATTCCCCTTACAATAGAATCCCCTATCACTATAGCTCTCCCGGTCTTTTTCCTCCCGTCCTGTGCAACAGGACCACCCAATTTGGCTGCTGCTACCTTCCTCCGTTAAGCCATCTTCCTCAACAATATCCAAAGTGGTGTATCTGTTTGAAAGGGGGATGGCCACAGGGGACCCCTACACTACCTGCCTGCGCCTACTACTCTGCCTGGTGGTCACCCATTCCCTTCCTGCCCGTGCAGCCTTTACCTGCGGTGTGACCAACTCCCTAAACGTGCTATCCACGATGTCCTCAGCATCGTGAATGCTCCAGTATGTTTCCATTCGCAGCTCCAGCATTGCAATTTCTGCTACTTGTCTCCTGACTCCGCATGCTGACCTTATTACATCCACTACATTACCCTTGTCTACTCTGTTACCTCTGTCTCTCCCACAGTCACTGTCAAATTATGCTTCAGCTTTTTTACTTATGTACAGAAGCAAAAGTGACAACCAAAAAGCATTCTCAGGATGTGAGCCAGCATTTATTGCTGATCCCTAAATTAGTCTGTAGGAGATGGTGCATCTGGACCAGGCAAGTTTTTCATAGCGCTGCGCAGCAGATAAAATTTTAATAAGCTGCCAATGTTTTTAATCACAAATAGTGTTTCGAAAGTGCAACACAGCAGACACTGATGGTTTGCTCTCGTTCATCCTCAGTTTGGGACAAGGAACCAGTTAGGAGTAATTGTTTTTGGTTGGAACAATTTAATCATGCAATAAAGATTATTCCAGAGATTAAAGAGGAAATACATACATTTATGCACATGCAAGAAAGAAGAAAACATGTATTTTTTAATCTTTTAAAAAAATGTGCTCATAAAGGTGAGAGATGTTTATGCTGGGGGATGGAATTCTTCCCATTTTAGATATTGAAAGTCAGCTGTGGCTCAGTGGGTAGCACACTCGCCTCTGAGTCAGAAGGCTGTGGGTTCAAGTCCCACGCCAGGGACGTGAGCACTCCAGTGCAGTGCTGAGGGAGTGCTACACTGTTGGAGGTGCCGTCTTTTGGATGAGACGCTAAACCGAGGCTTCGTGAGCTCTCTCAGGTGGACGTAAAAGATCCCAAGGCATTATTTCGAAGAGCAGGGGAGTTATCCCCGGTGTCCTGGCCAATATTTATCCCTCAATCAACTAACAAAAACAGATTATCTGGTCATTATCACATTGCTGTTTGTGGGAGTATACTGTGCGCAAATTGGCTGCCGTGTTTCCCACATTACAACAGTGACTAGTACTACACTCCAAAAAGTACTTCATTGACTGTAAAGCGCTTTGAGACATCTGGTGGTCGTGAAAGGCGCTATATAAATGTAAATCAATTTTTTTTTTCAGGTATAGCAGAGCCAGATGTAGGATAAAGCTCCCTAAACTCTGTCCTAATGACATGAATCAGCCCCAACCTTCGAAGAGCACCCCCAATTGCACGTTTGTTTCATTTCCATAACCAGCCAACCTGTGACCCCTCTAAATGATATTGACAATAAATGCCAAATTAGGGACAGTTTTGTGCTGTTGGCTCATGTGCAGTAGGAATTGGATCGAGACTGCCCAAGCTCATTTTGCATAAGACAGCCAACAGACAGAGAAGGCTTTTCATCCCAGTCTGGGCTGGATTTGAAGAGAGGTGAAAGGTTGTAATTTTCATTGTCGTGAGCTGCTTCTCTTCTGACACATATTTATAACCGACTCTTCAAATTGGGAAGTGGAGGAGGGTGGTGCTGGACTATGGGAGAAATACAACAGATTATGGACTCCAAGTAGTGGAAGTGGATTTGAGAGTATGGTGGTGGTGGGGTGGGGGGGTTATTATGGGGTGTGATAGTATTATAATGGCCATGCATGTTAGCTTGATGGCGAGGGCATATGGGGTGAGAAAGCATTTGTATATCGCCTTTCACGACCTCAGGGCGTCCCAAAACGCTTTACAGCCAATGAAGTACTTTTGAAGTGTAGTCACTGTTGTAATGTAGGAAACGCAGCAGCCAATTACACACAGCAAGCTCCCACAAACAACAATGTGATACTGACCAGATAAAGCTGTTTTTTATTATGTTGATTGAGGCATAAATATTGGCCAGGACACCGGGGATAACTCCCCTGCTCTTCTTCGAAATAGTGCCATGTGATCTCATCCGAAAGACGGCACCTCCAACAGTGCAGCCCTCCCTCAGCACTGCACTTGAGTGTCAGCCTAGATTTTTGTGCTCAAGTCTCTGGAGTGGGACTTGAACTTACAACCTTCTGACTCAGAGGCAATAATGCTATCCACTGAGCTATGACTGATACTTTGCTTGCTAACATCAACAGGTGACGATTTGATGAGTGATACCATGGACATCAGGACTGTCTGATGTTAGATATTTAAGGGACTTAAAAATTAAACCAGCAGCGGAAGTAAAAAAAATTAAACAGTTCCAGGTTCATGGCCAGGAACCTGCAGGAAAGTTGACTGAAGATAAAGTACAAGAGTAAGATGCCATATGAATTCCCTTACTTAAATACTTCATAAAACTTACTAAATAACTTGGTAATGTCTACTGTCAAGTAAAGCAGTAAGGATAACTGCAATAAACCCATTAAAATTACAATAACACCATTAAAAAATAAACTTGACCAGCTGCAAATGTAAAAACAAATTGTCCATATTATCAGTTCCTTCAACCCAGTCTGAAACTGCAACTGATGCCTAGGGACTTCTGAGCATATAGTCCAGTAATACACATGCTGAATGTGGTTTGATGTTTCTGCCATGCAATAACATGCAGAGGCGGAGAATCCATGGAGGTGGTGATGGGAGAACACCTATATAGGCAATATACTTGTAATATTAAAATTGGAATGTTTTTGTTCAAATCAGCACAATTCATATTGCGCAAGATGAGGCGGGGCGCATAGTGAACACTTTTAAGGATGTTCAATCATCTTTTCTTTCTGGGAAGCTATGGAGGATGTCTCAGAGAAGTGTAAAATATAAAGTTAGCCATATTCTGCAGCTAAATCCATTGGAGCCAGAACATTAAACTTTAAAATTGATAAGAAAGAATGCTTGATTTATTACTAGGGCTACAGACTTATTAAAAATTCATTCTTGGGATACGGGCGTCGCTGGCAAAGCTGGAATTTATTGCCCATTCCTAGTCGCCCTGGTTTGATAGAACTGAGTGGTGTGCTAGGCACTTTCAGAGGGCAGTTAAGAATCAATCTTGTTGGTATGGGACTGGAGTCACAAAGGCCAGACTGGGTAAGGGTATCCTTCCCTAAAGGGCATCAGTGAACGAGTTAAATTTTTCCGACAATCAGACAGCTTCATGATCACTTTTTACTGATCCCAGCTTTTTATTTCTGTATTTTTTTTTTGTTTTAGACTAAAGTTAAATTCTCAGACTTCCATGGTGGGATGTGAACTCGTATTCTCTGGATTATTAGTCCAGGCCTCTGGATACTTGTCCAGATAACCACTACTCTACCGTATCCTGATTGTGATAGAGTGTGAAAAATCAAATGGTCTGCATTGAAAGAACTGAAATTCGTTCATGGGAAGTGGGCATCACTGGCAAGGCCAGCATTTACTGCCCATCCCTAATTGCCTTTGAGAAGGTGGTGGTGAGCTGCCTTCTTGAACCGCTACAGTCCGTGAGGTGAAGGTACGCCCACAGTGCGGTTAGGGAGGGAGTTCCAGGATTTTGACCCAGCGACTATGAAGGATCGGCGATATACTTCCAAGTCAGGATGGTGTGCGACTTGGAGGGGAACTTGCAGGTGGTGGTGTTCCCATGTGCCTTCTGCCCTTGTCCTTCTAGGTGGTAGAGGTCGCGGGTTTGGAAGGTGCTGTCGAAGAAGCCTTGGTGAGCTGCTGCAAAGCATCTTGTAGATGGTACACACTGCAGCCACGGTGTGCCAGTGGTGGAGGGAGTGAATGTTTAAGGTGGTGGATGGGGTCACAATCAAGCGGGCTGCTTTGTCCTGGATGGTGTCGAGCTTCTTGAGTGTTGTTGGAGCTACTCATCCAGGCAAGTGGAAAGTATTCCATTACACTCCTGACTAGTGCCTTGTACATGGTGGAAAAGCTTTGGGAAGTCAGGAGGCGAGTCACTCAATGCAGAATACCGAGCCTCTGACTTGCTCTTGTATTTATGTGGCTGGTTCAGTTAAGTTTCTGGTCAATGGTGATCCCTAGAATGTTGATGGTGGGGGATTTAGCAATGGTAATCCCGTTGAATGTCAAGGGGTGGGGGCTAGACTCTCTCTTGTTACTAGATATAACTCAGGTGCTCAAACGGATAAGGGAAGGGTTTTAAGATAAAACTCCACATAGGAATGGACTTAGTTTGCTGCAAAAGAACTATAGGAGGCAAAAGGATTTATGAAAGATAAAAGGGTAGACAAATTAATGGTGGGCACCCAGTTGTGACAGTAGTTGGTCATCAGAGTGATAAGAGTGTTCTGCTGTACTCACCAAGATACCACCCTGAGGGCCATTTCTAGTTGCATCTGCCATATCTAAATAATGCTGGAAGAAGAGCAAAATCTTAGTTAAATCAAACATATACAACAAAATACATTAACTGACCATTCATCTCATTGCCATCTGTGGGATGTTACCAGCACAGGATGGCAACCACATTTTTCTACAGAACAGGCACAGCACATGTTTAAAGAAAAAGGCTGCATAAAAATGCGAATATTTGATCTTCCGACATGTATAGTTTACTCCTGATAGTTTAAAGTTTTTTTGCATTTAAGTTTTTTTGCATGAATTATCCAAATTAAGCAAAATGGTAATTTAGAGATAAAAAACAGACTTTAGATATTTTGAATTAGGCATTCACTGTACATCCTAGTCCCATCGGAAAAACACAAGCTCCAGCATTCACTCAATTGTATAAGCACATCTTCCTTTCTATCTCCTCTCCTCCTAATAACATTTTATGTTTGGTGAATACTCTTGAACCTTTGTACACACCTTGTTTGAAATACAAAATATGATTGGTTCCCCAGGGTAATGAAGCTCCAGTGTTTACAATTCAAGAATGAAAGCTGAGCTTTGTTTTATTCCTTAATGGTTGACATTCAAATTACAATGTGTCAACTGAATATTCCTGTAGGGATTCCTCCAATCACATACCAATTCGTAAGTGTACAGATTAATGGAACAAAATAGATTTCACGATTACACCGGTGGAGGTAAAAAATGTTAGAGCATTAAGGTATATAATGAGTTTTAAAATAGTTTTTGAAAAATTCTTAGCTCTACGATTAAAACTTTATAGACATAACTTAGCCCACATCATTGAACATTTCCCCAGAAATCTCAATATAAAAATTAGAATTGTTTGATTTGGTTTTGTGTAGGTTGCCTTATAATATTTATTTGCAAGTAGATACTAGCCTTTCTTAAAAAGAATATTCAACAGACTGTCACTAAAAGGCCCAGCTTATTCTCATTCCATTTTACAAAACAATTCTGTAAAACGGGAAGTGAATAGATTGGTGTACATATGCCTTCACATCCTGCCTCAATGACAAAGCAATTCATTTTTTTTTTAAACTTTCAACACTACAATTTTAAATAAATAATTTTTATGTTACTGAAGTAGAGGATACGTAATCAAGGTCTGTGGGATATTATATATTCTACGGATATTTTCTCCCAACAATCAAGAGTTAGGGACAGCAGCACACATGACTATGAATTGTATTGGTTATCAATTTTTTTTTAAACTTTCATTTTCATCTAGGTATTTTTTAGGCAAGATTTCCCTCCCCAAACATATTTCCTCCCTGCTGTTGTCTTCCTGACACTTTATAGCTGAAAAGACAGGTGAACAACCCACTCAGGGGAGTCACTGCCAGTGTACTATGTAGGTCATAACCAAAAGAATTCCCCTCTAATCTTCCCTTTCACTTGGCACCCCAACACGAAATGGTTCAGATTTGGAACTGAGCAGAGAATGGCTCAAATCAGCATCAACTCCCACTCAGTTAGCAACTTTGCTGCCTGCTTTTTAGCACATATTCTAATTACACCACAGATGTAATAGCAGAGCACTTGGAAAACAGATCGGACAAAGTCAACATGGATTTACAAAAGGTAAATCGTGCTTGACTAATCTACTGGAATTTTTTGAGGATGTGACTGGTAGAATAGCAGCTAAGGGAGGACCAGTGGATGTGGTGTATTTGGACTTTCAGAAGGCTTTCGATAAGGTTCCGCATAAGAGATTAGTGTGTAAAGTTAAGGCACATGGGATTGGGGGCAAGGTACTGAATTGGATAGAAAACTGGTTGGCAGACAGGAAGCAAAGAGTTGGAATAAATGGGTCTTTTTCCGAGTGGCAGGCAGTGACTAGTGGGGTACCGCAGGGATCGGTCCTTGGACCCCAGCTATTCACAATATATATTAATGATCTAGACGAGGGAAACTAGATGGAATATCTCCAAGTTTGCAGACGACACAAAGCTGGGTGGGCGTGTGTGCTGGGAGAAGGATGCCAAGAAACTCCAGTATGATTGGATGGGTTGGGTGATTATACTGCATCTGCCATGCATCTGCCCAATGTGGATAAATGCGAGGTTATCCACTTTGGTGGCAAAAACAGGAAAGCAGATTATCTGAACGGCAATAGATTGGGAGAAGGGGAAGTGCAACAAGACCTGGGTGTCCTTGTGCACCAGTCGCTGAAGGTAAGCATGCAGGTGCAGCAGGCGGTTAAGAAGGCAAATGGTATGTTGGCCTTTGTAGCGAGAGGGTTCGAGTACAGGAACAAGGATGTCTTGCTGCAGTTGTACAGGGCCTTGGTGAGACCACACCTTGAGTATTGTGTGCAGTTTTGGTCGCCTTATCTGAGGAAGGATGTTTTTGCCATGGAGGGAGTGCAGCGAAGATTCACCAGGCTGATACCTGGGATGGCAGGAATGACGTATGAGAAGATTTTGGGTCGATTGGGATTATACTCACTGGAGTTTAGAAGAATGAGAGGGGGTCTCATTGAAACTTATAAAATTCTAACAGGACTAGACAGACTAGATGCAGGAAGGATGTTCCCGATGGCGGAGGAGTCCAGAACCAGGGGTCACAGTCTAAGGATAAGGGGTAAGCCATTTAGGACACAGAGATGAGGAGGAATTTCTTCACCCAGAGAGTGGTGAACCTGTGGAATTCTCTACCACAGAAGGCAGTTGAGACCAATTCATTAAATATATTCAAGAAGGAGTTAGATAGATTTCGTAAGGCTAAAGGGATCAAGGGATATGGGGAAAAGGCAGGGACAGGGTACTGAGTTTGGATGATCAGCCATGATCTCATTGAATGGCGAAGCAGGCTCGAGGGGCCGAATGGCCTACTCCTGCTCCTATCTTCTATGTTTCTATGCTTCTATATTACCTAAGCATGAGGTACAAATATGTTACAATTAAATCAACTCTGTAACTGTGCTGATTATATGTTGAATATTACATTACTGAATAATTTTGTTTTTGTCATTCACTTTTAAATTATTTTCCTTCTCAGTGAAATACAAAAAAAGGAAGAATGACATAATTTGTACAAATTACACTTCTGGGAAATGAAACTGACAACCAGAATGTGTCACATTCCAGACATTCCAGATCAATGCATTGAAGATGTTTTTTTGTTCATGCAAAAAGACCATGGTTGAAAATGGTTTGTGGGTCTTCCACACTTGTCAGTGCATATTTATCCATATATACACACACATGTAGACATTTAACTCATTTACTGGGCATGAAATGTAAAGCAGAACATGAAGCTTTATACTTTCCACTGCATGCTATTTATACCAACTAGGGTAGAGGTGAGCAAGCACTTTGTCATAGATACATATTCCATGAAACTGTGAGGGCCACATATTAAGTATAAATCCATGTCCCCCTTAACTTGCATACATCACACGTTTCTAATGCTAACCTTGGTGTTCTGGTTAAGGATTTATCCATTAATGAGACAACAGCCCTTTCCAATTTAGCAGGCCACAAAATTCAATCAGCAGAAAAACAGCAAAGAAAAAAACCCATAAAACACAATTAGGATTGAACCGCCTGGGTCAGAAACCCAGAATTTCAGGGACTGCAAGTTGCCCACAGGATAGTTTGCACCCCCACCCAAAGCTTCGGTGGTCAAGCTTCTACTTAAAAACACCCACTTGACAGCCTGTCAATCACTGTCAGTGTTAACATCACTGGGGACCTGGGTCTTCCCAGAAGTATCAGGGCACGAGGCACTTTTCTCTCCCCAAACACGCACCGTAACGAGCCAGCTGTGCAGACCGGTGTCCAGGAGGAGCTGCAAACTCCCGCGACACGGTCTGGTCCTGAGCGCCCTCTCCCACTGAAAGGAGTGGGGCCTAGGCTCGCCCCGCGCCCCCTCCCGGACCTGCAAATGGCGCCGCTCTCGAATGTTCCACACTGTGATGCGGCGTTACCCTAGCAACCCACCCGCTGCACGGACCCACGCGAGGCTTACCTGGAAGCTGCGCAGCGACAGTAAACTGCTCCGGGAGAGGTGAGGAGGGAGACCCAGTCGCGATACTCGTGCTACCCAAGCTCCGGCTCCGCTTCTTCCTCCCACTCCCACCGGAAACCACTCAACTCTCGCCCGCCTCCCAAATCCCGCGCAGAGACTTCCGCTGCCCGAATGCTGTTTCTCCTGCGCAGCCGCAGTGTGTCATCGGCTGTTGCCCCCTGGGCTGATTGCCGGATCTCAGCCGAAGTGTGTCGCCCGCTGTTGCCCCCCGGGCTGAGTGCCTGATCTCAGCCGAAGTGTGTCGCCCGCTGTTGCCCCCCGGGCTGAGTGCCCGATGTCAGCCGCAGTGTGTCGCCTGCTGTTGCCCCCCCGGGCTGAGTGCCTGACCTCAGCCACAATGTGTATCACAGAATCACAGAAACCCCACAGTGCAGATAGAGGCCATTTCGGCCCATCGAGCCTGCACCGACACATATCCCACCCGATCCCCGTAACCCCTACACCAACACATATCCCACCCTATCCCCGTAACCCCACGTATTTAATCCCCCTAACACTAAGGGTCAATTTATCATAGCCAATCAACCTAACCCGCACATCTTTGGACTGTGGGAGGAAACCGGAGCACCCGGAGGAAACCCACGCAAACACGGGGAGAATGTGCAAACTCCACACAGACAGTCACCCGAGGCCGGATTCGAACCCGGGTTCCTGGCGCTGTGAGGCAACAGTGCTAACCACTATGCCACCGTGCTGCATAGTCAGCTGTTGCCCCCCAGGCTGAGTGCCTGATCTCAGCCGCAGTGTGTCGCCCGCTGTTGCCCCCCAGGCTGAGTGCCTGATCTCAGCCGCAGTGTGTCGCCCGCTGTTGCCCCCTGGGCTGAGTGCCTGATCTCAGCCGCAGTGTGTCGCCCGCTGTTGCCCCCCGGGCTGAGTGCCTGATCTCAGCCGCAGTGTGTCGCCCACTGTTGCCCCCCGGGCTGAGTGCCTGATCTCAGCCGCAGTGTGTCGCCTGCTGTTGCCCCCCGGGCTGAGTGCCTGATCTCAGCCGCAGTGTGTCGCCCGCTGTTGCCCCCCGGGCTGAGTGCCTGATCTCAGCCGCAGTGTGTCGTCGGCTGTTGCCCCCCAGGCTGAGTGCCTGTGATCTCAGCCGCAGTGTGTTGCCCCCCGGGCTGAGTGCCTGATCTCAGCCGCAGTGTGTTGCCCTCCGGGCTGAGTGCCTGATCTCAGCCGCAGTGTGTCACCCGCTGTTGCCCCCCAGGCTGAGTGCCTGATCTCAGCCGCAGTGTGACCCCCGCTGTTGCCCCCCGGGCTGAGTGCCCGATCTCAGCCGCAGTGTGTCGCCCACTGTTGCCCCCCAGGCTGAGTGCCTGATCTCAGCCGCAGTGTGTCGCCCGCTGTTGACCCCTGGGCTGAGTGCCTGATCTCAGCCGCAGTGTGTCGCCCGCTGTTGCCCCCCAGGCTGAGTGCCTGATCTCAGCCGCAGTGCGTCACCCGCTGTTGCCCCCTGGGCTGAGTGCCTGATCTCAGCTGCAGTGTGTCACCCACTGTTGCCCCCTGGGCTGAGTGCCTGATCTCAGCCGCAGTGTGACCCCCGCTGTTGCCCCCCGGGCTGAGTGCTTGATCTCAGCCGCAGAGTGTCGCGCTGTTGCTCCTGGGCTGACTGCCCATACTCAGCCGTGCCCGTCCTTCCCTTGCACTGAGTCAGGGCGCATGGGGCAACAAGTGAAAAAGAGGCAGGATTGTATTCTTAAAAAATCTTGACCTGTGAATTGGCACAAAAAGACGTATCACAACTACACTGTAAAAAATAGACGAAATCCATGTGTGAGTGTGTTATGCATGTATTTCCTCAATCTTTTAAGCCCATTCACTGACACCTGTGCCCGGAACTTCGTGGCTCATTGGCCCGTAATTTGCAGTCAGCGGCAAGGCAACATCGCTTGCCGCTGACCTCAAAGAAAAGCTGCCCACAAAGATCTAGAGATCTCTGTGGCAGGAATTACACCTCTCGACATTTGTTTTAATCTGGTGCCAATTTAAGTGAATCAAGTAAAATGGTACCAAAGACTGACAGGAAAAACTGTAACGGAACAATGGGTGATCTTTAAGGAGGAGGTGTTCCAAGTACAGGCTAGGTACATTCCAACAAGAGGGACGGGTAAGGGAACCAAAGCAAAGGCTCCTTGAATAATGAGGGAGATAGAGAAGATGATGAAACAAAAAAAGAGGGTGTATGATGCATGTCAGGTGAATTCTTCAAGGGAGAACCAGACCAAATACAATAAGTTGAGAGGGGAAGCGAAGATGAAAATAAGATTGGCAAAGAAAGAATATCAGAGTAGAATTGTAGGATAAGGTGTACCTGTAGGATTTAGTAAACGTTATTAAGATTCTATAACCATTTTTATATAACTATAATATGTGAAATTGTATGCTAAAAGCCTGTATAAAATGGCGAATGGCTGAGAGCAAAGCTGGATGGGATATTATGCCAACCTAACTAAAAACCTCTGTTTTAAATTACTGAAGTAATGGAATGTTGTGCTGCACAAACACGAAGACTGTTGGAGACATGATATTTGGTAATGTTATGAAAAAGAGATAAGAGCTAGAGAGAGAGAGATAGGAGCTGGAGACATCCTTCATTGGTACAGCTATAGGATGGACAGACTATTTAGAAAACATTCTAGGAAATGTTCTGTGAAAAGTGAACATCTGAGATAAGGGTACTTTGTTATGCATAGAGAAAAACCTAGAAGGATCAACAAGGTCATAAGATGGCTAATGAGGGAAGCAAGACTTTTTACCAGGTGTCAGAGGGTTAATTACTGCCACATAGGCAAAAAGAGGAAAAAGGGTATAAAGATACAGGTTTTGAACATCGAAAGCGTGCACTGTGTAACCAGAGATTGATAGGAGCTTCGGTCAACAGAACACAGCAAGATCCTAAGAAGTGAGCTTCAGTCAACAGAACACAGCAACATACATCAGGAGACTTGCGCCGCAGTCACTCGGAAGGAACGCTGGGGTTCGAATGAACAGACTGTGACTATCTTCTTGTTAAGTATTACTTCTTTGTACTGGATGTTTAATGGTTAATAAACCTGTTTTACTTATACACAATATACCTGTACCCAGAGTGGTTTGTGTAGTCATGGACTGTTTTACTGATACACAGTATACCTGTACCCAGAGTGGTTTGTGTAGTCACGGACTGTTTTACTGATACACAATATACCTGTACCCAGAGTGGTTTGTGTAGTCATGGACTGTTTTACTGATACACAATATACCTGTACCCAGAGTGGTTTGTGTAGTCATGGACTGTTTTACTGATACACAATATACCTGTACCCAGAGTGGTTTGTGTAGTCACGGACAAATTATTATAAGAGCTTTTGAAAGCTACAGAATGGCGATTAACAAAAGGGAACCCAAAAATCTTGTAAACAGTAAGCGGGTAGTAAGAGGCAGGGTGGCGCCTATTAGCGACAAAGAAAGTGTTATATGCTTAGAGGCGCAGGGCAAGGCTAGAATACTCAATGAGTACTTTGTATCGGTGTTTACTAAGGAGGTGGATGCTGACAAAATATTGGTAGCAGTGGAAAAGGTAGAAGCAATGGAAGGGGTGAAAATTGATAGACAGGATGTACTAGAAAGGCTGGGTATGCTTAGAGTGGATAAGTCGTCTGGTCCAGATGGCTTCCATCCCAGATTGCTAAGGGAATTGGGGGAAGAAATAGAGGAAGGGCTTGCCATAATTTTCCAATCTTCCCTAGATGCGGGGGAGGTGCCTGAGGATTGGAAAGTGGCAAATATGACACCATTGTTCAAGAAAGGGTGTAAGGACAATCCTAGTAACTACAGGCCGGGCAGTTTAACATCAGTGGTGGGTAAAGTTTTAGAAACAATAATCAAGGAAAACATTAACGGGCACTTGGAGAGGTTTAAACTAACTAAGGAAAGCCAACACTGATTTGTAAAAGGCAGATCATGTTTGACTAATCTAATTAAATTTTTTGTTGAAGTACCAGTGAGGATCGATGAAGGGAATGCAATGGATGTTGTCCACATGGATTTTAGGAAGGCGTTTGACAAAGTACCACATAGAAGGCTGGTTAACAAAATTGAGGCTCATGGAATAGGTCGGTCAGTGGCAGCTTGGATAAGGAATTGGCTTAAGGACAGAAAACAGCGAGTTGTGGTAAATGGCTGTTTTTCAGACTGGAGGATGGTAGACAGTGGTGTTCCCCAAGGGTCAGTGTTGGGGCCACTGCTTTTTTGATATATATAAATGACCTGGATATTGGAATACAGAGTAGAATTTCTAAATTTGCCGATGACACCAAACTTGGAGGTGTGGCAAACAGTGATATTGGCCCAGAAATTCGGGTCGGGGGCTTCCCATGGGTGCAAGCCCCCGATCTGCACTTACCTTGCGCGCCGGCCGTTGAGCTCTGGGCCCCCGTGGAATTCCGATCCGGGGCCTGGTCCAGCTGCCGGCGCGCAGTGCTTGCGTAGGCAGGGGGAGGGGCCGGAGAGAGGGACAGAGGGGAGTGGGGGAGCGGGGGAGTGGGGGAGGGGGTGGGCGAGGGGAGGGGAGGGGGTGGGGGAGGGTAGGTGTGGGGGTGGGGGAGGGAGACAGGGGAGGGGAGGGAGGGAGACAGGGGAGGGGAGGGAGGGAGAGGAGGGGACGGGAGGGAGAGGAGGGGAGGGAGAGAGGGGAGGGGAGGGAGGGATAGGACAGGGAGAGGACATGACAGGGAGAGGGGGGACACACAGGGGCAGGGAGACCAATCGCCCCAAAATTGCCCTCGCAACGCGGGGCTCCCCAGCTAGTAAACTATAAATTACATGAAATAACTATTTTAAACAATAATTTAAATTTTTGAAAAAAATAATTTTATTTTCTAACGGGGCTAAAAATAAACTTACCTTGCTTTAAAGTATTTAAAAATAATAAACCTGTGGAAAAAATGTTTTAATTTTAATTAATTCACCACTTACCTTGTAAAAAGCAGGCCTTACGCCTGCTTTTTACATTTCTAACTTCTGCAGACTTACCCTCCCGGGGAAACCTGTAAAAAAAAAACGAAGTTCGATGCGCACGCGCAGCCTCTCCTGCGCACACGTTCGACCTCTGAACCCCTTCGTTCAGAGGAACGGAAGTGCTGGTTTCCCGCGCATGCGCAGTGCATGCAGGAAACTGGCACTTCCATTGGGCCTACGGGTGAGTACCCCGTGCGTACTCACCCGTGGAGACCCGAATTTCTGGGCCAATGATACCAATCGATTGCAACAGGACATAGAAAGGCTAGCAGAATGGGCAGACATGGCAGATGGAATTTAATACAGAGAAGTGTGAGGTGATGCATTTTGGCAGAAGGAACAGGGAGAGGCAATATACACTTAATGACACAGTTTCAAAGAGTGTGCAGGGACAGAGGGACCTGGGAGCTAATGTGCATAGGTCCCTGAAGGTGGCAGGACATATTGAGAGAGTGGTTAGCAAAGCATATGGGATCTTGGGTTTCATAAATAGAGGTATTGAGTACAAAAGTAGAGAAGTTATGCTGAATCTTTATAAAGCGCTGGTTAGGCCACAACTGGAGTATTGCGTCCAGTTCTGGTCACCACACTTTAGAAAGGATGTAAAAGCCCTTGAGAGGGTGCAGAGGAGATTTACCAGAATGGTTCCAGGAATAGGGGATCTTATCTACAAGCACAGGTTGGAGAAGCTGGATTTGTTTTCATTAGAGCAAAGGAGGTGGAGGGGTGATTTGATAGAGGTGTACAAGATTATGACGGGTTTGGATAGGCTAGATGGGGAAAGGCTGTTCCCACTAGTTGATGGTACAAGGACTAGGGGACATAGAATTAAGGTTTTGGGCAAGAGATACAGGGGTGAAACTTTTTTACGCAGTGAGTGGTGAGGACCTGGAACTCGCTGCCGACGGAAGTGGTGAAAGCGGAGACACTCAATGTTTTCAAGGGGAGACTGGATAGGCACTTGAGGGAAATAAACTTGCAGAGCTACGGGGATAGAGCAGGGAAATGGGCCTGACTCGATTGCTCTGCAGAGAGCCGGCACGGACTCAATGGGCCGAATGGTCTCCTTCTGTGCCGTTATGATTATGACTCCAATCTCCAGTGTCCAGCAACAGTTATGTCATCAAGCAGGCTGAGCAGCCAATCACATTGAAGAATTTTCACAGACAGCAAACCAGCAAGTAAAATGCACAGAATCTAAATTACTTTTTAATCATTTTACAGAGAGCGAAATAAAGATTGGGACATACACATAGGTTTAAAGGTAGAAACTGAAATATCATAAACAAACTTTAAAAAACCTTGTAATTCTTAATCATATTAATGGAAAAATTTGACATTCCATAAATATAAAATTAGTTTTTCAGGACTAGAACAGTTGTTCAGCAGTCAATACACCGTTAAAAACCCAGTTAAGCCTCTTTCAACAAGGCTTACCTTTTTCAGTGGTGGGGTGTGGTTTATCAGTGATATTTCAGTGTGATTTCAATTGATTGTCCAATCGGGGGAGTTCCACAGAGCAACCAGTAGAGCAGGGAATGACTGACCGCAACTTCTGGATTTCAACATTTATCTGTGCCTGCGCTAAATACTGTAGTGGCTGTCAGTTTCAGAGAGGTAATGATGAAGAATGCTGACAGTTTCGGCATCATTACCACTGCAAAATCTGGGCCATTGGACCAGTAATTCCGGTCCCAACGCATGAGTACGGACGGTGTACTCACGCGTGGGCCCGTTGGAAGTGCCGGATTCCAGCATGCACAGCGCATGCGCGGGAAACCGGCATTTCCTCTCCATCGAACTAAGGGGTTAAGAGGTCCAATGCGTGCGTGCAGGACTCTGCGCGCACGCGTTGAACTTCCTTCGTTTAGACAGGTTTGCGCGTGTGCAAGGGACTGAACTTTTTGGAAATGAAAAAAGGAGGCGTAAGCAGTGGATTCTTGAAGGTAAGTGATCTAATATTTAAAATTATTAAATTTTTTCCACAGCGTCATTGTTTTTAAGGACTTTACAATAAGGTAAGTTTATTTTTAGACCCGAACTCGTGAAAAAAAAAAATTTCAAAAATTTTATTAATTGTTTTAAATAGTTTTTTAAAGTTATTTATAGTTTATTTAATTATTGGGATGTTTTTTAAAATTTTAATTAAAGTTAAAGTAATCTTTTGGGCGCCCGTACTTTTCATGAGTTTGACAGTCTTTACTATCAAACTCATGAATGAGTATCCCCTCCCCTGATTGGCTGCAGAGTGCTCACCTGATCCCAGCCGGCACATCGCACTAAGTACGCCGCTGGATCAGGTAAGCACATCGCACCGACATCGGAACCGGGCCTGTGACAGGAAATGCAAGCAGGCCCGGGCTTCAGATGTCAGCGCGCAGGGTGAGTGCAGATCGGGGGCTTGCACGCGCGGCAAGCACCCGATCCTAATTTCTGGCCCAATTATCTTGGCTCTGCATACCGCTGTCATTATAGAGTGATACACACAAATTTTGTGCAATTTCGCTGATTCAAACAGGTAGATTTTGGGCACAACAGGACCTAAATTCATATTTCTGATGTTTAATGGCGAAGTTTTCCAGCAATTTTTCTATTTCTCCCCATTGAGGTATGTACTGCATTTTCTGTATATCTTTATATAATAGTACAGCACAGAAGGAGGCCATTCAGCCCATCGAGTCTGCGCCGACTCTTTCGAAGAGCAATCCAGTTAGTCCCACTCCCCCGCATATCCTTGCAATTTTTTCTCCTTCAAGTATTTATCCAATTCCCTTTTGAAGGCTATTATTGAATCTGTATCCACCACCCTATCAGGCAGTGCATTCCAGATCTTAACCACTCATTTCATTAAAAAGTTTTTCCTCTTGTCACCTCTGCTTCTTTTGCCACCACCTTAAATCTGTGCCCTCTCTTTATCAATCCTTCAGCCATTGGAAACAATTTCTCTTTATTTTCTCTATCTATACCCTTCATGATTTTAAACAACACTATCATATCTCTTCTTAGCTTTCTCTGTTCTAAGGAGAACAACCCCAGCTTCTCTAGTCTATCCACGTAACTCTAATCCCTCATCCCTGCAATCATTCTATTAAATCTTTTCTGCACCCTCTCCAAAGCCTTCACATCTTTCCTAACGTCTGGTGCCGCTAATTGGACACAATATTCCAGCTGGGGCCGAACTAATGTTTTATATAGGTTTAGCATAACTTCCTGTCTTTTGTACTCTATGGGGGAAAAATGCAGTATCGCCCCGTTTGGGGCGCCTGCAAACTTGGCTTTCATCGCCCGTGGAGGTGATTGGAGCGCTAAATCAGGCTCTACATACCTGTCAAAGGCCGAGGAGCGAGGCGCTAACTCAAACGCGGGCGCAGTGCAGGTGCTGTCAGTTAGCGATGGAACACAGACACACTGGCACCAGCCAGTTGTTAAAGGGGAGGGTCGATCTTGCTCTCCAGCCACACCCTGCTCATTGGGGCCTTGAATCTCAGCCTGGAGAGACCTGTGCCTAAATCTTCCAGCCAAGGACTATGGAGAGGGCCAGGGAGTGAGCTCAGCGCTTCAGCGAGTGGGCCTTGGAGGCTCTGGTTGGCGCGGTGGAGCACAGAAGGTCTATACTCTTCCCTGAGAGTGGCAGGAGGCCTTTGCCACGCGAGTACAGAAGAGTGTGGAGGGAGGTGGCTCAGCACATCTCCTCCAGGAGCATGGTGCCCAGGACCCATACTCAATGTCACAAAAAGTTCAACGACCTCTCTCGGGTCGTCAAGGTGAGTGGCTTTTCTCAATACCTCTCCATCCCTCCATCTCAACCTCATTCTATGGCCAGAGGGTCTTAAAACCCCAATGCCCAACACTCATCCAACACCTATGGCCCTCTCATGAAGAACACACGCACATTCCAGACTTTGCATACAGTAAGGGCTATTCACCTATGGGAGGTGTAAAGTATGCGACTATACTTAATACAATAATGAGGAGACAGCTTGGAAGGGTTTAACTTAGGTCTTTACTTCATACCAACAGGCGGGAACTGAGGGGAGATCAGTACCCACAGTACTATTTATACCCCTATGGCCAGGAGTGGTACTACGGTATCACTACGCCCTACAAAGTAGTGCTGCCCTGGCCATAGGTTTAAAGTAACATACATATTACATACACAACATTCCTCCCCTTTTAATTAAAACGTACCCGTGCAATTAAGTCAACAGATGCACCATAACTAGGGCTAATAACATTTGGTAACACAACATACATAACATATTTACATCAGAGTTGTCTACCTATATATATATATATAAAAAGAAACATGTTATAGATTCAGTCTCTGAGGAGGCCTCCTGTCTCGACTAGGATAACGTCTTTCTCTAGTCGGTCTCGGTGTAGGCGGCGGTACTTCCGTCACCACTTCATCGCTGGAGCCGTCAGTGTCTGATGGCACATCCTGTGCCGTGGAGCTCACTGGAGTGATGAACTCCTCGCAATCCTGAGACTTCTGTAGCGACGAGCTGGGCCGTGATTCCACTGGAACAATGTGCTGAGACATTTGAGGTAGTGAATCAGTTGGGTTTCTGGACTCCACAAGTTGATCAGCATGTCATCTGATTATGCCGTCCCCAGTATCCACTGTGTACATCAAAGGTCCCTGGTGGGCCTTTATCGTACCAGACCGCCACTTTTCATTTCTATAATCACGGGCCAACACTTGCTGCCCCACCTCGAAGCTCCGTGTCTGTCTGTCAGGAGCCCTACGAAATACTCGGTTTTCCACATCTCTCCGGATGTTTGGTCTGAGCAATTCGAGGTGAGACCTTAACCTTCTATTAAAGAACATGACGGCGGGGGCCTGGTTGGTCACCGTATGTGCAGCATTACGGTACGCGAATAGGAAATTGTCCACCTTGTGTTGTAATGGCAACCTTTCCTCCCCCATTGCCTTGATGGCCTTTTTAAAAGTCTGTACAAATCGCTCTGCCAGCCCATTTGTAGCCGGATGATATGGTGCGGACGTATAATGTCGCACTCCATTCCTTTTTAGGAATGTTTGAAATTCTTCTGCCACAAATTGTGGCCCATTGTCCGAACAGACTTGCTCGGGCACCCCGTTTCGGGCAAAAATGGTCCTTGTTTTGATTTCTTTTTGGGTTCAATAAAGACTCATTTCTGAAAGAGAATGTTGTTTAATCTAAAGTCTTGTTCAAGACTTTCTACAGCTTTTTACAGAACACACTATGCTGTGATGCATCTAGAATGAAACTGAAAGTAAAACTCCTCTGGACTGCTTGTCTCTCACATGACCTCTGCTGGTCAGGCACAAGTAATCAAAAACACAGACAAATATGCTGTAAGGCATAAGTAATCAAACACAGACAAATATCATCACTATTTGCTGATATCATTACATCTCCCTTTCTTAAAACAAAAGTATTTTACTTTTAACTAACAACATTTAATGAACTTACATTATCATTATCCTGATCAAGGTTTTTTACCCTTGCTTTGTGTGTTCACCTGAAATATGTCAATACACTAGAACTTGAAGAAAGAATAAGATAACATTACTTCCTTCTTTAACAATAGTCCTTAAATTTGCTCAATGAGTCTCTCAGGAGGCTTCACGTGTCTTGAGGATTTTCTGATTGATTGTCCTTGAATCTGAGTTGTTGCCTCAGATGATTGGTTCTCAGCTGTGTGATCAGGTTGTTCACCAGTATCAGTCTCTTGACCTGCTGTGGCTGGTCCCATGAGAAGATCTCGACGATTTCTTCTCAGAACAGCACCCTCATCTGTCTGAATGGTGTATGATCTTGGTTGAACTTCACTCAGGACAGTTCCCTTCTGAGTCCATGTGTTTGTTTTGTCTTTCAACCTTACTTGGTCACCAGTGTGGAGTTCAGGTAGGTTTTGTGTTCCTCTGTCATAGTAGTACTTTTGCTTTTCTTTCCGTTGCTCTTTGAACTTCCTCACTTTCTCCCCCTCTTTTGTTTTCAGGAGGTTCTCCGGGATGGGTAGGTTTGACCTTAGCCGACGTCCCATCAGGAGTTGGGCTGGTGACATACCACACTCGAGCGGCGTTGTGCGGTATACAAGCATGCTTTGGTAGAAGTCAGTTCCACTGTCTTTTGCCTTGTACATCAGTCTTTTCACTGTCTGGACCGATTTTTCCACTAGTCCATTGGACTGTGGATAGTGAGGACTTGACGTTGTGTGGACAAAGTCCCACTCTTTAGCAAAGTGTCGGAAATGTGCATTGTTAAACTGGGGTCCGTTGTCTGTGAAGACCTCGCTTGCCACGCCATGTCTGGAGAATATGGCTTTCATACTTCTTATCACAGCTTCTGCAGTGGTGGTGTACAGTCTACAAACCTTTGGATACAGGGAGTAATAGTCTGTGACGACAAGATAGTCCTTCCCTTGACATACGAATAGGTCAGCGCCTACCTTCTGGTAAGGTCTGTCTGGTGCTGGGTGTGGCTTTAGTGGTTCTACCAGATTGCTTGCTCGATATTTCAGGCATATTGTGCAGTTTGACACCTCATTTGTCACATCTTGGTTGATTCGTGGCCAGTACATCACCTCTCGTGCTCTTTTCTTACACTTTTCGATTCCCAGATGTCCTCCATGGACCTTTTTTAGCATCTCTCTTCTCAGACTCTTTGGGATAACTATTTTACTTCCTTTGTAGATGATGTCTTCGACCACTGATAGTTCCGCCCTGCAGTTCCAGTACTCTGCTATATCAGGTGAGCAGTCTTGCTTCATGTTGGGCCATCCATCCAAGATGCTTTTTCTCAGTCGTCTCATTGTTTCATCTTTGTTTGCCTCAGTCTTTATGAGCTCCATTTTTGCATCTGCTATGGGCAGTGCACTTGTGATCATGTCCACGTAGGCGTTCACTTTTTCATCCATTGTGGTGTTTGCGGGCTCACTTGGGTCAACAGCTCTGGACAACGTGTCTGCTGTATACATCAGCTTACCCGGTGTGTACGCAACATTCAGTTCATCATAGACTGTCTCTCTTTCGCTTTCCACAACGAGGACTCTCTTTACCAGGTTCAGTCTCTCACAGGCTTTTAAACCTAGTATGGCTTGCACTTCCTTTGGCACCACGATTAATGCTAGCGTGTGCTCTCTGTCCTTGTGTGTTACTTTGACAATGCATTTTCCTTTCACTGGTATATCAGTACCTGAGTATCCGGTCACTTTCACTTGTATTCCATGTAACTTTGGTCTGGGTCTAATTCTCTTAAAATCGGTCTCTGATATCACATTAACTTGTGCTCCAGTATCCAATTTAAATGGAATGTGTATATCGTTCACTTTTAGTGTCAACATCCAGTCTCTTTCTTCTCTTTTGTTTTCAGACACAACATCTACATAGAATTCCTCTATGTCGCTTTCATCTACTGTATGGACCTTGCTTTGTTGCGCTTGGTTCTTACAGCAACGGGCATAATGGTTGTTCTTGTTGCAACTATAGCAAGTTTTACCATATGCTGGACACTTTCTTGGTGGATGCTGTGTACCGCATTGACTACATGACTTCCGATTGTCCCTTTCATTTTCATTTGCTGGCCATGTCTCTTTTTTCACATTGGCACTCTCTTTGTTAAACGGTTTGTATCCGTTCTTTCTCACTGCATCCACGTTGTAGCTACTGTCACTGAACAGCTCCTTTGCCTGCAACTTCACAGTCTCTGTAACCCTACACAGTGCTATGGCTGTTCCCAGGTCTAGATCTTGCTCTCTTAGCAGTCTTTCCCTTAGACCATTATCTCGAATACCACACACCAGTCTGTCTTTTATCAGCGAGTCTGTGAGTCCCCCAAATTCACACGATTTGCTCCGGTTTCTCAGTTCAGTCACATACTGATCAATAGTCTCACCGATTTTCTGTACACATGTGAAAAATTTGTGCCTCTCAAAGGTCACGTTGCGTTTAGGTATGCAGTAGGCCTCAAACTGTTCCATTATTTTATCTAGCTTCATTTTGTCTCCATCAACGGCAAATATGAAATTATTATATACCTCCAGCGCTGCATCACCCACTACATGTAAAAACACGGACGATTTCTGTTTATTACTTTTATTGTCAGCTCCGATTGCTGATAAATACAACCCTACACGTTGTTTGAATCTCCTCCAATTTTCAGCCACATTACCGGTCAATTGAAGCGTCGCCGGTGGGTGTAAACCTTCCATTTTTCCACTTCGTTAGCTATTCTCTAATGGTAAGCAACGATGTTCTCTTCTGGCTTGCTAATATGTGGAGAGCTGATTTCGCTTACTTGCCACAACTGCTTTCACTGTCCCATCAAGTTGCTAACTTCAGATTTTTTCTCTTTCAGCCACTTCTGACATCATGTTTTGATTTCTTTTTGGGTTCAATAAAGACTCATTTCTGAAAGAGAATGTTGTTTAATCTAAAGTCTTGTTCAAGACTTTCTACAGCTTTTTACAGAACACACTATGCTGTGATGCATCTAGAATGAAACTGAAAGTAAAACTCCTCTGGACTGCTTGTCTCTCACATGACCTCTGCTGGTCAGGCACAAGTAATCAAAAACACAGACAAATATGCTGTAAGGCATAAGTAATCAAACACAGACAAATATCATCACTATTTGCTGATATCATTACAGTCCTTAAGGCTGCGACCGTCTTTTCGGCTGTCGTTGATGACATCTTTATGACCTCCAGCCATTTTGAGTGGGCGTCCACTACAATAAGGAACATCGCATCCATGAAGGGCCCAGCGAAGTCCACGTGGATCCTTTGCCACGGCGTTGAGGGTCACTCCCACGGATGTAGTGGGGCTTGGGGTGGTACGTTCTGTACCATCTGGCACCCTTGGCATGCTTTTGCTACTTCCTCAATGTCCCTGTCAATGCCGGGCCACCAGACGTAGGCTCTGGCGAGGCTTTTCACTTTGACACCCCCCAGATGACCTTCGTGTAAGTCCCGCAACACTTTATGTTGTAATTTTTGAGGGACCACCACCCTGGCTCCGCACATCAATGTGCCCCGGCAGACGGACAACTGGTCCTTCCTTGCCGAAAACGCCGGCAATGATGCGTCACCCTGCGCCGGCCAGCCTTTCACGGTCAATTCGTAAACCCTTGCCAGTGTCGGGTCGTTCTGTGTTTCCCGCTCGATACATTGGCTGGTGATGGGCACGTGTTCCATAACCGCCGTATGATATATTTCCACGGGGTCCTGTACTATCTCTTCGATCTCGGCAGGCAATGGTAGCCGTGACAGGCCATCCGCATTGCCATGCTGTTTGGTACCCTTATATTCGATAAGGTACTGGTGTGCTCCTAAGAACAGTGACCATCTCTGTAGCCTTTGGGCCATCATCAGGGGCACCCCTTTTGTTGGATTAAATATGGACACCAACGGTTGATGATCCGTCAGTAGTGTGAAACGTTGCCCATGTAGATAGTGGTGGAGTTTTTTTACACCCCACACCAGACTGAGGGCCTCCCTGTCGATTTGCGCGTAGTTTCTTTCGGCTGTAGTTAACGACCTTGAGGCAAATGCTATTGGCCTCTCCGTCCCATTGGGAAATTTGTGTGACAACACTGCCCCTATACCATACGGGGAGGCGTCACATGCCAACCTCATTGGCATTTTTGGGTCAAAGTGTGCGAGCACTTCCTTTGATGTAATGAGTTGTTTACCCTTTTTAAAAGCAGCCTCACACGCTTCGTCTCAATTCCAGGAGACTCCCTTTTACAGCAATGAATTTAGTGGATGTAAAATGGACGATAAGTTCGGGAGGAACTTATGGTAATAGTTTATAAGGCCTAAGAATGATCGTAACTGAGATACATTCTCAGGGGGCGGGGCCTTCACTACTGCCTCGATCTTTTCCGGGGACTTATGCAGGCCTTCCTTATCTATAATGTGACCACAGTATGAGATACGTTCCTGGAAAAACTCACATTTCTGCTTGTTCGCCCTGAGTCCGTATTGTTGCAACCGCAGAAGTACTCGCTCCAGGTTAGCGAGGTGGTCGTTATCCGTTAGTCCTGTCACCAGGATGTCATCCAGGTAGCACTGCGTTCCTGGAATGCCCTGTAGGACCTGTTCCATGGTCCTCTGCCATATTGCTGGGGCGGACGCCACACCAAATACCAGGCGATTGTACTGGTACAATCCCTTGTGTGTGTTAATCATTAGGAGCTTTTTCGAGTCCTGCTCCACCTCCATCTGTAAATAAGCTTGACAAAGGTCAATCTTCGTAAAGTGTCTACCCCCAGCTAACGATGCGAATATGTCCTCTATCCGCGGCAGCGGATACTGTACCGTGTGCAGGACTGGGTTAATAGTTATCTTAAAATCCCCGCAAATGCGAACCTTCTTTGGTTCCCCCGGCGTGTTATTTGCAGATTTCTTTATAACTGGGACGATGGGCGTGGCCCACTCACTCCACTCAATCTTTGTAAGGACACCTGCACTCTCTAAGGCATCCAGTTCTGCTTCCACAGCTGGCCGAATGGCGTAAGGCACCGGTCTGGCCTTACAAAACTTGGGGTTTGCGTCTTGAGCAATAGTTATTTTTGCTCTAATGTCCTTTAAGGTCCCCAGCCCTTGTTGGAACACCTCTGGCGTTTTTGCCAATATTTTCGACAGCCTGCTTGTAATGGTTGTATCATCCTTGGTGGTTTCTACTTTTATCTCGTGTATCGACTTCCAGTCGAAATGGATTTTTCTTATCCATTCCCTACCCAAAAGTGGTGGTCCACCGTTTGGTAGGACGTATAAATAAAGTCCTGGCACTTTTCTGCCGTTGTATTTAACTGTTACTTGCATTTTTCCCTTCGGGTAAACTTTTTGTCCCGTATATGTTTTTAATTTGATTTCGGTATCCTTTAAGGGAATGCGTTTGAACAGCCTGTTATAATCTTGTTCATTAATTACTGATAGGGCTGAACCCGTGTCCAGCTCCATATTAACTTCGACGCCTGCTACCTTCATTTTAACCCACATTGTGCTGTGGTCCTCCGTTTTGTCTACACCATATAACTTGAGACATCCCAGACCTTTAGGCTCTGCTTTTGTGCCTTCCTGTGACTCGTCTGAGCTACTGTCAGATATCTTATGTATTTTTGTCCTTGCCTTGGTACTGCTCGGATTGCCCCCACTATTGGGTTTCGTACCTGACCGACAAACTTTCGCTATATGCCCCTTTTTCCCACACTGCCGGCATATTTTATCATGAAACCAACAATTACTTTGGTCATGGGTGGTTTTGCCACAATGGTAGCATTTACCTTTGTGAAATGTCACCTCATGGGTGTCATAGCCGGTTGTGTTTTGTCGTATTTGGGCCGCACCCTGTGCTGCTGCTTCATGTACCGATGCTATTTCCATCGCCTGATCTAGGCTGAGCTGTTTCTTGGCCAACAACCGTTTTCGTGTACTCTCATTTAACATGCCACAGACAAATCTGTCTCTGATCGCTTCCGCCAAAAAGGCTCCAAACTGGCAATGTTTGGACAACCGTCTGAGCTCAGCCAAATAGGCTGCCTGCGACTCATCATTCCTTTGGTCGCGTCTGTAAAAGCGGTACCTTTCCGCTATAAATGGTGGCTTAGGGTTTAAATGTTCCCTTAACGTATCAACAATTTGGGCATACGTTTTGTCTGCTGGCTTTTCTGGAGTAAGAAGATTCCTCAGCAGACCGTATGTTTTTGCCCCCATAGAATTTAATAAGGTTGCTGCCTTTTCGTCATCTTTCACCTTGTTTACTACGCAATAAAGTTCATGCCTTTCGACATATGCGTCCCATTCTTCTGTGTCCGCAATAAATTCTGACAACCAAGCTTCTCTGGACATTTTAAAACTGCTGAAGAGGTTTTCCCGCCTTTTTCCACTAGATGGCATTTGTTTTTATTTTAAACTGCTGAAGAGAAAAACTTTTCCCCTTTTGTCCACTAGATGGCGCTGTTTTTTTTTACTGAAGAGAAAAACTTTTCCCCTTTGTCCACTAGATGGCGCTTTTCCCGCCTTTTCTCCCTCTGCTGTCAACGACCTCTCTCCAGCGTCGTTATTTTTTTTCTTGCAGCTCCCGTTATTGCCACCGCCGCTATTACAACGACCTTCCCCTCTCGTGGCCCGCTAGTCCTCGTGGCTCCGTTTGTTCCCCAGATCGCCTGCCCATTCTGGCCCTTGCAGCTCGCATTCCCCGGGAAGGATTGCAGTTTACCTGGCCCTGGGTGGACTTTTGCCCCGTGTCTGGAGCGCCCGTTCAGCCTCTTCTCTCAGCTGCTGCAGCCTCCGCTGGAAACCTCTCTCTCTCGCTCCGTTGCTGCCGCTCCTCCCGAACTGGGTGGCCTCCTTCGGCCGACGCTGGACTCCGCAGGCTGGCTGGTAAGAAGCTTCTCTCCTTCTCTCCCCGTACTGCTACCGATCCTTTGTTGCACCGTGTACTGGTGAGTTCGAACGTAACTCGTCGCCAGTGTAAAGTATGCGACTATACTTAATACAATAATGAGGAGACAGCTTGGAAGGGTTTAACTTAGGTCTTTACTTCATACCAACAGGCGGGAACTGAGGGGAGATCAGTACCCACAGTACTATTTATACCCCTATGGCCAGGAGTGGTACTACGGTATCACTACGCCCTACAAAGTAGTGCTGCCCTGGCCATAGGTTTAAAGTAACATACATATTACATACACAACAGGAGGCACATCAGGCAAGACCATGGCTGCATACAGTAAGGGCTATTCACCTATGGGAGGCACATCAGGCAAGACCATGGCTGTATACTAACTCAGGCGCTGTCCTTTTTCTTGCAGGGCAAGTTATCTCATAATAGGAGACAACAGCAATGGACAGGTGGAGGGCGGCCTCAGCTGCAACCCCTCAGCGATCTTGAGGCGTGCGTCCACAGGATTGTGGCAAGCCGGGTGATTGGTCCCGTCGCCACTGGAGAGGCTGACCCTGTTCTGGACAGCAATGGTAAGGTCATCACCTTTATTTCCTCTCTCCTTCCACTTGTCCCTCACAACACCAGCATTTGACACTTTCAATCCAACTTACTAAATCGCTGCACTCATTCCTTCCTTACTGCCCCCCTGTCCTCATGCTAAAGCCACTCTTGTACCTCCCTGCTTTCAGATGGTGATTCACCAGCTGAGGAGACGGGCCCTCAAGCTGCCACTGGGAGTGAAGCTGCAGGCGAGGAGGAAGATGAAGCCGGAGCATCAGTGCCACCCTCTGCCAAGGAAGCCCATGCCCACACTGGGAACACACCTTCCCTGGAGGGGAGCAGGGGGGAAGGGTCTGATGAGGGTGAAGCTCCAGGACCCAGCGGGCTGCAGCAACGCGATGGGGGTAGGGAAGCTTCGGGGCCTTCTCCCCGGAGGGAGAGTAGGCCAGCGAGTCCTGCTGCACTGGATGCAAAGGAGGAGTGGGTCCTCGCTGAAATGAACACCCAGGCGGTGGACATGCACACTGAGCTCATGGGTGCAGTGGGAAGGGTGCCCGAATGCATTGAATCACTGGCAAGGAGTGTGGAGCACTTTGCTGTAGCACACGCGGATGCCACGCTAAAGCTTAGTGCTGCAATTCAGTCACTGGCTGCCATGATCCCATCTCAGACTGCTCTCATGCAGACGCAGATTGAGGCCACGCAAGCACTGACTGCTGCCATCGTCGCTGGACACATTTCCCCGGGTCTCTCACCGCGCCGCAGCAGGCCAGCAATCTGTGCTCCAGCATGTTGCTCCAGATGCTGACGTGCTGCCCCGTGGGAGTGCCACTGTGTCGGTCGAGCAGAGAGTTGCTGTCCTCTCTCAAGATGACAGCATTCCTGCTGCCACCACTGTCACTTCTCCATTGCACTTGCCACTGCCTGTAAGCCAGACTGCTGCCGTCCATGCAGAGTTGGTGCAATCTGCAGCCGGGCCCTCCAGGCCCAGAACTGGTCGAGGCCGTCCTTCAAGGGCATCTGCAGTCTCAGGTTCTGACAATCAGCAGCCTTGCTGCAGCCACTGGGGTCCCATTACGGAGGAGCAGTAGGGTGGGAAGGGGGGAAGTGCGCAAGGGAAGGAGATCACCCTCGAAGGGCAAAAGGTAGGAGGTGTGACAAAATGTTGGTCAATTTTTTATTAAAGGCCGAGGTTCATGTTCAAACTTTTGTTTAGTGTTTTGGACATTGTCTCCAGGTTGTGAGAACCAGTTATGTTAATTACTGTTTTTTTGTATTTATTTCTATTAGTTTGTCATGAGGAAATGACACACACAGAGTTTATAAAATAAATAAGTTTTTGTATTCAAAATTTACACGTTTGCCCTTTGGAATCATTGCTGCCTTGGCCGGCTTAGGGGTTGCAGGTTGGTTTCATTCATATTGTTCTCAATGGCAGGAGCCATTGACGTAAGAAAACTACTAGGCACTTGGTCTAAGTATTAAACAAGGCTTTAATCAACTGTTTTTCAACATGGAGATCTAGTTGTGTCCTTCACTAGTTCCTGTTAAGGAATGTCCTGAGCAAGCTGGGCCCATGCCCGAGTATTTATACTCTCCCTAGACAGTGCCACCGGCAGGCTGCCCAGTATCATTTCATAAGTCATTTCCACATGACTCAGAGCAGCGGCGGCAGGCGGGCGGACCTGCGAGGGAACGAGGCGGCTGAGCGGCGGCAGTTAAAAAGCGGCTCCGAGACCAGGTAGGCCTCAGAGCAGCGGTGGCACGCGGGCGGACCTGCGAGGGAACGAGGCGGCTGAGCGGCGGCAGTTAAAAAGCGGCTCCGAGACCAGGTAGGCTTACTAATCTGCAGTCTCCGAGCTCAGAGGGAGGGAGAGAAATAAAAAGTAATCGAAGTGTGACGTCACCAGAAAGCAGGTAAGTGATTGGTTGGTGAGAATTTCTCTCTTTTTAAACTTTAGCTCTGTGGTTTATAGTTACTAAGGTCTCTCTGGTGTAGCGGGGACTGTTGGTAAACCATTTAACTGTAGTGTAATTGGTGGGATTGATTTGATTTAATTTAATTTCAATTAATTAAAGGGTAAGTCAGGGCAGGACAACCCGGCCACATGGTATGCTCCTCCTGCGCTATGTTGGAACTCAGGGACACTTCCTGTGTCCCTGACAACTATGTGTGCAGGAAGTGTATCCAGCTGCAGCTACTGACAGACCGCATTGTGGCGCTGGAGCTGCGATTGGATGCATACTGGAGCGTTCACGATGCTGAGGACGTTGTGAATAGTACGTTTAGGGAGTTGGACACACCGCAGGTAGAGGTTGGACAGGCAGAAAGGGAAGGCGCAGGCAGGTAGTGCAGGGGTCCCCTGTGGACATCCCCCTCTCAAACAGATACACCACTTTGAGTACTGTTGGGGGGGATGGGTTATCAGAGGAAGGCAGCAGCAGCCAACTTCCTGGCACCAGGGGTGTCTCTGCTGCACAGGACGGGAGGAAAAAGAGGGGTAGAGCTATAGTAATAGGGGATTCTATTGTAAGGGGAATAGATAGGCGTTTCTGCGGCCGCAAACAAGACTCCAGGATGGTGTGTTGCCTCCCTGGTGCAAGGGTCAAGGATGTCTCAGAGCGGCTGCAGAACATTTTGGAAGGGGAGGGTGAACAGCCAGTTGTCGTGGTGCATATAGGCACCAACGATATAGGTAAAAACTGGGATGAGGTCCTAAAAGCTGAGTATAGGGAGTTAGGAGGTAAATTAAAAAATAGGACCTCAAAGGTAGTAATCTCAGGATTGCTACCAGTGCCACGTGCTAGTCAGAGTAGAAATAGAAGGATATTTCAGATGAATACGTGGCTAGAGGAATGGTGCAACGGGGAGAGATTCAAGTTCCTGGGACATTGGAACCGGTTCTGGGGGAGGTGGGACCAGTTCAAACCGGACGGTTTGCACCTGGGCAGGACTGGAACTGATGTCCTAGGGGGAGTGTTTGCTAGTGCTCTGGGGGAGGGTTTAAACTAAGATGGCAGGGGGTTGGGAACCTGAGCAGGGGGACAGAGGAAAGGGAAACAAGGATAAAAGCAAAAGAAAGGAAGGAGAAAAACAAAAGTGGCAGTCAGAGAAATCAACTGTTTAAATCAAACATGGCCACAGTAAATAATAATTCTAATAGGTCTAAGAGCGTTAAAAAAAAATAAGCCTGAAGGCTTTGTGTCTTAATGCGAGGAGCATTCGTAATAAGGTGGATCAATTGGCTGTGCAAATAGAGGTAAACGAATATGATTTGGTTGGGATTACGGAAACGTGGCTCAAGGATGGCCAAGGCTGGGAACTCAACATCCAGGGGTATTCGATATTCAGGAAAGATAGGCAAAAAGGAAAGGGAGGTGGGGTAGCATTACTGGTTAAAGAAGGGATTAACAATTGTAAGGAAGGATATTAGCTCTGATGATGTGGAATCTGTATGGGTGGATTTGAGAAATACCAAGGGGCAGAAAACATTAGTGGGAGTGGTATATAGACCTCCAAACAGATGGCATTAAAAGGGAAATTAAAGAAGCGTGCAATAAGGTCACAGCAGTCATCATGGGTGACTTTAATCTACATATAAATTGGGCTAACCAAATTAGTAACAATACTGTGGAGGAGGAATTCCTGGAGTGTTTACGGGATGGTTTCCTTGACCAATATGTCGAGGAACCAACCAGAGATCAGGCCATCTTAGACTGGGTATTATGTAACGAGAAAGGATTAATTAGCAATCTTGTTGTACGAGGCCCCTTGGGTCGGCGCGATCATAATATGATCGAATTCTTCATTAAGATGGAGAATGAAGTAGTTGACTCAGAGACTAGGGTCCTAAATTTAAATAAAGGAAGCTACGATGGTCTGAGGCGCGAGTTGGGTAGGATTGATTGGGGAATGTCACTGAAAGGGTTGACGGTGGATGGGCAATGGCAAATATTCAAAGACCGCATGGATGAACGACAGAATTTGTTCATCCCAGTTTGGCATAAAAATAAAACAGAAAAGGTGACTCAACCGTGGCTAACAAGGGAAATTAGGGATAGCATAAGATCCAAGGAGAGCACATATAAATTGGCCAGAAAAAGCAATAATCCTGAGGATTGGGAGCAATTTAGGATTGAACAAAGGAGGACAAAGGGATTAATTAAGAAGGGGAAAATAGAATATGAGAGTAAGCTCGCAGGGAACATAAAAACTGACAGTAAAAGCTTTTACAGATATGTGAAGAGAAAAGATTGGTGAAGTCAAGCGTAGGTCCCTTGCAGTCAGAATCAGGGGAATTTATAATGGGGAACAAAGAAATGGCAGAACAACTAAATACATATTTTGGTTCTGTCTTCACAAAGGAGGACACAAATAACCTCCCAGAGATGCCGGGGAACATAGGGTCTGATGAAAGGGAGGAACTGAAAGAAATCAGTATTTGTAGGGAAATGGTGTTAGGGAAATTGATGGGATTGAAGGCCGATAAATCCCCAGGGCCTGATAATCTACATCCTAGGGTACTTAAGGAAGTGGCCCCAGAAATAGTAGATGCATTGCTAATCATCTTCCAACATTCGATGGAATCTGGAACAGTACCCATGGATTGGAGGGTAGCTAATGTTACCCCACTAGTCAAAAAAGATGGTAGAGAGAAAACGGGGAATTACGGACTGGTAAGCCTGACATTGGTAGTGGGGAAAATGCTAGAGTCCATTATAAAAGATGTAATAGCAGAGCACTTGGAAAACAGTGACAGGATTGGACAAAGTCAACATGGATTCACAAAAAGTAAATCGGGCTTGACTAATCAACTGGAATTTTTTGAGGATGTAACTAGTAAAATAGATAAGGGAGAACCAGCGGATGTGGTGTATTTGGACTTTCAGAAGGCCTTCGATAAGGTCCTGCATAAGAGATTAGCGTGTAAAGTTAAGGCACAGGGGATTGGGGGCAAGGTATTGACTTGGATAGAGAACTGGTTGGCAGACAGAAAGCAGAGTTGGAATAAATGGGTCTTTTTCCAAGTGGCAGGCAGTGACTAGTGGGGTACCGCAGGGATCGGTCCTTGGACCCCAGCTAATCACAATATATATTAATGATCTAGACAAGGGAACTAGATGTAATATCTCCAAATTTGCAGACGACACAAAGCTGGGTGGGCGTGTGTGCTGTGAGGAGGATGTCGAGAAACTCCAGGATGATTTGGAGATGTTGGGTAATTGGGCAGAAACATGGCAGATGCAATATAACGTGGATAAATGTGAGGTTGTCCACTTTGGTGGCAAAAACAGGAAGGCAGATTATTATCTAAATGACAATAGATTGGGAGAAGGGGAAGTGCATCGAGACCTGGGTGTCCTTGTGCACCAGTCGCTGAAGGTAAACATGCAGGTGCAGCAGGCGGTTAAGAAGGCAAATGGTATGCTGGCCTTCGTAGTGAGAGGGTTTGAGTACAGGAACAAGGATGCCTTGCTGCAGTTGTACAGGGCCTTGGTGAGACCACATCTTGAGTATTGTGTGCAGTTTTGGTCGCCTTATCTGAGGAAGGATGTTCTTGCCATGGAAGGAGTTCAGTGAAGATTCATCAGGCTGATTACCTGGGATGGCAGGAATGACGTATGAGGAGAGATTGGGTCGATTGGGCTTGTACTCGCTGGAGTTTAGAAGAATGAGAGGTGATCTCATTGTAACTTATGAAATTCTGACAGGACTGGACAGACTAGATGCAGGAAGGATGTTCCCGATGGTTGGGGAGTCCAGAACCAGGGGACACCATCTAAGGATAAAGGGTAGGCCATTTAGGACAGAAATGAGGAGGAATTTCTTCACCTAGAGAGTGGTGAACCTGTGGAACTCTCTACCACAGAAGGCGGTGGAGGCCAGTTCATTAAATATAGTCAAGAAGGAGTTGGATATATTTCTTAAGGCTAAAGGGATGAAGGGGTATGGGGAGAAGGCAGGGACCGGGTACTGAATTTGGGTGATCAGCCATGATCGCACTGAATGGCGGAGCAGGCTCGAGGGGCCAAATGGCCTACTCCTGCTCCTATCTTCTATGTTTCTATGTTTCTATGAATGACAAGATTCATGTCATTCTTCCCGCCTGAAAGATTGGAAGTCCGGCGGCTTCCTTCTATCGAATTAATCGGACTAAGAATAGACGCAGTCATTTGGATCTCCATTGGAGGCCGGAAGGCACATCTCCTCGGAACGTGTTTTGGTCCCAGGGTCGCTTGGTTTGTACCGGCGGGCTCGCAGCGCCCATGTCGCCTTGATCGACCTGAGGGGGACTGGGGAGATCATGGCTCCGGGTGCGGGCCCCCACAGGCGCAGAGCTGGCTTCACCCTGCTCAGTAGCCCTGGCTTCGGGTGGCCATCCCGCGGGGAGCGCTCTGTTCCCCGGGTTGATCCGGAGGAATAGCTGGCAGATCCATTGACGTCCCAGGTAGGGCATCATCCTCAGAGGAGCGCAGAGTATTGGCATCATTAATGCGGATCCCACTATCGATTGGGTCCGTGGGACCGGTTGGGTGGGGAGCCAGATCCCGAAGTGACATTGTGGATTCCCGGCCATCAGGGTACCGCACATGCGCGTACGAGGGATTGACATCCGTCAGTTCCACTTCGTCGATGAGGGGATCACTCTTAGAGGATCGGACGAATCTTTGGAGCAATACAGGGCCAGGAGCTGCCAACCATGATGGTAGGGACGTCCCATGAGTGGAGCGACGCTGGAACCCGAAGAATCGTTCATGATGAATAGCATTGGTAGATGTAGAAAGAAGAGACCTTTTGGAATGCAATGCGTCAGGGAGCATAGTTTCCTACTGCTGGTCTGATAGGTTGTGTGACCTCAGTGCAAGACGAACAGCGTTCCAAACAATGGCGTTGTATCTCTCAACCTGTCCATTTCCAATTGGATGATATAGTGTTGTTTTAATTGTGGCAATTCCCCATTGGGAAAGATAACTTTTGAGTTCGCTTTTGTAGGAATTAACAGCGGGGTTGGGGTTATTGTCTCTGGCCAGTCAGAAGCCTCTGAGCTGCTCCAGGGACCCCTGTGTGGTTTTGAAGCGCTCCCATATTCCTGGTTCTGACCGCCGGACTTATTCGGTAACGATGTAGACAGAAAAACGCTGAGACTCATGGTTTGGGTGCAAAACAGATCAGTATTTATTGGATCAAAAAGAAAGAAACAACTTAAAATGGAATCGATACAACACTTATGCCTGGTACAGCACTTTTGCTTAATGCAATACACTCAGTGTCCACTAGAGCGCTCTTTGCTCAGTGCAACACTCCTTTAATAAAATACAGCACTTTTAAATACAGCCACTCAGTGTCCACTGGAGCACTTCCCTGCTCAGTGCAACACTCCTTTATTAAAATATACAGCACTTTTAAATACAGCCACTCAGTGTCCACTGGAGCACTTCTCTGCTCAGTGCAACACTCCTTTATTTAAATACAGCACTTTTAAATACAGCCACTCAGTGTCCACTGGAGCACTTCTCTGCTCAGTGCAACACTCCTTTATTTAAATACAGCACTTTTAAATACAGCCACTCAGTGTCCACTGGAGCACTTCTCTGCTTAGTGCAACACCGTCTTACTTAAATAGGGGGGGAGAAACGGACATAACGAGGGAAAATCGACTAAAATCACAGTTCTAACAGAATTCCCACTTAATTCCCACCCCTATACCTTGTGGTAAACCACTTTTACCGTTCACTATCGTTACACTATAGTTATCACTGTTAGATCGTTTCCCTATAGTTATCACTGTTCACATTGTTGTATCACTGTACGAGGTCGCCTCTTGTCACGCTGCTATACCTGGGCTGACCACTGCCGACTCCGCCCATGGCTCCACCTACCGGCCCAGGTATAAAGGTGGTCGACTGGCTGGTATTCCTCCTTCTTGGATCCGATCACCCACGAGGGTGGGCTCTGTTATTTAGTCAATAAAAACCTATAGTTACTTTCTTAACTCGTCGCTTTTCATTGGACGAATTGATAGGTATATCAATTTTATTGACTACATTTTAAAATGTCGTCACTTGAGCAGCCAAACAACCAGCCAACGGAGCAGCCAAACGACCAGCCAGACGCCCAGCTACAACAGCCACAGCAGCCGGCTTGGCTGCGAGCCCTCAAACCACCGTACCTGGATCTAAACCCACAAGCAACAAACGCAGCCCTCGACTTCAAACACTGGCTGTGCTGCTTCGAATCCTACCTGGAAGAATCCGGCATCCCTCAGAGATCCAAATTAAGAGTTCTGACCGCCCAAGCGAGCCCTAAAGTATACGCACTCATCCAGGACATTACTACTTACGAGGCCGCTATCAACCTACTGAAACAGCAGTACCGGAGCCCAGTAAATTCCATGTATGCCAGGCACCTCCTAAGATCCCGCCCGCAACAGCCAGGAGAGTCTGTAGCTGAATTTTTACGGGCACTACGAACACTCGGCAGGGACTGTGACTTTAAAGCAGTACCGGCTGCAGAAAACACTGAAGATAACATCCGCGATGCCTTCGTGAAAGGCCTTCGGTCCGACTACTCACGGCAGAGACTGCTGGAATCAAAGGACCTCGACCTGAACACAGCTGCAGCCTTGGCCTACTCCCTAGAAGTGACCCAGCGGGACCTCGAGGTGTATTCCAGGTACAGTTCGCGACTCTGGGACTCGGGCCCGACCCCGACCGCAATACCCCTCGTAGCGCCGCCCCCGGGACCTACCTCAGCGTTGGCGTCCCGGACCCGATCGGGACCGCCACCCCCGGTACCGGCTGCGACTTCGGACCCCCGCGACCGGGCCGCCGGCTGCTTCTTCTGTGGGCAGGCGAAACACCCGAGGTCGCGCTGCCCAGCCAAAAACGCGACGTGCTCCAGCTGCCTGAAGAAAGGCCACTTCGCGAAGGCCTGCAGAGGGAGAGCAGCAGAGGCCAGCAGTGCCTCATGCGAACTGTGGGGGCGGCCATCTTCTATCAAGGCCACAGATGAGCAATGGGGCGGCCATCTTTGATCCAGGCAACCGACGCCAGCAGTGCCTCATGTGGGTTGTGGGGGCAGCCATCTTCTCCGCCATTTTGCCCCACCTCGTGGGCGCCTCCATTTTACCCACCACGCTCGACCGCCACCTTACCTCCAGACCTGACGACCGCTTCACCTACAGACTACAGCGACCCGCTCAGCCACACACTAGCCTCCGTCACACTAGACCAAGCTCCCCCGCATCAGCTGTCCAAGTCAATGATGGACATCAAAGTAGACGGCCACGCCACGACCTGCCTGTTCGACAGCGGAAGCACGGAGAGCTTCATACATCCAGACACGGTGAGCCACTACTCCCTCACTGTCCAGCCAACGCGCAACCGGATCTCGATGGCATCGAGGTCCCACGCCACAGACATCAGCGGCTACTGTGTTGTGACCCTGTCGGTTAAGGGCACGGAGTATAAAAACTTTAAACTCCTCGTCCTGCCCCAGCTATGCGCTGCCGTCCTACTCGGGCTGGATTTTCAATCCCACCTCCAAAGCGTCACTCTAGCATACGGTGGACCCCTCCCCCCGCTCACAGTCGACAACCAGCAGCCTTTAAATCGCCCACCGCGTAACACCTGCGGCCTATCCACCCTCAAGGTCCCGCCACCTTCCCTGTTCGCTAACTTCACCCCCGACTGCAAACCCGTCGCTACCAAGAGCAGGCGGTACAGCGCCGGGGACAGAGCTTTCATTAGCTCTGAGGTGCAGCATCTCCTAAGGAGGGCATCATCAAGGGGAGCAGCAGCCCCTGGCGTGCCCAGGTTGTAGTCGTTAAGACCGGCAATAAAAACCGCCTGGTCATCGACTACAGCCAAACCATAAACCGGTACACCCAGCTGGACGCATACCCCCTTCCCCGCATATCTGATATGGTCAATCAGATTGCTCAATACCGGGTATTCTCTACCATCAACCTTAAGTCGGCCTACCACCAACTCCCTATCCGCCCCGAGGACCGCCAGTATACCGCCTTCGAGGCGAATGGCCGCCTCTACCACTTCCTTAGGGTCCCCTTCGGCGTCACCAACGGGGTTTCGGTCTTCCAAAAGGAGATGGACCGGATGGTTGACCAGAACGGGCTGCAAGCCACGTTCCCCTAACTAGATAACGTCACCATCTGCGGCCGCGACCGGCAAGACCATGACGCTAATCTGGAAAGATTCCTCCGTACGGCCCAACGGCTGAACCTCACCTACAATAAGGAGAAATGTGTGTTTAACACCTCGCGCCTTGCCATCCTCGGCTGCGTAGTAGAGAACGGAATCATCGGCCCCGATCCCGAAAGAATGCGTCCCCTCATGGAGCTACCCCTTCCCCACTGTCCAAAGGCGCTGAAGAGAACCCTGGGGCTCTTCGCCTACTATGCCCAATGGGTGCCGAATTATGCGGACAAAGCCAGACCCCTCATGAAGTCCACCTCCTTCCCCCTTACGGAAGAAGCGCGCGCGGCCTTCTCCCTCATCAGGGGAGACATTGCTAAGGCCACTATGCACGCAGTGGATGAGTCCATCCCCTTCCAAGTGGAGAGCGATGCATCCGACTTCGCCCTAGCCGCTACCCTCAACCAGGAGGGGAGACCAGTGGCCTTCTTCTCAAGGACCCTACAGGGCCCTGAGATCCGACACTCTTCGGTCGAGAAGGAGGCCCAGGCGAATGTGGAGGCGGTACGCCGCTGGAGGCATTACCTCGCAGGCAAGCGATTTACCCTCCTCACCGACCAGCGTTCGGTCGCTTTTATGTTTAATAACAAGCTGAGGGATAAAATCAAGAACGACAAGATCTTGAGGTGGAGAATCGAGCTATCCACCTACGATTATGATATCTTGTACCGGCCTGGTAAGCTGAACGAACCCCCTGACGCTCTATCGCGAATTACATGCGCCAACGCGCAAATTGATAGACTTCAGACCCTCCACAACGACCTCTGCCACCCCGGGGTCACCAGGCTTTACCACTTCATTAAGGCCCGCAACCTGACCTACTCCATCGAGGAGGTCAGGACCATGACCAGGAACTGCCAGACCTGTGCCGAGTGCAAACCGCACTTCTTTAGGCCGGACAGAGCAAGCCTGATCAAGGCCACCCGCCCCTTCGAGCGCTTGAGCATCGATTTTAAGGGGCCCCTCCCGTCCTCTGACCGTAATGTGTACTTCCTCAACATTGTTGATGAGTACTCCCGTTTCCCCTTTGCCTTCCCCTGCCCAGACATGACCAGCACCACGGTCGTTAAATGCCTGAACGACCTCTTTGCCTTGTTCGGGTTCCCAAACTATATACATAGTGACCGGGGCGCCTCCTTCATGAGTGAGGAACTCCGTCAGTTCCTGCTAGCGAGAGGCATCGCCACTAGCAGGACCACCAGCTACAACCCCCGAGGGAACGGCCAGGTGGAAAGAGAGAACGCGACGGTATGGAAGGCCGTCCTCTTAGCCTTAAAGTCTAAGGGCCTCCCAACCTCTCGCTGGCAGGAGGTCCTCCCGGCGGCGCTGCATTCCACCCGGTCACTACTTTGCACTGCCATTAACGCCACCCCCCATGAACGAATGTTTGTTTTCCCCAAGAAGTCGACTACGGGAACCACGCTACCAACCTGGCTGACCTCTCCGGGGCCTGTCTTGCTGCGAAAGCACGTGAGGGCCCATAAAACGGACCCCCTGGTCGAGAGGGTGAACCTCCTGCACGCCAACCCCCAGTACGCCTACGTGGCATACCCAGACGGGCGGGAGGACACAGTCTCCTTACGAGACCTCGCACCCTCGGGCACTCCGGAGACACCACCGCTACCCCCCCCCACCACCCCCCCAATTCCAGCCCAGGTAGACGGTACGCCGGAACCCCAAGAGCCTTCGCCTACCTCGCAGACGCCAGCATTAACACCGGAGAACGCAACACCACCGCTGCGACGATCAGACAGGCTTACGAGGCCTCCGGACAGACTGACATACCAGAACTGGTAGTACACTTCACCCCGCCTGACTCAAATCTAAACAAGGGGTGAATGTGGTAAACCACTTTTACCGTTCACTATCGTTACACTATAGCTATCACTGTTAGATCGTTTCCCTATAGTTATCACTGTTCACATTGTTGTATCACTGTACGAGGTCGCCTCTTGTCACGCTGCTATACCTGGGCTGACCACTGCCGACTCCGCCCATGGCTCCACCTACCGGCCCAGGTATAAAGGTGGTCGACTGGCTGGTATTCCTCCTTCTTGGATCCGATCACCCACGAGGGTGGGCTCTGTTATTTAGTCAATAAAAACCTATAGTTACTTTCTTAACTCGTCGCTTTTCATTGGACGAATTGATAGGTATATCATACCTATCCTAAGTTGCCTTGTAAAGGCCAGAAAAATATATGCTCACCAATGAACATGCCTTCTCTGTGCCCTGCGATCTTTGATCTTCACTGCCCCGAAGTAAAAACACCCCAGTATTTTAAAAGTAAACTGCTGGCGTTCCACTTCTTCAGGCAGACTCCCACGTTGTAGAGAGCATGGAGGCGAGGCCACAGAGAGAGAGAGATGGCTTCTGAGAAGCTATCTTTTATACCCCAATTTGGGGCCAAAATGATCCCGCCCAGATCCGGATGTATCTGGGCTAAAATAAAAGTGATCCAAGCTGCCCCATTGTCTAGGATGGGTTTGGATGAATTACTCATTCATTTAAACTGTTCCTTTTCTCAGTTTAAATGTGTCAATTTTCTTGATTGCTTGAGTAAATAGCCTTGAAGGTATTGTAAACAGAAAGTCATTGTCCTTGTGGTCAGACTGAAACCAGTCTCAAGTGGTTAATCCTTTGTGTGTAGCAGTTTTTATAAACACATCGATTATCTCTGCAGGGAGGGGAAACTCCCTGAACTGCCTTTGATTGGCAGTCTGGTCAGCCATCTTTGATCTTCACCTTTTTCACAGACACACACACCAGCTGCCTTTTCAAGTCCTTTGTCTTTTGCCATGCGGTCTGGCAGCCATTTTGATCCCCTGGATTTTTAAAGGTGTATTACCCAGGTATTCTTTAATCAAAAATTAATCTTCAGAACTGTAGGTAATTTTGAAATTATTGCGAAATCCTACACTTGACATGAAGGAGGGACCCCGATCAGAGTGGATGAAATTGGCCATACCGCAAAGGGAAAAGACCTGACTGAGGCATTTGATCACTGTGGAAGTAAGCATATTGGGACAGGGGAAAGCAAATGGAAAGCGTGAATATTCGTCCACCATAGTAAACAAGTAGGTGTTTCGCGTTAAGGCAATGGCCGTTTAAAGTCAATGCTGAGTCGCTGCATAGGCTGTGTAGCATGTATGAGCGAGCCAACCGAGAGATGGAAGAATTGCGGTTTTAAGCCTGCGCAAATTCTACAAGTGGAGCATGTTCTTTTCACGTCTTCCGTAGAAAATGGGAAATTTTTAGATCACACAAAGTGCAACATACGGGTAACGCCAGGATGGCACAAGTCAGTATGAAGATCCGTAAGAGTCAAAGTTGACATGGAAGAGCAGAATGCATGCGTGAGGGTATCTGGGGCCACATTCTCTTTGCTGGGTTGATAATGTATGGTGTAGCCAAAGGCAGCCAATTCCATCCTCCAGAGCTGTATTTTGTTATTCTTGACCTTAGTGCGTTTCCGGTTATCCAGCATAAAGGCCACAGAGTGCTGATCAGTTATAAGCATGAAATGGCGACGAGCGAGAAAATGACTCCATTTATGTACTGCTTCGATGATAGCCGTAGCCTCCTTCTCGACAGGAGGATAACGGAGCTCGCTACCCTGCAAAGTTCTGGACAGAAATGCAACGGGTCGACCACCTTGATTCAAGGTAGCCGAGATCGCCACCTCCGATGCATCACACTCGACCACGAAAGGGAGATTTTCACCGATGGAATGAAGCGTGGATTTTTCCAGTTGTTGCTTGAGGAGGTCAAAAGCTGAAATAGCCATTGCGTCCAACGGAAATTACTTTGCGTGAAGCAGGGGCTGGATCTTGTCGGAAAAGTGGGCTATCCATTTCGCATAATAGGCAAACATGCCGAGGGCCTGACGAAGAGAGCTGAGATTCATAGGAGGAGGGAGCTCCTGAAGCGGATGAAGTCGCTCCGGATCCGGTTTGATGACACCATTGCCCACCCAGTAGCCAAGGATGTTGACTGATGGTATTGATTTCACAGATTTGGACTCATTTAAGGTTAAGTTGTGATGATGGAGAATGTCAAGAAATTTCTGGAGGTTGGCATCATGCTCCTTCTCGTCATGACCAGCAATGGTGATATTATCCGGATATGGAAAAGTGTCCATTAAGTTCTCCTGTTTGACTAGGCTGTCCATTGCCCATTGAAAGATGGCCACCCCATTGGTGACCCCAAATGGAAGGCGACAAAACTGGTAAAGCCGACCTTTGGCCTCAAAGGCCGTATACTTTTTGTCAGAGTCCTTTAACGGTACTTGATGGTATGCGCTCTTTAAGTCAAAAGTTGAAAATACCCTGTAGTTGGCAAGGTTATTGACCATGTCATTGATGCGTGGTAGTGGGTAGGCATCCAGGTCGGTGCAAAGACATTTCTTGTGTTGCTTCAGAGGATTTTTAACAACAACGACTTGAGCCCGCCAGGAAGATGAACATGGCTCAGTGACACCGTCAGCTAGAAGGCGAGAGATTTCTGCCTTGATAAAGGATAGAACATCTTGGCTGAAACGTCGTGATTTAGTGACTATGGGCTTACATCGGGGGGAAAGATTGGCAAACAAGGAGGGCTCGTTGAGCGAAGCCGCCGAAAGCGCACAAAACAGTACTTTGGAAATAGTAAGCTCCGGCTTTGGCCCTCCAAACTCGAAAGTGAGTCTTTTGTGTTGTTTCTGGAAATCCTGTCCCAGGAGCACATCACTGCATAGGTTTTTGAGCACCCCGAGCCAGGTGGAAAAATAAGTGCGGCCATTGAGAATAAGGTCAACAAGACAAAAGTCGGAAGAGTTGGTGGTCAGTGTCGTAAGTGCCATTACAAGTTCCCTGTCTGAGGGGTAAATACGCAGTTTTAACTTACTGACAGCCCGCTCACTGATGAAGCTGTCAGAGCTACATGAGTCGATTAATGCACTCAAAATGTGTCCATTTACCGAAACCCTCGTGGCTGCATGGGCCAGGCTTTGGGTAACAACAGCTGTAACACTAATAGTGGCTCTTGGGGGAGGAGCAGTTTTATGGATAGAAACTGTAACACTAGTAGTGGCTCTTGGGGGAGGAGCAGTTTTATAGATAGCAGCTGCAGCACTAGTAGAGGCTCTTGACCGGCATACTTTAGAAAAGTGACCTTCTTACTGCAATGATTGCAGATTGCATTACGAGCAGGACAACATTTCCTATAATGGAATGCACCTCCACAGAAGAAACACTTCTTTTTAGATTGCCAAGATGCCACTAGGGTAGGGTCGTCATCAGTGAGGGTTTCCGCCTGAGGCTTACCGGGGGCGTCACTAAAAGTGGCAGCAGCAGTCCATGCATATGGTAAAAAATAGGCATCTGAATTTTTTTGAGCTAAGTCCAGAGAATATGCCTGGTTATAGGCAGCTTGTAACCCGAGGGTTTTATTCTCCAACAGACGCTGGCATATGAGGGGAAAAGCAATTCTGTTAATAAAAGAGTCACAAATTAATTCCTCCCAGTACTGCTCAGCTGAGACAGCTTTAAGGTTACAATCTTTGCTGAGCCTGCGAAGCTCTTGAAGGAATTCGTCAAGTGATACCCTGGGTTGTTGTTGAGTTGTGGCCAGTAGGTGCCGAGTAAAAATTTCATTTGGGGCCTTAACATATAGTTGCTGTAGTGTTTGGATAGCAGAGTCATAGTCTACACAGTCTTCGATAAAGTCAAACACATGAGGGGATACATAATTGGCAAGCATTCGTATCTTATTAGGAACATTCTCACCACACTCCTCGAGGAAGTTGCTGAAGGTACGATGCCAGTGTTTCCATACCTTAGCAGCTGTAAGTGAATTCGGGTCCAGGTCGAGATGGGTGGGTCTGAGTAGTTTTTCCATGATGGATTGATTACTACATCCGAGTTCCCTTCTACAGTTTGAATCATAGCTGTCTGTTCCCAAATCACTCAGAGCGTGGAGCGGGTTGCAGTTGATTAAATTGACGTAAGAAAACTACTAGGCACTTGGTCTAAGTATTAAAAAATGCTTTAATCAACTGTTTTTCAACATGGAGATCTAGTTGTGTCCTTCACTAGTTCCTGTTAAAGAATGTCCTGAGCAAGCTGGGCCCATGCCCGAGTATTTATACTCTCCCTGGTCAGCGCCACCAGCAGGCCGTCCAGTATAATTTCATAAGTCATTTCCACATGAATGACAAGATTCATGTCAGCCATTTCCTCAGCAGGGGCCTAGAAACGGCTTACTATCAGCCGTTGATGGACTGCCCTTCCAGTTTCAACATTGTGGGCCTCCCTCCCGCCTTGGTGCTGCTGATGATCATCCTCCTCCTCTTCCTCCTCCTCTTGGTCTTCCTCCTCCTCCGGTGGTGCTCCAAGGCCTGGTGGCATTGGCTGGGTCCTGAGGATTGCCAGGTTATGCAGCATGCAGCACACAACTATGAAGAGGGAGACTCGCTCAGGCGTGTACTGCAGGGCTCCTCCTGAGTGGTCCAGACAGCGGAACCGTTGCTTGAGCACGACGATTGTGTGCTCAGCGATGTTCCTGGTGGCGAGATGGCTCTCATTGTACCGCAGCTCAGCAGGGGTGTTGGGGGTACGGAGCGGTGTCATCAGCCAGGTGCACAGTGGATAACCCTTGTCCCCGAGAAGCCAACCACTTGGGTGATGCGGTGCCTGGAAATGTTCTGCCAAAGCAGTCTGGCGCAGAATGAATGCATCGTGGCTGCTGCCAGGATAGCGGGCATTGACAGCGAGTATCAGCCGTCTGTAGTCACAGACCAACTGGACGTTTAAGGAGTGGAATCCCTTTCGGTTGCGGAAATCCTCTGCATTCTCATGCGGTGCACGCAATGCCACATGCATGCAGTCAATGGCGCCCTGCACCATGGGGAAGCCCACTATCCTCGCAAAGCCCAATGCACATTCATGCTGTTTGGCCCAGGTCATTGGGAAAGAGATGTACCGTCGTCTCCTTTTATAGAGGGCATTTGTGACCTGACGGATGCAGCAATGGACCGCGAACTGGGTGATATTGGCGATGTCACCAGTAGCTGCTTGAAAGGAGCCGGTGGCATAAAAGTTTAGAGCCACTGTGATCTTCACTGCCACCAACAGAGACGTCCTGGTCCTCAGTTGGGGCTGCAGATCTGGCTGCAGCAGCTGGTAGAGCTCAGTGACCACCTCCTTGCTGAAGCGCAGCCTTCGTAAACACTGCTCCTCAGACATATTAATGTAGGAGAATTGTTGGCGAAATACCCTGGGAGGGTAAGGTCTCCTGTACAGAGGCCTATTGGCCCTCCTCCATCTGGCCATGATTGCCACTCTCTCTCTGTGTCTCTGTGGCCTCCAAATTGGCAGGCGCAAGACGACGCCCCCAATCAGTGCAGCCCCCATAGTCTCTTGGCAATCAAAGTAATGAAGGTCAAAAACAAAAGTACCTGCAAAGTGATGCTCAGCCGCCAAAACTACTTCACACAGCGTTGGCTCTATGCAGAAGTCTCTCCTTGTCTCTCTCAGAATCTCTCTCTCTGTCAGAATGAGTGGTGCAAAAATGTCTACCGCAGAAAAAGCCAGGAAGAGGCTGCGTTTAAATAGCGCCCCCCCCAGCCCCACAGCGACTGGGAAACATTCCAGTTTACCTGTCATTGCTTGCACCAGGCGGAAAGGAGGGGGGCGCCACTCAATATCCGTTCCAGGCTGCCACAAGGGCGTTGCACGCTCGAATGACATCAAGATCTGCGGGCGCAGGAGATCAGAGCGGTATTGTTTAGCACCACCACAAAATGTCTGGTCAATTTCATGAGAGGCGCAGATATCGCCGCGCCCAGGCGCTAGTTGCTTTGCGCCCCATTAGCGCCCTCTTAAGGCGCTAACAGGAGGCACAAACCAACTGAATTTTTCCCCCATGCCTCTATTTATAAAGCCCAAGATCCCATATGCTTATTAACTGCTTTGTTAACCTGTCCTGCCACCTTCAAAGATTTGTGCACAAACACCCCCAGGTCTCTCTCTTCTTGCACCCCCTTTAAATTGTACCATTTAGCACGTATTGCCTCTCCTCATTCTTCCTAACAAAATGTATCACCTCACACTTTTGTGTTGAATTTCATCTGGCATGTGTCCACCCATTCCACCAGCCTGTCTATGTCCTCTTGAAGTCTATTATATCTTCCTCACTGTTTATTACACTTCCAAGTATCGTGTCATCCGCAAATTTCAACATTGTGTTAAAGTCATTAAGGTATATCAAAAACAGCAGTGGTTCTAGTACTTAACCTTGGGGAACTCTACTGTATACCTCCCTCCAGTCCAAAAAACAGCCATTCACCACAACTCTCTGTTTTCTGTCACTTAGCCAATTTTGTATCCATGCTCCTACTGCCCCTTTTATCCAATGGGCTTCAATTTTACTATCAAGCCCAATATGTGGTACTTAAGAACATAAGAAATAGGAGCAGGAGTAGGCCATTTGGCCCTTTGAGCCTGCTCCGCCATTCAATAAGATCATGGCTGATCTTCTACCTCATCTCCACTTTCTTGAACTGTCCCCATATCCCTTGATTCCCTTAATAGTCAAAAATCTATCAATCTCTGTCATAAAAATACTCAACAACCAGAGATTTACCACCCTCTGAGTGAAGAAATTTCTCCTCATCTCAGTCCTAAATGGCCGACCCCTTATTCTGAGACTGTGACCCCTGGTTCTAGACTCCCCAGCCAGGGGAAACATCCTCCCTGCATCTACCCGGTCAAGCCCTGTAAGAATGTTGTATGTTTCAATGAGATCACCTCTCATTCTTCTAAACTCTAGAGAATATAGGCCTAGTCTACTCAATCTGTCCTTATAGGACAATCCCCCCATCCCAGGAACCAGCCTGGTGAACCTCCGTTGCATTCCCTCTATGGCAAGTATATCCTTCATAAGAGCATAAGAAATAGGAGCAGGAATAGGCCAATAAGATTATGGCTGATCTTGGGCTCAAAGCCACTTCCCAGCCCACTCCCCATAACCCTTCACTCTCTTATCTGGCAGGAAAAATAAAAAAGCCAACTATTATTTAAATGGAGAGAGATTACAAAATGCTACAGTTCAGAGGGATCTGGGGGTCCTTGTGCATGAAACACAAAAAGTTAGCATGCAGGTACAGCAAGTAATTAGGAAGGCAAATGGAATGTTGGCCTTTATTGCAAAGGGAATGGAGTATAAAAGTAGGGAAGTTCTGTTACAACTGTACAGGGCATTGGTGAGACCACACCTGGAGTATTGCGTACAGTTTTGGTCTCCTTATTTAAGGAAGGATATACTTGCATTGGAGGCAGTTCAGAGAAGGTTCATGAGGTTGATTCCAGAGATGAAGGGGTTGCCTTATGAAGAAAGGTTGAGCAGGTTGGGCCTATACTCATTGGAGTTTATAAGAATGAGAGGGGATCGTATTGAAACATATAAGATTCTGAAGGGGCTTGACAGGATAGATGCAGAGAGGATGTTTCCCCTCGTGGGGGAATCTAGAACTAGGGGGCATAATTTCAGAATAAGGGGGCACCCATTTGAAACGGAAGAGGAGGAATTTCTTCTCTCAGAGGGTCGTGAATCTTTGGAATTCTCTTCCCCAGAGAGCTGTGGAGGCTGGGTCATTGAATATATTTAAGGTGGAGATACAGATTTTTGAATGGTAAGGGAGTGAAGGGTTATGGGAGCAGGCAGGGAAGTGGAGTTGAGGCCAAGATCAGATCAGCCATGATCTTATTGAATGGCAGAGCAGGCTCGAGGGCCAAATGACCTACACCTGCTCCTATGTCTTATGTTCTATGTTCTTGTCCAAGTGGCTGTTAATTTTCTCCCAGATTATTGTTTCTATAAGCTTCCCCACCACCGATGTTATAATGATTGGCCTGTAATTGCCAGGTTTATCCTTCTCCCCTTTTTTGAACACGGGTGTAACATTTGCAATCCTCCAGTCCTTTGGCACCACCCCTGTATCTAAGGAGGGTTGGAAGATTGTGGCCAGCACCTCCGCAATCTCCAACCTTACTCCCCTCAGAAACCGAGGATGCATTCCATCCGATCCTGGTGACTTATCTACTTTAAGTACTGTCAGCATTCCTAGTACCTCCTCTTTATCTATTTTTATCTCATCCAGTATCCCGGCAACCTCCTCGTTTACCATAGCCTTGGCAAAGTCCTCTTCCTTGGTAAACACCGATGTAAAGTACAATGTATCTATGGCATCACAATAAGTTACATTAAAAATTGAAAAGCTTCCATGATTGCATTTTTAAACTTATGCTGTGCCTAATCACGATTTGATTAGCTAATTTAATCACTCAAAATGTTTTTTCAAAAAATGTTCATCCACCTTTTAAAATCAGTAAACGAAATTTCTATTGTACAAAGACATATTTCAGAATAAGATGATTAAACGTACCTGCTAAATTGTCTTTTAATACCTTCATTAAAGTTTTTACTTCAAGGCCTCTTGCGCATCCTCAGTTTTAATTGGTCCCCCATTGGTGGCCCTGCCTTCAGCAGCCTAGGCCCTAAGCTCTGGAAGTCCTTCCCTAAAACTTTCCACCTCTCTACCTCTCTTTCCTCATTTTAAAATAAGAACATAAGAAATAGGAGCAGGAATAGGCCACTTGGCCCCTCGAGCCTGCTCCGCCATTCAATAAGATCATGGCTGATCTAGGGCTCAAAGCCACTTCCCAGTCCACTCCCCATAACTCTTCCCTCCATTATCTTGCAAAAATTTGTCTATCTCCACTTTAAATGTATTTAATGACCCAACCTCCACAGCTCTCTGGGACAGAGAATTCCACAAATTTACAACCCTCTGAGAGAAGAAGTTCCTCCTCATCTCAGTTCTAAAAGGGTGACCCTTTGTTCTGAGACTGTGCCCCCGAGTGGGGAAACATCCTCTCTGCATCTATCCTGTCGACCCCCCTCAGTATCTTACATGTTTCGATAAGATCACCTCTCATTCTTCTAAATTCCAATGAGTATAGACCCAGCCTGCTCAACCTTTCCTCATAAGTCAAACCCCTCATCTCTGGAATTAACCTAGTGAATTGTCTCTGAACTGCCTCCAATACAAGTATATCCTTCCTTAAATAAGGAGACCAAAACTGTATGCAGTACTCAAGGTGTGGTCTCACCAATACATTGTACAGTTGTAGCAGGACTTCCCTGCTTTTATACTCCAACCCCCTTGAAATAAAGGCCAACATTGTATTTGCCTTTTTGATTACTTGCTGTACCTACATGCTAACTTTTTGTCTTTCATGCACAAGGACCCCCAGGTCTCTCTGAACTGTAGCATTTTGTAATCTCTCTCCATTTAAATAACATAGAAACATAGAGGATAGGAGCAGGAGGAGGCCATTTGGCCCCTTGAGCCTGCTCCGCCATTCAATGAGATCATGGCTGATCATCCAAATTCAGTACCCGGTCCCTGCTTTCTCCCCATACCCCTTGATCCCTTTAGCCTTAAGAAATATATCCAACTCCTTCTTGAATATATTTAATGAATTGGCCTCTACTGCCTTCTGTGGTAGAGAATTCCACAGGTTCACCACTCTCTGGGTGAAGAAATTCCTCCTCATCTCTGTCCTAAATGGTTTACCCCTTATCCTTAGACTGTGACCCCTGGTTCTGGACTCCCCGACCATCGGGAACATCCTTCCTGCACCTAGTCTGTCCAGTCCTGTTAGAATTTTATAAGTTTCAATGAGATCCCCTCTCATTCTTCTAAACTCCAGCGAGTACAAGCCCAATCGGCCCAATCTCTCCTCATACGTCATTCCTGCCATCCCAGGTATCAGCCTGGTGAATCTTCGCTGATCTCCTTCCATGGCAAGAACATCCTTCCTCAGATAAGCCGACCAAAACTGCACACAATACTCAAGATGTGGTCTCACCAAGGCCCTGTACAACTGCAGCAAGACATCCTTGTTCCTGTACTCAAACCCTCTTGCTACGAAGGCCAACATACCATTTGCCTTCTTAACCGCCTGCTTTTTTATTTGCTTTTTTATTTTTCCTGCCGAATTGGATAACCTCACACTTTCCCACATTATACTCCATCTGCCAAATGTTTGCCCACTCACCTAGCCTGCCTATATCCCTTTGCAGATTCTTTGAGTCCTCTGCACAACTTGCTTTCCCACGCATCTTTGTATCATCCGCAAACTTGGCTACATTACACTCGATCCCTTCATCCAAGTCATTAATGTAGATTGTAAATAGTTGAGGCCCCAGCACCGATCCTTGTGGCACCCCACTAGTTACCATTTGCCAACCAGAAAATGACCCATATATCCCGACTCTCTGTTTTCTGTTAGTTAGCCAATTCTCTATCCATGCTAATATATTACCCCAACTCCGTGAGCTCTTATCTTATGCAGTAACCTTTTATGTGGCACTTTATTGAATGCCTTCTAGAAATCCAAATACACCACATCCACTGGCTCACCCTTGTCCACCCTGCTTGTTACATCCTCAAAGAACTCCAGCAAATGTGTTAAACATGATTTCCCTTTCCTAAAACCATGCTGACTCTGTTTGACTGCAATATATTTTTCTAAATGCCCTGCTACTGCTTCCTTAATGAAGGACTCCAGCATTTTCCCAACGACAGATGTTAGGCTAACTGGTCTATAGTTTCCTGCTTTCTGTCTCTCTCCTTTCTTAAATAGGGGTGTTACATTAGTGGTTTTCCAATCCGCTGGGACCGCTCCAGAGTCCAGGGAATTTTGGTATATTGCAACCAATGCATCCGCTATCTCTGCAGCCACTTCTTTTAAGACCCTGGGATGCAGGCAATCTGGTCCAGGGGACTTGTCATCTTTTAGTCCCATTATTTTACCGAGTACTATTTCCTTAGTGACTGTGCTGTCTCTCCCTCTAACTCAACCTTACTGTACGTACATAACCTACTTATATATGTATAACTTACCTGTTAGGGCCGTTGCCCCTTTAACTCACCGTTTAGGGCCATTGCCCCTTTAAGACGCGCCTTAGCGTGCTGACGTCACGTCACGTACGACGTGACGTGCGTGAGGCGGCTGCCGGCCCGACTCGGCTCTCCAGAAAGGCTGCCGGCACAGCCCGGCCCAGCGTCTTCAGCCGCATCGATCAGCCGTCGGGAGCGCCGCTATCTTCCGCTCCCGCGGCAACCACCGGCCCAGCCTGGCCTCCAGCTCCTGCTCCCGACTTAGGCCCCAACGGCCAGCGACGCAACTACCGGCAAACGCGACGACGTCACGACCCCGAGCGTGATGAGGTCACCACGCTCCCCACGGCACTGCAAGTTCATTCCTCGTGGAGCTGCTGCCGGAACAAGACCTGCACCACGGTGCTCCTCGGTTGTATTGTCCCCATGCTTCAGTCTTGGAAATTGTTTGTCTGTGAGTATTTAGAATGCTATAGACGATTAGCGTACACTGCATGTTGTAGAAAATGTTTAGTTGTAACTTTTTCTGTCTAGCTGGTTAACTAGCAGCCGTATTTGATACACTATGTACAGGGCTAATTTAAAGAGAATGCCTTCCAGCTTGCTAAATGTAATTTGTTGCCAGATGTACTGTGTTGCCCAGGCGTACCTAAATTTGTGTATACATATCAATTATGCGTCTGTATACTAATGTGTCCTTCCATTTCTGTGTTGTATTTCAGTTTTACAGTAAGAATCTTTCAGTAAAGCGTTACAAGAAAAGTCAAGCCTTGTGATTTTATTGGAAGATATCGAGTTGTTCGCTATCTGTCTAGCTCTGCATAGGATCGCGTTGCGAGGGCAGAATAGTAAAAAGACAGCAGCACAGCGGGCTCAAGCACAGGAAGATACCACTCAGCTACCATGAGTCTACGCTCAGGAAAACAATATACTCTAGAGGAAGTCGACCAGCCAATCGAGAAGAATGAGCCTCTCCCAGCAAACGAGGCCAAGTCACAGTCCTCTAAAGCAGCCTCTAGAACATCTCGGCGGTCCAGCAGACCGTCATCACCGACAGCTCTCCCAGCAAACGATGCCAAGTCACAGTTCTCTAAAGTATCCTCTAGGTCATCTCGGCGGTCCAGCAGACCGTCGTCATCGACAGCTTCTACAGCCGCCAAAGCACGTGCCAAGGCAAAGGCCACCCAAGCGCAATTGTCCTTCGCTGAAAAAGAAGCTGACCTCATGAAGCAGAGAGCCGACCTCGACGCTAGTATGATGAAGCAGAAAGCTGACCTTGTAAAGCAGAGAGCTGATCTCGCTGCCATTCTCCACATTCTCCAAAGCCAGAGAGCTGCCGCTGCCGCTAAAGCCGAAGCCGCAGCTTATGAAGAAGATGAGGAGAGCGAACGCGGGGAGCCCAGCCAGGAAACATATGACCTGGAACAGCCCCTCAGTCCAGTGCAACGTACAAATGAGTACATCCAACAACACTCCAAAGTGCTCCCAAAGGAAACATTCAGGTATCTCGACGTAGAACTAGCTACTCACCTCAGCAACAAACAGCCCGTTTTCGGAGACACTGAGCTTAAAAGAGAAGAAACGAGTAAGACTTACCTGCAGAGACCTCCACAACACTCGGCCAATCCAGCTAAGCAGTCCTCGCCCGAGCCGCAAGGCGCACAAGACTTCGCCAGGTACCTTACTCGCCGAGAATTATTAAGTTCAGGCCTCCTAGAATTCGATGACCGTCCTGAAAATTATTGGTCATGGAGAGCATCCTTCCTGAGTACCACCAAGGACTTGAATCTGTCAGCCAGAGAAGAACTAGACTTGATGATAAAGTGGCTCGGAGCCGAGTCGTCAAGGCAGGCGAAGAGAATTCGCTCAGCGCACGTCCTCAATCCCACAGCAGGCCTCAACCTGGTTTGGCAACGTCTCGACGACTGTTATGGGACACCAGAAGTCATCGAACACGCACTGCTCAAGAAGCTTGAGGACTTCCCGAAGCTAACCAACAAGGATAATGTCGAGCTCAGAGAACTGGGCGACATTCTCCTCGAACTGGAGTGTGCCAAGGGAGAAGGTTACCTGACCGGCCTCTCGTTTTTGGATACGGCTCGCGGGGTAAACCCAATAGTGGAAAAGCTCCCCCACAATCTTCAAGAGAAATGGATAGCTAAGGGATCCAAGTACAAGGAGGACAATGGAGTGGCATTTCCCCCCTTCCCTCTCTTCTCCAGGTTTGTCCAACAACAGGCAAGGGTGAGGAATGATCCAAGTTTCACTTTCTCCACCTCCAGCAGTTACGTTCCTTCGAGAACAGAGAAACCCACAAAGGACAGCAACAAAGCCTCTGTGAGTGTGCACAAAACAGATGTTCCAGCCGAACCCTCAGTCAACCAATCCAGTTCTGCTGGGAATGAAGTGGATGACCCAGATCGTCAGTGTCCTATACACAAGAAGCCCCACCCACTCAAAAAGTGTCGAAGCTTTAGAGACAAGCCCATTGATGAACGCACATCATACCTGAAAGAGAACCGCATCTGCTTCAGGTGTTGTGGGTCGACTACGCACATGGCAAAAGACTGCAAGGCGACAATCAAGTGCCTTGAGTGCAACAGCGAAAAACACATAGCAGCCCTGCATCCAGGTCCTCCTCCGTCAACCACCGAGAGCGCCGCGGTTGACAAAGAGGATAGCGGGGAGCAAAGCGAAAGCACATCTTCAGTCACCTCCAAGTGTACAGAGGTTTGCGGAAATGCAAGCAGCCCACGCTCATGCTCCAAAATCTGCTTGGTTAAAGCATATCCTGCAGGGAGAAAGGAGAAGGCAATCAAAATGTATGCAGTGCTCGATGAGCAAAGCAACAAGTCTCTAGCGAAGACGGAATTCTTCAATCTCTTCGACGTCAAGGCCAGCACCGCTCCGTACACGCTAAAAACCTGTGCAGGGACAACAGAGACTACGGGTAGGAGAGTTGGGAACTTCATGATCGAGTCCATGGATGGGAAACTACAGCTTCCCCTCCCCACCTTGATTGAGTGCGACAGGATGCCAGAGGACAGGACGGAAATCCCCTCCCCAGAGGTCGCACGCCATCAGCCCCACCTACAGCCAATTGCCAATAAGATTCCAGCTGTGGACCCGGACGCTCCAATCCTCCTACTCTTGGGAAGAGACATCTTAAGGGTGCACAAGGTGCGTGAGCACATCAACGGGCCCCACGATGCTCCCTATGCGCAGCGGCTTGACTTGGGATGGGTCCTCGTGGGTGGAGTTTGCCTGGGAACAGTCCACAAACCAGCGGATGTCAGCGTCTATAAAGCAAACGTGTCGCGCAATGGTCGCACATCCTGTCTCAGCCCATGCCCAAACAGGATCCAGGTAAAGGAGGACTACGACGACATGACGCAGCATCATAGGTCAACCTCCTCTGCCTGTGAGGAAGAGGCAGGCCCCACTGTGAGCACAGATGGCCTAGGATGCTCAGTGTTTGAAAGGTCCAAGGACGATAGACACAGCTGGGCGGCACCCCTGCCGTTTCGCCCTCCTGGACGCCGTCTTCCGAGTAGCGGGGAGCAGGCTGCGGGGCGCCTCTGCTCGCTCAGGAGAACCCTGGTGCCGGGGTCCACCGACCCAGACATGCCTGCAGCCCCCACCCCAGTGATGCTCCTGACTCAAAAGATGAGTGCTATTTCAGCTCCCTCTGGAAACTTCGACATGGCCGAGCTGCACGGGAAGCAGTGGAAGCAAGTACAGTGTCGTGCAGACACTTCTTGGAAGAGATGGAGAGGAGAGTATTTGCCCACCCTACAGAGCCGTAGGAAATGGACAGAAGACAAGCCGAATGTCAAAGTGAGAGATGTCGTCTTGCTGAAAGACAGCCAAGCACACAAACGAACGGTCAGTGGGACTGGCCGTCAAAACTCTGCCGAGCAGGGACAAGAGGGTCCGCAAGGTGGAGGTGAAGATCGTCAAGGAAGAGACTGTCAAGGTGTTTCTGAGGCCAGTCTCAGAGATCGTAGTCCTCCTTTCGGAAGAAATCTAGAGAACGGACTCTGAGTGTGTGGCAGCCAAAGGACGTTTTCTTCAGGTTATTTTGTATCTGTAGTGGTACAAATGGAATTGTACCAAGCGGGGAGTGTGCTGTCTCTCCCTCTAACTCAACCTTACTGTATGTACATAACCTACTTATATATGTATAACTTACCTGTTAGGGCCGTTGCCCCTTTAACTCACCGTTTAGGGCCATTGCCCCTTTAAGACGCGCCTTAGCGTGCTGACGTCACGTCACGTACGACGTGACGTGCGTGAGGCGGCTGCCGGCCCGACTTGGCTCTCCAGAAAGGCTGCCGGCACAGCCCGGCCCAGCGTCTTCGGCCGCATCGATCAGCCGCCGGGAGCGCCGCTATCTTCCGCTCCCACGGCAAGCACCGGCCCAGCCTGGCCTCCAGCTCCTGCTCCCGACTTAGGCCCCAATGGCCAGCGACGCAACTACCGGCAAACGCGACGACGTCACGACCCTGAGCGTGATGAGGTCACCACGCTCCCCACGGCACTGCAAGTTCATTCCTCGTGGAGCTGCCGCCGGAACAAGACCTGCGCCACGGTGCTCCTCGGTTGTATTGTCCCCATGCTTCAGTCTTGGAAATTGTTTGTCTGTGAGTATTTAGAATGCTATAGACGATTAGCGTACACTGCATGTTGTAGAAAATGTTTAGTTGTAACTTTTTCTGTCTAGCTGGTTAACTAGCAGCCGTATTTGATACACTATGTACAGGGCTAATTTAAAGAGAATGCCTTCCAGCTTGCTAAATGTAATTTGTTGCCAGATGTACTGTGTTGCCCAGGCGTACCTAAATTTGTGTATACATATCAATTATGCGTCTGTATACTAATGTGTCCTTCCATTTCTGTGTTGTATTTCAGTTTTACAGTAAGAATCTTTCAGTAAAGCGTTACAAGAAAAGTCAAGCCTTGTGATTTTATTGGAAGATATCGAGTTGTTCGCTATCTGTCTAGCTCTGCATAGGATCGCGTTGCGAGGGCAGAACAGTGACAGTGATTGTCTTTAGTTCCCCACTCCCTGTGGCCCCTTGATTATCCATTATTGGGATGTTATTAGTGTCTTTTGTAGTGAAGACAGATGCAAAATATTTGTTCAGAGCCTCTGCCATTTCCCCGTTCCCCATTATTAATTCCCCAGTCTCATCCTCTAAGGGACCAATGTTTACTTTAGCTACCCTCTTCCTTTTTATATACCTGTAGAAGCTCTTACTATCTGTTTTAATGTTTCTTGCCAACTTACTCTCATTATTCATCTTCTCTCTCTTTATCATTTTTTTGCCCCTTTAAACCTACCTCTTTGACCAAGCTTTTGGTCATCTGTACTACCATCTCCTTATGTAGCTTGGTGTCAAATTTTGTTTGATCATCGCTCCTGTGAAGTGTCTTGGGACATTTTACTACATTAAAGCGCTATATAAATGCAAATTGTTCATGTTGTCTCAACTTGGCTTGGACTTGACATCGTTACTTCACAACAGTTGGGCAGATTTCAGCCACATTTGGGCATGTACATGAGTTGATGTCCCCTTATTCTGTGAGGATTTGAGTTTCTTTGCTTTTTCAAAAGACATTCAAACAAGCTGGAGACTGAGTTATCAAACCTTTATTTCAGGCAAGTAATGACATTTATTTAACTTTATTCTTTACTTGCAGATTTCTTGAAAAGTTACTCTTGGTGAGTAGATTATTTTATATGAACAGGAGTTGCTCACGTGGAAGGTAAATGCCGACAAGGACTGGTTAGGCCAAATGGCTAGTTTTTGTGTTCTATCTTTTATGTATTTCCCTGGTAATACTACTTGGTATAACACCCCTGTGAAACAGGCAGAACATGATGCCTCAGCATAAAGGGACAAACTGCACTTTGCACCACAATACCACCTAGTGGTCAGAGCCTGCAACGACAGAGAGTCTGAAAGTGCTTTTCTGCCATATTACTATTTATTTATATTTTAATATATAAATAAAATATGCAAAGTTAGGCTATACATAATGTCAATTTGCAATCAGAAACTTAATTACATTGCAGACCACTGTCACAGCACCACCTACTATAACTGACACCCAAATGTTAACACTTTTAAAATGGATTTTACCATAGACAGAGCCCGGCATGAGTTTTCAATGCATTTTGAAGTGGAATGTTGTGATCCACTCACCATTTTTAATTCATTTATAACCATTTGTTTATAATTTTCATAAAATAATGGAGGAAATCCTGAAATTCAATCAAAAGCACTGGTGAAAAATCTCAGAATACCATTTAATAATAACAGAATTTGTCTTATTCAGTCATTGTAAATTCATGGCCCTGATTTTATTTCCTACATGGCATAAACAAGTCTATTGTTAATTAACAATATATCCTTGGGTTCACTGCGAGCAATAGCAAGGGAGATCCACTAGTGTTATTAAAATGATCTGTTTGTTCCCCAGAGCCTTACTTCAAGCCCCCTTGCTGTGTTCCTGCCTGGTGCCCCAACCCCATGGGAGATTGTTGATTTCTTGTTATACAGATAGATAATGAACCTTTTGGAATATAGAACCATTTAATAAATGCAAAAATACTCCTACAACCCATTTTCAGTTTGAAATGATTGTAACTAGCATTTCCACAGTTCATAGGAAGATAGCTACACGTTCCTATTATACTTTACTAAACTGAACTGGCTGTTACAGTCATCCCACAATTTTAGAAAGAAGTTGGGTACACCAGGTATGGGATAACAGTAACAGAAGAGTATTGAAATGAGAAAAAGAGCATTTAGCCCATGCATCTCACCCTATCATCAGGATCCTTGCCTACGCAGACCTTTTTTTAGCATGTGTTCACAAAGTTTACATACACTGTGTTAGAAATGTTACAAGTAACAACTCCAAAAGTGACACAGTTAATCTATAAATTATATTAGGCTTGAAGTCTATAAACCCTGGTTCCTTCTCCTGATTTGACAAATATTTTTTCAGGTCCTCCTGCGTTGTTCACTTCCAACATACAGTAAGCAATGAAGTGTACACAATTTCAGTACATTGGGAGAACGTTGAAACATATGTTCCTCTTCTTTCTCTGGGTGCATCATGTGAAGTTGAGCCAGAGACCAGGAAAACCAAGGGAGCCAGCACCTCACAGCATACAACGTCCTTTACTGTAGCCATCCAAATTACCAGCTCAGATACATCCACCCTGGAGGTCTTTGCGAGTGAGGTAGAGAAGTGTGACCTCAGTGATGCATAGAGCATGCAAGAGCAGGTGGTGATGGCATTGTAGCAGCAGCTGATTGGGCTACAGATTCAGAATTCAGGGCGGCTGCTTTTTAAAAATGCTAATTTCTAAGGATCAGAGATTGCTGGAGTCAGTGCCATGCAATGTTCAACATGTGACAGTGTGAGGGAGTTCACTACCTGCTCTTATGCTGTATTGATGTATGAAATTTAAACACTGCAGTACACCATGGAGTATATGGCCACTCCAGGGACATCATAGAAACATAGAAGATAGCAGCAGGAGTAGGCCATTCGGCCCCTCAAGCCTGCTCCACCATTCAATGAGATCATGGTTGATCATCCAAATTCAGTACCCTGTCCCTGCCTTCTCTCCATATCCCTTGATCCCTTTAGCCTTAAGAAATATATCCAACTCCTTCTTGAATATATTTAATGAACTGGCCTCCACTGCCTTCTGTGGTAGAGAATTCCACAGGTTCACCACTCTCTGGGTAAAGAAATTCCTCCTCATCTCTGTCCTAAATGGCTTACCCCTTATCCTTAGACTGTGACCCCTGGTTCTGGACACCACGGCCATCGGGAACATCCTTCCTGCATCTAGTCTGTCCAGTCCTGTTAGAATTTTATAAGTTTCAACGAGATCCCTTCTCATTCTTCTAAACTCCAACGAGTATAAGCCCAATCGACCCAATCTCTCCTCATACGTCATTCCTGCCATCCCGGGTATCAGCCTGGTGAATCTTCGCTGCATTCCCTCCATGGCAAGAACATCCTTCCTCAGATAAGGCGACCAAAACTGCACACAATACTCAAGATGTGGTCTCACCAAGGCCCTGTACAACTGTAGCAAGACATCCTTGTTCCTGTACTCAAACCCTCTCGCTACAAAGGCCAACATATCATTTGCCTTCTTAACCACCTGCTGCACCTGCATGCTTACCTTCAGCGACTGGTGCACAAGGACACCCAGGTCTCGTTGCACTTCTCCTTCTCCCAATCTATTGCCATTCAGTTAATAATCTGCCTTCCTGTTTTTGACACCAAAGTGGATAACCTCGCATTTATCCACATTATATTGCATCTGCCATGCTTCTGCCCAATCACCCAACCTGTCCAAATCATACTGGAGTTTCTCGGCATCCTCCTCACAGCACACACGCCCACCCAGCTTTGTGTCGTCTGCAAACTTGGAGATATTACATCTAGTTCCTTCATCTAAATCATTAATATATGTTGTGAATAGCTGGGGTCCTAGCACCGATCCCTGCGGTACCCCACTAGTCACTGCCTGCCACTCGGAAAAAGACCCGTTTATTCCAAATCTTTGCTTTCTGACTGCCAACCAGTTCTCTATCTAAGTCAATACCTTGCCCCCAATCCCATGTGCCTTAACTTTACACGCTAATCTCTTATGCGGGACCTTATCAAAAACCTTCTGAAAGTCCAAATGCACCACATCCACTGGTCTCCCTTATCTATTTTACCAGTTACATCCTCAAAAAATTCCAGTGGATTAGTCAAGCACAATTTACCTTTTGTAAATCCATGTTGACTTTGTAAGATGCTGTCACTGTTTTCCAAGTGCTCTGCTATTACATCTTTTATAATGGACTCTAGCATTTTCCCCACTACCGATGTCAGGCTTACCGGTCCATAATTCCCCATTTTCTCTCTACCACCTTTTTTGAATAGTGGGGTAACATTAGCTACCCTCCAATCCATGGGTACTGTTCCAGAGTCTATTGAATTTTGGAAGATGACCAGCAATGCATCTACCATTTCAAGGGCCACTTCCTTAAGTACCCTAGGATGTAGATTACCAGGCCCTGGGGATTTATCGACCTTCAATCCTGTCAATTTCCCTAACACCATTTCCCTACAAATACTGATTTCTTTCAGTTCCTCCCTCTCATTTGACCCTATGTTCCCCGACATCTCTGGGAGGTTAATTGTGTCCTCCTTTGTGAAGACAGAACCAAAGTATTTATTTAATTGGTCTGCCATTTCTTTGTTCCCCATTATAAATTCCCCTGATTCTGACTGCAAGGGACCTACGCTTGACTTCACCAATCTTTTTCTCTTCACAAATCTATAAAAGCTTTTACAGTCAGTTTTTATGTTCCCTGAAAGCTTACTCTCATACTCTATTTTCCCCTTCTTAATTAATCCATTTGTCCTCCTTTGTTTACAGACATCAGCAGAGCCTCCCCTCTCCCCCACCCCTTGGCCCCCACATTGCAGAGGCCCTAAGGCCAATTGAAGCATCTTGGGAATGCTCCTTCTGATGTTATAAAGGCATTGGGCTCCAATATTCAATCGGCTTTTTACTCATCTTTGATATGCTTGGTTATCACATGGAGAGAGCTGCTGATAGGGGTTCTAATAATCTTATCAGTTCATCAGGTCTACTATTGTATATCAGTGGGCATGGTGAGAAAATGCACAGTAACAGGGGCTTACAGGAATTAGAATGGATGATCATAAGAACAAAAGAATTAGGAGCAGGAATAGGCCACATGGCCCTTCGAGTCTGCTCCGCCATTCAATAATATCATGGCTGATCTTTGACCTCAACTCCACTTTCCCGCCTGATCCCATATCCCTTGATCCCCCTAAAGTCCAGTCTATCAGGATGTGAACACATCCAGACCTTTCTACTGCCCCCTTCTGATAACTGTACACGTACCTGAAAATGGGAAGAGCCAAGCTGCCCCTGCAGCTGTGGAAATGGGGGAGTCTGCAGCTGGGCCACCTCGGTCACCCACTTACAAAAGTAAAGGGCCATGTTAAACATGAGCCTCTCGTGGAAATAGAGCAGCAAGCCACCTCACATACTCCTGCCACTGGGGTGCACATAGAAGAAGCAATCAATTGGGTTATACTGCACATCGATTGTGTAGTGTCCGCGCCCCAATAACACACGGACTGCAGGAGAACAACAAAACAGGTACTCACTGAACGGAGGGTACTCTTTTATTTGGACCCAAAAAAAACCAATTCGACTGTAAATAAACAAAAGTTCAACTAAAGCTTAACAAATCAAATTAAAATTTGGTTATCTGTGTTGATGATGCACTCCAGTCCCCGCGGCGCCCACCGGTCGCGGAAATACTCAAGCGCACCGGCGGACACCGCGTGCTCCATCTCCAGGGCCACCCGGGCGCGAACATGGCCGCGGAAGAGATGCAGGCAATCCGGCTGGACGACCCCCTCGACCGCCCGCTGCCTGGACCAATTGATGGCTCTTTTAGCCAGGCCCAGGAGCAGGCCCACAAGGAGGTCCTCCAACCTGTCCGCTCCCCTCCGCACCGGGTGACCGTAGATCAAGAGCGTGGGACTGAAGTGCAACCAAAAATCGAGGAGCAGCCCCTTCAAGTAGTGAAAGAGGGGCTGCAACCTCTCACAATCCATATAAACGTGAAACACGGACTCCTCCAGGCCGCAAAAAATGCAGGCGGCCTGGGAGTCCGTGAACCTACTTAAAACCTTATTGCACGGGACCGCTCCGTGCAACACCCTCCAGGCCAAGTCCCCGATGGAACAAGGGAGGACTCCCGCATAGAGAGCCCTCCATTGGGGACCTCCGCTACCGCCGGTCGGCAAAACGCCACGCCAAGGCGTGTCCGGACGGTAGACGAAGATGGCAAAGTGGAGAGTGTGCAGGAGCAGCCCGTACAGGAAACCCCTCCGCGCGGAATGAAAAGGCACGGAGGGTATTTCCTCGAGACGGCTCAAGTTGTGAGGCGCCGGTTCCCGAGGGGAGTTTCGGGGCCGGGCGCCGATGAGGAATTCCGTCCGAACGGGGGTAAGCTCAGACGGGATCGCCCCACGTGCTTGAGCCGCCTCGATACACCTAGTGGAGTCGGGGCCCAGTGCCGCTTTTACCGATTCGATGGTTTCGACCGCGAGCCGGACGTTGGCCCAGGACAGGCGCCGCGCCAGCTCCTCCGGCGCCATCCAGCCCGCTCCTCCGCCATCGAGCAGGTCCCCGACTCTGGTCACCTTGCCAGCCACAGCCCTACCCTCCGCCAGCCGCCCGAACCCGTGTTCGTGGAGGTGCGGATTCCTGAGCAGCGGCTCCCGAAGGAGAGCCGCCGCTCCTGACGGGGGAGAGCTCCGCCTGGAAGCGACGTAGTTCCAAACCCATAGTAGTTCCTGGTAGAAGACAGGCAGCTCCCGCAGGCCGGCACGCCTGCTGCCCACTTTCGCAAACAGGAGCTGCGTGTCGTAATTGAGGCCATGCAGCTGGCGGAAGAAAAACGTCGCCAGCGCACACCATCTCGGAGGATTCTCGACGTACAGGTATCTCTGCAGCGTCTGAAGACGGAAAGTCGCAGCCTGGGTGCGAAGGCACACCAGCGCCTGACCGCCCTCCCTAAGCGGGAGACACAGAACCGCGGCAGAGACCCAGTGCTTCCTTTTGTCCCAGAAGAAGTCGATGAGCTTCTTCTGAATCTTGGCGACAAACGCAGGGGGAGGGATCAAAGTGACCAACCGGTACCACAACATGGCGGCCACCAGCTGGTTTATGACCAGCGCTCGACCCCTGTAGGACAACACTCGGAGCAGTCCTGTCCAGCGTCCTAGGCGAGCGGTGACTTTGGCCTCCAGCTCTTGCCAGTTCGCCGGCCAAGCGTCCTCGGCAGGGCTAAGGTAGACTCCCAAATAGAGGAGGTGCGTGGTGCTCCAGGCGAAAGGCCTGAACTCCTCCGGCAGGGAGTCCACCCGCCACTGACCCACCAGGAGTCCGGAACATTTCTCCCAGTTGATCTTGGCGGAGGATGCGTCCGAGTAAATCTGCTGGCATTCCCGCATCCTCCGCAAGTCAGCGGGATCCGTGACCGTGAGGAGCACGTCATCGGCGTAAGCCGAGAGGACCACCTCCACGCCCGGCCCTTGCAGAGCCAGTCCCGTCAACCTCTTCCGCAAGAGGCGCAGGAAAGGCTCCACGCAAATGGCATATAACTGGCCGGACATGGGGCATCCCTGACGCACCCCCCTCCCGAAGCGAAGGGGCGCCGTCAAGGACCCGTTAACTTTAATCAGACACTCCGCGGCGGCGTACAGAAGTCGGATCCGGGCGACGAAATGCGTCCCGAACCCGAATGCGCGCAGAGTCCCGAAGAGATACTCGTGATCCACCCTGTCGAACGCCTTCTCCTGATCCAGGGAAAGGAAGGCGACCGACAGACCAGCCCTCTGGGAGTGGTGGACCAGGTCCCGGACCAGATGGATGTTATCGTGGATGGTCCGGCCCGGGACCGTGTAGGACTGGTCGGGGTGGATCATGTGGGCCAGCACGGTGCCAAGGCGAGCAGACATGGCCCTGGCAAAGATTTTATAGTCCGTGCTGAGGAGGGAGACCGGGCGCCAGTTCTTAAGGAGGCGGAGATCGCCCTTCTTAGGCAGCAGGACAATGACCGCCCTGCGCCAAGAGAGGGGCATCTCCCCGGTCGCCAAACTTTCCCCCAGGACCCGCGCGTAGTCGCCCCCCAAGACGTCCCAGAACGCCCTGTGGAACTCCACGGTCAGCCCGTCCAGCCCCGGGGACTTTCCCCTAGAGAGCTGGCGGAGGGCGCCGGTCAGCTCCGCCAGACTTAGCGGAGCGTCCAATTTTTCGGCGCCCTCCGGGCCAACCTTCGGCAGGTCCTCCCACAAAACTCTGCGCGCATCCTCGCTGGACGGATCCGGAGAGAACAGAGCCCCGTAATAGGCGCGGGTCTCCGCGCTGATTCCCTCCGGATCCGAGACCAGAGATCCGTCGTCGGCCAGCAGCCCCAAGAGCTGCTTACGGACCCCCCGTCTTTTTTCCAGCGAGTAGAAGAAGGGGGAGCCGCGGTCCAGGTCCCGCAGGAGCTGGATCCGCGACCTCACGTACGCGCCTCGGGACCCGACGAGCTGCAGGTCCATCAGCGCGCCCTTCTTCTCTTCGTACACCTTCCGCAGGGCCGGGTCCTCGACGACCTGACCGAGACGGGACTCCAGGTCGAGCACCTCCTTCTCCAACCGCCCGACCCGGGCCTCCCGCCTCTTGGTCGACCCCTTCGCGTACTCCTGACAGAAGAGACGGATGTGAGCCTTGCCCACATCCCACCATAGCCTCAAGGAGGGGAAGCCCCCCTGCTTCCTTCTCCAGTCGGCCCAGAATTGACGAAACGAATCCCGGAACCGTGCGTCCTCCAGCAGCAGGTTGTTAAAATGCCAGTACACGGACCCCCCCCGCGCGCGCAGCGGAGCGAGCTCCGCCCACACCAGGTGGTGGTCCGTGCACGGCACCGGCCGCATGGAAGCTGCCGGAACGCAGGAGACGAACGCCCGGGAAATGTAGAGGCGGTCGATTCTGGACCTTCCTCCCCCAGACCTCACGCTAGTGAAGGCGCTGGAGTCGGGGTGGAGATTTCGCCAGACGTCCACCAAGTCGAAGGACCCAACCAGGTCCCTCAACTTCTCCATCGCCGCCGGGCTTCGCGGGGGACCCGAACGGTCCCTCGCCTCGAGGGTGCAGTTAAAATCCCCCCCGAGGATGACGCACTCGCCCACGTCGATGGAGCCCAAGAGAGCGGACACTTCTTCGAAGAAGCGCACTTGCTGCGCACTGGTCTGAGGGGCGTACACGTTCACTAGATGGAGCGGCACGCCCCCCAGGCGAACAGTGACATGGAGCAAGCGGCCCGGCACGTGCTCCTTGACCCCCAAGATCTCCGGCTGAAAATGCGGGGCCAGCAAGATAGCCACCCCGCTGGAATTGTTGGAGAGGTGACTCATGCTGACCCCTCCTTGCCACTCCAGGAGCCACGTGGCTTCGTCTCCCGGAACGGTGTGGGTTTCTTGCAGGAAGCACACCGCATACTTCCCGTCCCGAAGGACCGAGAAGTTATTGAATCTGCGGCGCGCCTCCCTGCTGCCGTTGATGTTGAGGCTGGCTATGGTTATCTTCATGTCAGAAGCATAGTGCAACCTCTACCTACACCTAACGGGGCGAGGAAGCGCAGCCGCTGGTCCGCCGCCACTTCCTCAGCAGCCCAGTGAGAAACGTTGTGAGCCGACGCAGCTCGAGCAGGTTCACACCCTCGTCCGCGCCCAAGATCTTAACGGCGGCGCGGACGGAATCGATGAGCAGCGCCAGCTCCGACCACCTGTCGAGGGCCAGCCGGACCTTATTGCGCTGACCCAGGCACGTGGCCATAAAATCCCGGAGTTCCCTTACGGAAATGAGGGGAGACTTGGCAAGGGGCACGAGGTCATCCATCGCCACGTCGGCGCTGGAGTCCGAATCGTCCTCCGTGCCCATCACCGAGTCCCCATCCTCCTCCAGGGGGTCGTCACCAGCGGCCAACCCGTCCGCCGCGCAGTGCGAAGCGAACGACTCGGCCGCGCCAGCCAGCCCCGCCTCCGCCCGGATCCCACCCCCAGGATCGGCGGCAGAGGATTTCTCCCTGGGCTCCTCTAGGGGTGCCGGGCCAGAAGACGGCGGCGGTTCAGAGCTCCCCTCCGCCTCAGACGCCGGAACGACCGGAGAAACCGGGGAGAGAACAATTTCCAGCTCCTCCAGTACGTCCGGCACCAGAGACGCAGCCAGGGGGCCATCCTCCTCCCCGCCACCAACCTCCGACCCAGCGGACGGGGGGTTTTGAATTAAAAGCTCTACCAGGACGAGCATCCCCTGGGAGACGTCCGGGTCGCATTGGGCGAGCTCATTATCCTCGAGCTCGCCCGACCCAACCCCCAGGCTGCCCGACCCGGCGAGGGGTAACGACACCGATAAAAGGTCAACTTCAATTACTGCCGCGGGTTGTTCCGCAACCCCCCCCACGGGCAGGGTCTCATCCCCATCCCCGGGAGGCACGTGCTGGACAGACCCATCTGCCTCAGCCTCCCGAGGGACAGGCGACCCCTGCCGATCGCTGGTGATGACGACAGCGCTGGGGGGGCGGGGGGGCGCAGTACCCGCGGCGGGCGACGACTCCCCCTGCTCGGAGGGACCTTCCTCCTCCCGGTCCTCCTCCTCATCCAGGGGGTCGCGCCTTCTTTTTAGCACGGAGGGAGCGAGGGAGACCTCCATGTCTGCAAAGGCCTCCTCCTCGACTCCCTCCGGCGGAGCAGGTTTGTCGGGTTCCTCGGGCCCGAGCCCGGCCGCAGGTATTGGCATTACCGCTGCGGCGGTTGCGGCCACAGGCTCGGGCACGGGGCCCCTCCCGCTCACATCTGCCCTGATCAACTCCGCGAGGAGCGCGGGTGTAAGGGGCTCAAGGGGCAAGGGCTCACCATCCACGGGGGGACCTGCCCTAAGGTGCTTCTTTTTTCCCCGCGCCTTCTTTCCGGCCGGACACGCTCCCTCCCCCCCGCCGGAGGCCTTGGTGGCATCGGCCCCCGACGTCAACCGCGCATCAGACGTACTTGACGCGTGGGCAGATCCGGGGGGAAGGGCGGCGGCGGCGGCGCCAGCCTCGGCCGCACGAGATGATCCGGCGGCCTTGGAGGCAGGGCAGTTCCTCCTGATGTGCCCCACCTCCCTGCAGGCATGGCACCTCACACCGTCCGACGTCCAAAAGGCGCGGTAGGCGGTCCCCTCGTGGAGGACGACGAACGCCCCTTCAGTGTCCTCCTCCCGCGCCAGCTGGATAAACAGCTGGCGCCGGAAGGAGAAGACGTGGCGAAGGCTGGCCTCCCGGAAGCCGAGCGGGATGGGCGTGATCCCCGACCTCACCTCCCCAAGTTGTCGCAAATGGGGAAGGAGGAGCTCACCAGGAACATAGGGCGGGACGTTGGAAATAATGATCCTCTGCGCGGTGGCCTCGAGAGGATCCACCGGCAGGAAGGTCCCGCCCACGGTGAGCCCCTTGGCGACAGCCAGGGACACCGCCCGCTCCGACCCCAGGAAGAACACAGCCTTCCCATACATTTTCGAGGCCGCGACGATGGCTGAGGGGCCGACAACCCCAGCCATGGCCTTGACGCAGGCCTCGATGGTCATAGTGGGGTGAGTGTAGCTCTTCACCCCAAGCTTTTTTGTTATTAATCGAAAAGGTGACGGGGCAGCAGGAACAGCGGGAGCAGCTGTGGCCGTGGCTACCACTCTCGCATAGGTCCCGGCTGGCCCCGCCACCGGCGAAGACGCAGTCGCCATTCTGGGGTGCTTTTTTTAAGGGCTACACTCACCCCAAGTCACAGGCCTGAAGGTGTTAATGGCCTCGGTGTATATATATATTTTTTGTCCTCTATTGAGCAGAGGGAGCTGATTAAAATGAGGACACACCTCTCTCCTTATTGATTTAAATTGGGAGAGTGGCCTCTCCCCTCTGCTCAATTGGCAATTAATAAAATAGATGAAACTAAGGTGCCTTAGAAAGACAGGCAGAGAGAGACAAAGAGAGGGGGGGGAGAGAGAGAGAGGTTGGGGGGGGGGGAAGGAGGGAGGCCGCAAAGGGCAGTGTTGCCACTCAGGATGGTGGGTGGGTGTTGGCAGGGTTGCACTCTCCGATGGAAAAAGTCTTTGGTGATGGTGGTCTTCTGGCAGGGGGAGACGACGTCTTCACCTGGAAAAGCTGGAGAAGCCCAGGCTTAGTCCTGCAACAGGTCTTAACGATGTAATTAAATTAAATTAAGGACTTCACCTTGGGCAGCTCCAAGCTCTCCCAGGGCAGGCAATAGAAGGGATGCTAATTAGTGGTGTGTGTGGCCTAGCTTTTAACAAGAGCACACACACACACTACACCCCTTGATGATCCGGCCTTGCTTCTTCTTTTCTCCCCCCACCTAAAATACAAAGTCTTGGGAGAGTGCCCCAAATAACACCCACCTGTAGATGTTCCGGATGAAGTTTTCTTCCCTCCTTTCAAGCAGTTGGTTTCTCTCCCCTCTCTCCCTCTCCTGAAGTGGAGGCCAATTTGGGGAGGCAGTGATAGAAAGGCCTCTCCCCTGGTTGATGTTGATGTAGGCATCCTTTCTCCTTCTCCTCCTCTGTCCTCTCTCTCCAGGCACCTCAGTTGATGTAATGATGGTGGAGTTGGTGGTGGTGGTCCAACGTTCTCCTCCTCTTCCTGGTCAGGGGACCACCACTTTAATCCACTCTCCAAAGTCTGGCTGCTCCCTCTGCTTGTGCTTGCAGCTGAACAGAGGGTACTCTTTTATTTGGACCCAAAAAAAACCAATTCGACTGTAAATAAACAAAAGTTCAACTAAAGCTTAACAAATCAAATTAAAATTTGGTTTTCCGTGTTGATGATGCACTCCAGTCCCCGCGGCGCCCACCGGTCGCGGAAATACTCAAGCGCACCGGCGGACACCGCGTGCTCCATCTCCAGGGCCACCCGGGCGCGAACATGGCCGCGGAAGAGATGCAGGCAATCCGGCTGGACGACCCCCTCGACCGCCCGCTGCCTGGACCAATTGATGGCTCTTTTAGCCAGGCCCAGGAGCAGGCCCACAAGGAGGTCCTCCAACCTGTCCGCTCCCCTCCGCACCGGGTGACCGTAGATCAAGAGCGTGGGACTGAAGTGCAACCAAAAATCGAGGAGCAGCCCCTTCAAGTAGTGAAAGAGGGGCTGCAACCTCTCACAATCCATATAAACGTGAAACACGGACTCCTCCAGGCCGCAAAAAATGCAGGCGGCCTGGGAGTCCGTGAACCTACTTAAAACCTTATTGCACGGGACCGCTCCATGCAACACCCTCCAGGCCAAGTCCCCGATGGAACAAGGGAGGACTCCCGCATAGAGAGCCCTCCATTGGGGACCTCCGCTACCGCCGGTCGGCAAAACGCCACGCCAAGGCGTGTCCGGACGGTAGACGAAGATGGCAAAGTGGAGAGTGTGCAGGAGCAGCCCGTACAGGAAACCCCTCCGCGCGGAATGAAAAGGCACGGAGGGTATTTCCTCGAGACGGCTCAAGTTGTGAGGCGCCGGTTCCCGAGGGGAGTTTCGGGGCCGGGCGCCGATGAGGAATTCCGTCCGAACGGGGGTAAGCTCGGACGGGATCGCCCCACGTGCTTGAGCCGCCTCGATACACCTAGTGGAGTCGGGGCCCAGTGCCGCTTTTACCGATTCGATGGTTTCGACCGCGAGCTGGACGTTGGCCCAGGACAGGCGCCGCGCCAGCTCCTCCGGCGCCATCCAGCCCGCTCCTCCGCCATCGAGCAGGTCCCCGACTCTGGTCACCTTGCCAGCCACAGCCCTACCCTCCGCCAGCCGCCCGAACCCGTGTTCGTGGAGGTGCGGATTCCTGAGCAGCGGCTCCCGAAGGAGAGCCGCCGCTCCTGACGGGGGAGAGCTCCGCCTGGAAGCGACGTAGTTCCAAACCCATAGTAGTTCCTGGTAGAAGACAGGCAGCTCCCGCAGGCCGGCACGCCTGCTGCCCACTTTCGCAAACAGGAGCTGCGTGTCGTAATTGAGGCCATGCAGCTGGCGGAAGAAAAACGTCGCCAGCGCACACCATCTCGGAGGATTCTCGACGTACAGGTATCTCTGCAGCGTCTGAAGACGGAAAGTCGCAGCCTGGGTGCGAAGGCACACCAGCGCCTGACCGCCCTCCCTAAGCGGGAGACACAGAACCGCGGCAGAGACCCAGTGCTTCCTTTTGTCCCAGAAGAAGTCGATGAGCTTCCTCTGAATCTTGGCGACAAACGCAGGGGGAGGGATCAAAGTGACCAACCGGTACCACAACATGGCGGCCACCAGCTGGTTTATGACCAGCGCTCGACCCCTGTAGGACAACACTCGGAGCAGTCCTGTCCAGCGTCCTAGGCGAGCGGTGACTTTGGCCTCCAGCTCTTGCCAGTTCGCCGGCCAAGCGTCCTCGGCAGGGCTAAGGTAGACTCCCAAATAGAGGAGGTGCGTGGTGCTCCAGGCGAAAGGCCTGAACTCCTCCGGCAGGGAGTCCACCCGCCACTGACCCACCAGGAGTCCGGAACATTTCTCCCAGTTGATCTTGGCGGAGGATGCGTCCGAGTAAATCTGCTGGCATTCCCGCATCCTCCGCAAGTCAGCGGGATCCGTGACCGTGAGGAGCACGTCATCGGCGTAAGCCGAGAGGACCACCTCCACGCCCGGCCCTTGCAGAGCCAGTCCCGTCAACCTCTTCCGCAAGAGGCGCAGGAAAGGCTCCACGCAAATGGCATATAACTGACCGGACATGGAGCATCCCTGACGCACCCCCCTCCCGAAGCGAAGGGGCGCCGTCAAGGACCCGTTAACTTTAATCAGACACTCCGCGGCGGCGTACAGAAGTCGGATCCGGGCGACGAAATGCGTCCCGAACCCGAATGCGCGCAGAGTCCCGAAGAGATACTCGTGATCCACCCTGTCGAACGCCTTCTCCTGATCCAGGGAAAGGAAGGCGACCGACAGACCAGCCCTCTGGGAGTGGTGGACCAGGTCCCGGACCAGATGGATGTTATCGTGGATGGTCCGGCCCGGGACCGTGTAGGACTGGTCGGGGTGGATCATGTGGGCCAGCACGGTGCCAAGGCGAGCAGACATGGCCCTGGCAAAGATTTTATAGTCCGTGCTGAGGAGGGAGACCGGGCGCCAGTTCTTAAGGAGGCGGAGATCGCCCTTCTTAGGCAGCAGGACAATGACCGCCCTGCGCCAAGAGAGGGGCATCTCCCCGGTCGCCAAACTTTCCCCCAGGACCCGCGCGTAGTCGCCCCCCAAGACGTCCCAGAACGCCCTGTGGAACTCCACGGTCAGCCCGTCCAGCCCCGGGGACTTTCCCCTAGAGAGCTGGCGGAGGGCGCCGGTCAGCTCCGCCAGACTTAGCGGAGCGTCCAATTTTTCGGCGCCCTCCGGGCCAACCTTCGGCAGGTCCTCCCACAAAACTCTGCGCGCATCCTCGCTGGACGGATCCGGAGAGAACAGAGCCCCGTAATAGGCGCGGGTCTCCGCGCTGATTCCCTCCGGATCCGAGACCAGAGATCCGTCGTCGGCCAGCAGCCCCAAGAGCTGCTTACGGACCCCCCGTCTTTTTTCCAGCGAGTAGAAGAAGGGGGAGCCGCGGTCCAGGTCCCGCAGGAGCTGGATCCGCGACCTCACGTACGCGCCTCGGGACCCGACGAGCTGCAGGTCCTTCAGCGCGCCCTTCTTCTCTTCGTACACCTTCCGCAGGGCCGGGTCCTCGACGACCTGACCGAGACGGGACTCCAGGTCGAGCACCTCCTTCTCCAACCGCCCGACCCGGGCCTCCCGCCTCTTGGTCGACCCCTTCGCGTACTCCTGACAGAAGAGACGGATGTGAGCCTTGCCCACATCCCACCATAGCCTCAAGGAGGGGAAGCCCCCCTGCTTCCTTCTCCAGTCGGCCCAGAATCGACGAAACGAATCCCGGAACCGTGCGTCCTCCAGCAGCAGGTTGTTAAAATGCCAGTACACGGACCCCCCCCGCGCGCGCAGCGGAGCGAGCTCCGCCCACACCAGGTGGTGGTCCGTGCACGGCACCGGCCGCATGGAAGCTGCCGGAACGCAGGAGACGAACGCCCGGGAAATGTAGAGGCGGTCGATTCTGGACCTTCCTCCCCCAGACCTCACGCTAGTGAAGGCGCTGGAGTCGGGGTGGAGATTTCGCCAGACGTCCACCAAGTCGAAGGACCCAACCAGGTCCCTCAACTTCTCCATCGCCGCCGGGCTTCGCGGGGGACCCGAACGGTCCCTCGCCTCGAGGGTGCAGTTAAAATCCCCCCCGAGGATGACGCACTCGCCCACGTCGATGGAGCCCAAGAGAGCGGACACTTCTTCGAAGAAGCGCACTTGCTGCGCACTGGTCTGAGGGGCGTACACGTTCACTAGATGGAGCGGCACGCCCCCCAGGCGAACAGTGACATGGAGCAAGCGGCCCGGCACGTGCTCCTTGACCCCCAAGATCTCCGGCTGAAAATGCGGGGCCAGCAAGATAGCCACCCCGCTGGAATTGTTGGAGAGGTGACTCATGCTGACCCCTCCTTGCCACTCCAGGAGCCATGTGGCTTCGTCTCCCGGAACGGTGTGGGTTTCTTGCAGGAAGCACACCGCATACTTCCCGTCCCGAAGGACCGAGAAGTTATTGAATCTGCGGCGCGCCTCCCTGCTGCCGTTGATGTTGAGGCTGGCTATGGTTATCTTCATGTCAGAAGCATAGTGCAACCTCTACCTACACCTAACGGGGCGAGGAAGCGCAGCCGCTGGTCCGCCGCCACTTCCTCAGCAGCCCAGTGAGAAACGTTGTGAGCCGACGCAGCTCGAGCGGGTTCACACCCTCGTCCGCGCCCAAGATCTTAACGGCGGCGCGGACGGAATCGATGAGCAGCGCCAGCTCCGACCACCTGTCGAGGGCCAGCCGGACCTTATTGCGCTGACCCAGGCACGTGGCCATAAAATCCCGGAGTTCCCTCACGGAAATGAGGGGAGACTCGGCAAGGGGCACGAGGTCATCCATCGCCACGTCGGCGCTGGAGTCCGAATCGTCCTCCGTGCCCATCACCGAGTCCCCATCCTCCTCCAGGGGGTCGTCACCAGCGGCCGACCCGTCCGCCGCGCAGTGCGAAGCGAACGACTCGGCCGCGCCAGCCAGCCCCGCCTCCGCCCGGATCCCACCCCCAGGATCGGCGGCAGAGGATTTCTCCCTGGGCTCCTCTAGGGGTGCCGGGCCAGAAGACGGCGGCGGTTCAGAGCTCCCCTCCGTCTCAGACGCCGGAACGACCGGAGAAACCGGGGAGAGAACAATTTCCAGCTCCTCCAGTACGTCCGGCACCAGAGACGCAGCCAGGGGGCCATCCTCCTCCCCGCCACCAACCTCCGACCCAGCGGACGGGGGGTTTTGAATTAAAAGCTCTACCAGGACGAGCATCCCCTGGGAGACGTCCGGGTCGCATTGGGCGAGCTCATTATCCTCGAGCTCGCCCGACCCAGCCCCCAGGCTGCCCGACCCGGCGAGGGGTAACGACACCGATAAAAGGTCAACTTCAATTACTGCCGCGGGTTGTTCCGCAACCCCCCCCACGGGCAGGGTCTCATCCCCATCCCCGGGAGGGACGTGCTGGACAGACACATCTGCCTCAGCCTCCCGAGGGACAGGCGACCCCTGCCGATCGCTGGTGATGACGACCGCGCTGGGGGGGCGGGGGGGCGCAGTACCCGCGGCGGGCGACGACTCCCCCTGCTCGGAGGGACCTTCCTCCTCCCGGTCCTCCTCCTCATCCAGGGGGTCGCGCCTTCTTTTTAGCACGGAGGGAGCGAGGGAGACCTCCATGTCTGCAAAGGCCTCCTCCTCGACTCCCTCCGGCGGAGCAGGTTTGTCGGGTTCCTCGGGCCCGAGCCCGGCCGCAGGTATTGGCATTACCGCTGCGGCGGTTGCGGCCACAGGCTCGGGCACGGGGCCCCTCCCGCTCACATCTGCCCTGATCAACTCCGCGAGGAGCGCGGGTGTAAGGGGCTCAAGGGGCAAGGGCTCACCATCCACGGGGGGGCCTGCCCCAAGGTGCTTCTTTTTTCCCCGCGCCTTCTTTCCGGCCGGACACGCTCCCTCCCCCCCGCCGGAGGCCTTGGTGGCATCGGCCCCCGACGTCAACCGCGCATCAGACGTACTTGACGCGCGGGCAGATCCGGGGGGAAGGGCGGCGGCGGCGGCGCCAGCCTCGGCCGCACGAGATGATCCGGCGGCCTTGGAGGCAGAGCAGTTCCTCCTGATGTGCCCCACCTCCCTGCAGGCATGGCACCTCACACCGTCCGACGTCCAAAAGGCGCGGTAGGCGGTCCCCTCGTGGAGGACGACGAACGCCCCTTCAGTGTCCTCCTCCCGCGCCAGCTGGATAAACAGCTGGCGCCGGAAGGAGAAGACGTGGCGAAGGCTGGCCTCCCGGAAGCCGAGCGGGATGGGCGTGATCCCCGACCTCACCTCCCCAAGTTGTCGCAAATGGGGAAGGAGGAGCTCACCAGGAACATAGGGCGGGACGTTGGAAATAATGATCCTCTGCGCGGTGGCCTCGAGAGGATCCACCGGCAGGAAGGTCCCGCCCACGGTGAGCCCCTTGGCGACAGCCAGGGACACCGCCCGCTCCGACCCCAGGAAGAACACAGCCTTCCCATACATTTTCGAGGCCGCGACGATGGCTGAGGGGCCGACAACCCCAGCCATGGCCTTGACGCAGGCCTCGATGGTCATAGTGGGGTGAGTGTAGCTCTTCACCCCAAGCTTTTTCGTTATTAATCGAAAAGGTGACGGGGCAGCAGGAACAGCGGGAGCAGCTGTGGCTGTGGCTACCACTCTCGCATAGGTCCCGGCTGGCCCCGCCACCGGCGAAGATGCAGTCGCCATTCTGGGGTGCTTTTTTTTAAGGGCTACACTCACCCCAAGTCACAGGCCTGAAGGTGTTAATGGCCTCGGTGTATATATATATATACTTTTTTGTCCTCTATTGAGCAGAGGGAGCTGATTAAAATGAGGACACACCTCTCTCCTTATTGATTTAAATTGGGAGAGTGGCCTCTCCCCTCTGCTCAATTGGCAATTAATAAAATAGATGAAACTAAGGTGCCTTAGAAAGACAGGCAGAGAGAGACAAAGAGAGAGAGAGAGGTGGGGGGGGGTGGGAAGGAGGGAGGCCGCAAAGGGCAGTGTTGCCACTCAGGATGGTGGGTGGGTGTAGGCAGGGTTGCACTCTCCGATGGAAAAAGTCTTTGGTGATGGTGGTCTTCTGGCAGGGGGAGAAGACGTCTTCACCTGGAAAAGCTGGAGAAGCCCAGGCTTAGTCCTGCAACAGGTCTTAACGATGTAATTAAATTAAATTAAAGACTTCACCTTGGGCAGCTCCAAGCTCTCCCAGGGCAGGCAATAGAAGGGATGCTAATTAGTGGTGTGTGTGGCCTAGCTTTTAACAAGAGCACACACACACACACACACTACACCCCTTGATGATCCGGCCTTGCTTCTTCTTTTCTCCCCCCACCTAAAATACAAAGTCTTGGGAGAGTGCCCCAAATAACACCCACCTGTAGATGTTCCGGATGAAGTTTTCTTCCCTCCTTTCAAGCAGTTGGTTTCTCTCCCCTCTCTCCCTCTCCTGAAGTGGAGGCCAAATTGGGGAGGCAGTGATAGAAAGGCCTCTCCCCTGGTTGATGTTGATGTAGGCCTCCTTTCTCCTTCTCCTCCTCTGTCCTCTCTCTCCAGGCACCTCAGTTGATGTAATGATGGTGGAGTTGGTGGTGGTGGTCCAACGTTCTCCTCCTCTTCCTGGTCAGGGGACCACCACTTTAATCCACTCTCCAAAGTCTGGCTGCTCCCTCTGCTTGTGCTTGCAGCTGAACAGAGGGTACTCTTTTATTTGGACCCAAAAAAAAAACCAATTCGACTGTAAATAAACAAAAGTTCAACTAAAGCTTAACAAATCAAATTAAAATTTGGTTTTCCGTGTTGATGATGCACTCCAGTCCCCGCGGCGCCCACCGGTCGCGGAAATACTCAAGCGCACCGGCGGACACCGCGTGCTCCATCTCCAGGGCCACCCGGGCGCGAACATGGCCGCGGAAGAGATGCAGGCAATCCGGCTGGACGACCCCCTCGACCGCCCGCTGCCTGGACCAATTGATGGCTCTTTTAGCCAGGCCCAGGAGCAGGCCCACAAGGAGGTCCTCCAACCTGTCCGCTCCCCTCCGCACCGGGTGACCGTAGATCAAGAGCGTGGGACTGAAGTGCAACCAAAAATCGAGGAGCAGCCCCTTCAAGTAGTGAAAGAGGGGCTGCAACCTCTCACAATCCATATAAACGTGAAACACGGACTCCTCCAGGCCGCAAAAAATGCAGGCGGCCTGGGAGTCCGTGAACCTACTTAAAACCTTATTGCACGGGACCGCTCCGTGCAACACCCTCCAGGCCAAGTCCCCGATGGAACAAGGGAGGACTCCCGCATAGAGAGCCCTCCATTGGGGACCTCCGCTACCGCCGGTCGGCAAAACGCCACGCCAAGGCGTGTCCGGACGGTAGACGAAGATGGCAAAGTGGAGAGTGTGCAGGAGCAGCCCGTACAGGAAACCCCTCCGCGCGGAATGAAAAGGCACGGAGGGTATTTCCTCGAGACGGCTCAAGTTGTGAGGCGCCGGTTCCCGAGGGGAGTTTCGGGGCCGGGCGCCGATGAGGAATTCCGTCCGAACGGGGGTAAGCTCGGACGGGATCGCCCCACGTGCTTGAGCCGCCTCGATACACCTAGTGGAGTCGGGGCCTAGTGCCGCTTTTACCGATTCGATGGTTTCGACCGCGAGCTGGACGTTGGCCCAGGACAGGCGCCGCGCCAGCTCCTCTGGCGCCATCCAGCCCGCTCCTCCGCCATCGAGCAGGTCCCCGACTCTGGTCACCTTGCCAGCCACAGCCCTACCCTCCGCCAGCCGCCCGAACCCGTGTTCGTGGAGGTGCGGATTCCTGAGCAGCGGCTCCCAAAGGAGAGCCGCCGCTCCTGACGGGGGAGAGCTCCGCCTGGAAGCGACGTAGTTCCAAACCCATAGTAGTTCCTGGTAGAAGACAGGCAGCTCCCGCAGGCCGGCACGCCTGCTGCCCACTTTCGCAAACAGGAGCTGCGTGTCGTAATTGAGGCCATGCAGCTGGCGGAAGAAAAACGTCGCCAGCGCACACCATCTCGGAGGATTCTCGACGTACAGGTATCTCTGCAGCGTCTGAAGACGGAAAGTCGCAGCCTGGGTGCGAAGGCACACCAGCGCCTGACCGCCCTCCCTAAGCGGGAGACACAGAACCGCGGCAGAGACCCAGTGCTTCCTTTTGTCCCAGAAGAAGTCGATGAGCTTCTTCTGAATCTTGGCGACAAACGCAGGGGGAGGGATCAAAGTGACCAACCGGTACCACAACATGGCGGCCACCAGCTGGTTTATGACTAGCGCTCGACCCCTGTAGGACAACACTCGGAGCAGTCCTGTCCAGCGTCCTAGGCGAGCGGTGACTTTGGCCTCCAGCTCTTGCCAGTTCGCCGGCCAAGCGTCCTCGGCAGGGCTAAGGTAGACTCCCAAATAGAGGAGGTGCGTGGTGCTCCAGGCGAAAGGCCTGAACTCCTCCGGCAGGGAGTCCACCCGCCACTGACCCACCAGGAGTCCGGAACATTTCTCCCAGTTGATCTTGGCGGAGGATGCGTCCGAGTAAATCTGCTGGCATTCCCGCATCCTCCGCAAGTCAGCGGGATCCGTGACCGTGAGGAGCACGTCATCGGCGTAAGCCGAGAGGACCACCTCCACGCCCGGCCCTTGCAGAGCCAGTCCCGTCAACCTCTTCCGCAAGAGGCGCAGGAAAGGCTCCACGCAAATGGCATATAACTGACCGGACATGGGGCATCCCTGACGCACCCCCCTCCCGAAGCGAAGGGGCGCCGTCAAGGACCCGTTAACTTTAATCAGACACTCCGCGGCGGCGTACAGAAGTCGGATCCGGGCAACGAAATGCGTCCCGAACCCGAATGCGCGCAGAGTCCCGAAGAGATACTCGTGATCCACCCTGTCGAACTCCTTCTCCTGATCCAGGGAAAGGAAGGCGACCGACAGACCAGCCCTCTGGGAGTGGTGGACCAGGTCCCGGACCAGATGGATGTTATCGTGGATGGTCCGGCCCGGGACCGTGTAGGACTGGTCGGGGTGGATCATGTGGGCCAGCACGGTGCCAAGGCGAGCAGACATGGCCCTGGCAAAGATTTTATAGTCCGTGCTGAGGAGGGAGACCGGGCGCCAGTTCTTAAGGAGGCGGAGATCGCCCTTCTTAGGCAGCAGGACAATGACCGCCCTGCGCCAAGAGAGGGGCATCTCCCCGGTCGCCAAACTTTCCCCCAGGACCCGCGCGTAGTCGCCCCCCAAGACGTCCCAGAACGCCCTGTGGAACTCCACGGTCAGCCCGTCCAGCCCCGGGGACTTTCCCCTAGAGAGCTGGCGGAGGGCGCCGGTCAGCTCCGCCAGACTTAGCGCAGCGTCCAATTTTTCGGCGCCCTCCGGGCCAACCTTCGTCAGGTCCTCCCACAAAACTCTGCGCGCATCCTCGCTGGACGGATCCGGAGAGAACAGAGCCCCGTAATAGGCGCGGGTCTCCGCGTTGATTCCCTCCGGATCCGAGACCAGAGATCCGTCGTCGGCCAGCAGCCCCAAGAGCTGCTTACGGACCCCCCGTCTTTTTTCCAGCGAGTAGAAGAAGGGGGAGCCGCGGTCCAGGTCCCGCAGGAGCTGGATCCGCGACCTCACGTACGCGCCTCGGGACCCGACGAGCTGCAGGTCCTTCAGCGCGCCCTTCTTCTCTTCGTACACCTTCCGCAGGGCCGGGTCCTCGACGACCTGACCGAGACGGGACTCCAGGTCGAGCACCTCCTTCTCCAACCGCCCGACCCGGGCCTCCCGCCTCTTGGTCGACCCCTTCGCGTACTCCTGACAGAAGAGACGGATGTGAGCCTTGCCCACATCCCACCATAGCCTCAAGGAGGGGAAGCCCCCCTGCTTCCTTCTCCAGTCGGCCCAGAATCGACGAAACGAATCCCGGAACCGTGCGTCCTCCAGCAGCAGGTTGTTAAAATGCCAGTACACGGACCCCCCCCGCGTGCGCAGCGGAGCGAGCTCCGCCCACACCAGGTGGTGGTCCGTGCACGGCACCGGCCGCATGGAAGCTGCCGGAACGCAGGAGACGAACGCCCGGGAAATGTAGAGGCGGTCGATTCTGGACCTTCCTCCCCCAGACCTCACGCTAGTGAAGGCGCTGGAGTCGGGGTGGAGATTTCGCCAGACGTCCACCAAGTCGAAGGACCCAACCAGGTCCCTCAACTTCTCCATCGCCGCCGGGCTTCGCGGGGGACCCGAACGGTCCCTCGCCTCGAGGGTGCAGTTAAAATCCCCCCCGAGGATGACGCACTCGCCCACGTCGATGGAGCCCAAGAGAGCGGACACTTCTTCGAAGAAGCGCACTTGCTGCGCACTGGTCTGAGGGGCGTACACGTTCACTAGATGGAGCGGCACGCCCCCCAGGCGAACAGTGACATGGAGCAAGCGGCCCGGCACGTGCTCCTTGACCCCCAAGATCTCCGGCTGAAAATGCGGGGCCAGCAAGATAGCCACCCCGCTGGAATTGTTGGAGAGGTGACTCATGCTGACCCCTCCTTGCCACTCCAGGAGCCACGTGGCTTCGTCTCCCGGAACGGTGTGGGTTTCTTGCAGGAAGCACACCGCATACTTCCCGTCCCGAAGGACCGAGAAGTTATTGAATCTGCGGCGCGCCTCCCTGCTGCCGTTGATGTTGAGGCTGGCTATGGTTATCTTCATGTCAGAAGCATAGTGCAACCTCTACCTACACCTAACGGGGCGAGGAAGCGCAGCCGCTGGTCAGCCGCCACTTCCTCAGCAGCCCAGTGAGAAACGTTGTGAGCCGACGCAGCTCGAGCGGGTTCACACCCTCATCCGCGCCCAAGATCTTAACGGCGGCGCGGACGGAATCGATGAGCAGCGCCAGCTCCGACCACCTGTCGAGGGCCAGCCGGACCTTATTGCGCTGACCCAGGCACGTGGCCATAAAATCCCGGAGTTCCCTTACGGAAATGAGGGGAGACTCGGCAAGGGGCACGAGGTCATCCATCGCCACGTCGGCGCTGGAGTCCGAATCATCCTCCGTGCCCATCACCGAGTCCCCATCCTCCTCCAGGGGGTCGTCACCAGCGGCCGACCCGTCCGCCGCGCAGTGCGAAGCGAACGACTCGGCCGCGCCAGCCAGCCCCGCCTCCGCCCGGATCCCACCCCCAGGATCGGCGGCAGAGGATTTCTCCCTGGGCTCCTCTAGGGGTGCCGGGCCAGAAGACGGCGGCGGTTCAGAGCTCCCCTCCGCCTCAGACGCCGGAACGACCGGAGAAACCGGGGAGAGAAGAATTTCCAGCTCCTCCAGTACGTCCGGCACCAGAGACGCAGCCAGGGGGCCATCCTCCTCCCCGCCACCAACCTCCGACCCAGCGGACGGGGGGTTTTGAATTAAAAGCTCCACCAGGACGAGCATCCCCTGGGAGACGTCCGGGTCGCATTGGGCGAGCTCATTATCCTCGAGCTCGCCCGACCCAGCCCCCAGGCTGCCCGACCCGGCGAGGGGTAACGACACCGATAAAAGGTCAACTTCAATTACTGCCGCGGGTTGTTCCGCAACCCCCCCCACGGGCAGGGTCTCATCCCCATCCCCGGGAGGCACGTGCTGGACAGACACATCTGCCTCAGCCTCCCGAGGGACAGGCGACCCCTGCCGATCGCTGGTGATGACGACAGCGCTGGGGGGGCGGGGGGGCGCAGTACCCGCGGCGGGCGACGACTCCCCCTGCTCGGAGGGACCTTCCTCCTCCCGGTCCTCCTCCTCATCCAGGGGGTCGCGCCTTCTTTTTAGCACGGAGGGAGCGAGGGAGACCTCCATGTCTGCAAAGGCCTCCTCCTCGACTCCCTCCGGCGGAGCAGGTTTGTCGGGTTCCTCGGGCCCGAGCCCGGCCGCAGGTATTGGCATTACCGCTGCGGCGGTTGCGGCCACAGGCTCGGGCACGGGGCCCCTCCCGCTCACATCTGCCCTGATCAACTCCGCGAGGAGCGCGGGTGTAAGGGGCTCAAGGGGCAAGGGCTCACCATCCACGGGCGGACCTGCCCTAAGGTGCTTCTTTTTTCCCCGCGCCTTCTTTCCGGCCGGACACGCTCCCTCCCCCCCGCCGGAGGCCTTGGTGGCATCGGCCCCCGACGTCAACCGCGCATCAGACGTACTTGACGCGCGGGCAGATCCGGGGGGAAGGGCGGCGGCGGCGGCGCCAGCCTCGGCCGCACGAGACGGTCCGGCGGCCTTGGAGGCAGGGCAGTTCCTCCTGATGTGCCCCACCTCCCTGCAGGCATGGCACCTCACACCGTCCGACGTCCAAAAGGCGCGGTAGGCGGTCCCCTCGTGGAGGACGACGAACGCCCCTTCAGTGTCCTCCTCCCGCGCCAGCTGGATAAACAGCTGGCGCCGGAAGGAGAAGACGTGGCGAAGGCTGGCCTCCCGGAAGCCGAGCAGGATGGGCGTGATCCCCGACCTCACCTCCCCAAGTTGTCGCAAATGGGGAAGGAGGAGCTCACCAGGAACATAGGGCGGGACGTTGGAAATAATGATCCTCTGCGCGGTGGCCTCGAGAGGATCCACCGGCAGGAAAGTCCCGCCCACGGTGAGCCCCTTGGCGACAGCCAGGGACACCGCCCGCTCCGACCCCAGGAAGAACACAGCCTTCCCATACATTTTCGAGGCCGCGACGATGGCTGAGGGGCCGACAACCCCAGCCATGGCCTTGACGCAGGCCTCGATGGTCATAGTGGGGTGAGTGTAGCTCTTCACCCCAAGCTTTTTTGTTATTAATCGAAAAGGTGATGGGGCAGCAGGAACAGCGGGAGCAGCTGTGGCTATGGCTACCACTCTCGCATAGGTCCCGGCTGGCCCCGCCACCGGCGAAGATGCAGTCGCCATTCTGGGGTGCTTTTTTTAAGGGCTACACTCACCCCAAGTCACAGGCCTGAAGGTGTTAATGGCCTCGGTGTATATATATATTTTTTTGTCCTCTATTGAGCAGAGGGAGCTGATTAAAATGAGGACACACCTCTCTCCTTATTGATTTAAATTGGGAGAGGAGCCCTCGCCCCTCTGCTTCAATTGGCAATTAATAAAATAGATGAAACTAAGGTGCCTTAGAAAGACAGGCAGAGAGAGACAAAGAGAGAGAGAGAGAGAGAGAGAGAGAGGTGGGGGGGGTGGGAAGGAGGGAGGCCGCAAAGGGCAGTGTTGCCACTCAGGATGGTGGGTGGGTGTAGGCAGGGTTGCACTCTCCGATGGAAAAAGTCTTTGGTGATGGTGGTCTTCTGGCAGGGGGAGAAGACGTCTTCACCTGGAAAAGCTGGAGAAGCCCAAGCTTAGTCCTGCAACAGGTCTTAACGAGGTAATTAAATTAAATTAAATTAAGGACTTCACCTTGGGCAGCTCCAAGCTCTCCCAGGGCAGGCAATAGAAGGGATGCTAATTAGTGGTGTGTGTGGCCTAGCTTTTAACAAGAGCACACACACTACACCCCTTGATGATCCGGCCTTGCTTCTTCTTTTCTCCCCCCACCTAAAATACAAAGTCTTGGGAGAGTGCCCCAAATAACACCCACCTGTAGATGTTCCGGATGAAGTTTTCTTCCCTCCTTTCAAGCAGTTGGTTTCTCTCCCCTCTCTCCCTCTCCTGAAGTGGAGGCCAAATTGGGGAGGCAGTGATAGAAAGGCCTCTCCCCTGGTTGATGTTGATGTAGGCCTCCTTTCTCCTTCTCCTCCTCTGTCCTCTCTCTCCAGGCACCTCAGTTGATGTAATGATGGTGGAGTTGGTGGTGGTGGTCCAACGTTCTCCTCCTCTTCCTGGTCAGGGGACCACCACTTTAATCCACTCTCCAAAGTCTGGCTGCTCCCTCTGCTTGTGCTTGCAGCTGAACAGAGGGTACTCTTTTATTTGGACCCAAAAAAAAAACCAATTCGACTGTAAATAAACAAAAGTTCAACTAAAGCTTAACAAATCAAATTAAAATTTGGTTTTCCGTGTTGATGATGCACTCCAGTCCCCGCGGCGCCCACCGGTCGCGGAAATACTCAAGCGCACCGGCGGACACCGCGTGCTCCATCTCCAGGGCCACCCGGGCGCGAACATGGCCGCGGAAGAGATGCAGGCAATCCGGCTGGACGACCCCCTCGACCGCCCGCTGCCTGGACCAATTGATGGCTCTTTTAGCCAGGCCCAGGAGCAGGCCCACAAGGAGGTCCTCCAACCTGTCCGCTCCCCTCCGCACCGGGTGACCGTAGATCAAGAGCGTGGGACTGAAGTGCAACCAAAAATCGAGGAGCAACCCCTTCAAGTAGTGAAAGAGGGGCTGCAACCTCTCACAATCCATATAAACGTGAAACACGGACTCCTCCAGGCCGCAAAAAATGCAGGCGGCCTGGGAGTCCGTGAACCTACTTAAAACCTTATTGCACGGGACCGCTCCGTGCAACACCCTCCAGGCCAAGTCCCCGATGGAACAAGGGAGGACTCCCGCATAGAGAGCCCTCCATTGGGGACCTCCGCTACCGCCGGTCGGCAAAACGCCACGCCAAGGCGTGTCCGGACGGTAGACGAAGATGGCAAAGTGGAGAGTGTGCAGGAGCAGCCCGTACAGGAAACCCCTCCGCGCGGAATGAAAAGGCACGGAGGGTATTTCCTCGAGACGGCTCAAGTTGTGAGGCGCCGGTTCCCGAGGGGAGTTTCGGGGCCGGGCGCCGATGAGGAATTCCGTCCGAACGGGGGTAAGCTCGGACGGGATCGCCCCACGTGCTTGAGCCGCCTCGATACACCTAGTGGAGTCGGGGCCCAGTGCCGCTTTTACCGATTCGATGGTTTCGACCGCGAGCTGGACGTTGGCCCAGGACAGGCGCCGCGCCAGCTCCTCTGGCGCCATCCAGCCCGCTCCTCCACCATCGAGCAGGTCCCCGACTCTGGTCACCTTGCCAGCCACAGCCCTACCCTCCGCCAGCCGCCCGAACCCGTGTTCGTGGAGGTGCGGATTCCTGAGCAGCGGCTCCCGAAGGAGAGCCGCCGCTCCTGACGGGGGAGAGCTCCGCCTGGAAGCGACGTAGTTCCAAACCCATAGTAGTTCCTGGTAGAAGACAGGCAGCTCCCGCAGGCCGGCACGCCTGCTGCCCACTTTCGCAAACAGGAGCTGCGTGTCGTAATTGAGGCCATGCAGCTGGCGGAAGAAAAACGTCGCCAGCGCACACCATCTCGGAGGATTCTCGACGTACAGGTATCTCTGCAGCGTCTGAAGACGGAAAGTCGCAGCCTGGGTGCGAAGGCACACCAGCGCCTGACCGCCCTCCCTAAGCGGGAGACACAGAACCGCGGCAGAGACCCAGTGCTTCCTTTTGTCCCAGAAGAAGTCGATGAGCTTCTTCTGAATCTTGGCGACAAACGCAGGGGGAGGGATCAAAGTGACCAACCGGTACCACAACATGGCGGCCACCAGCTGGTTTATGACTAGCGCTCGACCCCTGTAGGACAACACTCGGAGCAGTCCTGTCCAGCGTCCTAGGCGAGCGGTGACTTTGGCCTCCAGCTCTTGCCAGTTCGCCGGCCAAGCGTCCTCGGCAGGGCTAAGGTAGACTCCCAAATAGAGGAGGTGCGTGGTGCTCCAGGCGAAAGGCCTGAACTCCTCCGGCAGGGAGTCCACCCGCCACTGACCCACCAGGAGTCCGGAACATTTCTCCCAGTTGATCTTGGCGGAGGATGCGTCCGAGTAAATCTGCTGGCATTCCCGCATCCTCCGCAAGTCAGCGGGATCCGTGACCGTGAGGAGCACGTCATCGGCGTAAGCCGAGAGGACCACCTCCACGCCCGGCCCTTGCAGAGCCAGTCCCGTCAACCTCTTCCGCAAGAGGCGCAGGAAAGGCTCCACGCAAATGGCATATAACTGACCGGACATGGGGCATCCCTGACGCACCCCCCTCCCGAAGCGAAGGGGCGCCGTCAAGGACCCGTTAACTTTAATCAGACACTCCGCGGCGGTGTACAGAAGTCGGATCCGGGCGACGAAATGCGTCCCGAACCCGAATGCGCGCAGAGTCCCGAAGAGATACTCGTGATCCACCCTGTCGAACGCCTTCTCCTGATCCAGGGAAAGGAAGGCGACCGACAGACCAGCCCTCTGGGAGTGGTGGACCAGGTCCCGGACCAGATGGATGTTATCGTGGATGGTCCGGCCCGGGACCGTGTAGGACTGGTCGGGGTGGATCATGTGGGCCAGCACGGTGCCAAGGCGAGCAGACATGGCCCTGGCAAAGATTTTATAGTCCGTGCTGAGGAGGGAGACCGGGCGCCAGTTCTTAAGGAGGCGGAGATCGCCCTTCTTAGGCAGCAGGACAATGACCGCCCTGCGCCAAGAGAGGGGCATCTCCCCGGTCGCCAAACTTTCCCCCAGGACCCGCGCGTAGTCGCCCCCCAAGACGTCCCAGAACGCCCTGTGGAACTCCACGGTCAGCCCGTCCAGCCCCGGGGACTTTCCCCTAGAGAGCTGGCGGAGGGCGCCGGTCAGCTCCGCCAGACTTAGCGGAGCGTCCAATTTTTCGGCGCCCTCCGGGCCAACCTTCGTCAGGTCCTCCCACAAAACTCTGCGCGCATCCTCGCTGGACGGATCCGGAGAGAACAGAGCCCCGTAATAGGCGCGGGTCTCCGCGTTGATTCCCTCCGGATCCGAGACCAGAGATCCGTCGTCGGCCAGCAGCCCCAAGAGCTGCTTACGGACCCCCCGTCTTTTTTCCAGCGAGTAGAAGAAGGGGGAGCCGCGGTCCAGGTCCCGCAGGAGCTGGATCCGCGACCTCACGTACGCGCCTCGGGACCCGACGAGCTGCAGGTCCTTCAGCGCGCCCTTCTTCTCTTCGTACACCTTCCGCAGGGCCGGGTCCTCGACGACCTGACCGAGACGGGACTCCAGGTCGAGCACCTCCTTCTCCAACCGCCCGACCCGGGCCTCCCGCCTCTTGGTCGACCCCTTCGCGTACTCCTGACAGAAGAGACGGATGTGAGCCTTGCCCACATCCCACCATAGCCTCAAGGAGGGGAAGCCCCCCTGCTTCCTTCTCCAGTCGGCCCAGAATCGACGAAACGAATCCCGGAACCGTGCGTCCTCCAGCAGCAGGTTGTTAAAATGCCAGTACACGGACCCCCCCCGCGTGCGCAGCGGAGCGAGCTCCGCCCACACCAGGTGGTGGTCCGTGCACGGCACCGGCCGCATGGAAGCTGCCGGAACGCAGGAGACGAACGCCCGGGAAATGTAGAGGCGGTCGATTCTGGACCTTCCTCCCCCAGACCTCACGCTAGTGAAGGCGCTGGAGTCGGGGTGGAGATTTCGCCAGACGTCCACCAAGTCGAAGGACCCAACCAGGTCCCTCAACTTCTCCATCGCCGCCGGGCTTCGCGGGGGACCCGAACGGTCCCTCGCCTCGAGGGTGCAGTTAAAATCCCCCCCGAGGATGACGCACTCGCCCACGTCGATGGAGCCCAAGAGAGCGGACACTTCTTCGAAGAAGCGCACTTGCTGCGCACTGGTCTGAGGGGCGTACACGTTCACTAGATGGAGCGGCACGCCCCCCAGGCGAACAGTGACATGGAGCAAGCGGCCCGGCACGTGCTCCTTGACCCCCAAGATCGCCGGCTGAAAATGCGGGGCCAGCAAGATAGCCACCCCGCTGGAATTGTTGGAGAGGTGACTCATGCTGACCCCTCCTTGCCACTCCAGGAGCCACGTGGCTTCGTCTCCCGGAACGGTGTGGGTTTCTTGCAGGAAGCACACCGCATACTTCCCGTCCCGAAGGACCGAGAAGTTATTGAATCTGCGGCGCGCCTCCCTGCTGCCGTTGATGTTGAGGCTGGCTATGGTTATCTTCATGTCAGAAGCATAGTGCAACCTCTACCTACACCTAACGGGGCGAGGAAGCGCAGCCGCTGGTCAGCCGCCACTTCCTCAGCAGCCCAGTGAGAAACGTTGTGAGCCGACGCAGCTCGAGCGGGTTCACACCCTCATCCGCGCCCAAGATCTTAACGGCGGCGCGGACGGAATCGATGAGCAGCGCCAGCTCCGACCACCTGTCGAGGGCCAGCCGGACCTTATTGCGCTGACCCAGGCACGTGGCCATAAAATCCCGGAGTTCCCTTACGGAAATGAGGGGAGACTCGGCAAGGGGCACGAGGTCATCCATCGCCACGTCGGCGCTGGAGTCCGAATCATCCTCCGTGCCCATCACCGAGTCCCCATCCTCCTCCAGGGGGTCGTCACCAGCGGCCGACCCGTCCGCCGCGCAGTGCGAAGCGAACGACTCGGCCGCGCCAGCCAGCCCCGCCTCCGCCCGGATCCCACCCCCAGGATCGGCGGCAGAGGATTTCTCCCTGGGCTCCTCTAGGGGTGCCGGGCCAGAAGACGGCGGCGGTTCAGAGCTCCCCTCCGCCTCAGACGCCGGAACGACCGGAGAAACCGGGGAGAGAACAATTTCCAGCTCCTCCAGTACGTCCGGCACCAGAGACGCAGCCAGGGGGCCATCCTCCTCCCCGCCACCAACCTCCGACCCAGCGGACGGGGGGTTTTGAATTAAAAGCTCCACCAGGACGAGCATCCCCTGGGAGACGTCCGGGTCGCATTGGGCGAGCTCATTATCCTCGAGCTCGCCCGACCCAGCCCCCAGGCTGCCCGACCCGGCGAGGGGTAACGACACCGATAAAAGGTCAACTTCAATTACTGCCGCGGGTTGTTCCGCAACCCCCCCCACGGGCAGGGTCTCATCCCCATCCCCGGGAGGCACGTGCTGGACAGACACATCTGCCTCAGCCTCCCGAGGGACAGGCGACCCCTGCCGATCGCTGGTGATGACGACAGCGCTGGGGGGGCGGGGGGGCGCAGTACCCGCGGCGGGCGACGACTCCCCCTGCTCGGAGGGACCTTCCTCCTCCCGGTCCTCCTCCTCATCCAGGGGGTCGCGCCTTCTTTTTAGCACGGAGGGAGCGAGGGAGACCTCCATGTCTGCAAAGGCCTCCTCCTCGACTCCCTCCGGCGGAGCAGGTTTGTCGGGTTCCTCGGGCCCGAGCCCGGCCGCAGGTATTGGCATTACCGCTGCGGCGGTTGCGGCCACAGGCTCGGGCACGGGGCCCCTCCCGCTCACATCTGCCCTGATCAACTCCGCGAGGAGCGCGGGTGTAAGGGGCTCAAGGGGCAAGGGCTCACCATCCACGGGCGGACCTGCCCTAAGGTGCTTCTTTTTTCCCCGCGCCTTCTTTCCGGCTAGACACGCTCCCTCCCCCCCGCCGGAGGCCTTGGTGGCATCGGCCCCCGACGTCAACCGCGCATCAGACGTACTTGACGCGCGGGCAGATCCGGGGGGAAGGGCGGCGGCGGCGGCGCCAGCCTCGGCCGCACGAGACGGTCCGGCGGCCTTGGAGGCAGGGCAGTTCCTCCTGATGTGCCCCACCTCCCTGCAGGCATGGCACCTCACACCGTCCGACGTCCAAAAGGCGCGGTAGGCGGTCCCCTCGTGGAGGACGACGAACGCCCCTTCAGTGTCCTCCTCCCGCGCCAGCTGGATAAACAGCTGGCGCCGGAAGGAGAAGACGTGGCGAAGGCTGGCCTCCCGGAAGCCGAGCGGGATGGGCGTGATCCCCGACCTCACCTCCCCAAGTTGTCGCAAATGGGGAAGGAGGAGCTCACCAGGAACATAGGGCGGGACGTTGGAAATAATGATCCTCTGCGCGGTGGCCTCGAGAGGATCCACCGGCAGGAAAGTCCCGCCCACGGTGAGCCCCTTGGCGACAGCCAGGGACACCGCCCGCTCCGACCCCAGGAAGAACACAGCCTTCCCATACATTTTCGAGGCCGCGACGATGGCTGAGGGGCCGACAACCCCAGCCATGGCCTTGACGCAGGCCTCGATGGTCATAGTGGGGTGAGTGTAGCTCTTCACCCCAAGCTTTTTTGTTATTAATCGAAAAGGTGACGGGGCAGCAGGAACAGCGGGAGCAGCTGTGGCTGTGGCTACCACTCTCGCATAGGTCCCGGCTGGCCCCGCCACCGGCGAAGATGCAGTCGCCATTCTGGGGTGCTTTTTTTAAGGGCTACACTCACCCCAAGTCACAGGCCTGAAGGTGTTAATGGCCTCGGTGTATATATATATTTTTTTGTCCTCTATTGAGCAGAGGGAGCTGATTAAAATGAGGACACACCTCTCTCCTTATTGATTTAAATTGGGAGAGGAGCCCTCGCCCCTCTGCTTCAATTGGCAATTAATAAAATAGATGAAACTAAGGTGCCTTAGAAAGACAGGCAGAGAGAGACAAAGAGAGAGAGAGAGAGAGGTGGGGGGGGTGGGAAGGAGGGAGGCCGCAAAGGGCAGTGTTGCCACTCAGGATGGTGGGTGGGTGTAGGCAGGGTTGCACTCTCCGATGGAAAAAGTCTTTGGTGATGGTGGTCTTCTGGCAGGGGGAGAAGACGTCTTCACCTGGAAAAGCTGGAGAAGCCCAAGCTTAGTCCTGCAACAGGTCTTAACGAGGTAATTAAATTAAATTAAGGACTTCACCTTGGGCAGCTCCAAGCTCTCCCAGGGCAGGCAATAGAAGGGATGCTAATTAGTGGTGTGTGTGGCCTAGCTTTTAACAAGAGCACACACACTACACCCCTTGATGATCCGGCCTTGCTTCTTCTTTTCTCCCCCCACCTAAAATACAAAGTCTTGGGAGAGTGCCCCAAATAACACCCACCTGTAGATGTTCCGGATGAAGTTTTCTTCCCTCCTTTCAAGCAGTTGGTTTCTCTCCCCTCTCTCCCTCTCCTGAAGTGGAGGCCAAATTGGGGAGGCAGTGATAGAAAGGCCTCTCCCCTGGTTGATGTTGATGTAGGCCTCCTTTCTCCTTCTCCTCCTCTGTCCTCTCTCTCCAGGCACCTCAGTTGATGTAATGATGGTGGAGTTGGTGGTGGTGGTCCAACGTTCTCCTCCTCTTCCTGGTCAGGGGACCACCACTTTAATCCACTCTCCAAAGTCTGGCTGCTCCCTCTGCTTGTGCTTGCAGCTGAACAGAGGGTACTCTTTTATTTGGACCCAAAAAAAAACCAATTCGACTGTAAATAAACAAAAGTTCAACTAAAGCTTAACAAATCAAATTAAAATTTGGTTTTCCGTGTTGATGATGCACTCCAGTCCCCGCGGCGCCCACCGGTCGCGGAAATACTCAAGCGCACCGGCGGACACCGCGTGCTCCATCTCCAGGGCCACCCGGGCGCGAACATGGCCGCGGAAGAGATGCAGGCAATCCGGCTGGACGACCCCCTCGACCGCCCGCTGCCTGGACCAATTGATGGCTCTTTTAGCCAGGCCCAGGAGCAGGCCCACAAGGAGGTCCTCCAACCTGTCCGCTCCCCTCCGCACCGGGTGACCGTAGATCAAGAGCGTGGGACTGAAGTGCAACCAAAAATCGAGGAGCAGCCCCTTCAAGTAGTGAAAGAGGGGCTGCAACCTCTCACAATCCATATAAACGTGAAACACGGACTCCTCCAGGCCGCAAAAAATGCAGGCGGCCTGGGAGTCCGTGAACCTACTTAAAACCTTATTGCACGGGACCGCTCCGTGCAACACCCTCCAGGCCAAGTCCCCGATGGAACAAGGGAGGACTCCCGCATAGAGAGCCCTCCATTGGGGACCTCCGCTACCGCCGGTCGGCAAAACGCCACGCCAAGGCGTGTCCGGACGGTAGACGAAGATGGCAAAGTGGAGAGTGTGCAGGAGCAGCCCGTACAGGAAACCCCTCCGCGCGGAATGAAAAGGCACGGAGGGTATTTCCTCGAGACGGCTCAAGTTGTGAGGCGCCGGTTCCCGAGGGGAGTTTCGGGGCCGGGCGCCGATGAGGAATTCCGTCCGAACGGGGGTAAGCTCGGACGGGATCGCCCCACGTGCTTGAGCCGCCTCGATACACCTAGTGGAGTCGGGGCCTAGTGCCGCTTTTACCGATTCGATGGTTTCGACCGCGAGCTGGACGTTGGCCCAGGACAGGCGCCGCGCCAGCTCCTCTGGCGCCATCCAGCCCGCTCCTCCGCCATCGAGCAGGTCCCCGACTCTGGTCACCTTGCCAGCCACAGCCCTACCCTCCGCCAGCCGCCCGAACCCGTGTTCGTGGAGGTGCGGATTCCTGAGCAGCGGCTCCCGAAGGAGAGCCGCTGCTCCTGACGGGGGAGAGCTCCGCCTGGAAGCGACGTAGTTCCAAACCCATAGTAGTTCCTGGTAGAAGACAGGCAGCTCCCGCAGGCCGGCACGCCTGCTGCCCACTTTCGCAAACAGGAGCTGCGTGTCGTAATTGAGGCCATGCAGCTGGTGGAAGAAAAACGTCGCCAGCGCACACCATCTCGGAGGATTCTCGACGTACAGGTATCTCTGCAGCGTCTGAAGACGGAAAGTCGCAGCCTGGGTGCGAAGGCACACCAGCGCCTGACCGCCCTCCCTAAGCGGGAGACACAGAACCGCGGCAGAGACCCAGTGCTTCCTTTTGTCCCAGAAGAAGTCGATGAGCTTCTTCTGAATCTTGGCGACAAACGCAGGGGGAGGGATCAAAGTGACCAACCGGTACCACAACATGGCGGCCACCAGCTGGTTTATGACTAGCGCTCGACCCCTGTAGGACAACACTCGGAGCAGTCCTGTCCAGCGTCCTAGGCGAGCGGTGACTTTGGCCTCCAGCTCTTGCCAGTTCGCCGGCCAAGCGTCCTCGGCAGGGCTAAGGTAGACTCCCAAATAGAGGAGGTGCGTGGTGCTCCAGGCGAAAGGCCTGAACTCCTCCGGCAGGGAGTCCACCCGCCACTGACCCACCAGGAGTCCGGAACATTTCTCCCAGTTGATCTTGGCGGAGGATGCGTCCGAGTAAATCTGCTGGCATTCCCGCATCCTCCGCAAGTCAGCGGGATCCGTGACCGTGAGGAGCACGTCATCGGCGTAAGCCGAGAGGACCACCTCCACGCCCGGCCCTTGCAGAGCCAGTCCCGTCAACCTCTTCCGCAAGAGGCGCAGGAAAGGCTCCACGCAAATGGCATATAACTGACCGGACATGGGGCATCCCTGACGCACCCCCCTCCCGAAGCGAAGGGGCGCCGTCAAGGACCCGTTAACTTTAATCAGACACTCCGCGGCGGCGTACAGAAGTCGGATCCGGGCGACGAAATGCGTCCCGAACCCGAATGCGCGCAGAGTCCCGAAGAGATACTCGTGATCCACCCTGTCGAACGCCTTCTCCTGATCCAGGGAAAGGAAGGCGACCGACAGACCAGCCCTCTGGGAGTGGTGGACCAGGTCCCGGACCAGATGGATGTTATCGTGGATGGTCCGGCCCGGGACCGTGTAGGACTGGTCGGGGTGGATCATGTGGGCCAGCACGGTGCCAAGGCGAGCAGACATGGCCCTGGCAAAGATTTTATAGTCCGTGCTGAGGAGGGAGACCGGGCGCCAGTTCTTAAGGAGGCGGAGATCGCCCTTCTTAGGCAGCAGGACAATGACCGCCCTGCGCCAAGAGAGGGGCATCTCCCCGGTCGCCAAACTTTCCCCCAGGACCCGCGCGTAGTCGCCCCCCAAGACGTCCCAGAACGCCCTGTGGAACTCCACGGTCAGCCCGTCCAGCCCCGGGGACTTTCCCCTAGAGAGCTGGCGGAGGGCGCCGGTCAGCTCCGCCAGACTTAGCGGAGCGTCCAATTTTTCGGCGCCCTCCGGGCCAACCTTCGTCAGGTCCTCCCACAAAACTCTGCGCGCATCCTCGCTGGACGGATCCGGAGAGAACAGAGCCCCGTAATAGGCGCGGGTCTCCGTGTTGATTCCCTCCGGATCCGAGACCAGAGATCCGTCGTCGGCCAGCAGCCCCAAGAGCTGCTTACGGACCCCCCGTCTTTTTTCCAGCGAGTAGAAGAAGGGGGAGCCGCGGTCCAGGTCCCGCAGGAGCTGGATCCGCGACCTCACGTACGCGCCTCGGGACCCGACGAGCTGCAGGTCCTTCAGCGCGCCCTTCTTCTCTTCGTACACCTTCCGCAGGGCCGGGTCCTCGACGACCTGACCGAGACGGGACTCCAGGTCGAGCACCTCCTTCTCCAACCGCCCGACCCGGGCCTCCCGCCTCTTGGTCGACCCCTTCGCGTACTCCTGACAGAAGAGACGGATGTGAGCCTTGCCCACATCCCACCATAGCCTCAAGGAGGGGAAGCCCCCCTGCTTCCTTCTCCAGTCGGCCCAGAATCGACGAAACGAATCCCGGAACCGTGCGTCCTCCAGCAGCAGGTTGTTAAAATGCCAGTACACGGACCCCCCCCGCGTGCGCAGCGGAGCGAGCTCCGCCCACACCAGGTGGTGGTCCGTGCACGGCACCGGCCGCATGGAAGCTGCCGGAACGCAGGAGACGAACGCCCGGGAAATGTAGAGGCGGTCGATTCTGGACCTTCCTCCCCCAGACCTCACGCTAGTGAAGGCGCTGGAGTCGGGGTGGAGATTTCGCCAGACGTCCACCAAGTCGAAGGACCCAACCAGGTCCCTCAACTTCTCCATCGCCGCCGGGCTTCGCGGGGGACCCGAACGGTCCCTCGCCTCGAGGGTGCAGTTAAAATCCCCCCCGAGGATGACGCACTCGCCCACGTCGATGGAGCCCAAGAGAGCGGACACTTCTTCGAAGAAGCGCACTTGCTGCGCACTGGTCTGAGGGGCGTACACGTTCACTAGATGGAGCGGCACGCCCCCCAGGCGAACAGTGACATGGAGCAAGCGGCCCGGCACGTGCTCCTTGACCCCCAAGATCTCCGGCTGAAAATGCGGGGCCAGCAAGATAGCCACCCCGCTGGAATTGTTGGAGAGGTGACTCATGCTGACCCCTCCTTGCCACTCCAGGAGCCACGTGGCTTCGTCTCCCGGAACGGTGTGGGTTTCTTGCAGGAAGCACACCGCATACTTCCCGTCCCGAAGGACCGAGAAGTTATTGAATCTGCGGCGCGCCTCCCTGCTGCCGTTGATGTTGAGGCTGGCTATGGTTATCTTCATGTCAGAAGCATAGTGCAACCTCTACCTACACCTAACGGGGCGAGGAAGCGCAGCCGCTGGTCAGCCGCCACCTCCTCAGCAGCCCAGTGAGAAACGTTGTGAGCCGACGCAGCTCGAGCGGGTTCACACCCTCATCCGCGCCCAAGATCTTAACGGCGGCGCGGACGGAATCGATGAGCAGCGCCAGCTCCGACCACCTGTCGAGGGCCAGCCGGACCTTATTGCGCTGACCCAGGCACGTGGCCATAAAATCCCGGAGTTCCCTTACGGAAATGAGGGGAGACTCGGCAAGGGGCACGAGGTCATCCATCGCCACGTCGGCGCTGGAGTCCGAATCATCCTCCGTGCCCATCACCGAGTCCCCATCCTCCTCCAGGGGGTCGTCACCAGCGGCCGACCCGTCCGCCGCGCAGTGCGAAGCGAACGACTCGGCCGCGCCAGCCAGCCCCGCCTCCGCCCGGATCCCACCCCCAGGATCGGCGGCAGAGGATTTCTCCCTGGGCTCCTCTAGGGGTGCCGGGCCAGAAGACGGCGGCGGTTCAGAGCTCCCCTCCGCCTCAGACGCCGGAACGACCGGAGAAACCGGGGAGAGAACAATTTCCAGCTCCTCCAGTACGTCCGGCACCAGAGACGCAGCCAGGGGGCCATCCTCCTCCCCGCCACCAACCTCCGACCCAGCGGACGGGGGGTTTTGAATTAAAAGCTCCACCAGGACGAGCATCCCCTGGGAGACGTCCGGGTCGCATTGGGCGAGCTCATTATCCTCGAGCTCGCCCGACCCAGCCCCCAGGCTGCCCGACCCGGCGAGGGGTAACGACACCGATAAAAGGTCAACTTCAATTACTGCCGCGGGTTGTTCCGCAACCCCCCCCACGGGCAGGGTCTCATCCCCATCCCCGGGAGGCACGTGCTGGACAGACACATCTGCCTCAGCCTCCCGAGGGACAGGCGACCCCTGCCGATCGCTGGTGATGACGACAGCGCTGGGGGGGCGGGGGGGCGCAGTACCCGCGGCGGGCGACGACTCCCCCTGCTCGGAGGGACCTTCCTCCTCCCGGTCCTCCTCCTCATCCAGGGGGTCGCGCCTTCTTTTTAGCACGGAGGGAGCGAGGGAGACCTCCATGTCTGCAAAGGCCTCCTCCTCGACTCCCTCCGGCGGAGCAGGTTTGTCGGGTTCCTCGGGCCCGAGCCCGGCCGCAGGTATTGGCATTACCGCTGCGGCGGTTGCGGCCACAGGCTCGGGCACGGGGCCCCTCCCGCTCACATCTGCCCTGATCAACTCCGCGAGGAGCGCGGGTGTAAGGGGCTCAAGGGGCAAGGGCTCACCATCCACGGGCGGACCTGCCCTAAGGTGCTTCTTTTTTCCCCGCGCCTTCTTTCCAGCCGGACACGCTCCCTCCCCCCCGCCGGAGGCCTTGGTGGCATCGGCCCCCGACGTCAACCGCGCATCAGACGTACTTGACGCGCGGGCAGATCCGGGGGGAAGGGCGGCGGCGGCGGCGCCAGCCTCGGCCGCACGAGACGGTCCGGCGGCCTTGGAGGCAGGGCAGTTCCTCCTGATGTGCCCCACCTCCCTGCAGGCATGGCACCTCACACCGTCCGACGTCCAAAAGGCGCGGTAGGCGGTCCCCTCGTGGAGGACGACGAACGCCCCTTCAGTGTCCTCCTCCCGCGCCAGCTGGATAAACAGCTGGCGCCGGAAGGAGAAGACGTGGCGAAGGCTGGCCTCCCGGAAGCCGAGCGGGATGGGCGTGATCCCCGACCTCACCTCCCCAAGTTGTCGCAAATGGGGAAGGAGGAGCTCACCAGGAACATAGGGCGGGACGTTGGAAATAATGATCCTCTGCGCGGTGGCCTCGAGAGGATCCACCGGCAGGAAAGTCCCGCCCACGGTGAGCCCCTTGGCGACAGCCAGGGACACCGCCCGCTCCGACCCCAGGAAGAACACAGCCTTCCCATACATTTTCGAGGCCGCGACGATGGCTGAGGGGCCGACAACCCCAGCCATGGCCTTGACGCAGGCCTCGATGGTCATAGTGGGGTGAGTGTAGCTCTTCACCCCAAGCTTTTTTGTTATTAATCGAAAAGGTGACGGGGCAGCAGGAACAGCGGGAGCAGCTGTGGCTGTGGCTACCACTCTCGCATAGGTCCCGGCTGGCCCCGCCACCGGCGAAGATGCAGTCGCCATTCTGGGGTGCTTTTTTTAAGGGCTACACTCACCCCAAGTCACAGGCCTGAAGGTGTTAATGGCCTCGGTGTATATATATATTTTTTTGTCCTCTATTGAGCAGAGGGAGCTGATTAAAATGAGGACACACCTCTCTCCTTATTGATTTAAATTGGGAGAGGAGCCCTCGCCCCTCTGCTTCAATTGGCAATTAATAAAATAGATGAAACTAAGGTGCCTTAGAAAGACAGGCAGAGAGAGACAAAGAGAGAGAGAGAGAGATGTGGGGGGGGTGGGAAGGAGGGAGGCCGCAAAGGGCAGTGTTGCCACTCAGGATGGTGGGTGGGTGTAGGCAGGGTTGCACTCTCCGATGGAAAAAGTCTTTGGTGATGGTGGTCTTCTGGCAGGGGGAGAAGACGTCTTCACCTGGAAAAGCTGGAGAAGCCCAAGCTTAGTCCTGCAACAGGTCTTAACGAGGTAATTAAATTAAATTAAGGACTTCACCTTGGGCAGCTCCAAGCTCTCCCAGGGCAGGCAATAGAAGGGATGCTAATTAGTGGTGTGTGTGGCCTAGCTTTTAACAAGAGCACACACACTACACCCCTTGATGATCCGGCCTTGCTTCTTCTTTTCTCCCCCCACCTAAAATACAAAGTCTTGGGAGAGTGCCCCAAATAACACCCACCTGTAGATGTTCCGGATGAAGTTTTCTTCCCTCCTTTCAAGCAGTTGGTTTCTCTCCCCTCTCTCCCTCTCCTGAAGTGGAGGCCAAATTGGGGAGGCAGTGATAGAAAGGCCTCTCCCCTGGTTGATGTTGATGTAGGCCTCCTTTCTCCTTCTCCTCCTCTGTCCTCTCTCTCCAGGCACCTCAGTTGATGTAATGATGGTGGAGTTGGTGGTGGTGGTCCAACGTTCTCCTCCTCTTCCTGGTCAGGGGACCACCACTTTAATCCACTCTCCAAAGTCTGGCTGCTCCCTCTGCTTGTGCTTGCAGCTGAACAGAGGGTACTCTTTTATTTGGACCCAAAAAAAACCAATTCGACTGTAAATAAACAAAAGTTCAACTAAAGCTTAACAAATCAAATTAAAATTTGGTTATCCGTGTTGATGATGCACTCCAGTCCCCGCGGCGCCCACCGGTCGCGGAAATACTCAAGCGCACCGGCGGACACCGCGTGCTCCATCTCCAGGGCCACCCGGGCGCGAACATGGCCGCGGAAGAGATGCAGGCAATCCGGCTGGACGACCCCCTCGACCGCCCGCTGCCTGGACCAATTGATGGCTCTTTTAGCCAGGCCCAGGAGCAGGCCCACAAGGAGGTCCTCCAACCTGTCCGCTCCCCTCCGCACCGGGTGACCGTAGATCAAGAGCGTGGGACTGAAGTGCAACCAAAAATCGAGGAGCAGCCCCTTCAAGTAGTGAAAGAGGGGCTGCAACCTCTCACAATCCATATAAACGTGAAACACGGACTCCTCCAGGCCGCAAAAAATGCAGGCGGCCTGGGAGTCCGTGAACCTACTTAAAACCTTATTGCACGGGACCGCTCCGTGCAACACCCTCCAGGCCAAGTCCCCGATGGAACAAGGGAGGACTCCCGCATAGAGAGCCCTCCATTGGGGACCTCCGCTACCGCCGGTCGGCAAAACGCCACGCCAAGGCGTGTCCGGACGGTAGACGAAGATGGCAAAGTGGAGAGTGTGCAGGAGCAGCCCGTACAGGAAACCCCTCCGCGCGGAATGAAAAGGCACGGAGGGTATTTCCTCGAGACGGCTCAAGTTGTGAGGCGCCGGTTCCCGAGGGGAGTTTCGGGGCCGGGCGCCGATGAGGAATTCCGTCCGAACGGGGGTAAGCTCGGACGGGATCGCCCCACGTGCTTGAGCCGCCTCGATACACCTAGTGGAGTCGGGGCCCAGTGCCGCTTTTACCGATTCGATGGTTTCGACCGCGAGCCGGACGTTGGCCCAGGACAGGCGCCGCGCCAGCTCCTCCGGCGCCATCCAGCCCGCTCCTCCGCCATCGAGCAGGTCCCCGACTCTGGTCACCTTGCCAGCCACAGCCCTACCCTCCGCCAGCCGCCCGAACCCGTGTTCGTGGAGGTGCGGATTCCTGAGCAGCGGCTCCCGAAGGAGAGCCGCCGCTCCTGACGGGGGAGAGCTCCGCCTGGAAGCGACGTAGTTCCAAACCCATAGTAGTTCCTGGTAGAAGACAGGCAGCTCCCGCAGGCCAGCACGCCTGCTGCCCACTTTCGCAAACAGGAGCTGCGTGTCGTAATTGAGGCCATGCAGCTGGCGGAAGAAAAACGTCGCCAGCGCACACCATCTCGGAGGATTCTCGACGTACAGGTATCTCTGCAGCGTCTGAAGACGGAAAGTCGCAGCCTGGGTGCGAAGGCACACCAGCGCCTGACCGCCCTCCCTAAGCGGGAGACACAGAACCGCGGCAGAGACCCAGTGCTTCCTTTTGTCCCAGAAGAAGTCGATGAGCTTCTTCTGAATCTTGGCGACAAACGCAGGGGGAGGGATCAAAGTGACCAACCGGTACCACAACATGGCGGCCACCAGCTGGTTTATGACCAGCGCTCGACCCCTGTAGGACAACACTCGGAGCAGTCCTGTCCAGCGTCCTAGGCGAGCGGTGACTTTGGCCTCCAGCTCTTGCCAGTTCGCCGGCCAAGCGTCCTCGGCAGGGCTAAGGTAGACTCCCAAATAGAGGAGGTGCGTGGTGCTCCAGGCGAAAGGCCTGAACTCCTCCGGCAGGGAGTCCACCCGCCACTGACCCACCAGGAGTCCGGAACATTTCTCCCAGTTGATCTTGGCGGAGGATGCGTCCGAGTAAATCTGCTGGCATTCCCGCATCCTCCGCAAGTCAGCGGGATCCGTGACCGTGAGGAGCACGTCATCGGCGTAAGCCGAGAGGACCACCTCCACGCCCGGCCCTTGCAGAGCCAGTCCCGTCAACCTCTTCCGCAAGAGGCGCAGGAAAGGCTCCACGCAAATGGCATATAACTGGCCGGACATGGGGCATCCCTGACGCACCCCCCTCCCGAAGCGAAGGGGCGCCGTCAAGGACCCGTTAACTTTAATCAGACACTCCGCGGCGGCGTACAGAAGTCGGATCCGGGCGACGAAATGCGTCCCGAACCCGAATGCGCGCAGAGTCCCGAAGAGATACTCGTGATCCACCCTGTCGAACGCCTTCTCCTGATCCAGGGAAAGGAAGGCGACCGACAGACCAGCCCTCTGGGAGTGGTGGACCAGGTCCCGGACCAGATGGATGTTATCGTGGATGGTCCGGCCCGGGACCGTGTAGGACTGGTCGGGGTGGATCATGTGGGCCAGCACGGTGCCAAGGCGAGCAGACATGGCCCTGGCAAAGATTTTATAGTCCGTGCTGAGGAGGGAGACCGGGCGCCAGTTCTTAAGGAGGCGGAGATCGCCCTTCTTAGGCAGCAGGACAATGACCGCCCTGCGCCAAGAGAGGGGCATCTCCCCGGTCGCCAAACTTTCCCCCAGGACCCGCGCGTAGTCGCCCCCCAAGACGTCCCAGAACGCCCTGTGGAACTCCACGGTCAGCCCGTCCAGCCCCGGGGACTTTCCCCTAGAGAGCTGGCGGAGGGCGCCGGTCAGCTCCGCCAGACTTAGCGGAGCGTCCAATTTTTCGGCGCCCTCCGGGCCAACCTTCGGCAGGTCCTCCCACAAAACTCTGCGCGCATCCTCGCTGGACGGATCCGGAGAGAACAGAGCCCCGTAATAGGCGCGGGTCTCCACGCTGATTCCCTCCGGATCCGAGACCAGAGATCCGTCGTCGGCCAGCAGCCCCAAGAGCTGCTTACGGACCCCCCGTCTTTTTTCCAGCGAGTAGAAGAAGGGGGAGCCGCGGTCCAGGTCCCGCAGGAGCTGGATCCGCGACCTCACGTACGCGCCTCGGGACCCGACGAGCTGCAGGTCCTTCAGCGCGCCCTTCTTCTCTTCGTACACCTTCCGCAGGGCCGGGTCCTCGACGACCTGACCGAGACGGGACTCCAGGTCGAGCACCTCCTTCTCCAACCGCCCGACCCGGGCCTCCCGCCTCTTGGTCGACCCCTTCGCGTACTCCTGACAGAAGAGACGGATGTGAGCCTTGCCCACATCCCACCATAGCCTCAAGGAGGGGAAGCCCCCCTGCTTCCTTCTCCAGTCGGCCCAGAATCGACGAAACGAATCCCGGAACCGTGCGTCCTCCAGCAGCAGGTTGTTAAAATGCCAGTACACGGACCCCCCCCGCGCGCGCAGCGGAGCGAGCTCCGCCCACACCAGGTGGTGGTCCGTGCATGGCACCGGCCGCATGGAAGCTGCCGGAACGCAGGAGACGAACGCCCGGGAAATGTAGAGGCGGTCGATTCTGGACCTTCCTCCCCCAGACCTCACACTAGTGAAGGCGCTGGAGTCGGGGTGGAGATTTCGCCAGACGTCCACCAAGTCGAAGGACCCAACCAGGTCCCTCAACTTCTCCATCGCCGCCGGGCTTCGCGGGGGACCCGAACGGTCCCTCGCCTCGAGGGTGCAGTTAAAATCCCCCCCGAGGATGACGCACTCGCCCACGTCGATGGAGCCCAAGAGAGCGGACACTTCTTCGAAGAAGCGCACTTGCTGCGCACTGGTCTGAGGGGCGTACACGTTCACTAGATGGAGCGGCACGCCCCCCAGGCGAACAGTGACATGGAGCAAGCGGCCCGGCACGTGCTCCTTGACCCCCAAGATCTCCGGCTGAAAATGCGGGGCCAGCAAGATAGCCACCCCGCTGGAATTGTTGGAGAGGTGACTCATGCTGACCCCTCCTTGCCACTCCAGGAGCCACGTGGCTTCGTCTCCCGGAACGGTGTGGGTTTCTTGCAGGAAGCACACCGCATACTTCCCGTCCCGAAGGACCGAGAAGTTATTGAATCTGCGGCGCGCCTCCCTGCTGCCGTTGATGTTGAGGCTGGCTATGGTTATCTTCATGTCAGAAGCATAGTGCAACCTCTACCTACACCTAACGGGGCGAGGAAGCGCAGCCGCTGGTCCGCCGCCACTTCCTCAGCAGCCCAGTGAGAAACGTTGTGAGCCGACGCAGCTCGAGCGGGTTCACACCCTCGTCCGCGCCCAAGATCTTAACGGCGGCGCGGACGGAATCGATGAGCAGCGCCAGCTCCGACCACCTGTCGAGGGCCAGCCGGACCTTATTGCGCTGACCCAGGCACGTGGCCATAAAATCCCGGAGTTCCCTTACGGAAATGAGGGGAGACTTGGCAAGGGGCACGAGGTCATCCATCGCCACGTCGGCGCTGGAGTCCGAATCGTCCTCCGTGCCCATCACCGAGTCCCCATCCTCCTCCAGGGGGTCGTCACCAGCGGCCAACCCGTCCGCCGCGCAGTGCGAAGCGAACGACTCGGCCGCGCCAGCCAGCCCCGCCTCCGCCCGGATCCCACCCCCAGGATCGGCGGCAGAGGATTTCTCCCTGGGCTCCTCTAGGGGTGCCGGGCCAGAAGACGGCGGCGGTTCAGAGCTCCCCTCCGCCTCAGACGCCGGAACGACCGGAGAAACCGGGGAGAGAACAATTTCCAGCTCCTCCAGTACGTCCGGCACCAGAGACGCAGCCAGGGGGCCATCCTCCTCCCCGCCACCAACCTCCGACCCAGCGGACGGGGGGTTTTGAATTAAAAGCTCTACCAGGACGAGCATCCCCTGGGAGACGTCCGGGTCGCATTGGGCGAGCTCATTATCCTCGAGCTCGCCCGACCCAACCCCCAGGCTGCCCGACCCGGCGAGGGGTAACGACACCGATAAAAGGTCAACTTCAATTACTGCCGCGGGTTGTTCCGCAACCCCCCCCACGGGCAGGGTCTCATCCCCATCCCCGGGAGGCACGTGCTGGACAGACACATCTGCCTCAGCCTCCCGAGGGACAGGCGACCCCTGCCGATCGCTGGTGATGACGACAGCGCTGGGGGGGCGGGGGGGCGCAGTACCCGCGGCGGGCGACGACTCCCCCTGCTCGGAGGGACCTTCCTCCTCCCGGTCCTCCTCCTCATCCAGGGGGTCGCGCCTTCTTTTTAGCACGGAGGGAGCGAGGGAGACCTCCATGTCTGCAAAGGCCTCCTCCTCGACTCCCTCCGGCGGAGCAGGTTTGTCGGGTTCCTCGGGCCCGAGCCCGGCCGCAGGTATTGGCATTACCGCTGCGGCGGTTGCGGCCACAGGCTCGGGCACGGGGCCCCTCCCGCTCACATCTGCCCTGATCAACTCCGCGAGGAGCGCGGGTGTAAGGGGCTCAAGGGGCAAGGGCTCACCATCCACGGGGGGACCTGCCCTAAGGTGCTTCTTTTTTCCCCGCGCCTTCTTTCCGGCCGGACACGCTCCCTCCCCCCCGCCGGAGGCCTTGGTGGCATCGGCCCCCGACGTCAACCGCGCATCAGACGTACTTGACGCGTGGGCAGATCCGGGGGGAAGGGCGGCGGCGGCGGCGCCAGCCTCGGCCGCACGAGATGATCCGGCGGCCTTGGAGGCAGGGCAGTTCCTCCTGATGTGCCCCACCTCCCTGCAGGCATGGCACCTCACACCGTCCGACGTCCAAAAGGCGCGGTAGGCGGTCCCCTCGTGGAGGACGACGAACGCCCCTTCAGTGTCCTCCTCCCGCGCCAGCTGGATAAACAGCTGGCGCCGGAAGGAGAAGACGTGGCGAAGGCTGGCCTCCCGGAAGCCGAGCGGGATGGGCGTGATCCCCGACCTCACCTCCCCAAGTTGTCGCAAATGGGGAAGGAGGAGCTCACCAGGAACATAGGGCGGGACGTTGGAAATAATGATCCTCTGCGCGGTGGCCTCGAGAGGATCCACCGGCAGGAAGGTCCCGCCCACGGTGAGCCCCTTGGCGACAGCCAGGGACACCGCCCGCTCCGACCCCAGGAAGAACACAGCCTTCCCATACATTTTCGAGGCCGCGACGATGGCTGAGGGGCCGACAACCCCAGCCATGGCCTTGACGCAGGCCTCGATGGTCATAGTGGGGTGAGTGTAGCTCTTCACCCCAAGCTTTTTTGTTATTAATCGAAAAGGTGACGGGGCAGCAGGAACAGCGGGAGCAGCTGTGGCCGTGGCTACCACTCTCGCATAGGTCCCGGCTGGCCCCGCCACCGGCGAAGACGCAGTCGCCATTCTGGGGTGCTTTTTTTAAGGGCTACACTCACCCCAAGTCACAGGCCTGAAGGTGTTAATGGCCTCGGTGTATATATATTTTTTTTGTCCTCTATTGAGCAGAGGGAGCTGATTAAAATGAGGACACACCTCTCTCCTTATTGATTTAAATTGGGAGAGTGGCCTCTCCCCTCTGCTCAATTGGCAATTAATAAAATAGATGAAACTAAGGTGCCTTAGAAAGACAGGCAGAGAGAGACAAAGAGAGAGAGAGAGGTGGGGGGGTGGGAAGGAGGGAGGCCGCAAAGGGCAGTGTTGCCACTCAGGATGGTGGGTGGGTGTAGGCAGGGTTGCACTCTCCGATGGAAAAAGTCTTTGGTGATGGTGGTCTTCTGGCAGGGGGAGAAGACGTCTTCACCTGGAAAAGCTGGAGAAGCCCAGGCTTAGTCCTGCAACAGGTCTTAACGATGTAATTAAATTAAATTAAAGACTTCACCTTGGGCAGCTCCAAGCTCTCCCAGGGCAGGCAATAGAAGGGATGCTAATTAGTGGTGTGTGTGGCCTAGCTTTTAACAAGAGCACACACACACACACACTACACCCCTTGATGATCCGGCCTTGCTTCTTCTTTTCTCCCCCCACCTAAAATACAAAGTCTTGGGAGAGTGCCCCAAATAACACCCACCTGTAGATGTTCCGGATGAAGTTTTCTTCCCTCCTTTCAAGCAGTTGGTTTCTCTCCCCTCTCTCCCTCTCCTGAAGTGGAGGCCAAATTGGGGAGGCAGTGATAGAAAGGCCTCTCCCCTGGTTGATGTTGATGTAGGCCTCCTTTCTCCTTCTCCTCCTCTGTCCTCTCTCTCCAGGCACCTCAGTTGATGTAATGATGGTGGAGTTGGTGGTGGTGGTCCAACGTTCTCCTCCTCTTCCTGGTCAGGGGACCACCACTTTAATCCACTCTCCAAAGTCTGGCTGCTCCCTCTGCTCGTGCTTGCAGCTGAACAGAGGGTAACTTAAGACTGAAGTACAGAAGCCTGCTATGGCTTTATATACAGGGGTGGTCACTGCCGGTACTGCAGTATAGAATCAGTTCTTCTCTTAAAGGTACATACACAACAGATTGCACACTGTAACTAAAGAGAAGCCCTGGCATATGAACCCAATAATCGTAGATACACAACTCATAAGAGGAATAACATTTGTTTGCCCTGTCATTGTATTGTGTCCAGATGAGTACTCTTGTGTTGGCTGATGTTTCAGCTGGTGTCAGGAATGGTAACTTTGGCAGTTCATTAGAAGGCCAGTGCAATGTTGGCGAATGCAGAATTATTGACGACTTAGTGAAGCTGAAAGGAGGAATGCTCACGCAGTGGGTGGATGGAGTATTTAAGAGAGGGTCTCCACAACTGAGCCTGATGAACAGCTCCAGCAGCTAGTAAAGATGCTTCAGAAGCCTTCTCCATTTCCTATAGATTACCTCCTTGCTGATATTCATTGCATTCCAGGTGCTCCATATATAGTATTCAGTAGCATGTGATGATGAGGGAGACTTTGGTCAAGCTGTATTTTTATACAACCCAAATCTGGCCAGAGTTCTGAATCTGTGCTTTAACATGTTTGATGATTACTTTAGTAGATACATCTCATTATAGCTATATACTCAGCAGGTGCATGCAACAGTCAGAGATGTCATAAAGCTGGGCCGTAGAGCATAGCCTTGGACTCTAAATAGCCATCTTGCATTTTTCTTTCTGGATTAAATAATGTGGTAATGGTGGATGGGTTGCTTTAAAATAAATGCATCATGACTACTGTCTGGGAAGCAGTCTTTCACCTGCGCTACCTGTGCATGTGAGCACAGATGAGCTTCATGTTGATGGACTGATGGTCCTTGTCAGTCATGAATTCTCAATTATATGTACAAGAGAATGTATGGTCAAAGAGGTAGGTTTTAAAGAGCGTCTTAAAGGAGGACAGAGAGATAGAGAGGCGGAGAAATTTAGGGAGGGAATTCCAGAGCTTAGGGCCTTGGCAGCTGAAGTCCCGGCCACAAATGGAAGAGCAATTAAAATCAGGGATGCTCAAGAAGCCAGAATTAGAGGAGCGCAGATATGTCGGGGGGTGGGGGGGGGGGGGATGTTTGGGGCTGAAGGAGATTACAGAGATAAGGAGGGGCAAGGCCATGGAGGGATTTGAAAACAAGGATGAGAATTTTAAAAACGAGGCATTGCTTAACCGGGAGCCAATGTAGGTCAGCGAGCACAGCATTGATGGGTGAATGGGACTTGGTGCGAATTAGGACATGGGCAGCTGAGTTTTGGATGACCTCAAGTTTATGTAGGGTAGAACATGGGAAGCCAGCCAAGAATGCATTGGAATAGTCAAGTCTAGAGGTAACAAACACATGGATGAGAGTTTCAGCAGCAGATGAGCTGAGGCAGGGACGGAGCCGGGCAATGTTATGAAGGTGGAAATGGACAGTCTTAGTTATGGCGCGGATATGTGGTTGGCAGTTCATTTCCGGGGTCAAATACGACACCAAGGTTGTGAACAGTCTAGTTCAGCCTTAGACAGATGTTAAGGAGAGAGATGGAGTTGGTGGCTAGGAATGGAGTTTAGGAACCACGTGTGCGGTTTTTCCTACTTAAAAGCCAGTGAGCTGGCTGTACGGGAGCTGCAGAGTGCGGCACGGCCACACAGCTTAAAGGGATCATTGCCCAGGTCCTCTGAATACCAACATTTCCCAGTCAAGGGAGGCATTTAAAAAATATTCTGCTTTTTGATTTTTCTTACCAAAGTGCATAACTTCACATTTCTCCACATTATAGTCCACCTGCTGTGTTCTTGTCCACTCACTTAACCTGTCTATATCCCTTTGCAGATTCTTAGCATCCTCCTCACAACTTACTTTCCCACCTAGCTTTGTATCATCAGCAAACTTGGATATATTGCACTCAGTCTCCTCATCTAAGTCATTGATATAGATTATAAACAGCTGAGGCGAAGCACTGATCCTTGCGGTACCCCACTAGTTATAGCCTGCCAACCCGAAAATTATACGTTTTCTGTTTCCTACTCTCTGTTTTCTGTCCGTTAATCAATCCTCAATCCATGCTAATATATTACCCCCAATCCTATGAGCCCTAATTTTGTGTAATAACTTCCTGTGTGGCACCTTTATTGAAAGCTTTCTGAAAATCCAAATATACTACATCCACTGGTTCCCCTTATCTACCCTACTAGTTACAACCTCAAAAATCTCTAACAGATTTCTCTTTTATAAATCCGTGTTGACTCTGCCCAATCATGTTATGATTTTCTATGCGTCCTGTTAATAGATTCTAGCATTTTCCCTACTGCTGATGTCAGGCTAACTGGGCTATAGTTCCCTGTTTTCTCTCTCCCTCCTTACTTGAATAGTGGGGTTACATTTGCTACCTTCCAATCTGCCAAGACTGTTCTAGAATCTATGGAATTCTGGAAGATCAAAACCAATGCATCCACTATCTCTGAAGCCACCTCTTTTAAAACCCTAGGCTGTGTAGGGGTGGCATGTGGTGGCATGTAGCACGTACGCCCAGTCAGTTATGCCGCTGACTGTTTATGAGTGGTTCAAATCGCTCCCACGCCCCTGGGTTCTAGACACCGGACTTAGGTACAGGCGGCGATACAGAAAAGACTCGCGTAGACAGGTGGTTTGGATGTAAGCAAAACTCAAGATTTTATTAAACAGAAAAATAACACAGTCTTATGAGAAGTTACCAGTGTATAAAATTACAGGCAAATACAAATAACTATACTTATACAGGGAATGGGAACACATGGCACATCGAGGGAAAACAACTATCTTAACAATCCCATTATCCTTATCCCACCCCCTATACCTAACTAGATTAAGCTATGAGGGGCCAGAATTTATACTCACCAATCAAAAGGGTCTGCTGGACTCAAAACAGCGGTGGGGTTGAGGGTTCGCTCTTGGTGCTCTCTGGAGCCTGCCGTTGTCACGTGGTCTCCGGGTGCTGCAAGGGCGTTGTCCAGGTTCGAGTACCCCAAAGTTAAAGTCTCTGCTTGGGTGCTTTACCTTGCAGGGATGATGGTTCCTCTTCCTCGGCCGACAGTTTGAGTTTGCATAAAGATAGTCGCAGGTCAGCTGAGACTGAAGGCCTGATGATTCGAAGCCTATCCTCAGTTCGTCTCCTCAGTTCATCTCCTCAGTTGGTCTTCCTCAGTTGTCTTTCTCAGTTCGTCTCGCCTCCTCGCCTTTGTCGCGTCCCGCCTTGCCTGGCCTGAATTGTCCGTGTCCACCCGATGCAGTGCTGGGAAATTCCAGATGGAGTGGGGAAAGGCACGGGCAAAGGCCAGGGTGTAAGCACGGGACGGGGAAAGAGCGACAGCCATGAGGGCGAGGAGCAGGGAGAGGCCAGAGAGAAGAGAAGAGCAGAGAGCGATTGCTACCCGGGGCCTTCAATTATACTCCTTTCGAAAACCCTTATCTGCGCGCCAAATCAGGTTAGTTCTTTGTCTTAATCTTGGCGGGCTATTTTAAATAATGGTAGCAATCTATACTAACTGTTTTTAGATGGCCGGTAATTGCATCTACTGGCCCGATAATTGACTTGTTTTGTTATGAATGCACCTTGATGGGCCTGTCCAGCCTCGATGGCTTCCTTAATCTGTTGCCGATTATTTATGCAAACTGCTTGATGGCCTTAACTATAGGCCTAACTGGGTTTAGATTTGTCTCCAATTTGATCTAATACATAATTCAAAGTCCTGTCTGGTTTTCAAAATGCAAAGTCTCTCTTCACAGAAACTGCAGCTCTGGTTTCAATTTCTCCACAAACTGCTTGTGTTGCAGAGTCCAAGTTTTTAAAAAAATCTCACAGGCTTTCTGCCATGAGGCACGGACGCCATCTTGGGTACCCTTTTTAATTTTAAATGTCCACTCAGGGTCCCTTTTATTAATAACAACCTTTGGGGAAATGTAGAAATTTGGAAACCTTACACTCCCCCCTGTGATACTAAAACTTGCTTGAAGTATCATACTTTTAAGGTGAGCAAAATTTTTCTGACCCTCTATAGTCAACCTTCCCCTGTAATTACCTATCTAAAATACCCACGACACATGCACTTCCCATTCTCCGAAAATGTAGTGTACATAAGCATACATAGGATAAAATTACAGACTTTACACACATCCAAGCATGGAGGGGGTCCAACACCCCTGCACCACTTAGTACACATATCTTTATTAAACTGCGCCGCAAAAAAACAAAAGAAAAACCTTTATTAAAAAATAACAAACACAAAAGAACAACAATCCTTTAATCAAAATACAGGGGAAAGGACTTAAACCGGCGTATCTCCCTCCACCTTTACGTAATGTTCCTTCCAGATCCTCTGGTTTTGGAATTCTGACCACTGACCTTTTCCCTTACACTGAATACAAACTAAATACAACACTATCCCTAACTGACAAACCACGAGAATGTGGGAAGCCAGTCTGATCCACAAAGGGACGTCTATGTTATTGAAAATGTTCCACCAGGGTGGAATCACAATATCCAATATCTTAGCCCTTATCTCTACTGTTTTCTGTTCGAGAGTGTAAAAATGTTTCTGCAAAACTATAACGGCTTTGAGTATTTTGGTAAGGTGTTCAGGGAGAGGGAGAATTTCATAGCCAAAGTGCGCTACATACCTTTGCAAATTTGTAAAATTCTCCTTCACAGTGAGGTGAACAGTGGAGGGTTCAGGAATGGGGACAATTCACTCCTGGGCCACTCGATCTTCTGCCTTGGGTTTAAAACAGAAACTGCTGTCACTAACTGAACACCAGCTATGCTGTCCATGCTGGTAATGGGACGCGCCGGTGGTGACACAATATGTCCCATCTCCTATATATGCTACCTGCGGGGGAACATGGCCTTGTGCCATTGCCTCCATGGTACAATTTATAGGTTTCCCGCCAGCAGCTCTGAACCCACACTGTGGTTTTGAATAGGCATTCAAGTGCTGGGGACACAGGATTATGTGTGCTCCCTGGCTCCGGCTCCCTGAGAGGTCAGTACCTGTCATAGCGTGCTCCCACTTAATGACGTAAGGCGGGACCGCTGTGAAACAAATGTGTGCACCCCCTTGAATGACTCCAATGTTCTCAACCCTGTATACCGGCGCGGGTCGGGCTGTCCTACCCATGACCGGCATCCTAACTACTACTCCCATGATTGTGTGGTTGGACCGCCCACAATCCACGGGGACTGGATAGGCTTCGGAGGCCAGCCGGAGTTGTCACGGGCTCAATGCATTCTCAAAAAGGTGGAGGGCTGCGAGGTGCTTGTTGCTAATCCAGGAGGGGACTAAACCCTGTTTTAAATCCTCCAGATTACTGCGGCCCTCGCCCAGTAACCACGCCCCGTATAACACACACACCTCATTCTGCGCAGCCTAGTCAGAAGCATTTCTGTCCTCCCTTATGAGAGTGTTTACCGTCTTTGCGTGCTTTTCCGACTCGGCTATGATCTCCTTTAAATGGACCATCATGGCCTGGACCTCATGCAACTCCGAGCCCACTACCTTGTTCTCATCCAGCAATATTCTCTTTAACTGTGTTTTTAAACCGTTTATCTGGGTCTGCAGCTCTATGTCGTCTAAACTGCTGATGACAGAGGACCCAGTATTAAGCGCAGTAAAAACATCATTCCATACTCCCCTTCTTTGCCTCCCTGCATTACCCAAAAATTCTCGGTGTGTGGTGTACAGTTCGGCTTTGTCCACGTGGGCGAAATCGAACTCATAAAACTTCTTGAACACGTCCTTTAATAGGGCCTGGTATAACTGCTCTGTTCCTTTGGGACACCACTCCGGTAATTGTACCTCGGTGAGATTTAAAATCACGGAGGCTACCACGTAGTGTACCCCCTGGTACAGCATCTGATCGGTGGGGACTAGTACCATCCCATTCCCTGGTCCCTTGGTGGCAGTGGGGCAACCTTCCCTGGATAACCTCGCTGCCTGCGCCATGGGCAGGGGCTTACGGGGGCGGGTTACCAGCTCAGTGGCATTGACTGGGATCGGGGAGAATGGGACTGCGCAAGCCTTCGGGCTGGTATCCCACCTCATCCCCTCCCCGGCATCCTGCCACTTCCGGTGGAAAATAATGGATATGCCTGTGGGGCAGACCTTCTCTGACCCCCACATACAGATATAAATCCCTTGATCCGGTTCCCACCACTTGTCCTAACACACGCTTAATCCTCCATGAGTCCCGGTAATCGTCCGATGGGTGTTGTTCCCCAACCGTTCCCACTCGACTTCAGGGTTCCTCATGTCCTTGTTCAACTTTCTGAGCCACCACCACCTATCCAGTGGAATGTGTCCTTTGCACATGAAACATATTTGCTTTCCAACGGTGATGCAGACCCTCGTGGTAACGACCCGTACCCTGGGGCACAGGAGGGAGGCCTCCCCGTACGTGAATCAGGTTTGGCTGGAGTACTGAGACGAATTGGACCCCAGCCATCCTGGCCACCTTCCCTCGTGGACGTAGACGGTGGTCTCCTTCACATCCCGTTCACCGCTCCCATCGATCGCTAGGGGCGCTCTGTCTCCCGAACACCCATAGATGTGGGAGTCTTGGACGTCGCCCCGTCTTTCTACGCTCGTCCCAAACAGGGTGAATAGGATCACGATCCCTTCCATCCCGAAAGTCTTTCTGCAAAAGATGTAAAAACATGCAGCCAAGTCCCCAAGAGATTCTCTGGCTTGGTGAAGCATGGTCGGGTCCCGCGACCTCGACCTAAATATATACTCTTAACAGACTACTTACATAAAACTACCCATCACCTTATTTAACTTAAATCAAAAACACCCAAACTTAAGCTAAATAATTACACTTTACTTAAACTAAAACTCAAACTAAAACTATATAGATCCGCCGCCCGTCTCCGGGCGGCCAGACTAATCCCTGGTCGGACTGCGGCTCACTGCTACCCCCAGCGTGACCACACCATCCTTTACTGTTGGTCCCTCGCAGCCCGTGGCTGCTGGCTGAGGACCTGTGTCCTTGGACCTCTCCCTGACTCGAGGGGCGGCCCTTGGTAACTGGAGGGCTGGTGACCATGGCTTTCTCGGCTGGGGCGTCTGTGGGGACCTTCTGGGGGCCTTGACGGGTGGGGCTTTCTTGGCCGATGGACCTTTAACCCAAACCACTGCTCCCTCAGGCTTGACCTCTCCCGAACCTGGGCTAGGGGCAGGTAACTCTTCGCAGCCTGCTGCTGCGAGCTGAGACTCTCCGCCCCAGGTCCCATGGCTGGGTCCGGGGCGGGGTTTTCGACCTCAGGTCCCTCCCTCTCTACATCTGGGTTAGGGGCAGGGTTTTCGCCCTCAGGTCCCTCCCCCTCGTCTGGATCCCAGAAGAGAGGGGGAGTGTCCCAATCGATGGGCGGGATGGTCCCTCCCTTCAAGCAAGCCACAGCGCCTGCCTGTGCAGTCTGTGAACTCGCTCCTGCTGCAGGCTGAGGATCTTTATCCTCAGACCTTACCCCAACTGGCTGTTTTCCCCTTTCAGGCGTAAACAGCTTACACTGGTTAATATAACCAGCAGCCTGTTTTAAAACCTCGTCCGCTGCCCTGAACGGGCCTTCTAGGGACTTCCCGTTCTCTTCCCTTACCAGGACGGCCTTACAGACGGGATCTTGGGCTTGGACCTGCCTTAGGTCCGGGGCCAAACTATCCACTGTGTGCCTCCCTTGTTCCGGACTGCGGCTACCGGGCCTGCTCTACAGGGATCCCAGAACTCTCCTTCCCTAGCCCTCTGCTCGGCCACCTCATGGTCCCTTGGTTATCCTCCCACGTAATAGGGAGGGCTCCTAAATCTATGGCCAAAGGTTTGGCCATTCCCCCAGCCTGCTCGTTCCCTGTAGATCCCATTAAGCTAAATGGGACCTTGTTAGACCTGGGTGGATTGGTTGGGTCTTCCGGCTGGACCACCGTGCTGGAAGCTCCAGTGTCCACCGAATATCTCCCCTGCACCGTCTCCACCCGCATCTTAACACAGGGCCTGTTCCCCTCATCGTTTTCAAGGGGACACAGGTTGACAGGCTGCGCTGGTTCTAGTCACGGCTGTGGGTTGGATGGGGCTGACGGGGTGAGAGCACCGGTAGCGGCTGCTACTCTCCCCTGGCCAGTCAATATGGACCTCATGGCGTCCAAAAATGACTCCACCGCGGCAGGAGTGATTCCTGCCTCCACCTTTTGGGCTGGGGCTGTGGAATTCTTTCTCTTGTCATCCTTCCAAGGGTTTTTGCACTCCTTCCGCCAGTGACCATCCTTCCCGCACCTGTAACAATTGGTCTTGGTGTTGGGGGGGTTACTCCCTTCCTGGTGCCACTCTTTCCTACCCGGTCCGGGTTTTATCTCATGCACCTTTCCCTTGGGTGGGTGTGCACCGGCTCCCCTACCATTTTTGTAGGCCAGAGTGAGCTGCCTAATCACCATAAGTTCGATGGTCTGGGGATTTTTGGGGTCGAACCAGGCTTCTGCCTTGGCCCAGACCTGTGGCAAGCTGTTCGCCACCAGGCAACGGAGCCAATGGGCCAGTGAATCCCTGTTCAGGAACGCTCGGTCCGGCGTCCCCGGGCAAGCCTTCCTGCACACCGGCCACAGCCAGTCCGCAAAAGCCTGCGGGGTTTCCCCTGGGAGCTGGATCGTCCTCTCCACGTGGAAGAAAGGACTTCCCTCATCCATCCCCATGGCCTCCAGAACCGCATCTCTAAGCTCCTCGTACCCGCTCTGCCCCCTTTTACACTCGTCAGAGAGGGATTGGAGGAGACTACTCTCCAGGGAGAATAGCAGCATCTTAGCCTTCTCAGCATCAGCGCAGTCGTTGATGCTGGCGGTCTGCTCTATTTCCCTGAAGTGGATCGAGGGGTCTCCCTTTTCGGAGAGCTTCGGGATATTGTTGACCATAACCCTAAGCTGTTAGGTCTTAAAGGATAATACGAACTGGTTTTGGAGGGGTCCCTCATTGTCGCCATTGGCGGGTGGGCCGAACCTCCGATGCCGTGCTGGGCACATTGGTCCCAGTTCCGACCTCTCGGGTGGGGGTTGGTCTACCTCCGCCTACACCTCTGGCTCCACTCCTGTTTCCACCCCCCCTTGCTGCCAAACCTCGCTGAAACTTGGCGCTACAAGTAGTGGTCGTGAGGTCTCCTCTCTCTCAACCGGGTCGTCCCTAGGCACTACCGGTGATGTTGGAACTGTCCTCCCCTCGTTCCCCATAAAATCTGCCTGGCCTGCCTTTGGGATTATGAGGCATACCATGCCTTTTGCCTTCCGGAGGGCCCGGCTCAGATTTTCTATCCTCTCTCTACAGGGGCCGTGGTCTGCCTCTTCAAACCCCTGTTCACTCGCTAGCTTGTAAGCGGCTTTTACCACCTGCACTTTCTCTTCCTGTTTCCTAATCTGCCTTGCCAAGCGGGCGTTTTTCTCCCGCAACCTTAACTCATTTCCCTTGGCCTCGGTGACTTGGCACCGTAGGTATTCCAACTGGGCCTTGTGTTCTCCCACTAAATGCACTCTTTCCTGGTTCAAAGCCTGCAAAGCTACTAATAACTTCTCCCCTGCGAGAGCCTTATCCTGGATCTCCAGGGCTGATTCCCTTAACTCGACTGCCTGTGCTGCAACGAGCCTGTCTAAAACTGGATCTGCTTTTTAAAGCACATCAGCCAAACTGCCTTCTCTAAGGACTTCTTGTGTTCCTTTCCCTCTGTCCACTTAGCTGCTGCATCTACCGGACGCCCAGCCTTTAACAGAGTGGTGATCCACTTCTTGGTGATATTCACCTTGCTAAACACATAATCAGAAATCCTTTCCTCCATCATGGTTTGCTCATCCGAACCATTGTCTACTGTATCGCAACCCTGTTGCCGGTGTCCTGCCGCGGTCGCCATTTCTGTAGGGGTGGTGTGTGGTAGTTGTTTGGCGCGTACGTCCAGTCAGTTATGCCTCTGACTGTTTATGAGTGGTTTGAATCGTTCCCACGCCCCTGGGTTCTAGACACCGGACTTAGGTACAGGCGGCGATACAGAAAAGACTCGAGTAGGCAGCTGGTTTGGATGTAAGCAAAACTCAAGATTTTATTAAACAGAAAATAACACAGTCTTATGAGAAGTTACCAGTGTATAAAATTACAGGCAAATACAAATAACTATACTTATACAGGGAATGGGGAACACACGGCACATCGAGGGAAAACAACTATCTTAACAATCCCCTTATCCTTATCCCACCCCCTATACCTAACTGGATTAAGCTATGAGGGGCCAGAATTTATGCTCACCAATCAAAAGCGTCTGCTGGATTCAAAACAGCGGTGGGGTTCGGGGTTCGCTCTTTGTGCTCTCTGGAGCCTGCTGTCGTCATGTGGTCTCCGGGTGCTGCAAGGGCGTTGTCCAGGTTCGAGTACCCTAAAGTTAAAGTCTCTGTTTGGGTACTTTACCTTGCAGGGATGATGGTTCCTCTTCCTCGGCCGACAGTTTGAGTTTGCATGAAGATAGTCGCAGGTCAGCTGAGACTGAAGGTCCGATCATTCGAAGCTTGTCTTCAGTCGTCTCCTCAGTTCGCCTCCTCAGTTGGTCTTCCTCAGTTCGTCTCGCCTCCTCGCCTTCGTCGCGTCCCGCCTCGCCTGGTCTGAATTGTCCGTGTCCACTCGATGCAGTGCCTGGGTGATTCCAGATGGCGTGGGGAAAGGCACGGGCAAAGGCCAGGGGGTAAGCGCGGGACAGGGAAAGAGCAACAGCCACGATGGCGAGGAGCAGGGAGAAGAGAAGGGCAGAGAGCAGAGAGCAGAGAGCGATTGCTACCCGGGGCCTTCAATTATACTCCTTTCGAAAACCCTTATCTGCATGCCAAATCAGGTTAGTTCTTTGTCTTAATCTTGGCGGGCTATTTTAAATAATGGTAGCAATCTATACCAACTGTTTTTAGATGGCCGGTAATTGCATCTACTGGCCCGATAATTGACTTGTTTTGTTATGAATGCACCTTGATGGGCCTGTCCAGCCTCGATGGCTTCCTTAATCTGTTGCCGATTATTTATGCAAACTGCTTGATGGCCTTAACTATAGGCCTAGCTGGGTTTAGATTTGTCTCCAATTTGATCTAATACATAATTCAAAGTCCTGTCTGGTTTTCAAAATGCAAAGTCTCTCTTCACAGAAACTGCAGCTTTGGTTTCGATTTCTCCACAAGCTGCCTGCGTTGCAGAGTCCAAGTTTTTAAAAAAATCTCACAGGCTTTCTGCCACGAGGCGCGGACGCCATCTTGGGTACCCTTTTTGATTTAAAATGTCCACTCAGGGTCCCTTTTATTAATAACAACCTTTGGGGAAATGTAGAAATTTTGCAATCTTACAGTAAGTTAATCTTTGCTTGAAAAGTCACAAAGTTTGAATGCAGAAGGCCAAAATGTAATGATGTTCCCATGGTGTTTAATAATCTTTTATCCAGTAATTTATACAGTGGAGTACCTTTTTAGGTAAATTGCAGATATAATAACCCCAATGCTTTTTTTAAGTCTCTTTGATGGACTTCACAGATCAAGGACATTGCTCTATGGTACTAGAGCAAGGAATATACAGGACAAATAAAATGCATCAGCCTCCAGAATGGCATATTTCACAACGAACAGCTTAATTGTTCTTTTAAGTACTGTTTTTTGAGTTTGATAATTTCTGATCAAAGTTTTCTGGCTATTGGAATACAAAAAGTAGCTCTCCACACTAACAGTATATCAACATCACATCAAACATTCTGTAATCACAGTAGAAACTCATGCTAGGATTTCAAAATATTACCTTAGCTGCAATAGTGTGAGATTTGTTTGTCCTAGAGATAGTACATGATTTCCAAGTAAAAGACATTAAGAAAGAAAGGACTTGCAGTTATATAGTGCCTTTCACATCCTCAGAACACCCCAAAGTTCTTCACAACAAACGAAATCCTTTTGAAGTGTTGTCACTGTTGTAATTTAGGTAGACTGATCAGCCAATTTGCATACAGCAAGGTCCCACAAACAGCAGTGAGATAACTAACCAGATAATCTAATTTAGTGGTGTTGGTTGAGGCATAAATGTTATCTAGGAGCTGGAATACTTTAGGCTTGAGATTTAATCACCTATTTAAACTACAATGGGCCTACTTTGTTTCCATGAAACAGCCAGAAATGTCTCAGACAATGGCCCAGAAATTCGGGTCGGGGGCTTCCCGCAGGTGCAAGCCCCCGACCTGCACTTACCTTGCGCGCCGGTAGGTGAGCTGTAGGGCCCCGTGGAATTCCGCTCCGGGGCCTGGCCCAGCTGCCGGCGCACTGTGCTTGCGTGTCCCAGGGGCGTAGTTAGTGCGATGCGTCCCCTGGGATCATGTGAGCCATGGGCAGCCAATCGGAGGAGGGAAAAGCCCATTCATAAGATTGACAGGAAGACCTGTCTAAACTTATGAATGCTACAGGCCTCAAAATTACAGTAAACCTTCAAATACATTTTTTTTAAATCACACTTTTTAAATAAACTATAAATTACATTAAATAACTATTTTAAACAATAATTTAAATTTTTGAAAAAATAATTTTATAAAAAAAGGGGCTAAAAATAAACTTACCTTGCTTTAAAATATTTAAAAATAATAAACCTGTGGAAAAAATGTTTTAATTTTAATTAATTGACCACTTACCTTGTAAAAAGCAGGCCTTACACCTGCTTTTTAAATGTGTAAATCCTGCAGGCTTACCCTCCCGGGAAAACCTGCAAAAAAAACCTAAGTTCAAAGCGCACGCGCAGCCTCCCCTGCGTGCGCGTTCGACCTCTGAACCTCTTCGTTCAGAGGATCGGAAGTGCCGGTTTCCCATGCATGCGCAGTGCATGCAAGAAACCAGCACTTCCATCGGGTCCACGCGTGAGTATCCCGTGCGTACTCACGTGTTGGGACCTGAATTTCTGGGCCAATACCTGTAATTGGCAGAATTATCTAATCTATAAAGTAAGCATTATTATATAAGGCAGAGTTACTTGCTAAAGTTTTGTCAAGGGCCACACCCCAATATCAATCCATATATCTTGATTCCAACATTTCATAACTGACAGTCGTGAGGAGGGAGCAGCATCTCTGCTGAAGGTGAAAAGGGAGCATATTTTGACCACATTATGACTACCACTGATAGTATATAAATATCCTTTAGTTGATTAACATAGATTAATACAGGATAATGTACATACTAATTATTTGGCAGAGTTGATTTACCTATTGAGGGAATTTGATGCAGTTAAAAAGTGAGCTTTGCTTCCCCAGTTAACTACCTCATTATTGCAGTCACAGCCTAGAACAATAATTTTTGAATGTTGGCAATCACTTTGCCAACTTAGTGACAATCAGAAAATACAAGACTTGGAGTTATTGTCAGCTTTGATGGTCCTATTGCCAAGTTCCCTTTTGCAATGAGTTTAGCTCGTCTATAACACAGTCTTGCTAGTGGACATAGAATACCAGTGAAAGTGGAGTATTTTCCCTTAATTATGGACCTTGTGGATCATTGCTTGCTTCTATAACATAAAGTTGTGCTGTTGGGCTCATAAGGTTTGACTCTCGGGGCAAAGAGGGAAGAAAAATAGGAGTCAATGTTTGCTTTTTAAATTATGATTTTTAAGATAAGGGCCTGAATGTTAATGTTAAAGAGTGAGTGGGTTTGGGAGCAGGTGGATAGTTAAAAGCGCTGAAATTGACAGCACATCGGCAAGCCAGCTTCAACCCGTCGGCTTCCACATTTAACTCGAGCTTGTTAGGCTGCGAGTGAGAGACCGCCTCGGGAGAGGTGGGTTACCTATTTAAACCAATTAAGAGTTAGTTTGAAAGGATTATTACTAGTCCTAGCCCCTTTTGGGCTAACCCAGATCAAGCGTATTCCCCAGACATTCACTTTCAACTAAAGTTAGAGGTAGCTGTAATGTATATACCATTAAGGGGGGGAACTATCTTTTACAGCTCATGTATACTGCAGTACCGGCAGTGACCACACCTGTATATAACACTGAGTAGTAATCTGTACAGATCAGTGCCAGTGTGAGCCACGTCGAGTAAACACCTGTTGTACCGTTCTCCTGCAGTCTGTGTCTTATTATACACGGACACAACATTGGCGACAAGGCAAGTTCGAACCTACCTGCAACTCTGCATCACCTCCCGGGGATTCATTCCTGGAGATCAGTGGATTGGAGGTCAAGGCCAGAGACTCGGACGTCGACCACGGGCAACCACCCAGTCATCCAGCAGAGACTCGAGAATTGCGGGGGAGGCTGTCGAGAGCCAGGCTTGGCTTTCCAGTCGAGGTGGTCCAACGAAACGGGCTGGCAACAGGTAGTGCACAGACCCTTCCCGGACAGCGGCGGGCTAGAGCCCGACCGAGCGGCACAGCAAAAGGGCCGAGCAGCGTCGACGGGGGAGAGAGAGAGAGGGCAGAGCGCACAGGGCGCAGCTGGTGTTCAGGGGCCGAGCAGCGTCGAAGAGAGGGAGAGAGAGACGCACAGAAACCCACGAGGCGCCGCCATTGCCACGAGGACCGGCGAGAGCGGCGTTGGCAGCAGCGCAGGAGAAGCGCGCGAAACCTACAGGGCGCCGCCATTGCCACGAGAACCGCCGGGAGCGGCGTTGGCAGCAGCAGGGGAGGAAGGAAGGCGCGGGGGATGCCATTTTAAGCCATTGGGAGATGCCATTTTAAACCACACCCAAAATGCCGAAGAGTGGCAGTATCACCGCATTTGACAATGAAGTCGAAGATTGGACTACATATGTCGAACGAATAGAGGTATGCTGCAAGGCAAATGAGGTGTCAGATGACAAGAAAGCGTCGGTATTGTTAAATTTAATGGGTGCAAAGACGTATGGTTTATTACAAAATCTAGTAACCCCAACGAAGCCAATGGAAAAGGGTTTTGAAGACATAGTAATGATACTACAGGAACATTTAAACCCCACACCGCTGCTGATAGCAGAAAGATTCAAGTTTCACAAACGGAACCAGCATAAGGATGAAAGCAATGCTGATTATTTAACAGAACTGTGCAAACTATCGAAACACTGCCAGTTTGGAGCGGGACTGGCAGATACCTTAAGGGACAAGTTTGTGTGTGGGCTTCAAAGTGAAGGAACCCAGAAACGGCTTTTATCTGAAAAGGACCTTACGCTGGAAAAGGCTTTCAGCATTGCGGTATCATATGAAGCAGCAGCACAGGGCGCTGCAGAGATACAACAGAGACCTCAAGAATATGGCACAAACGAAATGTCATATGGAACAGAGAAGTGCTATTGCTGCGGCAGAACAACACATGACCAGAATGATTGCTGGTTCAAAGACAAAGGCCCAGAAATTCGCTATCGCCGTGCCAGGTCTTTAGCGCCCGAAAGTTAGCGCACGCCCGGATTCCCGTAGCGCCCGCCTGAAATTCAGTTGCAGCGCCCCAAGACGGAGGTGGGCGCTATTGCAGGGTTTGGCCGCCTCCGCTTGGGGCGCTGAAAGTCAATTTCAGGCGTCCAGCTGCCGCAGCGCCACCCGATGCGGTGCGGCAGGCTGGGGTACTGCAGGCCTCCTCCTTCTCTTAAGGAGGAGCTGCCTGCAGCCGTGAGATCGCCGCTGGATTCCCCCGGCAAATGAGCCCGGCACCACGGAGAAGTGCCGGGCTCGCGGGAGTCAGAGACCAATGCCACGGGGGGGGTGGTGTGGGAGTCCGGGGAGGAAGGAGCGGCCAAGCGGCCGCCGGGAAAGCGGCCGGCCGCACCTCCACCTTTACGCCCCGGCCTCTCGGAGCTTCAAGGCCCCGTTTTACAAATGCTCTTTGCGCCCGCTACGGGAGAGGCGGCGGCAACTGAATTTGGGCATCGGCCCGGCATCGCGTTGGAACCGGGGCGCTGCGCACACCGATGACGTCATCGGTGCCGGCGCAGCGCTACCGGCTAATGCCACCATTTGCGCTACACTGAATTCCAGGCTACCAACAGCGCCGGCGCTAAAGACCTCCTTAGGCGCTAAGTGGGCGCTAACACCACTGAATTTCTAGGCCAAAGTGTGCAGACAGTGTGGAAAAGTAGGACACATAGCACGAGTCTGCAGGTTGGGAAAGAAAACCAGCAATAAGAAACCTACCAAAGAAAAGTACAAGAAGGTACATAAGATGACAGAGAATAGTTCAGACGAACAAAAGAGTGATAACGACTCCAAAAGCAGGGAACTGAGTTGTCTGAAACTACATAATGTGATCACAACGGAGGATCACCGAACCATTTGGGTCACTCTCAAGATAGCAGGAGTCCAGGTAAAGATGGAATTGGACACAGGATCAGCCCTAACAGTCATAAACCGACGGGACTATGAGCGGCTATTCTCACACAGACCCTTGAGAGACACAAAAATTATTTTGAAGACGTACACGGGGCAAAAAGTCTACCCCAAAGGAAAAATAAGGGTAACCGTTATATATAATGGTAAGGAAACACCAAAACTAGACCTGTATGTATTGCAAGATGGAGGACCACCATTACTGGGACGTGAATGGATCCGGAAAATACAACTGGATTGGCATTCCATACAGGCACTGACTGTGGCTGACAAAAAGGATGACGACGTCACACCTGGGTGACTGTCAAAGATCCTAACTGACGCGAAAGAAGTGTTCCAGCAAGGACTCGGAACACTAAAAGACATGACAGCGACGATTAAAATTGAAGAAAACGCAAGCCCAAAATTTTTTAAGGCCAGACCGGTACCTTATGCGATCCGCCCAGCCGTCGAAGCAGAGCTGGAGAATCTGGAACGTTCAGGTGTACTGTCCAAGGTAGACTGGAGCGAGTGGGCTACACCCATCATCCCTGTGATGAAAAAGTCGTTGAGCAGCACGCCTGGGGAACCAAGGAAGGTTCGCATCTGTGGGGACTTTAAGGTAACCGTGAACCCGGTCCGTCACACCGTACAACATCCACTTCTGCGGATTGAAGATATTTTCGCCTCGCTATCTAGAGGGAAACGCTTCACTAAGATTGATCTGGCCCAGGCGTATCTGCAAATGGAGGTAGAAGAAGCATCAAAAAAATACCTCATAATCAACACCCATAAAGGTCTCTACCAATACAACTGGCTGGCATTCGGGGTAGCATCAGCTCCGGCTATTTGGCAGAGGGCAATGGAACAAGTCCTGCAAGGGATCCCAGGGACCCAGTGTTATTTGGACGACATCCTGGTCACGGGCGAAAATGACAGTGATCACCTTGCCAACCTGGAGCAGGTGTTCACTAGATTGCAGGAATATGGGCTCCGAGCTAACCGCCCCAAATGCGAGTTTTTTAGAAAACAGATCTTGTATTGTGGCCACGTTATCGATAAAGAGGGGTTACATAAGTCCCCAGAGAAGATTGAGGCAGCAGTCAAGGCTCCAGCACCGGAAAATGTGTCACAACTGAGGTCGTTCCTCGGGCTGGTAAACTACTACCATAAGTTCTTGCCAAATTTGTCTACAATACTACACCCACTGAACACCCTACTGCAAACTGGGGTGCCATGGAAGTGGAGTGACGAGTGTAGACGAGCTTTCCAGAAGAGCAAAGCACTAATCACATCGAAAGAGGTATTGGCCCATTACAACCCAGCATTACCAATTCGGTTGGCATGTGATGCTTCACCCTACGGCATTGGAGCGGTGCTGTCACACAAATTCTCGGACGGCTCAGAGAGGCCAATAGCCTTTGCATCACGATCACTAACCTCAGCCGAGCGTAACTACGCCCAGATTGACAGGGAGGCCCTCAGCCTAGTGTGGGGAGTGAAAAAGTTCAATCCCTGTCTGCACGGGCAGAAATTCACCTTGCTGACTGATCACCAGCCACTTGTCTCCATTTTTAATCCGAAGAAGGGCGTTCCGGTGATGACTGCGCAACGACTACAAAGATGGTCACTTTTTCTAGGGGCGCACCACTATGAGATTGAATATAAGGGCACGAAACAGCATGGAAATGCTGATGGGCTATCACGCCTGTCACTGCCTACTGCGGAGGAAGCACCAGCAGTGGATCCTGTCGAAATATTCCATTCGACTATAGTTGAATAACTACCGGTAACTAACGCTTGTATCGAAAAGGAAACCCGAAATAACCCGAAATGACCCGACACTGTCTCGGGTATATGATTTGATGGTGAAGGGATGGCCAGCACATGGCGACTCACTGTTGCCAGCATTCTCGACAAGCTGTCAGTGTGCCGGGGGACCTTGATGTGTGGATCCCGAGTGGTAATTCCACCCAAGTTAATGGATAGAGTGCTCAATGAGCTTCATGATGGTCATCTGGGAGAGGTAAAAATGAAAAGCCTAGCCAGGGCTTATGTGTGGTGGCCGGGAATCGATAAACAAATCGAGGACCTGACCAAGAGCTGCTCAGGATGCCAGAAAATCCAAAATGCACCACCACAGGCCCCTCTACACCCGTGGGAGTGGCCCTCATCTCCATGGCAATGGGTGTTGTAGGGGGTTTATCTTGCTTGCTCTGGTCTCCTGCCAGGCTTCTTGCAATAATTACCCGTGAGTGGTTCGACCCACTCGCCCCTACGGTTCTCGACCTTGGACTTAGGTGCAGGGAGCTGTAGTGCAGAAAAAACTCAATAGACCAGGTCGAATAGCACGAAATGGATGCCTTTATTGAACAGTTTGCAGCATCATAAAATACATGTCATATGCACAGATTAAAGCAACTACAAGCATGCACACATCTATAAACTTAACTCTAAAGAAATGGGGAACACACGGCACATCGTGAAAGGGGTAACACATTACAATTACCCTTAACCCCCTCCCCTATAACCTAACTAAGTTTCGATTGGAGGGACTCGGGATCATGCTCACCACTTTAAGAATTGCGAAAAAAAAAGGCTTTGCAGCCTTTCGACACAGCTTTCCGTCGTCACGTGGGTTTGGAAACTTTTGGCGCAGCTTGTTTTCCTCTTGGTTCTCCTGCGATGAGCGCTCGCTGATGTGATGTTGAAGAACTGGGGTACCGGGCCCTGAGTGTCTTCTTCTCCGGCCTGGGTCGTCGATGATCTCCCGACAAAAGTACCCGGGCCTCCCTCGTCGTCTTTCCGTCGTGGCCGGGCCTTGCCTGGCCGAGCTGGCTTCCAAGCCGAACTCTTCTCGTCGTCTTCTCGTCGTGGCCGGGCCTTGCCTGGCCGAACACCGACCACGTTCCGAACCGAAGTTGCTCCGAAGGTCCGAACCGAAGTGCTGCTTGGTTCCGATGGAGTCTGTCCCGAAGCGTACCGATGGAGAACTCACTGATGGACTTTACTCAATCCACAGTTATACCTTTTTGGAACATTCTTATCTCCCGCCAAATCATAGTCCTGTCTTTGTAATAATTTTGGCGGGCAGAACTCTCTGCAGGGGTGTTTTGTCTTCATAACGGGAGTCGGTGATAGCTGAACTGGCCTTCCTGGGCCGATAATGTCTTTCCTTTGTTACCGTAACTTGGTTTGTATATTGATCGGTCTGGAGATTGCCCTGGATGGCTGTTAAACGGCTTCTCTTTGTACAGTGTAATGGGCTAAAGCTTTCGTTCAATTGTCCGCCCATTTCTTGATGGGTCTCATCCTGCCACCCAAATCTGTCCTGTACTTATAATCTAATCAATATGTATGCTCAGTTCCATGAGTTTCGGCTTCCCGAAACTGGTTTTCGCGGGCTTTTAATGTCCTCAATCCACAAGCCTGTCTGGCTTGCAGTAGCAGAAATTCAAATGGTCCCAGAAGCTGGTCACGAGGTCTGGCGGCCATTTTGTGTGCCCTTTTATCAAAAGTTTCTCTGTATAAGCTTCTCTTGGTCAATAAAGCTATTTTATTAACCCTATTTTCCTGCGTGATTAATCAATGAAAATTTCACGAATCTTACAGTGCATATTGATTTTGCTGGTCCATTCGTGGATTCAATGTTTTTAATAGCCGTGGATGTGCACACAAAATGGCCTGAGGTCATCAAAATGTCCTCCACCACCACGGAGAAAACTATTGCAGTCCTACGGACCATTTTTGCCAGGAATGGCTTGCCAGAACAGATTTGCTCCGACAACGGACCACAGTTTGTGTCCGAAGAGTTCCGGAGGTTCTTGAAAAAGAATGGGGTAAGGCATTCTTACCCCATCCAGCCACAAATGGATTGACTGAGAGGTTCATACAAACCTTTAAGAAGGCAATAAAGGCTATGTACAATGGCAACATTCCGCTGCAGCACAAGGTGGACAATTTCCTGTTCGCCTGCCGGAATGCGACACATGCAGTCACCAACCAGGCCCCAGCCATGATGTTCTTTAACCGAATGTTAAGATCTCGCCTGGATTTGCTCAGACCAAACGTACGAAGAGATGTTGAGAGTAAGCAATGAGAAGCCAACAAGGAGCTTCAATGTAGGGCAACCAGTCTTGGCCCGCGACTACCGAACAGAAAAATGGCAGCCAGGAACGATATGCACACGGCAGGGCCCACTAATGTACACAGTGGACGTTGGGGAGAGCATCGTGAGACGCCATGCTGACCAGATCCTAGAGTCACAGGAACAAGTCAACCCCATGCCTCGCCCATACGTACCTGGTGATGAACCCGACGTACAGGTCACATCTACCCCAGAAACAGTAGCATCGGAAGCTGATGAACCAACCGACGACAGGGGGCCAGAATCGCCTCTGCACCAAGAGCAAGACACTCGGGAAAGGCGCTATCCAGAAAGGATCAGGAAGCCTCCCCAAAGGCTGAATATATAAATAGACTATTTTCAGCTAATGTTGTATGTTAAAAGTGTTAATTGTAATTAGTTTGATATTTAATTGTTAAATGAGTGTTATGGTACTGTTAATCTAAAAGGGGAGGAATTGTAATGTATATACCTTTAAGGGGGAACTATCTTTTACAGCTCATGTATACTGCAGTACCGGCAGTGACCACACCTGTATATAGCACTGAGTAGTAATCTGTACAGATCAGTTCCAGTGTGAGCCACGTTGAGTAAACACCTGTTGTACCGTTCTCCTGCAGTCTGTGTCTTATTATACACGGACACAACAGTAGCCAAATCCTAAAGACGCTTAATTGGGTCTAAAGGTCCAGGCTATCTCTCCCTAAAGGAAAGGAATGACCTGAAGATGTTGCCATCCTCCAGATAGCACTTTTAATAAGTTTAGCTAGACTGTAACCTTCCGGATATTATGAGGGTCTGGAAAACTCCCCCAGAATTCAGCAACTCCTCACCAAAAAGTGTACAGAGATTGAGTTCGCGAGTTTGATACAGAAGTACTATGTGAGACAATTCTAAAAAAATATAGATTTATTAAAGAACCGACATGTAATTTACAGCTGGTGATTCAGTCACAATATTAACAGTTCCAAATACAAAAGCTTACAATTCTTATCAGAGATCCTTATTCTCAAATCTTAACGTCGTTACATTTTTACATTTCTTAGTCTTATTCCAGGATATCCACCAAAATCAAATACAAGTACCTTGATCCCCGAGATACAAAGAGTTGAAGACTTGCAGAGCTTGCCTCTGAAGCCTGAGAATCGCTTTGTCCCTTCACAGCGAATCTATCTTTCCATTTGAAAGTCCAATTTTTATACTCTTTTCTCAGTGGTATATCCTTTGAGGTTTTCTGCTGATGTAAGCTAATTATCTCTAGTCATTTTTCTGTTGACTTCTTCTATTCTTACAGTCAGTTCAGCTGTAGCAAGCAGACTTGTGTCTCTACCTTTAGGTGTTCAAAACTTATCATAAAAACAATGTAATGGCTGTGCATCTATTTGATGTCATTCTTACAAAGGTCTTCTGTTTGTATCTTTTGCATTTAGAACACCTTACTTAGGATGATCTATGCAATTCTTAATCACCTCAGCTGGTTGTACCACAGACTTGTGTCTCCATGTTTCATTTGATGTTATATTTATGAAGGCATATGTTTCTTTATCTTATGCGATTCTTTCCGAAGTGTTGGCTTAAAACACTTTAACAGGATATATACCATTGTGTTCTTTCCAAGCTGCAGACTTCCTGGAACCTCTAACCTTCTACTTCAATAAGACTATTGTCTCAGTGACAACAACTTATCTTATCTCTGTGGTAAACCACTGTCGTTCACGGTGTTCACTATTGTTGTTGTTGTCGTTCACTCTTGTTTCACTGTTATACCTGACTATGCCTCAGCTGACTCCGCCCTTGGCTACCTGGTATAAGGACGGCTGCACGGCAGCTCTCTGCCATTCGGCCGTCCATTAGAGACATAGTCCTGATCTGTTTGCAGTTGCATTCAGTAGTTAATAAAAGCCTGTTGTTCTGAACTCTACTCAGCCTTTTATTAGAATCGATAGCGCATCAATTTTATTAACTACTGACAAAAAAAATAAAAATAATGATGCTGCAGATACTTAAGATCAAGTGCCTGGAACTCAACCCGCAAGAACCGGACTCGCCTGCTAAGTTCTCACACTGGTTGAACTGTTTTGAGTCTTTTCTGGCTGCATCCGGCGAGACTGTCGCCACCGAAGCCGACAAGCTCAGGGTGCTGAATTCGAAAGTAAACCACCGAGCTTTTGCCCTTATCCGGGACGCTACGAGCTACCAGGGGGCTATCGACATTTTAAAGGAACAATATGCACGCCCGGTCAACTATGTTTACGCAAGACATCTCCTGGGGTCCTGCAAACAACAGCCCGGGGAACCCACAGAAGCATACATACGGGCGCTGAAGGAACTCGGCCGAGCCTGCGAATGCAAGCAAGTATCAGCCACGGAACATACGGAGGAGCTCATCCAGGACGCCCTCGTGGCGGGCCTCAGGTCCACTCACACACGGCAGCGACTGCTGGAAAGTAGCGAGCTCGACCTGAAGAAGGCGATTTCACTCACCCTTTCGTTGGACGTAGCCCATCGGAACATGGAGGCCTATTCCCCGGACCACGCGGCCGCCTCGTGGATGTTGCGGCCGCCGCCATCTTGGGACGTGGCGCTGCCCCGGGCCCCGGCCCCAACTGCTGCAGCGATGTCCCGCCCGAGCCAGAAATGTTATTTCTGTGGCCAAACCAAACACCCCAGGGTGCGCTGCCCGGCGAAAAACGCTGTCTGCTCTGCCTGCGGTAAGAAGGGACACTACGCTGGCGTCTGCAGAAGTCAGAAGACCCCTACCTTCAGCAGCGCCGCTTGCGATTTGTGGGAGCGGCCATCTTGCCTTCCTCCAGCCTCGTGGGGATCGGGATCGTCATGGGCGCCGCCATTTTGTCCTTCTTCTCCGATGCCGCCATTTTGTCCGCCATTTTGCCAACGGGCCCCCAACTCACCCACCGCCTCACCGGGGTTTTACAGCGACGCTCCCGACTCCACAGCGGCCTCCATTACGCTGGATCAATCCAGACCCCATCAGCTAGCCAGGTCCACGATGGACATCCAGGTAAATGGCTGCGCCACAACTTGCCTTTTTGATTCCGGGAGCACGGAGAGCTTCATACACCCTGATACAGTGCGGCATTATTCCCTCTCGGTCCTGCCAGCGCGCCATCGGATCTCCATGGCCTAAAAATCTCACTCAGCAGATGTCGGCGGCTACTGCGTAGTGACCCTTTCGGTGAGGGGCTCCGTTTATAAAAATGTAAAGCTCTTCGTCCTGCCACATCTCTGCGCTGCCGTTCTGCTGGGGTTGGACTTTCATTGTCACTTTAAGAGTGTCACCTTGACATACGGTGGACCTTTTCCCCCACTCACTGTCTGCAACCAGCAGTTTTTAAATTGCCCACCGCGCCCCACCTGTAGTCTCTCCACCCTCAAAATCACCCCCCCCCCCCCCCGTTCGCTAACCTCACCCGCGACTGCAAGCCTATTGCCACAAAGAGCAGGCGATACAGCACCGGGGACAGATCCTTTATAAGATCTGAGGTGACGCGGCTCCTGAAGGAGGGGATTATTGAGGGTAGTACCAGCCCCTGGCGAGCTCAGGTGGTAATCGTTAAGACCGGCAACAAGCAACGCCTGGTCATCGACTACAGCCAGACAATCAACAAGTACACCCAGTTGGACGCATACCCTCTCCCCCGCATAGCCGACATGGTTAATAAGATAGGGCAATATCGCGTTTTCTCGACCATTGACCTCAAGGCAGCATACCACCAAATCCCTATCCGCCCTGAGGACCGCCAGTACACAGCTTTCGAGGCAAACGGCCGTCTTTTTCACTTCCTCAGGGTTCCTTTCGGCGTCACCAACGGGGTCTCCGTCTTCCAGGGGGAGATGGACCGGATGGTCGACGAGAATGCGATACAGGCCACGTTTCCCTACCTGGACAACGTGACCATCTGCGGCCATGACCTGCAGGACCATGATGCCAACCTTGATAAGTTCCTTCGCACGGCCCAACTCCTAAACCTCACGTACAACAAGGAAAAGTGCATATTCCGCACAACCTGCCTCGCTATCCTTGGCTGCGTGGTGGAACACGGAGTCATCGGTCCTGACCCTGACCGGATGCGCCCCCTGATGGATCTTCCCCTGCCCCACTGTCTCAAGGCCCTCAAAAGGTGCCTGGGCTTCTTTTCCTATTACGCCCAGTGGGTCCCTCATTATGCGGACAAAGCCCGTCCACTTATCAAGTCCACTTCCTTTCCCCTGACGGCGGAGGCCCGCTCAGCCTTTCACCGTATAAAAGATGACATTGCCAAGGCCACCATGCACTCGGTGGATGAGTCCATCCCCTTCCAGGTGGAGAGCGATGCATCCGACTTTGCCCTGGCCGCTACCCTTAACCAGGCGGGAAGACCCATGGCCTTCTTTTCACGAACCCTCCAGGGCTCCGAACTCAGACACTCCTCTGTGGAAAAGGAGGCCCAGGCCATTGTGGAGGCGGTGCTCCACTGGCGGCACTACCTGGCTGGAAAACGATTTACCCTGCTTACTGACCAGCGTTCAGTTGCTTTTATGTTCAATAATAAGCAGAGGGGCAAAATCAAAAATGACAAGATTTTGAGGTGGAGAATTGAACTTTCCACCTACAATTACGACATCTTGTACCGGCCCGGGAAACTCAACGAACCCTCAGATGCTCTATCGCGAGGCACATGCGCCAACGCGCAGATCGATAGACTACGGGGCCTCCACAACGACCTCTGCCACCCGGGGGTCACCAGGTTCTTCCACTTCATCAAGGCCCGCAACCTGCCTTACTCCATCGAGGAGGTCAGGACCATGACCAGGAGCTGCCCAGTCTGCGCAGAGTGCAAGCCGCGCTTCTATATGCCTGACAGAGCAAACCTGATCAAGGCCACCCGCCCCTTTGAGCGCCTGAGTGTCGACTTTAAAGGGCCCCTCCCCTCCTCTGACCGTAATGTGTACTTCCTCAACATAGTTGATGAGTACTCCCGTTTCCCTTTCGCCATCCCCTGCCCGGACATGACCACCGCTACGGTCATTAAATGCCTGCACAACCTCTTTGCTTTGTTCGGTTTTCCCAGCTATATTCATAGCGACCGGGGCTCGTCCTTCATGAGCGACGAACTCCGTCAGTACCTGCTCATGAGAGGTATTGCCTCAAGCCGGACCACCAGCTACAACCCCCGGGGGAACGGACAGGTTGAAAGAGAGAACGCAACGGTTTGGAAGGCGGCCCTCCTAGCCTTAAAATCTAGGGGCCTTCCGACCTCCCGTTGGCAGGATGTCCTACCTGATGCGCTCCACTCCATCCGGTCACTGCTGTGTACTGCCACCAACGCCACCCCCCATGAGCGAATGTTCGTTTTTCCCCGGAGGTCCACATCCAGTACCTCACTACCACACTGGCTGACGTCCCCAGGGCCCGTCCTGCTGAGGAAGCATGTAAGGTCCCACAAAACGGCTCCCCTGGTAGAGAAGGTTCACCTCCTCCATGCCAACCCCCAGTATGCCTACGTGGCATACTCAGACGGGCGGGAGGATACAGCCTCCATTAGAGATCTGGCACCCTCGGAGTCCACTGACCCGTCACCATTGCCCTCCACCATGACCCCCTTTGACACGGCCCAAAATTCAGTAGACCCAATTCTCACCCCTGTCCATTCCACCCCAGTAGACAGCATGCCGCGACCCCAGGACCCGCCGGAGTTCACTCGCCCACCCAACACCAAAGGGGACGATACGCCAGTGCTCGATCCCGTTCAAGACGCGCTGTTGGAAGCTGTACCATCTCAACCGTCGCCACGAAGATCTCGACGGCAAACGAGGCCGCCCGACAGACTCACCTACTCAAACTTTTGATACACTTCACCCCGCCGGACTTAATTTTAAACGAGGGGTGAATGTGGTAAACCACTGTCGTTCACGGTGTTCACTATTGTTGTTGTTGTCGTTCACTCTTGTTTCACTGTTATACCTGACTATGCCTCAGCTGACTCCGCCCTTGGCTACCTGGTATAAGGACGGCTGCACGGCAGCTCTCTGCCATTCAGTCGTCCACTAGAGGCATAGTCCTGATCTGTTTGTAGTTGCATTCAGTAGTTAATAAAAGCCTGTTGTTCTGAACTCTACTCAGCCTTTTATTAGAATCGATAGCGCATCAATCTCAATATCCTGTATGCTGTTCACAGCTTTAGATTGTTGAGGCTTTTAGATTTCCAAGCCGTTTGTCATGTTTTAAAGGCCAGAATATTTAGTAGAATGTTGTATTTTTCAGAATATGGCATATTCCTTCACAAGTTAAGAAGCTATTAAGAGCCATTTTTAACAGTGGTTTGAACTTTTACTGGGTGTCCACGGGATTCCCAGGCTTGTTGAACCTTGCCAATGAAAGTAAGGTGAGAGCAGAGTGGCAATTGAGGGAGCTGAACAAATGACACTCAAAAAATCCTGTAAATACTCAGACCTCACACCTGCTTCCTTGTCCAAGGGAAAGGCTTTTGATGACACCACTTGTTCTGAGAGTTTGCTTTCTGCAGTTTGCAGATGATTTCTACAACTTTGGAGGTCACTCTCACTACATTAGAGCCCATTCTCACTACATTGGAGGATTGTGCGTCTGAACTCCACTTTACTTCTGTCGTATATCAGATCAGCATGGGATGCTGCTTATACTGTTTCACCTTGGACCTCAGATGAGGACCAAGATGACCACCAGCAGCAATAACAGCAGCAGGAGCAGCTGCAGCAGGAGCCTTCTCCTCACCGACCTGCTGGTCCACAGGAGAGAGAGGATGAGCACAGGGGTGCGCCTCGCAGGAGGCGATACCCCCAACACAGGGTATATAGGCAAAGGATCAGATTCCTAGACATGACTGAACACCAGTGCCTCAGGAGGCTCAGGGTATTATGTCAGGTTGTGGCAGACATTTGTAGCCTGCTGGAACAAGACCTGCTGCCAAATGGACCTAGTGGAGGCACATTACCAGTGGCTGTCAAAGTGACTACCGCCCTCAAATTCTTCACTTCCAGCTCCTTCCAGGGACCTGCAGGAGATATTTGCAGGATCTCGCATTTGGACGCCCGCAAATGCGTCACCTAGGTGACTGATGCCATGCTTGCAAGAGCAGGCACTTATATACACTTTGCCACCGATGAAGCCAGTCCGAATTGTTGTGTCTGTGTATAATAAGACACAGACTGCAGGAGAACGGTACAACAGGTGTTTACTCAACGTGGCTCACACGGGAACTGATCTGTACAGATTACTACTCAGTACTATATACAAGTGTGGTCACTGCCAGTACTGCAGTATACATGAGCTGTAAAAGATAGTTCCCCCCTTAAAGGTATATACATTACAATTCCTCCCCTTTTAGATTAACAGTACCATAACACTCATTTAACAATTAAATATCAAACTAATTACAATTAACACTTTTAACATGCAACATTAGCTGAAAATAGTCCATTTATATATTCAGTCTTTGGGGAGGCTTCCTGATCCTTTCTGGATAGCGCCTTTCCCAAGTGTCTTGCTCTTGGTGCGGAGGCGATTCTGGCCCCCTGTCGTCGGTTGGTTCATCAGCTTCCGATGCTACTGTTTCTGGGGTAGATGCGACCTGTACGTCGGGTTCATCACCAGGTACGTATGGGCGAGGCATGGGGTTGACTTGTTCCTGTGACTCTAGGATCTGGTCAGCATGGTGCCTCACGATGCTCTCCCCAACGTCCACTGTGTACATTAGGGGGCCCTGCCGTGTGCATATCATTCCTGGCTGCCATTTTTCTGTTCGGTAGTCGCGGGCCAAGACTGGTTGCCCTACATTGAAGCTCATTGTTGGCTTCTCATGGATGTGCTGGAATTGCTTACTCTCAACATCTCTTCGTACGTTTGGTCTGAGCGAATCCAGGCGAGTTCTTAACCTTTGATTAAAGAACATCATGGCTGGGGCCTGGTTGGTGACTGCATGTGTACTGGTCGTGCTAGATGTGCTCCTATCTAGTTATCCAGCAAGTTAAACACTTATTCAAAATAATTCTTCGTGAAGCCATTTGTTGTTTGAAGCCTTTACTTGAACAATTTTGTGAAACTGTAAACAAAGATGAAGTATGTTTTGTACATAAACTGAGTACTATACATTCAATATTACATAAGATATAAACATATTTACAACAGTAGAATAGACTAATTGTATAACTAACTAATATTTGGACTCACTTCTGTAACTATCAAATATTAACCTTTTATAAACATAGTGTTATCAAAATACTACTCTGACAACGTTGCTATTATGCTAAGAAACAAAGATACTCACAGATATTGCGCTTGGCCTAACATATGAAATCAGATTACATTGGATTGTGAAACCCTTATGGAATCCTCCATTACTGCCAGGTTCTTCCTGGAATTCTACTTCCTGGGATTCTACTTCCTGGGTTACACAGGAAGAAAGGAACAAAGGTCAAATGACCTCACACAGGAAGAAAGGAACAAAGGTCAAATGACCTCTGCTTCATACAAACACACTGCTAACACAATAACCACCACCAGAGGGTGCTATCTGCATGTAAACATGGTCCAGAACAGCATTTGTCGCATTCCGGTAGGCGAACAGGAAATTGTCACCTTGTGCTGCAGCGGAATGTTGTCATTGTACATAGCCTTTATTGCCTTCTTAAAGGTTTGTACGAACCTCTCAGCCAATCCATTTGTGGCTGGCTGATATGGGGCAGATGTGTAATGCCTTACCCCCTTCTTTTTCAAGAACCTCCAGAACTCTTCGGACACAAACTGTGGTCCGTTGTCGGAGCAAATCTGTTCTGGCAAGCCATTCCTGGCAAAAATGGTCCGTAGGACTGCAATAGTTTTCTCCGTGGTGCTGGAGGACATTTTGATGACCTCAGGCCATTTCGAGTGCGCATCCACGGCTATTAAAAACATTGAATCCATGAATGGACCAGCAAAATCAATATGCACCCATTGCCATGGAGATGAGGGCCACTCCCATGGGTGTAGAGGGGCCTGTGGTGGTACCTTTTGGACTTTCTGGCATCCTGAGCAGCTCTTGGTCAGGTCCTCAATTTGTTTATCGATTCCCGGCCACCACACATAAGCCCTGGCTAGGCTTTTCATTTTTACCCCTCCCAGATGACCCTCATGAAGCTCATTGAGCACTCTATCCCTTAACTTGGGTGGAATTACCACTCGGGATCCACACATCAAGGTCCCCCGGCACACTGACAGCTGTTCTCTCCTTGTCGAGTGAAGGATTGCGATTTGAACCAGTTGAATGTTGCAGTCGAGCGACACAGCAGGACAACCTAGTTTCAGTCGAGACTAGTTTAAAAACACAATGGACTGAACTACAAAAGTGATTAAGCATGTGGAGATATGAGAAGCTGCAATAACAAGGTTAGCCATGTCCAATCACGAGTCACTGATCGGCCGAAGCCACAATGAAGTAAGAAAGGACCCTGCTGTCCAGATAACTGGACAAACTTAGATAAAAGACAGAACTAAAAGAAGGGGCTTAGCTAACGATGTAAAGTTATAATTAGGTTGTTTTTGAAGGAATATAATTGGGGAGGGGGGCGGCTGTTGCCACGAAGCCAGACTGGCCAAGGAATAAGTAATGTAATCAAGGCTATCGAAGTTCTCCAGTCTTGTACTGTATATAAGCTTGTGAATTTTGTTGATCGGGGAGAAGGTGCTCGCACAGACCGCGGGGTCTGAGACGCTTCTCCCAGAGCTCTGTTTTCAATAAACTGCACCTTTTACTTTACCACAGATTAGATGTGAATTTATTTTCACCCAACATCGAGAATGCTGGCAACAGTGAGTCGCCATGTGCTGGCCATCCCTTCACCGTCAAATCATATACCCGAGACAGTGTCGGGTCATTTCAGGTTTCCTTTTTGATACAAGCGTTAGTTACCGGTAGGTATTCAACTATAGTCGAATGGAATATTTTGACAGGATCCACTGCTGGTGCTTCCTCCGCAGTAGGCAGTGGCAGGCGTAATAGCCCATCAGCATTTCCATGCTGTTTCGTGCCCTTATATTCAATCTCATAGTGGTGCGCCCCTAGAAAAAGTGACCATCTTTGTAGTCGTTGCGCAGTCATCACCGAAACGCCCTTCTTTGGATTAAAAATGGAGACAAGAGGCTGGTGATCAGTCAGCAAGGTGAATTTCTGCCCGTGCAGATAGTGATTGAACTTTTTCACTCCCCACACTAGGCTGAGGGCCTCCCTGTCAATCTGGGCGTAGTTACGCTCGGCTGAGGTTAGTGATCGTGACGCAAAGGCTATTGGCCTCTCTGAGCCGTCCGAGAATTTGTGCGACAGCACCGCTCCAATGCCGTAGGGTGAAGCATCACATGCCAACCGAATTGGTAATGCCGGGTTGTAATGGGCCAATACCTCTTTTGATGTGATTAGTGTTTTGCTCTTCTGGAAAGCTCGTCTACATTCGTCACTCCACTTCCATGGCACCCCAGTTTGCAGTATGGTGTTCAGTGGGTGTAGTATTGTAGACAGATTTGGCAAGAACTTATGGTAGTAGTTTACCAGCCCGAGGAACGGCCTCAGTTGTGACACATTTTCCGGTGCTGGAGCCTTGACTACTGCCTCAATCTTCTCTGGGGACTTTGTAACCCCTCTTTATCGATAACGTGGCCACAATACGAGATCTGTTTTCTAAAAAACTCGCATTTGGGGCGGTTAGCTCGGAGCCCATATTCCTGCAATCTAGTGAGCACCTGCTCCAGGTTGGCAAGGTGATCACTGTCATTTTCGCCCGTGACCAGGATGTCGTCCAAATAACACTGGGTCCCTGGGATCCCTTGCAGGACTTGTTCCATTGCCCTCTGCCAAATAGCCGGAGCTGATGCTACCCCGAATACCAGCCGGTTGTATTGGTAGAGACCTTTATGGGTGTTGATTGTGAGGTATTTTTTTGATGCTTCTTCTACCTCCATTTGCAGATATGCCTGGGCCAGATCAATCTTAGTGAAGCGTTTCCCTCCAGATAGCGAGGCGAAAACATCTTCAATCCGCGGAAGTGGATATTGTACGGTGTGAAGGACTGGGTTCACTGTTACCTTAAAGTCCCCACGGATGCAAACCTTCCTTAGTTCCCCAGGCGTGCTGCTCAACGACTTTTTCATCACAGGGACGATGGGTGTAGCCCACTTGCCAAAGTCTACCTTGGACAGTACACCTGAACGTTCCAGATTCTCCAGCTCTGCTTCGACGGCTGGGCGGATCGCATAAGGTACCGGTCTGGCCTTAAAAATTTTGGGCTTGCGTTTTCTTCAATTTTAATCGTCGCTGTCATGTCTTTTAGTGTTCCGAGTCCTTGCTGGAACACTTCTTTCGCGTCAGTTAGGATCTTTGACAGTTGCCCAGGTGTGACGTCGTCATTCTTTTTGTCAGCTACAGTCAGTGCCTGTATGGAATGCCAATCCAGTTGTATTTTCCGGATCCATTCACTTCCCAGTAATGGTGGTCCTCCATCTTGCAATACATACAGGTCTAGTTTGGTGTTTCCTTACCGTTATATATAACGGTCATCCTTATTTTTCCTTTGGGGTAGACGTTTTGCCCCGTGTACGTCTTCAAAATAATTTTTGTGTCTCTCAAGTGTATGTGTGAGAATAGCCGCTCGTAGTCCCATCGGTTTATGACTGTTAGGGCTGATCCTGTGTCCAATTCCATCTTTACCTGGACTCCTGCTATCTTGAGAGTGACCCAAATGGTTCGGTGATCCTCCGTTGTGATCACATTATGTAGTTTCAGACAACTCAGTTCCCTGCTTTCGGAGTCGTTATCACTCTTTTGTTCATCTGAACTATTCTCCGTCATCTTATGTACCTTCTTGTACTTTTCTTTGGTAGGTTTCTTATTGCTGGTTTTCTTTCCCGACCTGCAGACTCGTGCTTTGTGTCCTACTTTTCCACACTGTCTGCACACTTTGTCTTTGAACCAGCAATCATTCTGGCCGTGTGTTGTTCTGCCGCAGCGATAGCACTTCTCTGTTCTATATGACATTTCGTTTGTGCCATATTCTTGCGGTCTCAGTTGTATCTCTGCAGCGCCCCGTGCTGCTGCTTCATATGATACCGCAATGCTGAAAGCCTTTTCCAGCGTAAGGTCCTTTTCAGATAAAAGCTGTTTCTGGGTTCCTTCACTTTGAAGCCCACACACAAACTTGTCCCTTCAGGTATCTGCCAGTCCCGCTCCAAACTGGCAGTGTTTCGATAGTTTGCGCAGTTCTGTTAAATAATCAGCATTGCTTTCATCCTTATGCTGGTTCCGTTTGTGAAACTTGAATCTTTCTGCTTTCAGCAGCGGTGTGGGGTTTAAATGTTCCTGTAGTATCATTACTATGTCTTCAAAACTCTTTTCCATTGGCTTCGTTGGGGTTACTAGATTTCGTAATAACCCATACGTCTTTGCACCCATTAAATTTAACAATACCGACGCTTTCTTGTCATCTGACACCTCATTTGCCTGGCAGTATACCTCTATTTGTTCGACGCATGTAGTCCAATCTTCAACTTCATTGTCAAACGCAGTGATACTGACAATCGTCGGCATTTTCGGTGTGGTTTAAAATGGCGTCTCCCAATGGCTTAAAATGGCGTCTCCTGTGCTTTCCTCCCTCCCCCGCTGTTGCCAACGCCGCTCCCAGCGGTTCTCGTGGCAATGGCGGCGCCCTGTAGGTTTTGCACGCTTCTCCTGCGCTGCTGCCAACGCCGCTCTCGGCGGTCCTCATGGCAATGGCGGCGCCTCACGGGTTTCTGCGCGTCCCTCTCTCCCTCTCTTCGACGCTGCTCAGCCCCTGAACACCGGCTGCGCCCTGTGCGCTCTGCCCTCTCTCTCTCTCCCCCGTCGACACTTCTCGGCCCTTTGCTGTGCCACTCAGTCGGGCTCTAGCCCGCCGCTGTCTGGGAAGGGTCTGCGCACTACCTGTTGCCAGCCCGTTTCACTGGACCACCTCGACTGGAAAGCCAAGCCTGGCTCTCGACAGCCTCCCCCGCAATTCTCGAGTCTCTGCTGGATGACTGGGCGGTTGCCCGTGGTCGATGCCCGAGTCTCTGGCCTTGATCTCCAATCCACTGATCTCCAGGAACGAATCCCTGGGAGGTGATGCAGAGTTGCAGGTAGGTTCGAACTTGCCTTGTCGCCAATGTTGTGTCTGTGTATAATAAGACACAGACTGCAGGAGAACGGTATAACTCAACGTAGCTCACACGGGAACTGATCTGTACAGATTACTACTCAGTGCTATATACAGGTGTGGTCACTGCCGGTACTGCAGTATACATGAGCTGTAAAAGATAATTCCCCCCTTAAAGGTATATACATTACACGAATGAGCAGGCGCTCAGCTTTGCAGCTCTGGCTGGCTTCCTACATGTGCAAGACATTATCGACTGCACACATGGCGATGAAGGCGCACCCAAGATCACCCAGGAGTGTTGGTGAACCGCAAGGGCTTCCACTCCATCAATGTGCAACTCGTTTGCAACCACAAAAAGATCATCATGCATGCATGTGCCAGATTCTCAGGGAGCTGTCATGATTCATTCATTCTGCGCCAATTCACCCTCCCTCAGCTCTTCGCACCTCTGACTAGACTTACCAGCTGGCTGCTTGGAGACAAGGGCTATCCACTGAAGACATGGCTGATGATACCCTTGAGGAGGCCAAGTAATGAAGCCAAAGAGCGCTACAATCAAAACCAAATGACGACAAGATGTGTAATAGAGCAAGCAGTTGGGATGCTGAAGATGCGCTTCAGATGCCTGGGCAGATCTGGAGGAGCCTTTCAATACGCACCAGCCAGAGTCTCCAGAATGATCGTGGTGTGCTGCGCTCTGCACAACAGAGTGCAGCAGCGAGGATTGGAGCTGCTGGAGGAGCAAAGCGCAGAGCCTCTTCGGAGGAGGAGGAACAGGGGGAGGAGGAGGAGGAGAAAATTGATGTGGACATAGCACCAGCAACGGTGTACATTACTGCCTGGGACGCCCGGGATACTCGGGGTGGCCTCATAATGGCACAATTTAGTTAAGTTGCACCATTGCACCCATATGGCGCCCAAATGCTGAACCAACTTTCCCCCACCCTTACCACAAAGCAGTCCTAATACCATTTCTGTCACACACACCCATTGCTCGCAGCTAAGTCATGTCTTACCATTCATTACAACTGACAAGGCCATTTGCTAGGCAGTGGGCAAAAATGGGCAAGGCAGGAAAGTGGTGCAAAGAAATAATTTTATGCACGTCCAAATAATGTAAACTTAACAGTGAAACATTGCCTAACACACCCATGCGCATACCCTTGTGCATCTAGGATTCTTTCATCTTACTCTTCCTACCACTTCTATGCCATGCAACCCCAGTGGCTTCAGCAGAGGTAGAGGCAGGCTGCTCACTTCCCTGCTCTGACTGCTCAGATGCTTTTGGCCGACGTCCTCTGGGTTTTGGAGCCCACCTAAGACTGCTCCTCCAGCACCTGTGCAGGGGCAAACTTGGCCATTGGGAGATGAGACAGCATGTGGGGCTTTGGCTTAGGTGGAGGGTGGGAGCAACGGGTGTGAAGTAGGTGCGCTTTGAGCAGAGTCCCCACTTCCATGTCCCTTTTCACCATTATCCCTCTCATGACCCACCCGCACTTCCCTGCTAGCACAGAGCTGGAGAGCACCTTGCTGCACATCAGTGGGGCAATGAACGGCCAAATCTAGGTTTCTATCCATCATAGTTAAGGTGGCATTCAGAGTGTGTTCTGTTGGTGAGAGCAAGCATGCACTTGTTTGAATGCCATGTTTGATGCTCCATGCAGGTGGCCATCCTTTCCCTGGATGAACTCATCATGGCCATGGCCTGCGACATTATGTCAGTCATGCTGGAGATGGACTCCTCCATTCTCCCTGCAAGCCAGCACATTGTGGCTGGAAATCCTGCCAGAGCCTCATGCATTTTTTGTTGCTCCTCCAGAATCATCGTCTTTGTCAACGGCACCACGAGGTTAAGTATCTTTGTCCAGCTGAGCAGAGCTTAGAATGTCCTGCACCCTCTGACAAGGACTCTCTACTGCTGTCCCTGTCTGCACCATCTGTTCTTGCTCACATGTGATCCGTGAGACACCAGGTGACAACACTATTATCTGACTTAATGGTCCCACCACCGTGTGTGTATCTGTGCTAGTGCCTGCTGTGCATGCACCCTGTGACAGTGCACCCTCAGAATCCGCGACCTCCTCTGAGGAGTCTTCTTCCTCCTCCTCCGCCTGGACTGTCTGGAGGACACTTGATAGGCCTGTGGAAGAGTAAAGAGATAAATTAGAACTGTTATGATAAGAATGTTGTACGGTAGCATTATGCACATATTTCACTGGCTGCTGACATCAAGTCAACATGAGTGACTGTTGTATGCCATGTGGCTGTGTGATATTTAATTCTGTCACCAGGTAGTTGGGAGTTTCCCATCTCTCCATCTCCAACTGCCAGAAACTCCGCTACTCCGCTGATCTCCAGCACATCCTCCTCTGCTGCAGTCAGTGGTGTTATGACTGGAGGGCCACCTCCAGTTCTCTGCCTCTCCCGGCTGTTCTGTGCTCTCTCCTCCTGCAAGAAGGGAAACAAGAGAGCTCTGAGTGAGAATCATGGAATGAGTGGAAGGGATGGATGGGCAACATCTGTAGAAGGTGACTATGAGGGAGAGGCATGACATTGCATTAAAATGAGGGTGAGTGTCAATGTTGGATGGTCAGATGTGGATGTGAGTAGGTGCATAGACAGAGAGGGATTGGCGCACCTGCAAGGTAGGTTGGTGTGAGGAGTGATGTGCAGGAGTAGGCTTGGGAAGGCAGAGTGATGGGGTTGGGGTGACACGCACATCAGGATGTAGTTGAATGTGGCATTGTACTCACCTTTCCTGACCTCATGAGGTTATTAAAGTGCTTCCTGCACTGTTTCTATGACAAGGCTACCACACTCCTGTTGCTCACTTCTTCCAACATCTCCAGCCATGCCTTCTTGGTCTCTGCAGCTGGCCTCTTCCTCCCATCAGCAGGGAATAGGACCTCTCTGCGGGCCCTGACTCCTTGGGGCAGGAGTTTCAGGGAGGCATCACTGAATCCAGGGGCAGCTTTTTGGCACTGAGCCTGCATTTTTTATTCTGCAGCAATATAAATCTCTTTGGGAACAAGTAAAACACTATCCACATGAACCACTCTCTTCCCCACCAACCTCTGTTGCACCTCCACCAACCTTCAACTGTCATCTGTGCAATGCTCCTTTAAATACCTGAGCTCAATTAGACCCATGCGTGATATCACCATGCCCGCTCCTGTTAATTGGTCAGGAAACCCAGAAGTCAGATTCAAATGCAGTGGCTTCATTAAAGAGCCACTGCAAAATGTGCTGCTTCAACTTTCGGGTTCCCCACGTGATCCAGGGCTCCCCTGCTGCCAGCACATCACGAAAAATTCCGGCCAAGGGTTCTAATAAGCTAATCTGGCTGACTCCTACTCTCTCAATTCAACAGTTCTACTCAGTCTGTTCTTGCTCCTCACATAAGGCCTGTTCCTTCCACCTTGTCTCCCTCCCAATGTGCACCACTTTCCCATTGCTCTCTTCCTTGATGCTCTCCTGCCTTCAACAGAACTCTGTTTCAGCTCTGTTCCCTGTTCTAGCTTGGGTCCTGCTGCAGTCCAGGACTTCACCACCCACTCCTTTCCATTCTAGCCCCATGCATAGCCATTCACCTTCTTTTTATTTTAAAAATAGAATCAAAATATTGATTGCTTTAATTTAAAAAAACAATGATTGAATCATAATTATGCAGGTAAGGCATAAGTATGTAATTGAAAAATATACACTTGGATGATTGTTGAATACAAAGGCAAATCTAATTTTGTACAAATAAAGATTTTAAAGCTATAAAAGGAATTACAAAAGAAGGATAATTGCATTGAGTAGAAAATTAATCAGAAGATTTCAAACCAAATATTAGAGCAGAAAGATAAAATTTTAAAAATAAATTGATGTGGAGATCAAACAAAATACAAATAATTATGATAATAACTTAGGAAACTATTTTTAATATCTTAAAATTATTATTTCATATTTTTGTACTTAGAATCATAGAATCATAGAATGGTTACAGCACAGAAGGAGGCCATATGGCCCATCGAGCCCGTGCCGGCTCTCTACAAGAGCACTTCAGCTAGTTCCACTCCCCTGCCCTTTCCCCGTAGCCCTGCAATTTTTTTTCCTTCAGGTACTTATCCAATTCCCTTTTGAAAGCTATGATTGAGTCTGCCTCCACCACCCTGTCAGGCAGCGCATTCCAGATCCTAACCACTCACTGAGTAAAAATGTTTTTCCTCATGTTGCCTTTGGTTCTTGAGCAACACTACCAAATATTAGCTTGTTTAATTAGCAGGTAAAATACATTCCTATTGTTGCTAGTCTTCATTGCAAGTTCAGTGGTGTTTTGTCCTGAAAGAGAAAATAAGTATTGTTTTCTGGGAAATGAAATGGCAGACACAATCTCTTCTGAAATTGGTACCATGGTTGGTCTAATAATATGGATACTATGATCGCTAAGTTTTCAAAAGGTATATTTAAAAGGTGTGTCTATATATATATATTTCAGGATATTGTGAATCAGTTTTTTGGAAATGGCCATGAGACTCAGGGAGCATGGGAAGACCAGAAGTTGCATGATATTGGAAGCTCCATAGCAATAGCTCAGTAACCACATTTTCCCATATTAATCTATCTCTGTGGAAAGTGACTACCTACAGAAAAAGTAATCATTTTTACTATTTGTCCTGCTGTACAATAAGTTATACTTTGAACTAAGAAACTCAAAGTTTGAATCCAAATGTCAGCTGACCTCTGTCCTCAGGTTTTCCTTTTGCTAATCTCAGGTGTGGATTGCCCAGGGAAGAATTGGAAACCTTACTATGAGATCCCTACCCAAACCATTCCAGTACACCTTATGGTCTATTGATCAAAAGGAAGCACTGGTAGTGTCAATTACTATGCAGAATGGACTGGTCCTATCTCCTGACCAGGAGGAGACAGGAGGGGAGGAAGGGGAGAATGTAAGAGAAAACATTTTGTTTTTCAAATTAAACATTCAATCAAAAGTTTATTTCAATTTCTTTCGATGTGTAATGTAAGTGGTATGTACAGAGCTGTCCACGTCAGGAGAATAGTCGTTGTACCTCTTAAGGTGGAAACCCATTTAAACAAGCGGAGCTGTGTTTATTTTGGGGACAGCCATTATACTATAGCTGCTGGTCTCAGACCAATAAAGTTAAATGTGCAACTAGTAGAGCCGAGTTATACTGCCTTGATGTATCTCCTGCAGATTGCATGAAGCTCAGTGAAAGAAGCACTGTACACACAGGCTTTGATGCGTGTACTGTGCTCTGGTTCTCAGGTGGTTGATTTTTAATGTTATGAGGAAGTGCACAGGAGCATTTGACTTTTTAAAAATATTATGGAGAGAACCAAAAGTAAGTGCATAACGTTTCCAGGAAGTCTATTGGACCACTTGGGCATTTTTCAAATGTGGCTTCACACTGAGGTGGTTATACTGCATTGGCAGCCTAGTCCGAAAGCGGTAGTCTTACAATCCCTTGCCTTAATGCAGATAGAGCTCAGATCGCCATCCTGACTCCTGAGTTACACCACTACTTTCAGGCTGAAGTGCCCCTGAAACTGCTTTGCATTGGTACGAAAGTGGAAAGTACAAGGAAAGCCTAAAGAGTCACAAACTTCAAAAGAGGTTTATTTTGTTTAATGAATGGCACAGCTAATAACTGGCAAGTAGTCGGTTTCAATATGAGGTTATGTGACCTTTTGGATCTAGAATAGATTTAATATATAACCTGCCAGTCACAAAGTCTAACATGCACATGGTTAAATGTTACATATATGATTCCCCTCTCCCCATCACCAGATACACAGTCTGTGTTCATTTACAGCAGCAGATTATCAGGTCACAAAATGATTATTCACACTCATAAGTAGAGAGCACACCATGACGAAGCTTTTTTTTAGAAAAGTTTGCACCATAATTGAGGAAGACTTTATGAACACTGAATAACTAGTATTCCCTGTTTATTCCGTTCATACAACAAAGGGTGATTTCGTTTAAATAATGTTTAGTGGTGTATATTTAGGGGATTAACTACAAGCAGACAAAGTGCTATTGATACTGCCTATAATGCTGTGAACTACTATTCGTCTCACTTTAAAGATCAAGGATGAAATCCATCGTGCCATTTCAGCCTCAAATATTAGTTTTGTAGTGGGATTAGTAAGAACATTTTGGAAAACGTGTGTGTTACCACATTTCCTGCCGGGCAGCGCAGCAAAAGCTGCTTTAATTCTGTACAGGAGGCGATGAGCAACACCGCCGAAATTTACCCGAGCACCACAGTTCTACCACAGCAGGTCCATTTGGGGGTGGGGGGGAGGTGTCAGGTCAGACTGTACCATCCTGCTGAGTTTCCACAAACACTTTCCTGAACCAGTGCTATCACACAGGTCGCAGCTAGTTATTAGTGCTCTGCCAAGGTTATGACCTTCCTTGCGTGGAAAAACGCCCAAAATATATGTTGTGAATTATATCCTCATAGAAATAAATGAACTTGGGAACCGTAACCTGGTGTCAATGTATTGTGTAATATACAACGGAACATTGCAAACCCATATACCGGTACTTTCACACATGGGAGTTACCCCAACATCCTACTGGAAATTGAAAATATATTTTTTAATTATATAGGTGTAACTAATAATGATCTCTTCATAGTATAGACTCTTCAGCATTTTCCGATACTAGTTAGGTTTCTTCTATATCTTCTGTTGCGTGATAAAAAACAAATGCTTTATATGAAATGTAGAAGCAAACACGTTAACATTCTGCTGTGGTGTAGAATCTGACTACCGCACTGTGTACGTGGAGATAAATAATCTAGCTATTAGTTTATATTATCTTTAAAGTTATTTTAATTGCAGTAAATAATACGTTGCTATGATACGAAAAACAGTCGCAAACCTAAAATGAAGTATTTCGTCATCTTTCACTGAAGTGAATTTCTCCCGCATTCCCTGGTATCACAAGCCATATTTGTCAAAGTATATAAGATAAATAATTGAACGCAAGGACCTGTACAGAACAACTATGTCTTCCGATGCAAGCGTGGAGAGGCTGAGATTAAAACCATGACCATGTCAACCGGTTTCTTGCAAATTTCCAGGATGTAAATGATCCGATTGCTCTTGTGGAGGCGTTAACTGTGTCCACAGGAGGGCGCCGTGAATCTCTGTATTTCAGGTAATTGACACAGGCAGCAGTGGATTCTAATTAGTTTATCTGTATATAATATTAGCTCACAGAGTTGGTTAATAATCACAACTTATTTCTAAAGAAACAAATACAGCAAACAATTGGGTGTGTGTTAAATGTAAAGTTGCATGCTACTTTAGAACGGTAGGAAGATTTGCTTTTTAATATGCAATGTGACTGGAAATAGCTTAAGCATCAACAAAAATGGTAAGCAATGTAGAATCTAATTTTTCAGTTCAAAACTTAATTAGCCATTTTAAAAGGTTAACGCCAGCGCCTGAGACTGTTTTTTGTTTAATAATCCTATTACTGATGGCTCATCATGTATAAAATGGTGCGGTATGATGCAAAAATCCCACATTTGTTTATGTGTGGATTGTAACAGAAATATGTTACATATTCTACACGGAGGAAATGAAATAATTTTGAATATAGTCGTTCACCCGTTCACTCTGTAAGTATTAGTACTTCAAGCTTATTTGATGTTTCCCTATTCTTGAATACCAACCTTAATTTAGATAAGGAGCAGCAAAGCTTTTCGGAATTATTTTAGTTTTAAACAGCGATTGTGGCCTTAATATTTGTCCCGGTGTGGGTGCGTAACATTGGATTTGAATTATCGGCTTTGCGTGTTTTATCTGAAGTATACAATACTTTATATTTGTGTTTTTATCAGTTTATAGTGTTATATGGGGGTATAGTAAACCTGAAAGCGCGTGAGAATGTGTATATATTGTACTCGTGCTTATCCAAAAAGACGCGCTTTCAGTGAATTCTAAAAACTAAATGTTTTGATATTCCTTTTGTCTTCCCGGCTGGTCTTAAGGTTCTGAATAGATTACTGCCGCGTTTATTTGGAAACCCAGAAGTCGAAATGGGAAACGGTTAAATTCGAGCTTTTATTTTTCTTTTAAAAGACATATTTAGGTTAATGTTTGTTGATGTGCGCTCAGATAGAGCGGATTGTGAATGGCGGTGTTAATGATCAGTGTGGACACAGCGCCTTCTCGTGAAGGAGGTTTGATTTTAAGTATAGTTTTTTTTTAAACAAATTGCACTCACTTTTCTAATGTATCTCTCTTGGTAATTTTCCAGCAGATATGTATTTTTTATTTAATTGTTTTAAAGAAGATCATTAAAAAATAATGTTCAGCTTTTCAGCGTCAGAAATAAATCTTTCAGATTGGACGGTTATTTATAAGTAAATGTTTATTCCTCGAAAGAGTGGAATGCATCATTTGAAAGAGTGGAATGTACATTTTGTGCACGACGCTTTTACAGTGAGATGGGGGAGGGGATTAATTCCGAGTGCATTACTTTTTATTATCTAACCTGAACCAGTCTTTCTTTATGAGTTATTACATGACTACAACCACAGCAATGTCGAAAAGGACTCTGCAGAATATTTCCTCCACATATTGTGATTAAAATTACAGTATAGGGATCTCTGTAATCTTACAAAATCAGAATCAATTTATTTTCCTGCTCCAAAAAATGAGATCCTACTGTAGCGCCAGATTGGTGTTATTTATCACCTTGAAAACAATAAAGGCAAACGTCAAGTGCGAGAAAACATAGCAAAGAATATATCCTTTGGTAAAGCTAAATAATAGAGTACTTAGAGCGAAAATGTACGGACCCGTATGTACTGATGTACATTTATATTGCGAGAGAGCTGACTTGGTATGTGCAATACTTACACCGTGCAAATTGGTAAAATACTGCAATTATAGGATTTTCAAACAATCAAGTTACGTTGCATTTTTTAAGAAAATTATTTTGTTTCTATTGTAGCATGAAACTATAGCAAGGCTTATAATTTACCTTCAGAGACAGGGCTTTTGCTGTATATTTGCCTGATCTGTGCGCATTGAGTTAAAATTTGTTGTTTGATGTACCACTTGATAGAACACTATGTATTTGTATGTGTAATATGTATGTGTATAGGCATACTGCATACGAATTTGGGAATAATTATATAGATCAATTATTCTTTTTGTTCTTTAAATGCACATACACATCTTTCTATATGCATCAGCGTGTCTTTTAAAATGATTTAACCTGGGGACATTTTTTGTATAAAAATATTAAATAGTAACCGAAAAGAACCATCCCTTCTCCAATCTTCATTTCAAAAACCCCCGCTGTTATGATGCATCAACAATAAACGAAATATATGCATTTTCACCAAAACAAGAGCAATTACTAAGGAAACCAACTTCCTCAGTATTCGTTTCATTTGCTCCATTTTAAAGCTGATTCATCACTGGGTACCAGGCGTTTTCTGAAGAATTTCCTATAGAATATGTGGGAGGAGACAAAAGAATGCAGCCCGACACGACTGACAAGAGAAGTCAAAGCCAGTAAATGGAAGAATCAAAGCTACAAAAAATAGGAATTCAGATGAAATCGAAAAATAAAAGGCTCCGATTCTTTTCTCAGCTGTAAAGAAAAGTTCACCAAAGCAAACAGAGCGAAGAAAGAGAACCAGAGAATACAAACGAGAAAATAGAAAGAGGAGAAAAAAGGGGGAAAGGAAACATTCTTATGAATACGTTTCCTTTGTAGTTGAATACAGTGGCAGTAAAAAAAGAGCAGCAACCCCATTGGAAATGTCAAGATAGACAAAGTTTAATACAAACATGTCTTCTTAATGGTAATCGGATTATACACTTTAATGGGATCGCATCGGATTGATATATTTTCCTCCTTTCTAACTATAATCAGCCAACACCTCAAAGAACATTTAACTGAACCGCGCGGTTTACTTCACTAAAAAAATCCAGAAAGTTTAGTGGAATGTTTCGCTGTATGCCGTTGTTTTGCATTGCACCGCGGCGCAGCAGAATTTCGGCAGGCCCGTGTTAAACGCGAAAGTATTTCTGAATTGTTATCCAGCAATAGATGTTTTCCGCTTTCCACACTTATTTTAATTTGCCATTGGCTTTCCCTGTGATTTTAGGCATTTACAAACTCCGTTATACATCGCCCAGAGGAGCAGCTCATACAATGGTCATAATTATTATCTTTATTAGTCTTTAATCCTGGTTGCAGTTACAAAATGGTTTTACACCGCGATGTTTGATAAGGGAGGGTTAAGAGAACGCTGTGTGAATGGTAGAAGAGGACTGCGATCTGTCCATTGTAGGCAAAGTGGTTTTGTCTGGTCTCTGCATGTGTTCGGTAATGTGACAGGATTCCGTCGGGTTAGTACTAGGGCAGGGAGGAGCTTCACAGTTTGAATGAAGATATAACACGCTCACTCTACAGGCCTGGCGGTCCGTTGTTACCTTCAGATTGACTATGCTGGGTCAGGTTACTGCACAGAAACCATTTACAGTACAAGATAAAAAAATATACTAGACTGTTTAGTCCGCACAAACTGTGTCGATCCCAAATGACCGGAAAGCACAATCAGAACCCTTCGTTGAATTAAGTCATCCATGAATTCAGCATTAGCTGTGATAATAAAACAGAAACCAGCAAGGGGAGGGAGCAGGTTAAACGCTGAATAGAGCAAGAGTCCTGCACACATCTTTATATTTCATTTTCCAGCTGCTGTATATTTTGCAGGACAAACTCACCTCAATTTTAGTTATTCATTCGCGCGGCAGTCATTGAATTCCTGTTATAAAGGGGAATCGGCCAATATGGAGCCATTTTCCTAACCTTGATTTTTAACAGTAGAATATGTCAGTCCTAATTTGCAGTGTTGACTGTGACAGTGTTCTGGGCACCAGCCGTTAAATGACTTACTATCAGTCGCAAACACTGTGGGGTGTGAAGATGTTTCGTTAAAAAAATGAGAAATCTATGCAACGGCCGACAGTGTAGGACACCAGCAGGGAAAGAGTAGGAAGAAAGGACTCACTAAATCAGGAAGCAGTAACTGAGTAGGACCATATTTGGCACAACGCGTGTAGGTGCACAAAAATTGTATATAACAATAAAGTGGTGCCAGGAAAGTAACCAGGTGTCGATGAATGGGGATCTCCATTGGAACTCCACCGGGTCTCCCGTAAAAAGTGATAACAGAAAGTGCGAGTAAAAGGGAAGGTCACAGGTGGGATCCAATGTACCAGGGTGTGGATAGGTGCCAGAAACTTCAAGCACCCTCCAACCCCTTACCAGCGCGAAAAAAGATGGAAAGTTTCAATGCAACAAACAGTGAATTCTGCACCTCACCTGTCAATTATTCCGCACGGTGGGAGCTCCTTTCCATTTGGCAAAACCGCAGTAAAACTTCATTTAGACCTTTAACGGCAAGCTGCCGTTTCGAGCATTCAAATAATACAGGGGCAATTCTGTGCAGGACGATACCGACTGTTGTCTGTTAAGAACCGAATAAGGAACTCTAAAACTCGTTATTATAAAATCCCACCTTCAAGCATTCACTCAGCTAAATTATGGAAACAAATGGCGGCTTATCAAATACGTGCAACAGAAAGAAAGTTTCAGTGTTTATTTGTGGTTCGTGAGTAATGCGATAAATAGTCAATGTTCAATAGCTATCGTTCGTGTACAATATCGAACTTGGCAGGGGAAATACTCGATAGTCGTAACCTCTCGCTTCCCAACCTCCCCCTGCCCGTAAATCAACTGATTTCCATCTCTAGGCCGAAATCGGGATTTCTAAGGAATGCAGGTGCTGAGTTCGCCATCCTGATCTGCATACAGCGCTGGTGCTGAATTCGCCATCCTGATCTGCATACAGCGCTGGTGCTGAATTCGCCATCCTGATCTGCATACAGCGCTGGTGCTGAATTCGCCATCCTGATCTGCATACAGTGCTGGTGCTGAATTCGCCATCCTGATCTGCATACAGTGCTGGTGCTGAATTCGCCATCCTGATCTGCATACAGTGCTGGTGCTGAATTCGCCATCCTGATCTGCATACAGTGCTGGTGCTGAATTCGCCATCCTGATCTGCATACAGTGATGGTGCTGAACTCGCCATCCTGATCTGCATACAGTGCTGGTGCTGAACTCGCCATCCTGATCTGCATACAGTGCCGGTTCTCTTTGTGCTGTGCCAGGACTCGGTTTACTTTGTTGCTGTGCAGTTATTTGTTCTTATTGCTGTTGCTTGTGTATCTACATGTATCTGTGTATTATACTAGTACATTCAAAAAGATCAACTCCCTTTCTAAATATAATGATAATTGTTTGCATTAAATGATGAAGAGACTTGGAACTGTGTGTGTAGTGAATAAAGAAGTTTCTTGTCAATTTCCTTGTGTTTCATTGGGGTTTGGTCAGTCCCTATTAAAAAAAATTGATTATTTTTTCTTTTTTTGCACAGCAATGTGGAAAATTAATTGCAAGCAATTAATTATTAATAACATTTAAACAACTTCATCATCTCACTTTAATGAGAGATATTTGTCTGTGTACCCCCAGTGAAGAGCGAATGTCAGGCTCGTCGTAATACTTATTGCTTTATCAAAAATAATCTGCAAATAAATTAATCAAACTTAAATATACCATGCGTGTAGATCATTTGTCAGTAATAGATGTATATTAAGATTTGCCGATATTATTTTCTGTCATTCATTGTAACAAAGTGAACATTTATTGCATATATATTAAAAATTATCCCGTAATCGACTGTTGCCAGAATTGACGTTATTGGAGAGTTCCTTGAGGTGAAGTCCCGTTGGAATAATTTTGTGCTGGCGATTCCCTTCGGAAAAATGCTTCAAGAACTGCTGCAAACCACCGCTAAATTGAGCTGTTTGACTAACAGTCCATCATCACACCATAAACAGTTTGAGTATGTAACAGACACGGAACTTTACTGTAAAACGACATTTGTTGTAAATAAGCCATACATTACATAAGTGCATCTGACAAATTGTTAGAGGAGTGAACAGTTCATCCTTGTTTGGTCGCAGGTTACATCACGTTCCAGAAGAGCACAAACTCATATTAATACATAGGAAATATTGGTTTCATAAACATGATCGGTCAGGCACATAAGGGTGGCATTGTATACAGTTGTTGACCTAAAATTGGTCCTAAAATAGACCGGGAAGTGGACATGCCTGAGGAAAAGCCGCTCTTTGTTTTCGGCTCCTGGGTAGATGAATGGGGAATGTCATGCAGATGATTAGTTTGTACTATTAAATTGTCAGAAAAGGAAGGATTTCTCTAATAATCACGTTTTTATGAAGAAATATGAAGCAGGAGAACGAAGGAGACAGAGATGGTTGGAAATGTGGAGACTGGGAGAGGGGTAGAGGAAAGGAGGCAGCGAGGTGTGAATGTGTGGAGATGGAGGTATAAAAAGTTATGAAGAGTAATCCAATTAAAAACGCTGAAAAGCAGTAAAAAGAAAATGTGAAAGGACACGAGAGGTTTAAGCGAATTGAAGAGGTAGAAAGCACGGGGAAAGCGCTCGAAACTAAAATGAAAAGGATTGTATACGGCAAAGGCAATTGAGAGTAAATAAAACTGACAGAAATATATACAGTACAGCAAAAGAAACGAGGGTCAGGATTGCGGTGGTTTTATGCTCCGAAAAAAATGGGGGAAAAAATAAGAGAACGAATTGGCGCGGTGTGGACAAATACTTGCACAGCTATTGATGATCTGGGCAAAATATAAGTAAAATGTTGAATTGATGACCCGGATTAGCGAGCCATGCACAATAGGATAACTGGATGGAGATTGATGGTGCCTCCAGAAGTGCACGACATTCTGTCAGACCTGAGGCAATTACTGTCTCCTAATGGATGGACTGACTGCTACTGACCTCAGCACACAGTGTAACATGCCACCCAAATGATCTAATCTGTAATTTTCTGTATTTAACAGACATTGCACCCCGGAATTACACGGGGAAGCAAGAATATCCTGTGCTAAATCCGAGGTAGTGAATCAAGTCATAGTAACAGGGACTCGTGTTTATTCACATATAGTGGCGATGGCCGTTCATGACCCCACAGCTTGCATCAGCAGGTGTATACAGACAGATTGTGCATGGTTACATTGTTAGAACTTGCTAAATCAGATAAATTTAGACTTGTTCATTGAAATGACTCGAACTCAACTTACTTATAGCCAAGAGTAACTCTCAAATCTCTTAACTAAACTATCATAGCCACAACCCCTTCCCCCCCAAAACATGAACAAATATTACAGATATCTTAATGGCAAGGCGAGTAAGTGCTCTCTAATATACATACAAGTGTCTGTTTACACGCTAATATGTCTTGAGTCAATCAGGTATGCTGCGTGGCATGAATAAAATAACCTGTCGGTTTGCGATGTTTTGAAAATACATTAGCAATTTTCATAAAATTTGTTCCACATTTCTAAATCATTTCTATTGTTACAGAATGTGTTTATGTGTTGTAAACTCCGTGTTATTTTATAAATGTTTTTTGCCATTTGTTTTGTAACGTGTAAAACACAATTCACGGACATGCCGTTGTGTGCTGTCATCCTTCAGACTACTCGGAGCTTTTATCTCTTGTTAAGTTTTTCCATCACATGTTAACAAGATGGAGCAATCCGTTTTCGTGCCATTATCAAATCAGTGTTGACTCGGACACTCGTCCTTTTATTATGTTTATTATGTCGCTGCCCTCACTTGAAGATTTATGTATTTTTGATATTAAATTCCTTCATTCATTAAACCTGCTCTCTTGTTGACTTTTCTTGACCCCTTGCCCCTATCCCTAAACTTTCCCATATTTAATACTGAATCATTTTTTCAATGTCATGCGCTTTGTTGCCTTCCAGTTGACTGCTGTTCCCTTTGGCATGTGCTGTTTGTTCTGTTCTTGAACTTCACAGGGTCACCTAGTCAGTGCTGTGATGCTGTCTGTCCTCCTGCATTCTGAACCTTGCCTTCCCTCAGCGGTACCATGTCTAACAAGCCACTTTCCCCCGACTACCAGTTTCCTAATTAGTTAAACAAACACCTTCACTAATGATCCCCCAGGCCTCCTTGTCCCTCTGGGTTTTGTTTCGTTCAGTTCCTGGTGTATTTGTCGTCCTGCTGGAAGCTTGGCCTCTCTGACCTGAGGCATCCCAGTTGTGCTCCTTGGAGCGGTGTCCCTTGTCCAATCCTCTCGGGCCAAAGGCCAGGACCATGGGAGCGTTGCATGCCACCAGCTGCTGGAGGTGACACTGGTCACAAAAGGACACGGGAAGGGGAGAACTTTTACTCATGGATGATAAATAATGTCTTCATTCATCTTCTCTGGGACTTGGTGCGTGCCATAGCCTTGGAGCCTGGCAGATAGAATGAGGACATGCACAGAAAAGTCTGCGTATGAGCTCTGGAGTGAACGCATTCACAAATGGCCTCTTCGTAATCATCTGCTCAGCATCATCCGAATTTCCGGCCGTTTCTAGCTTTGGCGTTGCCTGTTGTTTTGTTTCTTACTTGGCTGTGCATTTGTGCCCTCGGGGTCCCTGTAAAAATTGATACTAATTGTAGGGGCTGCACACTGCTGGCTGCTAAACGCCCCAGGGCTATGTGGACCTGCTTGTCAATGCCTTAATTGACAAGGGCTTGTCTGTATTTAGGAGCAGCTGTACTTGAACATTGGCACACCAGCACACTCTTAACACAGCACCACCACCACCCCACCCCCCGCCTCCCCGCCCCCGCCCGAAGGAGTCTAAGGGTAGAGCTGGTTAAAACTTAAAGATTTATAGAATTCCCTTTGGTAATGTGACAAGAGACAACCTCCAAATTTTCCCTCCAGTAGGATTACATTCATCAACTTTTCAGTCTATCAGCATGTCTGGGAGCTACGTTCCCGTTATTAATAAGAGGTGGCAATTTAGAACAATTAAGCAGGTGTCAATATTCTGCAGCAATATATCAAAGCAAACAAGACAAGGCATACACGGTAACGATTGCGTTAATCGGTGCATTATCCGTTGCCGAATAGTTTGTCTGCCTGGGAGTACAGTTTGATTGCTGACTGTTTTGTTCTTGCTTCCAAGCTCAAATATACGAGCGGTTAAAATTTTACTCCTAAAAGGCAACATGTAGCTCACTAAAGCTAAATAAAAGTTACTGTTTTCAGATTATCTTTCTTATAAATGTTTCCTAAAATGTTAAGAAATTTAAAGGTATATTATGTACATTTTTGGGAATCCCAACCATCAAAATCACAATAGAGATTATGCTATTTTGTAAAAGTGCTGATTTGGGGTTTGGAGAGTCGATCAGTGAAGAGCAGTGAAATTCTGCATTTAATATTATTCAGAATCTCAATGTGACGAATTTGGGGGTTGTATTATTGATGGATACTGGATTGGTTTGGCCAAATGTGCAGATCAATAAGGCCCAACTCTGAGTTCACAGAGTTCCAGAGCATCCAGCATCAATGTAGGAATCAATTTCCATAGTATCTGATATATGGCGATATAACGCACACCTCTCGACCAATCATGATTTATGAAAGAGCCTATGGTTGATATATAAACATTAAATGTAATTGTTATCATTTACTGCCACCCTGCTGGTGTCGCGTTGGTGTTTCTATGTACTCTTTGAGAAGCAGTAATTACCAATAACAGGAAATATAAAATTGTACCTAACAATTAATTTTGTCACCACATTCATGTTTTCCTTAAGGGAATAACCACTACACAATGAAGATTGTTAAACATTCCACAAAAGCAGCTAAATTGTGTAAATATGTGTATTTGCAGGATGGGCAGAAATGTATTTCGAATATACACTGGGATTATGTGCCTGAGTGCACGCGTGAACATGAATAATAAGCTTGTTATCTCCTTTTGAAAATTGTGGATTTTTAACAAAAAAATCACTAACTTTTTACCCGTTTTCCACTTTTTTTTTGCAGGGACAATGCCAACATTGATGCACTCAGTTGGAGTTCCACTGCTGGGGATCTTTGGTGCCGTTTTAGGCGCCTTTAGATTTCATCAATCAAACTGACTGCAATTTTCCATAAAAATGCTGAATTTGGGTCAGAATCTGGGCAAAGCAGATAAAGATCATTGAAGCTGTCTTGTGAGATGATAAATGGAGCCCCTTTCAGGCAAATAAAACAAGAGTTTTAGTTTGGTTTCACTTTCATTGATTATGGATATACTTGAGTCATATATACACTCTTTTGTAGGATCATCTTTGTGAATGATCAGTGTTGAGGTCTCTCTGTCTCTCTCCCTCTCTCGTTTTACTGGGACTAATCTTACGTGTTAGAAACTTTATTAATTTTGTTTAATGTAATGAAAACTTATTCGCGAAGTACACTCTGCGGACCGAATTGTTGTAACTTTAAACAGTTCGAATCTATTGCAATACTTCATCCAAACCTCTTCCTTTAAATTGTTAGGAATTTCGTATTAAAAGTTTTAGTCATTCAAGGGAGCTTCGTTTAAAACAAAATCAATTGTGTCTTATATGTGTTTAAATCTCCGAGAAAATAAAGAACAAAAGAATGCCCGGACATGATGAATTAGAATAAAAGGGTTATCTTTTACAAAGTTTGAAACGATTACCACGGTGCCATAGATAATGACACACTATAGCAACACCGTATCAATGAATGTAATTCGAGCTGGAGGTTTGTATTATTGTACGCTATCAAAGCAGCTAAGAAGAGAAATGCCCATCCACACCAGTGCGAAAAGTGCCCGTATTCAATAAATCACATCGAGTCACAAAACCACGGCGATTGAGAGATCGTTACTTTCTGAGAGTTACGAACTCTTTTAAAGGATCCAGGGATATGTTAAATGATTGTGAAATGCGTTGACCTGGCGTGGTTATACTGTGAGACTGTCTGTAAGGAGAAAGTAGGGGTAAGATGGAAAGTGCAAGATCGATAAACGGAGTGTAATAAAGGACATAATAGAAACAAAACATGAAACATGTGAAGGCGAGGGAAATGGAAAGTAAGGAGTGCGTGGGAGGAAAGTGTGCAGATCACAAAACAAAACGACACGGGAGTGGAAGAGATGGAAAGTGACCAAAATATAAAGGAAACATGAAGAATTAACCCAAGGATCACAAAATGAAAACTGATCAGTGAAAAAAAGCACAATAATGACACCAAAGTGAGTGAAAAGGATAAAAGCCGCTAGATAATGTTTGAAAGAACAAAGCTTTAGTGGGCTACGAATACAATAATCTGAAAACACATAAGAAAAGCAAATCAAATTAGAGACAACCAGACAATTAAAGCGGCACTAGAAGCAAAGGGAATGGGAAGAGGAAGGAGAGCAGCAAAAAGTGTGCATTAAAAAGCGAATGAGAATAGTAGATTACAATGAGAAAGAGGGATCGAAAATCACCAAGATACAGAGGAAAGAGAGAAAGAGGAAGGAGGGACAGTGGTGAGGTGCCTGGCGCAGCAGTGATTTGCTCTGGGAAATGCGCATTTTAAATAGGAGGCTGCTGCCGCCGAGGTGCTGCAGGCAGAGGAAGAGCAGCCCTGGCCGGGGCACGTAGTGCCACTCACTCCGGCGGGGGGTTCGAAGCTCCGAGCTGCCCGGCTCTGCTCACTCTCAAAGACTCTTTGACCAGCTCTGCGGGCTCCTCACCGGAGGAGTCTAGCACAACATAAAAGAGCATTATGAAAATTATAATATTAGCCACAGAGCATGTCCATCTGAGCTGCTTTGCAGCTTTTATGCATTGACCAGAGTGTTCAGCTGGTTTTATTTGTAAATATCCATTTCAATTCACTGCCTTGAATAGAGCAACAGTACTTTCTTTATACACAAACTTTTCTGCTTCGCGAGTTCCTTGATTTTTTTTGCTTAGTTTGTAGCAGATTCGGTCTTTGTCACTGTAAAGCAGAGACACAGTTGTCATACTGCCAAACTATCATTGATGATAAATGATCTCCGTCTGTTGTTGGGATTTTTTGTGTGAAAGTACTAGATTTTAGCTATATAGAGGGAGAAAAAAAGACATTCAGTGAATACACCAAACAAAAGGTGAGTATCTTTAGTGCCGCATTAACGTAAAGACGCTATTGTCAAATTCAAAGTTGAAAAAAAACGTAACATTTGCTCTTCAAAGGTTTGAAGCATTTTAGCCACCAGTGAAATATAACTGAGTTAGCTTCATTTTTTTCCCTTTGAAGTTTGACTGAGATGCTTTAACCAATGCATTTCGCTTTATCAAACAAAGCAGAACTTAGGTGTCCGTGAGTGTAGACTACTAGAAATACAAGTATCAGATCAGATCAGTACTTCATAACATTTCATTTTGGAATTCTCTGGGTTTTTTTAATTAAGAAGTCTGCCGTAAAGATATTAAAGCTGCTGCCAGTGCTTTTAGAGGGCTCTGACACTCCTATGTACGGTTATATATTTGCCTCCTAATCATTAAGCCTGTTGGAAATGATTTGTTTTCAATTAAACAGCCGTAAATAATAAACTTGACCGACACTGAGCTGTATAGTGGGATGCACAGGATTTTGTATATTAGGGTAAAGGAGCTGCAGTTGGAAATGATAAAGCAATTAGATTTTCGATATTAATAAAAAAAGTGTGCCTGATATGATTTTCTTTGGTACGTTAGAGGCAAATCTGTTGTGCAGGTGCATTGGGAAACCTGCTCATGCTGCATTGTTGTGTTTTTTAGGAGGGCGGTGTAAGCAGGTGCCGTGCTAAAAACAAAAGGTTTGTTTGGGTTATATTACGAACCATGAAGAATTGTTTAATTTGACGAGAAAGTGAAAGCACTGGATGTTCCTGTGAAGTGACATTTCCTGTGGCGAAGCCTGCATTGGCTGCTAATAGATATCTAATTGATGGGTGAAGTCCCATTTCCGCGCTGTTTGCTTTATTGCTCCATTCCGTCTGGTGGAAAATATAACGTTAATCAGATCTTTAATTCCTCCAGGATTTGGTGTGAGCTTGCTGCACTGAAAACAATCGTTATTAAAAACGTTTAAGTGAAGACCCAGTCCCTCTTTTTTCCCCTTTAACTTTGCTCGATATTTAACCCAAATCTTCGGAATTAGACATCCTTGAGAGATCAAATCATCCTTATTAATATAAATTAGCATGTAATAAAAGAGTAGATCACGTAGTAAAACGTATTCGAGGGTTTATTTTTGTTGGAATAACGCTCAAGTATCCGATTGTCCTAAAGGGGAATAAGTTCAAATTTCGCAAACCGGTTGTTGCAAAATGATTAAAGTTGATGTTCACCATATCCCTGAACCCACAGTACAGGCTCCCACAATATGAAGTGGGCCAGAGAGTCCCTTTTAAAAAAGATACAGATGCTTCAAATTATTTAAAGGTGAGCTACCTGAGTGTTGCGTTGTACATCCGGATCTGTTCTGTTATATATGATCTATAGTTTTGTTGTGTCGTTGGAATAGAGTCAGTCTTTATTTGCTTTCCGTTAACACAATAAAAGTACTTAAAAAAGAAATGTTGCATTATTTTAGAGAAAAGGAAACACAAAACTCTAACCGGCCTGCAGCGTACTTTATGGCAGCGTTTAAAATTACCTGTAAGTGTTTCAGTATTGATGAGTATTTACTATAGTAACTTACTCCAACCTTTAAGAAAATTATCAAAATGAATATGCCAAAGGGGAGAAATAAAGTAATAATGAAAAGCATGTTTTATTACTTGTGTTATTTAAGATTGAAATTATAAAATTGTTAAATCTTGACATTATATTTTAATTTATTTTAATTTATTCATTACCATTTTTTATGGACCATTTTTATTGCCTGAAACGTCAAGCAATAAAACATTGAGAAGTGTACAGGCATCCCGAGCTACACAGCCTATTTAACACTTCTTGATGCGATTAATGAGGCGTGATTGTATGAAGGGGATCTGATCTGATCTAAATGATTGATGAAGCCCAGGGCAAGGCTGAGCCCTCGCCGGATAAAGCCCAATACAGCCCGTTATAATGGATGCATACTACTTGGGCTGGACTGAGTCAAAGCCTCTTACTCAACTACATAGAACTTAAACAGAGAGGGAAGGTGCACAGTTGTTAGTTAATGATCTTTATGCATTGAGCCACCAGCCGCCTGTTACAGGAAAAGTGGTGGAGAGGAAGTAACCGGGGTGAAAGGGGAGAGCTAAGACATACTGTCCCTCCCCCAGCTACACAAGTGCACGATCTGTCCTCCAGCTGCCTGAGAACTCAGCATGGGGCCAAGGCACTTGTTACATCCATGGCAAGGCTGGAATGAAAGAGTAAAGGGAAATAGTAGCTCTGTGTATATGGGGATCTTGTTTCTGTACTTGTATTCAGTAGTGGTACCTGGAACTCTTCAGATGCCAACCATAATCCATTTATATTGCTGCACACAATGGGGTGAAATCAGCAAAATCTCCCCATTCCAGTTGTAATAAATGTTCACGGATATGTAAAAATAAGTATTGCATCATTGCATATGAACTCCTTCTACAGTTGAATTGCACTAAATATGACCTCTTCTGTAATATAATTGATGTGAGTCATCGGGTCTGTATGGAAACCAGCAAAATTCCAATTGCAATTTGAGCTGTTGACAATATAACCAGTAAATGGTTTGCCCACTAAATTAACCTGATTGATGTAAATTATTCATAAAATTGGACTATGGTTTCCAAATGGACAAAAAGGTATTAACTAAACTGTAGGACAAAAACTATTGTGAACCACAATGTTAACCTCACAGAATAGGTAAATAAGCCCGAAGTTCAATCTCCTACAATGCTTTGCGCTGTGATGCTGTACTCATGTGCAACATTGTGGCACCCCTTAAACTGCATGCAAAAAAGTACACTTAAGTATGTGCTTTACTATAGGAGGGCACATCCAGTCAATCTGAATTTCTGCCATCTTAGCCAAGCACATACTGATTCAATATGATGAAGAGATATGTCAATGTTCTGAGTGTGCATACATGTGATGATATGCTTATTGTTTTCCTCGGGGGGATGCACAGGGGCCCAGGAGTAAGTGTTTGTGTGTGTTGGGGGGTGGAAATTAAAGTTATAGACTCGTATAAAAGAATCTTGAAGGTCGATATTGGACACTTAAAAGCATTTTTGGATTTATACAAGTGCAATCTCTAGTGCAAACATTCCAATTTAAATGAATAAAATCTAGTATAAAATCTCACCACTCATCCTTGGCTCAGTACTTGTTTGATACTCACATGATCCCTAGTGTAAATTGATAAATGATCCATGTTGGTGCACATGATAAGTATATTGACATGAAAAGATTTTAGGTCATAATAGGCTATGGGGAAAATCACAACTTTACAAAGTTTTTTTTGTCACTAAATAAACTGATCAGGAAACTGTGCAAGGTAGTGCAAACAGGGCAAATTAAAGCGCAACTGTCTGGGAGCGGTAGAAACCTGATTTGGAGCATTTTTACCTCGGAGTATTAATAGGACAATTACTCAGAAACAAAGGAAGGTGAGGAGGAATAAAAAAGAAGACTTGCCAATTAATTAATTAAAAAATAATTGTATAAATATCTATTTGGGGATGGGATTGAAGATGATAGAAGATAAGTGTAGATGAAGATGATCAAACACTTCATGGAACATGATGTTCCCTGTGCTGCTCAACTAAGGAAATGTTATCTTTGGAAAGCAAGCAGCCATAGTTTGGTATTGGTGGTATTAGTGGAGATATGGGATTGATTGATAATCTGCAGTTTTGCATTCTTACCTGTTGAGCTGGGGAGACATTTTGCTGAAGATTTTTGTTCTGTACTTCCTCATTTTGAATCAATGCTCTACAATGCACAAGGCTCTTAGACTATACTTTGTACCACTTTCTACAAAACTTTAATCTTTTTACAAAATATTTTATAGTTAAATGATAGTTTTCCTTGAGATGAGCAATAAATAAATAGTGAAAATAAATAAAACCGACACACCAACTACCAAGGTATATCTAATGCACCTCATATTCTTCTATTGCTGCATAAAAAGCTGGATCATTAATTGTAGCCTGGTTCAGGTGAACTATTTCTACAGGTAAATATGTTATATTTAATTTCTACACCTCTTAGACTAAAACACTTTAATTTAAAAAAGCAATGTTAAAACAACCTTTGTCTAGCAGTAATTGCAGGACATACTTCACCATGCCATAGTGTAATTTTAACTGAAGACATGTATTCTTAGGAAAAATAGTGATAGAGCAAGGTTTTACATTGAAATGATTAATGTCAGAATGCATAACTTCAGTATAAACAGAACCTTGAGGTACAAATTTGAGCATAAACAAACTATTGAACAGTCAAGATAAAGGGGAAAAAACAGGTCATAAGAATATAGTCCACAGTACAATCTACCAGTGGAATGAAATATAACACATTTACCTGTAGAAATAGTTCACCTGAACCAGGCTACAATTAATGATCCAGCTTTTTATTCAGCAGTAGAAGAATATGAGATGATTAAAGCACTTGTTTATCTTTTGGCTCAGACCTTAATTAGCTTTCAGTCCCCTACACCAGTATAGATCCTGTTGAATCACTAATTATATAATCTTACTGGGCTGTAGAAAAAGTCAATGAAAACCCCCGAAAAGCAGACATAATCAGCACGAGGAAGTGTTTTGGAGCTTGTTCGTGCTCTGTGTTAAAACAGACTGCTCCAGCAAATTGCATTGTCATTATGACACATTCAGCACTTGTTGAAGTTAAGCTCAGGTGCCTGCACCTTCTATCACTACTTAAATATAATGAAGATAACAATTTATTAATTATTGTGGTTTAAAAAAAACATATTTCATTTGCCTTATGTAATGCTGATATCACTATGGAGCAACAAAAACTTGCATTTATATAGCACTTTAATGTAGTAAAATGGAAAGATATGTGTTTTTACTTTAAAATTAATTCAATGTAGAACCATAGAAGTTTACAACACAGATGGAGGGGCACTATTTGACCCATGTCTCTGCCAGCTCTATGATAGAGCAATTATAGCTGGGTAATACATTAAGTGTTGTTTTTATAAAGAATGATTCAAACTCTCTATTTTTAGATATAGCAATTTGTGTTTTTCTAGCTTCTAAATGTATTCACATGCGTAATTATGACTAACTTTAATATGCTATGCTAATGCTTTGTGATATGCTCAATCCTTGATTCAGTCTTATTAATACAAGAGACTAAGATTTTATTAATTGGTAAATGAAAAGCAACAGTGTAAAGTAAATGAAAAATAAAAATAAATCACCAATATCTTTGTGTGATACCAATATCTTTGGCATATTATGGAGCTTCAGAAACTCGGAAATTCATTCAATATAAGCGATAATCTTCACACTAGAAAATAGAATCCACTGTGTGTTTATTTGTGAGGAAGTTAAGATAAACCTACACAAAACACTAGTTCTTCCCCAGCTGGAGTATTGGGGGGAATTTTAACCTAAAAAATGGGTGGGTTGGGGGCGTGGGGGTAGTTAAAGTGTTAATAATCTGAATCCCGACCTGAACCCGGCTCCAACCTGCCCACTTCTGCTTTTTATGGGGGGGGGGGGGTCAAGCAGCCAATCCGCTGCCAGGAGGTGGGTCATCTATTAAATATTATAATGAGGCTGGAAGCCTCTACTTTAATCTCCATTTTATATTTAACTTTAGTTGGTTGTGTTTTGCATGCCTCATGAAACCCGCCAGCTAAAGCAAGGTGAGGACTGCTGGATCCAGGAGGTAAGTGCCTTTACACTAACTTCCTGGATCCAGGGTCCCTGCCTAACCTATCCCCCATGATCGGAGACCCCCCCCCAACGAGGCTTCTGATTCCCCCCCCACCAGGTCTAAGGTCCCCCCATGAGGCCTCCCCCCTCCGCTCCTCCATGCGACCGATCAATCTTCAGACCCCACCCCCTGCTCCTCCAGGGTGACCCCAGCCCCCACGTGATCCCTCCCTCCCTCCCCTGTGCGGCCTAGCACTGCAGGCCCACTTGCCTAGAGCCAGCCAGCCTTTCACTCTTGCTGGCTGCAGGTGGGAAACAGAGGCTTCCCATTCAAATCAGGCCCTGCCATTAAATTCGGCAGGGTCTGTGGGAAACCATTCTCCCGGGTTTCCCGACCGCCTTGGAGCCTCCCCGCCCCAACCCTCCTTCCCCATTAAAATTCAGCCAATTGTGTCCAATTCTGGGCACCACACTTTAGGAAGGATGTGAAGGCTTTGGAGAGGGTACAGAAGAGATTTAGTAGAATGATTCCAGGGATGAGAGAATACGGTTACCTGGATAGACTGGAGAAGGTGGGGTTGTTCTCTTGAAGCAGAGAAGGTTAAGAGGGAATTTGATAGAGATGTTTAACATCATGAAGGATTTAGATAGAGTAAATGGAAAAAAAACTGTTTCCAACAGCTGAAGGGTCGATAACAAGAGGGCACAGATTTAAGGTGATTGACAAAAGAACCAGAGGTGATATGAGGAAAAACTTTTTTACACAACGAGTGGTTAGGATTTGGAATGCACTGCCTGATAGGGTGGTGGCTGCAGATTCAACAGTAGCCTTCAAAAGGCAATTGGATAAGTATTTGAAGGGGATAAAATTGCAGGGATATGGGGAAAGAGCAGGGGGAGTGGGACTAACTGGATTGCTCTTCGAAAGAGCCGGCACAGACTCGATGGGCCGAATGGCCTCCTTCTGTGCTGTACTATTCTATAATTCTATGATTTTATGAATTGGATCCATCTACTCTGTGGGAGCATCTCCTCTGCTGGTTTAGTTCATGTGTGGAGATAAACTTCTCAATGGAGAAAAAACTGATGTCACAGTGAAGGCCCAATTTATCCTGACCTCAGTTAACTATTAGAAGGCTATGCTATTTTAGCACTTGTTTATGCTGGTGCATATTTTGTTGCTTTGGGCCTCAGGAGAAGACACTGCTCTTGTTTTTTAGAAACTACAGTATAGCTGTTTGAATATGTTAAAGAACTGGTGGGCTGGTTCCTCATCTTGGAATATGTATAACTCTAGGTACAGCTCATGTTTTGAAGCATTGTTTGTCCATATACATGTTAAAATTTATTTAGTATTGTGAAAGGAAAAAACTGAGGGATGTGTTATTTTGTATAGGCCCATTGGGTGACAAAACCCAATGCCACCAGAGCAATTTCAAGCACCACTAATAAATAACACGGTCCAATAACTTGTCCAACCTAAAAATGTGTATGAATTTTTGCACAATGATTGTGAATTTAGTGTTAATAAAACTTTCAACATCCCGCAATGCCCACTGCAGAAAGCTTCTAGTGAATGAGTGGGCTCCATCTGGAGATGTTCCATGGTCAGCCGGGCACATACCAAAGATCTAAATGTGGGCAAGCAGTCAGAAAGACCCTCCCGAGAGATCTTACACATTTTGGACCTGAATGTTTCAAATATAAACAAATTTTGCAAAACATGTGCATGTTAAGAACATGAAACAAGAACAGACTATTGTCCATCAATCCCATTCCTTCCATTGTCCATGTACAATTGTGGAAAGAAAGAAAGGAAGAAACAAAGACTTGCATTTATATAGCACCTTTCATGACCACCGGATGTCCCAAAGTGCTTTACAACCAATGAAGTACTTTTGAAGTGTAGTAATGTAGAAAATGTAGTCAATTTGTGCACAGCCAGCTCCCACAAACAGCAATGTGATAATGACCAGATAATCTGTTTTTGTTATATTGATTGAGGGATAATTATTGGCCAGGACACCAGGGATAACTCCCCTGCTCTTCTTCAAAATAGTGCCATGGGATCTTTTACATCCACCTGAGAGAGCCTGGTTTAATGTCTCATCCAAAAGATGGCACCTCCAACAGCACCCCCCTGGAGTGTCAGCCTCAATTTTTCAGCTCAAGTCTCTGGAGTGGGACTTGAACCCAGAACCGTCTGACGTCAGAAGTGAGAGTGCTACCCACTGAGCCACAGCTGACACCTAACCTACTTATTTAATTTCCTGAAGGCAAATTCTGTGTAATTTCTCTTTGATCACCAATCACAAACAAATAAAACCGAATATTAAGTTATAGTTGAAGTTTTTATATCTTTAAAATGAAGCATACTGCACTCTTTGTGATAACTTTAAAACAATATGTTTCACTTTGTATTAAGGCTGGCATAAGATGTATTTCACCTCTGAATATTTTAAATGTAAATGTGTAATTGCTTTCTTTTTGAAAGCACATTGATTACTTTTTGAAGATCTTAAAGAAAAAAAGGATTAGTGGCCAACCAGTTAGGAAATGTTCTGCAATGTCATTCTCCACAGAGTTTAGAATGTAAAACAATCCTGATAAAGTGTTATATGGTGACTGAATTACATTTCAATAAGGCTATCTGGCATATTACATATTGATGTTGTTAAATCAAGTACACACAGGCATAAAAAGCTTCATCAGTAGCTACTAGCTATAATATTTAATTAGTAGCTATATATTAGTTTAATAGAGTATAACGGGAACCTTGAAACACATTATTTACAAAACTAAACAAAATCAGATTGTAGCTTTCCTGAACAGAATGCATATTGACTTTGCTTCTTATTTCTGTCAAAATTCATTATCTTATAACAGCAAATACCACAGAGTGGTTAAAAGATTTATAAAAGGGATTATATAGTGCACTTGGGGTCAAGCCTATCCAAAAATGCAAGAACAGCTGAGCCCGTAGTCTACTTGTGAACAAAGCAAGCCTATCTTTTAAGCACTAATATAGCATCACACATTTCTGAAAGCTGCAAACAATAAATAAGGCAATTAATTTTTCAACTATTGGAATTAAAGGGGAAAATGTAATATTTATATTATTAGAATTTTCCAAATATTCTCTTGTACCCTACAAGGTCCATCCATTTCCATACACATTCCTTCAGCCAGGAGGAGAGATCTGGTGCCTTGGCTGCTGTATTCATACCAAAAATGTTTCTGTTATTAGCTGACAATTGAAGGTTAGCAAGCAAGTCATGCTGAGTTTTTTCTCCCCCTAAGGGGAATCATCCTCTGTAAGATACTCCACCTGGTGGCCTGGAAGCTGACAAAATTCATCACAATGCAGCAAGCAAAATTGAGGGACAAACACTGTGGTGTTCAAACATGTGACATTCTGGCTTAGAAGCAAACCAGTGAATAAGAAATAAAAGGGCAAATAAGACTGAGTTGCCTGGGTTTCATAGGCTGGTTCTCCAGGGCTCACAGGTTATGTGTTGCTCGTTTGTCCTGTTTCCATTTAGTGGGTTTGAGGGGGCTGGAAAGGGCTGTTCTTGGCACTGTTGCCTCATTGATGGATATGTCTTAAATCAGACCATCTGTTGGTTTCCCCAACTTGAGAAATAACCAAGTTAATAGGAATATGGATTTAAACTTTAGGGCCTGCGAGGCTCCACAGAATGCACCTGAATAGTCCATGAAGACAAAAAGCTTGAAAACTTCAGCACTACCCCATACATGAAAGTGCTTCACCAAGATTCTTCTCTGTTACTCAGTTTACCAGAATTTTATTGCTGGGATCATTTGGTGCATTGTATTTTCCAGTTTTCCAGATCCTTCAATTTGAAGCAGATGCCCAAATTATCCCCAAATTTATAAGTTTTGAGTATTTTAGAAGTCAATTAGAGCTGTTATATTAAAGAGAAACATGCATATTACTGAGATTTCTACAAGCTCATGGAACCATCATAATTTAAACTTAGTCTTTGTTGTGCTCTCTTTAATGTATTCCCAACACACTAACATGGTGACGTTCCTTGCTACAGTTTGAATCCAGTCTGCACAGCTACAATAAAGTGACCATCTGCTGTCTTACTGGTACCAAACCCTGCAGCAGCGATGACGCCAAATGGTGTCATTAGTAGTGCAGATTTTACTTATTCAAGAAATGGCAGGGTCATTAAATTTCTCTTTTCATTAGAATGCTATTAGATAATGAACTAAATTATATTCTAACGTGCAGGAAATGTATATTAATGGTCACACAACATGAATTTTTAAAGCAAAATGCAGTCGAAGAGTTTAAACAGACGAGAACCTAAGAAAGACTAGATTGAGAAAAGGCCATTCAGTCCGTTAAGCCTGCTCCTTTCACAGACCATATATAATCTACTGCATTATGGGTTCCACTATATAAGCATATACTGTTATTTAATCAGCTGAGAGAAAGTTTTGCAGAATTTCACTATTTGTTAAAAAGATGTTCTTGGAATCTGAATTTACAATTATTAAATAGGTGCAAGTTCCTAATAAGCAGGTCACTGAAAAATCAGTGTTTCGAAATAGATAAACCCAATGATTTTTCTACTCTCAAAATACACATTTCTCATTTTACTGTATCTGTAACAATAAGATCTACAGAAGTCTAATTCCAAACAGTGTACAGTAGAATTAGAGAAATTTATCAGAATAAGAATACAGCCTATTCTTTGATCTTAATTTATTTTTCAATCATAGAATGTTACACCACTGAAACAGGCCATTCAATCCGTCATGTCTGTGTTTTTTTCTGCATGAACCACTTACTTTAATTCCTCTCTTCTGTTTGTTCCCCATATCCTTTAATATTTTTATTTTCCAACCAATTATCTAATTCCCTTACAAAAGAATTTATAGAGTCTGATTCAACAATAGTTTGTGACAGAGAATTCCACATTCAAACTACCTTCAGTGTAAATAATTTTTTTTCAGCCTCATTGAGACTGCAGTCCTCCAAGCATAAATAAACATGATAATAGAACCACTTCTTTGTTTATCTATATGTATTTCAGAAATGCAGATGGATCTTCAAGAACCTTTTACTTAATTCAGTACCCATGACACTCAGGTTCACAGTTATGAGCTGAAATTTGTGTAGCAAGCTTTTGAAACAAATTATGTGCAGTTTTTTAATGTTTAATTCAAAATTGCTCTAAGTTCTTTTCCATTGTATGCGAGGAATGAAATGATGCTTCGACTTATGATACTGCTCCTTTTCATTTGTACTGTGACTCCACTTGAGAAAGCAGACACTAAAAAAACTGCTTTAGCCTCATCAACTTCTATTTCTTTGTGAGACTGTATGTTATTTATACTTTTTGCAGGTCTTTCCTTTTCTAGAATAAAGTAAAAAGAAGTACTATATTTGGCTAGCTTATGTAATATATGTTTAGAATGCATTATGTGTTTATAATGTCACATTTACACAAAACACAATTTCTAATATAAATTCTGGAGAAGGTTGCAGCCAAATCCTTTCTATGACTCTTTTCTTCTTTCCTGATGGGGCCACTTTTTTTTCTGTGGTCAGTTATTATAAAAGAAAGCGCAACTTCATGGATGTTTGAAGAAAAGCTGCCTGTGGTGCCATTCAAACACTTTGTTACCCAACAGGCAGACAGACAGACCAGCCAGCTACCAGCAGGCAGACATTGGCAGCCACACTTCAAAACTCCAGGAGGAATCAATAGATCCATAACTTTCAACCTTCCAGATATGGGGTCAGGTTTCAATACTATCCCACAGCCATACATTGCATTTGTCTTGTCCCACATTCATGCAGTTATGTCAGACCATGGGGCAACTATGTCTACAATAGCATAATACAAGCAATAATCTCTTACCCAGCGCCTCTATTTATTTAAGTGCTATTACACAGTTTCCTGCAGTAGTGGGTTGCTGAGAAGATACAAAACCATCCTATTTGTATATTTGAACCCCCACTTAGAGAGGCCATGTAGTTTAGAGCAGCATTCTTCTCATTAGCGTTAAGTATAAGCTATAGTCATTGTTCATTGTGTGTCCAGCATTATGATAAATCCAGAATGCAAACAATAATTTAATATATATATATATATATATGTATACAATTTTTTGTCTTGTTGCTAAACATTAGGACAGTATATATAAACATACTGCACAAAGACATTACATATATTTGGTAGTATTTTATAAATCATGCAAATAATGCAATATAAGCTTATGATTTGTACTTTAACCTCTCAAGGCATTTAAATATGCCTTTTAATAAAATAATTTTTAATGTTATCTCAATAGATTAATATTATCCACACCATGACTCTTTAAAATGCTTATATAGTGTATGTGTTTAATGCTGGTGCAACTGTTTAAAAAGGCCAGTGTAATACGTTACACTCACATCGAACCTACTTATTGAATGTACACAAACATCCGCCTCCCAGAAAATAATTGTGAGTAATTCAATTTCAGATTCGATAATGGATACTCAAATAAATAAAAGAATTCCAAGCAAATTTGTGCAAATGAAAAAAGATTTCCTGTGACATAATGGCATGGTGCAAGGCTGTTTGTAATGAGCTGTAATTTGTCTGAAACAGCATTTTAGAAGGTTTGATCCATCTATTGGAAGACCAGGACCTGCTTTAAAACTGGAAGCAATGAGCCAGCCTGCCTTGTCTCTGAGGAAATTACACCACCAGCAGTCCAAATTTCTGACAACTTCCATAAATTATTTCGGATTTTCATATTTCAAATTTCATCTACATTCATCAAGCAACTTTGACTGGGAAAAATGTCTAGGAGGAGCTATCCTAGTATTCAGTGCTGCAGCCTCAGGAACCTGCCCTGGGAATAGATAATTGAATTTAGTTTTGATTAGATTATTCTTGCTGCAGTCTGCTGCCAATCTGAAGTATTGTGCCTTCTTCTCTACTTAACCTTCCTGCCCCATGCCTGCTCCAGCCTGCTTGCAGCTCTCTGTATTGTAGAATATATTTGAACAATCAGAGTTGGGAGATATTATTTTGCTTTTCATCGTCCATCTCCATAAAAGCACACATCGTTCACTGCAAGCCTCCAAAGCAGTAAAATCTTTCCAGAAATCTGATTATTTCTCTTTTTTTGGTTTGCAATATTGTTTACCATTTTCTGGAGAAAGGGAGAGAGAGAGCCTTGTAATTTAGGTGGAATGTCAAAAATCGTTATTAAATCTCTTGGTAGTATAGGTTGGCAAAGTAAGGGTTATCTCTGTCTATGTAGTGGAGCTGATTATCAGTAGAAAGTCTATAGGTACACAAGAGAATGCAAAGCCGAGGTAAATAATGTATTGGCACCCATCCTTCAAATGATAGACCGTCTCCTAAACTTACTTTGTTAACTTTAAGACTTGTTCTTAATAAAAATGCATAGATAGTGCTACCGAAATAAAAATACATTTAAAAAATGCAAAAGTATCTTTAATCATTTCTTATTTTAATCAATGTAAAAACAAAACAAATAACACATTTCTTAGTGCCCTTTACTTAAAGCTGTATGGACAGTGTTGCCTCACATGTATAATAAATCCATTCATTTCTCTACAGGCTTTTTATTGTCACACTGACAAAATAAAACAAACAGATTGTTACAGTATTGCTTTTGGGTACAGAAATCCACTACACCAACAGTAATTTTCTTCTGTTAAAGATCTCTTAGCTAAAAACATATGAAGCGAAGAGAAAGTAAACTTATCAACTCATACAGTCTTGAAGGTAATATCTTACAATTTTCCTTTAATTACCTGTTTCCTCACTTCACAATATATGCTGCTCTTTGATACGTGTCTGAGTTGAAGTCTGTTGGATCTTTATTGTTTCCACTGTGATGAAAACGATTGAACTAGTGCCTGCAATATTCAATTTTGTTCAATAAAATATACTGAAATCTGATTTTTTGTTAGAATCTATCAGTCAATCTTATATAAGAAAAGTAATAAGATACAAATATCAACAGGAGCTTTGCAAAGGAAATATTTGCAGACAGTATCCTCTGAAAACATATCAGGGATATTAAACCAGTGCAAATTGTCCTGGTTGTCTTTTAGATAAATGCAAAGAACCCATGCTTTTCCTTGGCAAGTTTCTAACAAAAACAAAATCAATTTACCAATAATTCAAAGTGAATTCAGATGTCAAGCAATGTTAGAGACAATAGTAAGAACATACGTTGGTATTTACAGTGGCAGAAATGGGATGGCTACTTAGTGTTTTTCTTTCAGGTTATATCCAGGGTCATGTACTAAACTAAAGCAATGAGTTAAATCATCCCCTCCCCAATATGAACAAACCAGATTAAAGCTGCAATATCACTTTTCAAAAGGACTTTCTTGCCAATTTTACAAAATCTGCCATGGACAATCCAGTAATCTTATAATAGCTCTATCAGCCCAAGTCTAAAAGACCTTTAGTTGTCTGCAACTATATTGGAGAATAGTTGAAATAACAATTTGATAAGGACATTGAAACTTCAGTGAAACCTGAAATATTCAGTTTTCTTAAAATGTTAAATATTTGCTTACATACAGGGAGATAATTGTAGTGGCAGAATGATGCACTCTTTGACTCAACGTCCCTCAATGAATGCATTTCCCTAGTTCTTGAGCAAACCCTATGTTCATTGGGCACTCTCTCTTCATCCTACATTTTTAATATGGTCATTCACAGAATGCCTTGATAGTGATCACAAGGACAGCAGCACGCAGCTCCACCCTGTCCCCTTAGTTTCTCAGCTGAACCAGGAAACGTGGCTCCAGTATGTTAGTATGGGGATCCAAAAGAGCAAAAGGAAAGAATATATTTCCAAAAAACTGTACCCACTCGCACCCTGCATCTGAATGAACGAATTTCTTCTCAGTTAAAGTGTACTTTTCTTTGACAGGAATCCTTTCAACCAAGGGGACTTGATTCAATTTAACAGAACATGGCTGAGCACACTGGTGAAGAAACTAACATCAGGAAAGCAACATTGGATAAAACATAAGCAATATTCTTGCCAGCAGCATACGTGGAATTGTTGGAAGGAGGCAACTATGAAAGCTTACAAAAGGGTAGATCTGTGCCATTCAGTGACGCCCCAATAAAGTTTATCCAACAGGTTTACAGTGGTCTGGTTTTATCACAGTAAACCAACAGATATATCAGCCAGCGTGCATTCAAAATAGAAATCTTTATGAGAGTCTTAGCTTAATGCTCTATCATTATGGGAACGACCAATAACGATATTATTATTTTCATAGGTGTATGGATTCATTTGGCTGAAGTATTGACTGACACTTGATCATTTTTTTAAAGTATGAGTTTATTTTCACTACAGTGGAATGATGATAGATGGTGACCAGCAATATGTTTGATGTATTTTTCTTTACTTCATTTTAGAAAGCCTTTTAGAAACTAAAGTCTTAGTAATATGTTTTTAAATATTCAGCTTATCGTAAAGACAGATACAATTTATCTTCCAAATGTTTTATTCATACATTTCTCAGTACACCTAATATAGCTCAGTTGTACACAATCCATTGTCTCATTGGGGACATAATTTTCAAATAACCACAGCTGAAATTTTGTAAGAATATAAGTTTATAAAGAAATTATATTGAGGTCATATCATATATCAAGGGGAACAGCGAGGCATGATAAATATCTCACATTAGTGAAGGTGATCAGAGCTCATCTGTAACTTAATCACTACTCAGTTACCTACTGAGCCTCATGTGCATAAAATTGGAACTTAACCTATTGACAAAGGAAGTTTCCTATTTTTTTGAAACATCAATTTACATATAAAACTTGGAATTATCTAACATAAACATCATTCATTGTTGGTTAGAAGCAGAAAATAATTTATTTTCATTTTTAAAGTACACCAGCTATTTTTATAATAGGTTTTTAGATAAATATGCAATAGTCTAGATGTGTCAAAGGCATCTATTCTAAATCTTCAACTTCTTTCATATTAAATCCAGCAAGTCGGCATATTGAATGGCTATTTTATTATCTGTATAATTTCTATTAATCATTATTTATATGTTATTGAAAATAATCAGTAAGTTATTGTTTCTTGGTTACAATATTGTTTTCTGGAGAGCTTCTTTAGGTTTTGCTTTTGAAGATAAATTCTGCATTATTCTCTCAAATTATAAAGGTTGCAGCTTTTGATTTGTGTGTGAATCATACGATTCCACTCATTATTCTTAACTATTATTTGTGTATCCACTTGAAAGAATCTAATGCCTGAATATTGCTTTTGCATATTTGGTGTCAGTTTTACTATTTACTGCCATTTCAAGGACACGCATGTGTTACTTTGTAATGCATGTCATTATGTTTGAACTCTTAGGTGGAAGTACTTATAAGTCATCGATCATTTTTTACACTTTATAATTCAAATATTGTTTATTAATTCTTGTTTAAGCAAATATGTTTATTGCTTTCTGGCAAATGGAGTGAAATTATGCTATGCATTAATATGAAATTGCTTTGCTATTTTAATGAAAATATTAACATTTATTTTAAGTCCACTATATTAGTAATTCCTGCAGGGCTTCTCCCAATCCCCTGCAGGAAAATCGACAGAATGGCCATTTATCTAGTTTTTTCAGGGTTTCCACCAATTTTCTGCTTAAATTATGGCGGGAGATCTGGGAACCCCTGCAGAAATAACAAGGGTTTATCACTTTTCAGCCCCCTACCCGCACCCTCAGCAGTCTCTCTAGTACAGGCAGAAAGGCTGCTGGGAGCCCAGTAAAAACACTTAAATTAAGTTGAGCCTGAACAATTCACCAGGGTGAACAACGCATCTGTCAGGCAGATGGAAATACTGCACTCTGTGGCACTTATGCACTGCCACAGAGGAAAATCTAGGCCAAGCCATGTTTCGTTCGATCAACATATCTTCCAAATACATATTTATTTATTTATACCTTATCTCCATTATCATTACATACTACGGCGTCTAAATATAACATTGTTACAGACTTCAAATGGTCGCAACAGTAGCCAATTTAGCAGTGCAGAGGCCATCGCCTGATCTGCACGGGCTTTTGGGCAACTGCTAAATTAGTCGAAGCAAGTCATCCTCACTTCCAAGGGACTACCTAAGAAGAAATTAGTCGAGTCCTTTTTTTTGGCGGTACTAGTGGCTGCCTGAAATGAGTGCAGGCCTCATTTCAACATTGAAATGAGGCTCCTACGCTCATTTCCAGCCCAAATTGATAAATTTGTTTACACTGGTCAGAGCTTGCAATGTGATGCACAAGCTTCGGCTGGTATTTCCGGGTCTTGAGCAGCCTAACTAGCAGTCCTTAAAGGGACCACTGGAGGCTGCTCAAAAAAAGGCCCAAAAGCTTCAGAAATATTTTTTGTGATGTCTAAAGGAGTAGAAGTGCTCCTCCTGACTCTGCAAAATAACTGCGGGCCACTGCTAGCCTACCCTAGTTCCCCCCCGCCCCCACCTCCCCCCCCACAATCACCTCCGCCAGACCCTCCCGGACTTTCCTTTGGCCCTTGGCATGGGGCACAATTGGTAAGGCCCCGACAGGCAAGCTGGGTCAGGGTGCCTAATTGGCACCACAGCTCACCTGAATTATTATGATGAGGCCGGATGACCAATTTAGTTTGGGCTTCGGACCTCTCTGTTCCAGCATGCTGCTATTTTGTGTTGCCATATTCGTGCCTGGTTTGGGGCGCTAAGGGATTTACGCCACTATGTGTACTAGATGGTCCGCATTATCAACATGTACTATTTTTAATTCGCATCACGTAAAATGTTTCCTTTTTGTAGACTTAATTAAATATTATTAATGCAGGCAAATAAGGAAACGCTAATCAAATATTAAATGGATAATTATGAATGGCTTGTGGACCATGAATTGATTTATTCCCACCTATTGCTCAAACCTAGAATCTGATTAATGGTTTTGGTACATCTCAAACTTAACAGTATCAGGCATTCTTGAAAGGCAAGATTTTTTTGATGAATCATAGAATGATACAGCACAGAAGGGGGTCATTCGGCCCATCATGCCTCTGCTGGCTCTTTGGTAAAGCTATCCAATTAATCCCACTCCCCTGCTCTTTCCCCATAGCCCTGTAATATTTTTCCCTTCAAGTATTTATCTCATTAAATTTTGACTGTTACTACTGAATCTGCTTCCACTCCTCTTTCAGGCAGTGCATTCCAGATCACAACAACGTGCTGTGTAAAAAATGTTTTTCCTCATGTCGCCTCTGGTTCACCTTAAATCTGTGTCCTCTGGTTATCAACCCTTCTGCCACTGGAAACAGTTTCTTATTTGCTCTATCAAAACATTCATGATTTTGAATACCTCTATCAAATCTCCTCTTAACCCTCTCTGCTCTAAGGAGAATAACCCCAGCTTCTCCAGTCTCTCCACATAACTGAAGTCCCTCATCCTGGTACCATTCTAGTAAATCTCTTCTACACCCTCTCTAAGGCCTTGACATCCTTCTCAAAGTGTGGTGCCCAGAATTGAACACAATACTCCAGCTGAGGCCTAACCAGTGTTTTATAAAAGCTATGAAGCTATGTAACCTTGCTTAATGAGCGCATTGGTTAACTTTTAATTTTGTTTAAACCCTCCGTTCAGTCCGTACGGGTGACCCTGAGCTTCCGGTCGCCTGTCACTTTAATTCACCGCCCCATTCCCACTCTGATCTCTCTGTCCTCGGGCTATTGCATTGTTCCAATGAAGCTCAACGTAAGCTCGAGGAACAGCACCTCATCTTTCGATTGGGCACTTTGCAGACTGCCGGACTCAACATCGCGTTCAACAATTTCAGATAATTATCCCTGCCCCCATTTTTCATGCAGTATGATTTTTGCCATTCCCATTTGCAACATTTTATCTTTCCTGCCTCTTACAAAAGTACAGGATGTTCTTTCTATTTCTTCCTCCCCTCCTAACCCCCCCCCCCGCCTGTCTCTGCACCTGCTTAATATCTGTTACATCTCCAGCTTTTTCCAGTTCTGATGAAGGGTCCCAGACCTGAAACGTTAACTCTGTTTCTCTCTCCACGGATGCTGCCTGGCCTGCTGAGTATTTCCAGCATTTTCTGTTGTTATTTTAGAAGAGTTACATATTGGCCCAGAAATTCAGGTCTCCACGGGTGAGTACTCACGGGGTACTCACCCGTAGGCCCAACGGAAGTGCTGGTTTCGTGCATGCACTGCACATGCGTGGGAAACCGGAACTTCCGTTCCCTTAAAGGAAGGGGTTCAGAGGTCGAACGCGTGCGTCGGAGAGGCAGCGCGTGCGCATGGAACTTACGTTTTTTTTCCAGGTTTCTCTGGGAGGGTAAGTCTCCAGGAGTTACTCATGTAAAAAGCAGGCGCAAGGCCTGCTTTTAACAAGGTAAGTGGTGAATTAATTAAAATTAAAGCATTTTTTCCACAGGTTTATTATTTTTAAATACTTTAAAGAAAGGTAAGTTTATTTTTAGCCCTGTTAGAAAATGTAATTAATTTTTTCAAAAATTTAAATTATTGTTTAAAATAGTTATTTTATGTAATTTATAGTTATTTTAAAATGTGATTTAAAAAAAAATTTACTTGAAGTTTTAGTGATGTTTTGGGGCTCATAGTATTTATAATTTTGGCAGGTCTTCCTGTAAAAATCATTCACTCAGCACTTCTGGCTGAAGGTGGTTGCAAACGCTTCAGCCTTGTCTTTTGCACTCAAGTGCTGGGCTCTGCCATCATTGAGGTGGAGATATTCATGGAGCCTCCTCCTCCCGTTAGTTGTTTAATGGTCCACCACCATTCATGACTGGATGTGGCAGGACAGCAGAGCTTTGATCTGATCTGTTGATTGTGGGATCGCTTAGCTCTGTCTATAGCATGCTGCTTCCACTGTTTAGCATGCATATAGTCCTGTGTTGCAGCTTCCCCAGGTTAGCACCTCATTTTTAGGTATGCCTGGTGCTCTCCTGACATGCTCTTCTGCACTCCTCATTGAACCAGGGTTGGTCCCCTGGCTTGATGGTAATGGTAGAGTGAGGACCAAGAGGTTACAGATTGTGGTGGAATACAATTCTGCTGCTTCTGATGGCCCACAGCACCTCATGGATGCCCGGTTTTGAGTTACTAGATCTGTTATGAATCTATCCCATTTAGCACATTGGTAGTGCTACACAACACGATGGAGGGTGTCTTCATTGTGAAGATGGGACTTCATCTCCACAAGGACTGTGCGGTGGTCACTGCTACCAATGCTGTCATGGACAGATGCATCTGCGACAGGTAGATTGGTGAGGACGAGGTCAAGTAGGTTTTTCCCTCGTGTTGTTTCTTTCACCACCTGCCGCAGGCCCAGTCTAGCAGCCATGTCCTTCAGGACTCGGCCAGCTCTGTCAGTAGTGGTGCTACCGAGCCACTCTTGGTGATGGACATTGAAGTTCCCCACCAAGAGTACATTCTGTGCCCTTGCTACCCCCAGTGCTTCTTCCAAGTGGTGTTTGTTGGATTGCAAAAAATAGGCCTGTGAATCAAAGCCTGAATCCTTTAGTCTTTAAATATATTAACCAAAGCTGTAGGGAGGGCTGTAGTACTAGAAACCATTCAAAGGATGTTTAGCTTCACGTATTAGGAAATATATATAAAATGAACATGTAGCATTCAGGTAGCTGCGAAGCATGATGGGATACTTGACCATCATATTAACCAAGTACTGTAGAAATAAAATATTTACTAGACTCTTAGGCCTAGAAATTGGGTATAGCCCCGCTTGAGGTGCTAGAACTGGCGGTGCGCAAAGTTTATAGCCAGACGAAACTTATCGCTGCCTGGCGAGATATTGGGTTGCATCGCCCCCAAAGGGGGTTGAGGCGCTAATTCAGCCGTTGCACGGTGCTCCTAAGGCGCAAAAGTTCAGGCGCTACTCAATATCGACGCGGACGGGCGCAGCGCAGGTGATCTCAATTACGGGAAACCACGAGACTTCCAGGCGCCGGCCGGCTCTTAAAGGGGTGGGTCAGTCAGCCTGAGCTTCCACACCCAATGCCCTGTAGGCCTCAGATTCGGCGCTCGCCCTTCTCTGGCGTTAGAAATTTGTTGAGCATGGAGAAGGTTAGACAGAGAGCAGAGCGCTTCAGCACTGAGGCTCTGGACCAGTTGGTGGCTGCAGTTGAGCACCGTCGAGATGTCCTGTATCCGGACAATGGCAAGAGGCCGAATCAGAAGGCTTACCGACGATCTTGGAGGGAGGTTGCTGTGAGGGTCAACTCCAGCAGCATGGTGACCAGGACCCCTGTTCAGTGCAGGAAGAAATTCAACAACCTCACACGGATCGTTAGGGTGAGTGATGGTTTAGCAAACTTCTGATTCCCTCCATCTGCAGCTGACTTCGGGCACCCTGTTGCCATGATGTCCCAATGGCCATCTGTCAGCAAGCACCCATGGCCCTTTCTGGGCACACACATGGACAGATGTCTCAAGGCCTCATGTAAGGGCTCTTGCACCATGGGGGGCATGAGATGATCTCTCAAGGCCTCATGTAAGGGCTCTTGCACCATGGGGGGCATGAGATGATCTCTCAAGGCCTCATGTAAGGGCTCTTGCACCATGGGGGGCATGAGATGATCTCTCAAGGCATCATGTAAGGGCTCTTGCACCATGGGGGGCATGAGATGATCTCTCAAGGCATCATGTAAGGGCTCTTGCACCATGGGGGGCATGAGATGATCTCTCAAGGCATCATGTTACAGAACTTCCCCTTCTTTCCCCTGCAGTCCAAGCTGGCGACGATCCGAAAGGAGCAGCGTCGAACCGGTGGCAGACCTCCACAAGTGGTCACTCTCACGGATCTGGAGGAGAGAGTGCACCAGATTCTTGGAGGACATCTGTCTGGTCCTGTGACCACTGCATCTGCCGACCCCATTTCCGACAGCGAGGGTAAGACTCTCACATTTTTAACCTGTTGCCTTCCACTTGGTCCCCCCGCCAGCATGCTTCCTCAGTGTGCAGCCATGTCAGAGCCTTGCCGCAATCTGGCATGCCTTTCCGCAAACCTGTCCTTGTGCTAAAGCCACTCTTCCACCTCCCTGCTTTCAGATGAATCAGCACCAACTCGGGCTCAACGCACTGAAGCTGCCAGTGCCAGTGCCAGTGCCACCGGAGGCGAGGAGCAGGAGGAATCCGGACCAGCCATTGCAGAATCCGGGGAGCGGACACATCTACAGACTGGGGATAGTAGTCCCCTGGAGGGGAGGGGGGGAGGCTCTGAGGATGAACCAGTTGCCGGAACAAGCGGCATGCAGCAACGCAAGGGGGATAGGCAAGTTCGGCCACCGTCTCCCCGGAGGGCAAGGCAGGTAGTGATGACTGCTGCACAGAGTGCAGAGGAGGTGCGTCGCCTGGCTGAAATGAGCAAACAGGCCCGGCTCAGACACACGGAGCTGATGGCTGCAGTGGAGAAGATGCCTGAGTCAATAGATTCATTGGCTAAGAGTATGTTGGACTTCGGGGCAACAATGGAGAGGACTCTCCAGGGCTTTGGGGCAACAATGGACAGGACTCTCCAGGGCTTCGGGGCAACAATGGACAGGTCTATCCAGGGCTTCGGGGCAACAATGGACAGGACTATCCAGGGCTTTGGCCCAACAATAGAGAGGACTGTCCAGGGCTTTGAGGCCGCTATGGAAAGGACTGTTCAGGGCTTCGGACAATCCCTGGAAAGGTCTGTCCAGGGCTTGTCCGAGGCAGTGGAGCGGGCGGCACCTGCCTTGTCCGAAGCAATGGGAAGAACTGTCCAGGGCTTCTCCGAAGCACTGGCACCTGGCACACAGGTCCTCACTGTTGCCACGCAGTCAATTGCTGGGCTCCTCCACACTCAGATTGAGGCAACGCGATCTCTCACTGCAGCCACCCTCTCTGCATCAGTTAGGATCACCCCGGGCCCTTCCAGTCCCATACAAGGCCAGGAATCAGTGGAGCATGCGATTGTGGTGGATGAGCCGAGCCGCTCCCCTCAGATAGCCAGTGTGTCGTCCGACCATGGTGCAGGTGTCCTCACTCGGCAGGAGACCATTGCACATGCCAGCGCTGGGACATCTGCAGTGCAGCTGCCACCACCTACAGGGTACACTGCTTCCAACCATGGTCACATCAAGCATCCTGCGTCCGCACCCTCCAAGCCCAGAGGTCGGCCAGGCCGTCCCTCAGGGGCTTCTGCGCTTCCACACAGTCAGCAGGCGTCCCCCAGCCTTGAGCCCGCCACTGGGGTCCAATTACGTAGGAGCAGCAGGGAGGGAAGGGGCCGGGCGCGAAAGAGAAGTCGTTCTCCCTCAAGGGGCCAGTTGTAGAGGGAGGTGCTGAGATGTTTCTTTGTCCAAATTCAAGGACACCCTCACCTGTTGTTATATTTGCAGAAGGTTTGTTGAGTTTTGTGGCTTTGCCGAAGAGTTCACAGTTATTTTGTTACTTATGGTTTCTGTTGACATTACGTTGTTTTGCTGTAATGAAAGACTTTTGTGACAATAAACAGAAGTTTCAATGTGGCATGGTGCACGTGACTACTTTCAGTAATGCTGGCATTCAGAGGCCGTCAAACATCCAAAGTGCGCAGGAGTTAAGACTCTCATCATTCCGCCACAGGGGTCTCGAAAGTAGTCCTGATGAGCCTCTGACGTATGGCCCTTCCACTTTCAGGAGCCCTTCCATCTTCCTCCTCCTCCTCCTCCTCCTCCGCCTGCTCTTCCTCCTCCTCCTCCTCCTCCTCATCCTCCTCCTCCTCCGCCTGCTCTTCCTCCTCCTCCTCCTCCGCCTGCTCTTCCTCCTCCTCCTCCTCCTCATACTCCTCCTCCTCCACCTGCTCTTCCTCCTCCTCCTCCTCCTCCTCCTCCTCCTCCGCCTCCTCCTCCTCCGCCTGCTCTTCCTCCTCCTCCTCCTCCTCCGCCTGCTCTTCCTCCTCCTCCTCCTCCTCATACTCCTCCTCCTCCGCCTGCTCTGCTGGTCATTGAGGGACAGCTGGAATTGGCTGGGTGCGTCGATTCGCCAAGTTGTGGAGCATGCAGCAGACGACGACGATGTGTCCCACTTGCTGCGCCGAGTACTGCAGGGATCCCCCCGAATGTTCCAGACATCGGAAGCGCTTTTTGAGAACACCAATAGTGTGCTGTTTACTGTGCCTGGTCGCCTGATGGCCGCTGCTGATCAGCTCTTCTGCTGGGGTGTCGGCCACACGAAGTATTGTCATCAGCCATGGGCAGAGAGGATAGCCCTTGTCCCCAGTAAGCCAGCCTCGTGTTCGAGCCAGCCCCTCAAAAAGGTTACAAACTGAGGTCAGCCGCAGGATAAAGGCATCGTGGCTGCACCCTGGGAAATGCGCGGTGACTGCCATGATGATTTGGCGGTGGTCACAGACCAGCTGCACGTTGAGGGAGTGGAACCCCTTGCGGTTGCGGAAGTCCTAAGGATGCTGGCATGGCGCCCCCAAAGCCACGTGTGTGCTGTCAGTCGCCCCCTGCACCATGGGGAAGTCCGCAATAGAAGCGATACCCTGCGCGCGCTCCGCCTGCTTGTGCAGGGTCAGAGGGAAGGTCATGAATTGACGCCTTTGCCTATAAAGGGCATCTGTAACTTGCCGGATGCAACAGTGGGCTGCAACCTGAGCGATAGTTGCAATGTCCCCAATGGCTGGCTGAAAGGATCCGTTGGCATAAAAATTGAGGCCATCAGTCAGTTTAGCGATCACGGACAGAGAGGTTCTGCACCGTTCACGCGGCTGCAGATCCTGACCAAGCAGGTGGCACAGATCAGTAACAATGTCCCTCCAGAATCGGAGCCTTCCCAAACACTGCTCCTCCGACATGTCAAGGCTTGACACCTGCTGCCTAAAGACCCTCGCAGCATCCCGTCAGATTGGCCGACCTCCATTGCCCCTCCTCCTTCTGGCCAACCCCGGCCCTCTCTCCCGCCGTCTCTCTGTCCCTTCACAGTGTTGGGCCATGAGGCCGTCGCCCTCCAAAGCAGCTCCCATTCCGATGCCAGTTGGTCAAAAGGCTTTTAGGTGTAGTGCTGCAAGTGCTTCGGACAGGTTTGAAGGTCCCAAGTACTCTAAAGCTAAATTCCCAAAACTCTGCTCCACAGTAGCTCGCCAACTCTATCCAGCAACGATCGCAATGAGCAGGCCAAGTGGCTGAAGCTTCTGCACTAGAGCTGTCCCCTTTAAATAGCGCCCCCCTACACCAAGAAGGGCCTGCTAGCCCTCCCTCGAACTGTCACTAATAGCGCTAGGCGTTAAGGCTCCGGGCGCCACCCAATATGCGCTCAGGCGCTCCTAAAAGGCGTTGCACACTGAAATGACTTCATGATCTGCTTGCGCTCGCGGGCGCGCGCAAACACTTAGCGCAGGCGTTAAATGTATAGTCAATATCTGAGTTGTCGCTATCTTCATAGCGACCGCCCCAACATAGGGTATTGCCCCAATTCTAGGTCTCTTTAGGCGCTCAGCGCCGGCGCTACCAACCGAATTTCTAGGCCTTAGTCTCTGTCTTTGTCGTTATCAGTGTTACAGAAGCAGTGTTTAATGCAGCTGGCCTTCTGAGAGATAAGGGGAACTGAACTTCATAGGGAGTCGGCCATTTCTATCTCTGCCTCAAACACCTTATCTTCCTTTGTAATGTCTGTTCACAACCAAAAGCGGACATTGTTTTTCGTCTCAAGAATTAAGCGACCTTGCTCACAGAAGCTAGAAACTAGATGTTATGCTGTATGTCAGAACACTTCAGGACGGCTCCCGACATTGAGTGACTAATCACGCCAACCAATAAGGGAGTGACGGTAGTGACACTGTTTGTATGTGTACGCCTACTTTTGCAACTTAATGGGCGTTACCTATCGAAAGCTATATCAAGGCTTGTAGATTGTATTTAATTGAGAGGAAAGGTTCGATTCTGGGGAAATCAGCCTCTCTTCCTTGTGCCCAAGCTTTCTAGCTATTTACTAATAAAACCTTTACCTTGTCAGCAGTTCTGTCTCCATGTGATTTTGCTCCAAAAATTCGAATTGAACATGTTCAACATGGAGGAGTACTGATTTATCAGCTGAGGGAGGGCGATAGATGGTAATCAGCAAGAGGTTTCCTTGTTCATGCTTCACCTGAAGCCATGAGACTTCATGGGGGCCAGAGTCAATGTTGAGGACTCCCAGGGCCACTCCCTCCCTCCCGTATACCACTGTGCCGCCACCTCTGGTGGGTCTGTCCTGCCGGTGGGACAGGCCGTACCCAGGGATGATGATGGAGGAGTTTAGGACATTGGCTGAAAGGTATGATTCTGTGAGTATGACTATGTCAGGCTGTTGTTTGACTAGTCTGTGGGACAGCTCTCCCAATTTTGGCACAAGTCCCCAGATGTTATTGAGGAGGATTTGCAGGGTCGATTGGGCTGGGTGTGCTGCTGTTGTGTCCGAAGCCGGTGCCTAGGTCAATTATAAAAGATTTTGATGGAGTAGACACAGAGAGAATGTTTCCACTTGTGGGGTAAAACAAAACTAGAGGCCATCAATATAAGATAGTCATCAAGAAATCAAACAGAGAATTCAGGAGAAACTTCTTTACCCAGAGAGTGGTGAGAATGTGGAACTCGCTACCACAGGGTGTGGTTGAAGTGAATAATATAGATGCATTTAAGGGGCGGTTAGATTAATATATGAGGGAGAAGGGAATAGAGGGTTCTTCTGATAGAGTTAGATGAGGAAATACGGGAGGAGGTTCGAGTGAAGGATAAATGCTGGCATGGACTGGTTGGGCCGAATGGCCTGTTTCTGTGTCGTATATCCTATGTAATGCTATGTAAATGGCTGTAAATCACCTTGGGGCATCCCAATGATGTGGTAAGGTGCTATATAAATGCAAATACTTTCTTATTAATGTTTGTGATATTAGCAGTCAACAATTCAATTCAATTCAATTCAAATCGCTTTATTGGCATGATAAGGTACATCTTATGTTGCCAAAGCATCAAAATACATTTATGGTTGAACACATAAACGCAGTTCTATTCATACAGTGTATAAACAGGTATATCCCTGAGTGTATAAATATACATTCGCATTATTTATATATACTCTTTTCTTAGTTTACTGGTTGTCCCTCTGTTCATGGCAAGCTGTAACATAGTGTGCCACCAGTGCTACACAGCTTCTCTCCTCCCCCAGTAGGTATGGGAGTTTTTGGTTGTCATTCAGATTTCTGAATTCAGGGCATATTTGTGAGAATTTTTGGTAGAAATTCTCCCTGATGCCCTGATATTTTCCACAGGCTGTGAGGAAGTGCATCTCTGTCTCCACTACTCCCTGACTGCAGTGAGAGCATATCCTGTCCTCTCTTGGCAGCCTGGTCTGCCTGTGTCTGCCTTTTTCGATCGCTAGGCTATGTTCGCTAAGTCTGTACCTTGTCAAGGTTTTTCTCAGTTTGTTATCCTTTACCATGGTCAGGTAATCAGCTATGTTGTATTGTATATTGTAAATCAGTTAATATCTGTGTTAAAATAGCAGACAGAGGAATCTCATAATAATATCACCAGCAGTAATTTCTTGCATCAAAAAAGTTTAGCTGTGTAGAAAGGATCAAGAAACATGTATATTATTTTGCAAAGAAAGATCACCACAATATATATGATTTCTTGTTATAATTCTTGGTCCAGTGAAGTGTGATATCTTCTCTCATATGAAGTGTGACACACAGCAGGAAATATTTATGTAAATATAAAAAGATTGCTCCAAGTTACATTAAATAAACAGTGTTAAAAGTAAAAATATCCTGAGGGGCAGGGACACACCTCAAGAACCCCTTGAAAATAAATCCCCTGCATAACACACAGTATACCCACTTCTATAATTGCCACTGAGTGGGTGACTGGCTATCTATGGGCTGGCCAGCTTCTGGTGAAGCACCTTCCATAGAGGGCTGGCTGGCTTTTACTGGCCTCTTGTTGGTTGACTTCTGGAGTTTCGCCGATGATAGACCCTGATGGTGCTGGCTGGTGGCATCTGGTGGCTGGGTATGGCTGGCCGGTCGATTCTGGGCTGGTTCATTTGCTACTCTTCCTGGTCTGTATGGCTGAGCTACTTACTGCAGGGAACAGCACTTGGAGGAAGTGCATCTCTGCAAATTGTGGGTGCGCAGCCTGTGATTTTCCGTCCTTTAACATTAATGGACAAAAAAAGTGACAGGCTGCGTGTTCACTATTCCCAGGATATATTTCCTATGAGTGTCAGTCCCCTGCTGGAAGCGTGAGATTATGGAATTACCCTTAGTGAGCCATCAGGGAAATCTGTGTTGTGCGGTTTAATCGTGTGGTGTGTTTTTACACATCATGAATAAGTACGCACATTAGAAAAGATTTTTGTATGAAAAAAAAACCTAGGTATTCCGAAGCCATGGCCAGTAGCACAGAAGTTTGGAAATTGGGCCCATGGCCGTGCTTCCTGATTCGTGGCATTCCCGATTTCCCAACAAGTCATTTTCTGTGTGTAAATGAGGCTGCACTGCTGGCATGCTCAGGCCACTTGTGTTGCATTTTTACTTAAATGAGGGCCCTTGCCAGAATTCCCAACTGTGAGAATGGGTCTGCCCACAGTGTGCTGCTCGCCCGTTTAACAAGAATGCCTTAGGGATCCTGCAGCCTGTCCTGCTCAAACAGGCCTCTGAATAGTAGATGCATGTTGTGTTTGTGTTTTCTGTTTACTGTTGCTGAATTTTGCCAAAAAAATTAAGCTGATTTTACCATTTTGGAGTATTTTTGCTGCCAAGACTTTCCTTCAGTATTCTTGTTTGTTGTGGGGATTTAAATAGTGAGCGTGAGACTTCATTATTAGGTTCGAACTGCACTGAATGTTTCAGATGAGCAATAGATGAGGGATTACCAAATGTAGATACAATGACACCTGAGGCATTCTGTCTGCACCCATCACTAGTCCAAGCCCATAGCTACAGACTCATCCATGTGTACCTGGATCTGTCAAAATAACCTATTTTCACTGCCTCTGCTTCACAAGACAGACTGTGAGAGAGTGGTACCATCTGCTGCAGGATGTCATGCAGACAACAGCTGGATTACTGTAGCAGTGAAGGTCACCACAGCATGAAGCTTTCATTTTGCCACATCCTTCCAAGTCACCCCCTACAACAGATAGTCTGCTGTGCACACCTGTGTCAAGCAAGTGACAGAAACTGTGTTTGCCAAGAGGAAGCACCTTCATCACTTTCTCTGTGCAAAGGAGGCATCATCTAGACAGGATGGAGAGCTATCACTAGGTAATACATTTCCCTCGATAGAAATTGCGGTCGGGGGCGTACCTCCGGAGTACACCTCCGACCCACAAAACAAATCCGAACCAACATCCACACGTCCAGGCTGCGGAGTGTTCTGGTCTCAGGCCTCCAGGTAGATGTCAGCTTAAAGGCCCCTGGATCCCAGGGACGCAGGCAATTCGGGAGCGTCCCTGGGATCACATGGGCCAATCACAAAGGAGGATTCCATTGCAATCATTTCCAAAGGGAATCCCCTAATGAGATGCAATGGAATCCCCAAATAATTATATAATTTATACAATTCTAATAAATATAAATGTACTGAATTTCAATTTTATTCATAAGACCCTTAATTGCACCAACCTCAACAAAAATTAAATTTTTTGATAAATAATTTTAAACATCTTAATCCAGGCCAGTATTTGCATAAACTAATTTAAAGTGTATGTGCATCATTTTTGAGTTTTAAATGTTTAATTTAAGGTTTATATATACCCTTATGCTGATGAAAGCAGGCCCTACGCCTGCTTTTACCAGCCATAAGGGTTTTGTGGGCAATTGCTGGTCAGTTGTTGGGCAAATAGCCCAACTCTGCGCCAGCAATACAGTGTTTACATACGGTTCGGATGATCTGCCAAGGCATAACTTGATAGATCGCAAGTTCCGGATTTCGCGCGGAAACCCGGAAGTTGCGGGGGCTTTGAAATGGATTATGACAGCGTACTCTCAGAGTACGCCATCAGGGAGACCACAATTTCAGGGGTGTATCAATATTTCTAATATTAACCCTATGGCCTATATGGAAAGAAAAGGTTTTTGTTCAGTCAATGTTGAGATGCTATCTGGCACAGAGATATCAGCCTGCACATTAATGGCCATCATTCAGGACGTAGCCATGGTGCCACCAGTAAGCAAAGTATATGGTGGTTGCAATTTTGGAAGAAGAAGTAATGCTGCAGGGGGAGGGGGGGAATGGCTCTTAGGAGACCATGGCTAATCTCTGCATCCATGGCTGCTGATCCCACTGAGAAATTCGCCAGCAGTAGAGGAGTGCCTTGGGCGGAGCTTGTTTATGCACATAAACCAGGTTTCTGCCGCACATCCAATGAAGTTACGGCGGAGCAGCGGCAGAAAGTCCGAGGAAATTCAGAGCCAGCCATTCTTCTTTGGTGGGGAAGTCAGAACCAGAGCTCGGGCTGGAAATTGGGGTGGAATCTCTCTACCTAGTTTCTGCCCCTTGATTGCTTCCACATTAAGTTCCGACGGGGAGGGGTGTGGGCACATCTTCTATCCAACCATTTTGTCCAGATGTCCATTTTGGGGCGGGGGGAGTTCCCAGCTCCTCCAGACATCCTACCGGATAGACCCCTGTTACAGCCGTCAGTAGGTATGCAGGGCTGCATGTGCGTCCCACATGTGGCTGAAATTACGGAAGCTGACCAGTGAGGGAGGAACAATAATTGAATCCCTGGCATGTTCGGCCAGACTGGCACGTGCCCTCCCACAGAGCAGCAATGTGCCACTCCAAAATCCAAGCAGGTCCACATGATGGGTGCCGCTGTAGAACCACTACTGTTGCCCTACCTGCTCCTAATATATAAATGATCATATCCCTGGAATTTGGCAAATTTGAAATTTCTGCTCAATCCACCATTCCGGTGGAACAACAGTACTGTCGGAATTTCTAGGCTATTGTATTTATTTTTCTTAGTGCAAATGCTGAATTGTGTCTTTTCTCAGGTTATAAAAGTATTTGAATTTATTGTACTAGGCTGGACTAGACTAGCAAAACAAGCTGGAAGATGAATTTAACAACAGCAGCAATTTGCATTTATATAATATTCAAGGCGTTTCATAGTGGTGAAAGGAAAACAGAAGTCAAGCCAATGAATGAGAGATTAGCAGGGTGACCAAAATCTTGGCCAAATATGTGGGTTTTAAGGAGGAGGAGAGGGAGGTGGAGAGGTGGCGAGGTCTAGGGAAGGAATGAAAAGATGGGCCTGTACAAGAGGTCAGAGTCAGAAGGATGAGGAGTTCAAGAGATATTACATAGTATTTACAGCACAGAAATAGGCCATTCAGCCCAACAGGTCCATGCCTGTGTTTATGCGCCACATGAGCCTCCTCCCACCCTTCTTCATCTAATCCCATAAACATATCCTTTTAGCCCTAGGTAGAGGTGGGTTTGTAGGGCTGAAGGAGGTTACAGCAATAGGAGAGGCCATGGAGGGATTTAATGACAAGGACAGGAATTTTAAATTGGAGGCATTGGGGACAAGAGCTAATTGTAGGTCCACAAGCATGGGGGTGATGGGTGAGCAGGACTTGTTGCAGGATAGGATATGGGCATCAGACATTTGGATGAGCTGGAGTGCATGGAATGCAGTGGATGGGAGGCTGTCCAGGAGACCATTCAAATAATTGAGTCTGGAGGTGACAAAGCCACGATTGAGCATCTCAGCAGCAGTTGGTCTGAGATGGAGAGGAGGCAGGCAATGGTGGTCTTTGTGATGGAGCGGATATGGTGTTGGAAGCTCAGCTTGGGGTCAAACAGGATGTAGAGGTTGCAAACAGTCTGTCTCAGTTGAGAAAGTAGTGAGGGCGGGGGATGGACTCAGTGGTAATGGAATGGATTTTGTGGCAGGGGCAAGAGTTGATGACTTATCCCTTTGCAACTGCGTAACCTTCGACTCCCATGGGCAACGCCATGAGAAATTCTCTAGTATACATAGAAAATTGCATCTAGCACATGTTTTGTCTGTCACACTTTAGCATCACATCTTTGTACATGTAAATTTCTTGTAGCTAATTGGTTCCATTTTATATTCCAATAACAACAACAAATAAAAACTGAAGAGATAAGGAACATAAGTATCAAACCTGAAAGCCGGTAGGAAAACTACCAGTGAGGAACTACTAAGAACCTATGCAAGCAATGAATCAAGCATAAGCCATCAGCATAATCTACTAACAAAACAAAGGAGAAAAGAAACCAATGAAATCGTTCCAAATGTGCTATGAAAATCTTTTTAGCTGCCATCTTTGTTTTCTCAGTTACTGCAGTATATAGTGCGAAATAAGGCTTTTAATTGCATAAACACTAACAAATTACAGATTCCATAACAAAATAATTAAATATAACTATATAATTGTTTTTTTGTGTCCTTACGTGTCTTTATTAATGTTTGTGGTCAGAGTTCTGTTGATGTTTGGGAAGCCTGGGGCTATATTTGGGGTTGAAGGTGCTGTTGGTGGCAATTTTCCTGTGCTTTTCAGCCTATCTTTTCTGCTCTGGGGGCATGGCCCATTGGGCATGCGCTGCCACCACCAAGTGGTCCCCACCTGCACAATCAAGATGCAATTTTTATCTGCACTCTATTTGGATTGTTGTTTTTAATGTTTTTATTCTTGGCTGAAAAAGAATGATTACGAGTGAACCAACTCCAGGATTTCATCTTCACATCATACTGTTCTTTACAAATCTCATCTGAAACTTTAATCATAGTGTGTCATGCTTTCAGTGGTACTGCATGAATGAAGGCATGCCAGGGTGATCAATAGGCAGAAGCATGGCAGGAAGTAGCCACCCAAGTAAATGCAGGCTTCATGTTCATAGGTATTGGAAGCAAATCAAAAGGATTTCTCTGGACTGAGGAAGAGTGCAAAGGCAGGGTTGACAAAAGTGTGCCCATTCAAAGGAAAGGAACGCCTGTACTATGCATGCACAAAACACTGAGCACATAGCATGGTACCACATCAGCAATACCACCTGAAAACCACCACACATGTGCTTCCCACTAAACTGGCACTTAAAGGAGCACACTAGATACTGGATGACAAGCATCTACTCTCACCAAGGACAAGCACTGGAGAAATAAATGTTAAAACAGAGACACAAAACTTGAACAGATAAATAAACTGGTTGCACCTTTTTTGGAAAATCTAGGGCCTAGAAATTGGGTATAGCCCCGCTTGGGGCGTTAGAAGTGGCGCTGCACAAATTTTATAGCCAGACACAACTTATCGCCACCTCGCGCGATATTGGGTTGCAGCGCCCCTAAAGGTGATTGAGGCGCGAGTTCAGGCGTTACACGGGGCTCCTAAGGCGCTAACTCGGTGGCACTATTCAATATCGGCGCGGGCGGGCGCAGCGCAGGTGCTGTGAATAATCGATGACCACGAGACTTTCAGGCGCCGGCCAGCTCTTAACGGGGTGGGTCAGTCAGCTCCAGCATCCACACTCTGCGCCTTGTAGGCCTGAAAATTGGAGCAGGCCCTTCTCTGGCGTAAAAAACTTGGAGCAGATGGAGAGGGTGAGGCAGAGAGCAGAGCGCTTCACCAATGAGGCTCTGGAGGTATTGGTGGCCGCAGTGGAGCGCCGGCGAGATGTACTCTACCCAGACAATGGCAGGAGGCCTAATCATAAGGACTACTGACGAGCTTGGAGGGATGTTTGTCAGAGGGTCAACTCCAGCAGCATGGCGACCAGGAGCCCTGTGCAGTGCAGGAAGAAATTCAACGACCTCACTCGGGTCGTGAGGGTGAGTGGTGTTTATGCAACCTTCTGCATCCCTCCATTTGCACCTGACTTTATGGCTACAGGGTGCGCTATGCCCCAATGGCCATCTGTCAGCAAGCACCCATGGCCCTTTCTGGGCACACACATGCACATTTGACTCAGGGCATTATGTAAGGGCTCTTCCACCATGGGGGGCATGAGATGATAACTCAGGGCATCATGTAAGGGCTCTTCCACCATGGGGGGCATGAGATGATAACTCAGGGCATCATGTAAGGGCTCTTCCACCATGGGGGGCATGAGATGATAACTCGGGGCATCATGTAAGGGCTCTTCCACCATGGGGGGCATGAGATGATAACTCAGGGCATCATGTAACATCACTTCCCGTCCTTTCCCCTGCAGGCCAAGCTGGCGAAGATCCGCAAGGACCAGCTTCACACCGGAGGAGGCCCTCCTCAACTGCAGACTCTGACGGATCTCGAGGAGAGAGTCCACCAGATTGTTGGAGGACGTCTGAGTGGCCCTGTCACCACTGCAGCTGCCGACCCCATTGTCCACAGCGATGGTAAGGTTCTCATCTTTTACAGCTGTCTCCTTCCACTTGTTTCCCCTGCCAGCATGCTTTCTCACTGTGGACCCATGTCATAGCATTGCCGCACTCTTGCATCCCTTGCTGCCAAGCTGTCCTTTTGCTAAAGCCACTCTTCAACCTCCCTGCTTTCAGATGCAGCATCACCAGCTCGGGAGCCGGCCCCTCACGCTGCCAGTGCCAGTGCCTCCGGAGGCTGTCCACACCTGCTGTGTTTGTTTGTTATGTTTTGGTTAGTCTCGCCGGTTTGCCAGACAGTTATCTGTTAGTTTGTTAGTTATGCTTTCTGTTGCCATTACGTTGTCATGCTGGAAGGAAGCACTTTTTTGAAAATAAAGAAAATGTTTTATTTACAATGGAGCTGTAGACTATTTACAATAATTGTGGCCTTCATAGGCTTACTGCGAACCGAAGGCCGCTGTTCCAAACACACCCAGCATTCCGTCAGAGGGGCCTAGAACCGAGTCCTTATGAGCCTCTAACGAACGGCCCTTCCAGTTTCTGGAGCCCTCCCATCTTCCTCCTCCTCCTCCTGCTCCTCCTGCTCCTCCTGGTCCACATGCTCCTCCTCCTCCTCCTCCTCCTCGTCCGCCTGCTCTGCTGGACCTTGAGGGTCGGCTGGCATTGGCTGGGTGCGTCGAATGGCCAGGTTGTGGAGCATGCAGCAGACAACGACGATGCGCGCCACATGCTCCGGCGAGTACTGTAGGGCACCCCCCGAATGGTCGAGACAATGGAAACGCTGCTTCAGCACACCAATTGTGTGCTCCACAATGTTCCTGGTCGCCTGATGGCTGTTGTTGTAATGCTCTTCTGCCGGGCTGCTGGGCAAACGGAGCGGGGTCATGAGCCATGGGCAGAGAGGATAGCCCTTGTCGCCAAGAAGCCAGCCTCGTGGGTGAGCCGGGGCCTCAAAAAGGTCAGCCACTGAGGTCTGCCGCAGGATGAATGCGTCGTGGCTGCTGCCTGGGAATTGTGCATTGACCGCCATGATCATCTGCCTGTGATCACAGACCAGCTGCACATTGAGGGAGTGGAACCCCTTGCGGTTGCGGAACTCCTCAGGATTCTGTAATGGCGCCCGCAAAGCCACGTGTGTGCAATCAATGGCCCCCTGCACCATGGGGAAGTCCGCAATAGCCGCGAAGCCCTGCGTGCGCTCCCCCTGCTTCTCCAGGGTCACAAGGAAGGTGATTAATTCGCGCCTCCTTCTATAGAGGGCAGCTGTCACTTGCTGGATGCAGCAATGCACCGCAAATTGTGAAATATTTGCTATGTCCCCAGTTGCTGCCTGAAACGAGCCACTGGCGAAAAAGTTGAGGGCAACAGTGACTTTGACGGCCACCAACAGAGAGGTCCTGCACCGTAGCCGCGGCTGCAGATCTTCAGCAAGCAGGTGGCACAGCCCAGTCACAACATCCTTACCGAATCTGAGCCTTCGCAGACACTGCTCCTCCGACATGGTAAGGTATGAGACCTGCTGCCTGAAAATCCTGGCAGCGTATGGTCGGATTTGGCGACGCCCATTGCCCCTCCTCCTTCTGGCCAATCCTGGCCCTCTCTCCCTCCGTCTCTGTGCCCTTGCCAGTTGTTCAGCCAGGAGGACGTTCCCCTGCAAAGCAGCTCCCATTATTATGTCAGACAAGTAAGACGCAGTAATCTCTCACGATCAAACTGTTCTGGACAGGGCTGAAGGTCCCAAGGCTCCGCTGGCTCAATGAGAAGAACACTCTCCAACTGAAGGTCTGCAACTCTCTCCAGCAGCGAGCAGGATGGCCAGCCCAAGTGGCTGCCGCTTTTACACTAGTGCTGTCCCCTTTAAAGAGCGCCCCCAGAGTCCGAGAAGGACCTGGTAACGTTCCATCCAACTGTCACTAATAGCGCCAGGCGGAACGGAGGGGGGTGCCACTGAATTTCCGGTCCGGGGCGCCAAAAATTCGGTGCACACTTAAATGACGTCATGATCTGCCTGCGCCCGCAAGCGGGTGCAAAGAGTTAGCGCCGGCGCTAAAAGGCTACTCAATAGGGCAGGAAGCTGAGGGGGGACCTGATTGAGGTGTACAAAATGATGAGGGGCATAGATAGGGTAGATAAAGAGGAACTTTTCCCCTTAGTAGGGGGGTCAATAACAAGGGGGCATAGATTCAGGGTAAGGGGCAGGAGATTTAGAGGGGATTTGAGGAGGAACTTTTTCACCCAGAGGGTGGTTGGAATGTGGAACTCCATGCCTGAAAGGGTGGTAGAGGCAGGAACCCTCACAACATTCAAGAAGCATTTGGATGAGCACTTGAAATGCCATTGCATACAAGGCTATGGACCAAATGCTGGAAAATGGGATTAGACTGGACAGGGATGGATGGGCGGCGCAGACACGATGGGCCGAAGGGCCTCTTTCTGTGCTGTAAATCTCTATGACTCTGTGGGCTAGATTTTCAGTGTAGACAGTTTTGGGGCGCTAACCTTAGCGCCCGCCCGAAGTTAGCGCCCGCCCCAAAGTAGCGCCCCGTTGCCGGAAATTCAGTGGCTTCGCCCTAAGAGAGTGTTGGAGCGCTAAAAGAGGCGTTCCACTCCTACCTTTAGGCGCTAAGCCGGCGGTCCAGAGGGATAGCGCCCAGGCGGGGCGCAGCGCGGGTGCGGTCATTTTTGCACTGACAGCAGACCCCGTGGTGCCGACCAGCTGTTAAAGGGGGAAGGGACGAATTGGTCTGCTGCCACGCCCTGCACACTGCAGCCTTGCAAAGAGGCCTCAACACTGCTGCTCAGCCCCAGGGAGTCATGGCAACACCAGAGAAGGCCCGTCAGCGTGCCCTGCGCTTCTCAGAGGGTGATCTGGACATAATGGTCACAGCTCTGGAGGTGAGGCGCAAGATCTTGTTTCCAGAGAGTGGGAGGAATCCAACCCACCATGACTACACCAAAGCCTGGAAGCAGATCGCCCAGAGGGTGACCTTCACCGGCGATGCCCCCAGGACCCACAAACAATGTCGTAAAAAATACAACGATCTGACCAGGATTGTGAAGGTGAGTAGCCTTTCCAGTCTCCTCCTCATTCTTGCATGTACACCTGACATGATGGGCAAAGGGAGCTGAAAGTCCTATTGGCCAGCCCTCAGCCAGCAGCATTGGGACAGTCATGAGCATCAAATGGCCATTCGGCACTCTACACTCTGGCCCAGCTATTCCACCATGGGAGGCAGTGCACAGTACATCAGGGCTTCACTCTGTCCAAGCTATTCCACCATGGGAGGCAGTGCACAGTACATCAGGGCTTCACTCTGTCCAAGCTATTCCACCATGGGAGGCAGTGCACACTACATCAGGGCTTCACTCTGTCCAAGCTATTCCACCATGGGAGGCAGTGCACACTACATCAGGGCTTCTCTCTGTCCAAGCTACTCCACCATGGGAGGCAGTGCACACTACATCAGGGCTTCACTCTGTCCAAGCTATTCCACCATGGGAGGCAGTGCACACTACATCAGGGCTTCACTCTGTCCAAGCTATTCCACCATGGGAGGCAGTGCACACTACATCAGGGCTTCTCTCTGTCCAAGCTATTCCACCATGGGAGGCAGTGCACACTACATCAGGGCTTCACTCTGTCCAAGCTATTCCACCATGGGAGGCAGTGCACACTACATCAGGGCCTCACTCTGTCCAAGCTATTCCACCATGGGAGGCAGTGCACACTACATCAGGGCTTCACTGCGCACTTACAGCCCGTCCTTTCTCTTGCAGGCTAAAGTAGCGTTTAATCGCCAGGCCCGTGCCAGGGGTGGCCGCGCCAAGCTGCAGAAGCTCACTCGGCTGGAGGAGCGCGTGTGTGTGCTCATGGGAGCCCGTGTGATTGTCCCCACAGCGTGCGGTGTATCCGACCCTCCACTGCCCGGCAATGGTAAGGACCTCGCCTTTTGGCCCTCTCGCGTCGCACTGGCCCATCCGAGCTACCTCCTTTGCCACTGTCCCACCAATGCGCTGAATGCCACCAGTCCTAACTCCCTCGCTGACGCCGTCTCCTCACTCTGAAGCTACTCTTGTGCATTCCTGCTTTCAGCTGGTGACGACCAGGACCCTGAAGCTGCCAGTGACAGCACCTCCGACCAGGAGGAGGAGGAGGAGCAAGCCGGACCTTCGGGGGAACAGTCACGTCCCGCAGGAGAGGAGGAAATGCTTGACACCTCCTCACTGGACGAGTGCCTGGAGGAACTGTCGCAGGGCAATGCAGCTTCTGGGACCAGTGGCGTCCAGCCACCCAGCAGCCGTGTGCGTGGCCCGCGGCCTTCCCCCCAAAGGGGGTAAGGATCAGAGGGGAGTGCTGCTGCTCGGCACACTCGCCGTCACCAACGCGGCAAGGGTCCCCTAGTTCGGCCCCCTCCTCCCCAGCGGGAGAGTCGCGACTCCAGTCCGGACACCTTCACTTCGGAGGAGGTGCGGAAGCTGGATAAGATGGCCGACGACTCGGACCGGCGACACACGGAGCTCATGAGCGTGGTGGGGCGCATGCCTGAGGCCATCGAGTCGCTGGCGACCAGTGTGCGCGAGTTCGGGGCAGCAACTGCCGCGAGTGGCCGCATGCTGACTGATGCCGTCAAGACCCTGGCGGATGTGATGCGCGCGCACACCAGGACCACAGGGGCACTCACTGCTGCCACACGCGCTGTCTCAGGCAGGCATCGCCAGGGCAGCTGCCGCGCTGGACCATCCCAGCAAGCCGCCCGTCGGCTGATTGCTGCGGATCCTGCAGTGCGGGCCCGGCCGAGTGCCACCGCGCCACAGCACCAGCCAGCGCATCCCAGACGCCAGCTGGCCCACATTGCGCCATCCGTCGCCGCCATTCCCCCTCTGGGGCGTCAAGGGCAAGCGGCTGCAGCTGATGGTGGCCAGGCTCAGGTGCGCCACTCAGCAGACGGCCCCTCGAGGCCCAAACGCCGTGTAGGCCGCCCCCCAGCGGCATCTGGCGGAAGGGCATCTGAGCCTCAGGCGCCTTCCCCCAGCCTCGCAGCAGCCACTGGGCAGAGCTTGCGAAGGAGCAGCAGGCCGGGCAGGGGAGGCAAAAGGCTGGCCAAGGTCTCGCCCTCGCGGGCCACTCAGTAGAGGGTGTGGGCAGCTTTCCTTTAATATGGCGGTGGCCATCTTTATTTTGCCCATGGTTGTGCTTTTGGAGGGCTTATTTTTTGCGTTAGGCCGACGTTGAGGCCCGGTTTGAAGAAAGGTGGAGTGACTCCTCCCCAGTTTGTGGGAGTGAGTCGTTTGTTGGGCTTTTTGTGGGGCCCGTTTATTGTTTTTGGGGATTCATGTGGGAAGGGCTTTTCATTTTTGTGCAATAAAAAATTATCTTTATTCATGCAGTCTCCATGGTTGTTCTTCTTAGTGTTTGTTGGCTTCGCCGGCTGAGGGCTTGCGGAGCGGCTGCATTCATCTTCCCTCATGGCCCCTGGCCATTCCCTGACAGGGGGCTTAGAAGTACCGTGTAATAAGGTGGCGTCGTGCGGCCCTTGGCCCTGGTCGCTCCCTCCTGGGAACGTACTCCTGCTCCTCCTCCTCCTCCTCCTCCTCATGCTCCTCCTGCTCCTCCTCCTGAGGTGCTGGTCCAACGTCAGGTGGCAGTGCCTGAGTCCTGCGGATAGCCAGGTTGTGTAGCATGCAGCAAACCACCACAAATTGGGAGACCCGGTCCGGCGAATACTGGAGAGCTCCTCCGGAGCGATCAAGGCAGCGGAACCGCTGCTTGAGGACCCCAATAGTTAGCTCGATGATGTTGCGGGTGGTTTGATGGCTTTCGTTGTAGGCCTCTTCAGCAGCGGTCCTGGGCGCGCGGAGCGGGGTCATGAGCCAGGTGCACAAAGGATAGCCTTTGTCCCCGATGAGCCATCCTCTTGGGGGAGGCTGTGCCTGGAACATGTCATGCACAGTACTCTGCCGCAGGATAAAGGCATCGTGGCTGCTGCCTGGGAAGCTGGCATTGACTGCCATGATGCGCTGCTTGTGGTTACATACCAGCTGCACATTCAGAGAATGGTAGCCCTTCCTGTTGCGATACTGCTCGCCATGCTCCAGAGGGGCCCGCAAAGCCACATGCGTACAGTCAATGGCGCCCTGCACCAAGGGGAATTCCCCGAGTCTGGCAAACCCCAATGCGCGCTGATGCTGGCTCTCGAGGGCCATGGGGAAGGAGATGAATTGGCTTCTCCTTCTGAACAGTGCTTCGGTCACGTGGCGGATGCAGCGATGCGCGCCATACTGGGAGATGTTTGCTATGTCCCCAGCAGCGTATTGGAAGGAGCCGGTGGCATAGAAGTTCAATGCCACCGTCACCTTCACTTCCACCGACAGAGACGTCCTGCACCTGAGCTTTGGCCGCAGATCTCTGCGAAGCAGGTGGCAGATCTCTGCAATCACCTCCTTTCGGAATCGGAGCCTTCTAACACATCGCGCGGCACTCATGTTTAGGTAGGAGCGCTGCTGGCGGTATAGCCTGACTGGGTAAGGCCTACGTGGCCGACGCCTGTAGCCCCCTCTGCCTCTAGCCAGGGCTGCCCCTCTCACAATGCGTCTGCGAGCCCTACGGACATGGTGCTGCAGCTCCGCGTTGGCACCCCATGCAGCCCCCATCAAATCCTGGCAAACAGTCTAATTTCCAAATGGCCACTTGCAGCGCTATGGCCTGAGTCCAAAAATACCTGGCTCTTGCTGCTTGAAACCAGTTAGCTATCCTCCTTGTTGTGTCTCCAGAAATGCGTTGCACAAGACTGTTTTCTGAAAAAAGGCTGGCCTTTATACTGGAGAGGACGTTCCCTTTAATTAGCGCCCCCCGGGGCCCGCGCTGGTTGTGTTGCGTTCCTTTTTCCAAACGCTCCGGCCGCCCGCCGCACAATGGGGCGGTCCGACTGAAGTTTGCAATCGGGGCGGCCAAAGGGCGTTGCACGAGGATGTGACGTCATTTTCTGCGCGCGCATCCGGGCGGGCGCTAAACTTTGCACCGGCGCTAACGGGCAACTTAATTTGGGGCGGGGCGCAAACTGCGCTGCGCCCGGGCGCTACACGCATAGCGCCCGGAAATCACTTCTCTTAAGGCGCTAACTGCTGGCGCAAGTGACTGAAAATCTAGCCCTATGACTCTATGACTCTATGAAGCGCTGGGTTCACTGCGCCCGCCCAAAAATTGGGTAACGCCCCAAATCTCGGGCTCTTTAGGCGCTAATCGCTGGCGCTACCAACCGAATTTCTCCCCCTAGGTTTATTGTTAGGAGGGACATATTAATATTGTAAGTCCTGGAATGGTAGATTTAGACTCTCCAACACATCTTGCCCATTCCACTGTTCTAGATACATGTCCTGAAATTTTGTGAGCTAATTTTTGTGTCATTACTTCCTCATGTGCACCAGTGGTGATCAGACAGTGCATATTGTTAATGGGGCTAATGCAGTGCAGAAGGAGCAATAGGACTGATAAAGCAGGGTCACAAGTGCAGCTTTTATGTGAAAGCCCTGTCAGTCAATGATTAACACATCAGTATTTCTGGCTGCAGCATTGGCCTAGCACATTTCATTTATCCCCTTCTCCTCTGCTAAGGCTGCAGGTTGACCTTCCTATATAAAAATCTATTGATCTCTGCCTTGAATATACTCAGCGACTGAGCATCCACAGCCCTCTGGGGTAGAGAATTCCAAAGATTCACAACCCTTTAAAAGAAGAAATGTCTCCTAATTTCAGTCCTAAATGACCAACCCCTTATTTTGAGACTGTGACCCCTGGTTCTAGACTCCCCAGCCAGGGGAAACATCCTCCCGGCATCTACCCTGTCAAGCCCTGTAAGAATTTTATATGTTTCAATGAGATCACCTCTCATCCTTCTAAATTCTAGGGAATATAGGCCTAGTCTCCTCAATCTCTCCTCATAGGATGATGCGCTATCAATTACTGAGAAAGACTGGAAGTTAAGAGAGTAACAAACAGGCTTTTATTAGCTAAAGAACGAAGGCATGCCTCTAGTGGTCGACCGGTCCTGAATGCCTGGGGAACTGCAGAGCAGCCGCCTTTATACCAGGGCATATGGGTGGAGCCAGGGGCGGAGCCAGCTCAGGCATGCACAGACAGGTACAACAATGGGCAAGAGTGAACAACAGTGAAGTGAAGAACAGTGAACAACAGTGGAGTGAACAACAGTGAACAACAGTGGTTTACCACATTCACCCCTTGCTTAAAAAATGAGTCCGACGGGGTGAAGTGTATTAAAAGTTCGTATAATTAAGTCTTTCTGGGGTCTTGTATGCCATCGTGATCGTCGTGGCGATGGCTGAGGTGGTGCAGCTTCCGACGCCGAGTCCCGCGTGGGCCGGAGCACTGGTGTGTCGTCCTCATGGGTGTTGAGTTGGTTGGTGATCAATGACGGGTCACGGGGCCACGGCGTGCCGTCTACAGGGGTTAGGTATGGGTCCATTGCCGCCGGTGCATTGTGGGTAGCGGTGAAGGGCAATGGTAGTGGGTAGTGGGTGATGTTGGTTTCAGGGGCCCCCGAGGGTGCGAGGTCTCGTATGGAGACTGTGTCCTCCCGCCCGTCCGGGTACGCAACGTAGGCATACTGAGGGTTGGCGTGGAGGAGGTTGACCCTCTCAACCAGGGGGGCCGTTTTATGGGTCCTCACATGCTTCCGAAGTAGGACGGGCCCTGGAGACATCAGCCATGGTGGTAGCGAGGTCCCCGATGTGGACTTCCTTGGGAAGACGAACATTTTTTCGTGAGGGGTGGCGTTAGTGGCAGTACAGAGCAGTGACTGAATGGAGTGGAGCGCATCGGGGAGGACATCCTGCCAGCGGGAGGTTGGAAGGCCCTTAGATTTTAAGGCTAGCAGGGCGGCCTTCCAAACTGTCGCGTTCTCTCTTTCTACCTGTCCGTTCCCCCGGGGGTTGTAGCTGGTGGTCCTGCTCGTGGCAATACCTCTCACAAGCAGGTACTGGCGGAGTTCATCGCTCATAAACGATGAGCCCCGGTCGCTATGGATATAGCTGGGGAAACCGAACAAGGCGAAGAGGTCGTTCAGGCATTTAATGACCGTAGCACTGGTCATGTCTGGGCAGGGGATGGCAAACGGAAAACGGGAGTACTCGTCGATGATAGTGAGGAAGTACGCGTTGCGGTCAGAGGAGGGGAGGGGCCCTTTAAAATCGACGCTCAGGCACTCAAAGGGGCGAGTGGCTTTTATCAGGTGTGCTCTGTCTGGCCTATAAAAGTGCGGTTTGCACTCGGCACAGACTTGGCAGTTCCTGGTCATGGTCCTGACCTCCTCGATGGAGTAAGGCAGGTTGTGGGCCTTGATGAAATGGAAGAACCTGGTGACCCCCGGGTGGCAGAGGTCATTGTGGAGGGCCCGCAGTCTATCAACCTGTGCGTTGGCACATGTACCTCGCGATAGAGCATCCGGGGGCTCATTGAGTTTCCCGGGCCGGTACACGATATCGTAATTGTAGGTGGAAAGTTCAATTCTCCACCTCAAAATCTTGTCGTTTTTGATTTTGCCCCTCTGCTTGTTATTAAACATAAAAGCAACTGAACGCTGGTCAGTGAGTAGGGTGAATCGTTTTCCGGCCAGGTAATGCCTCCAATGTCGCACAGCTTCCACAATGGCCTGGGCCTCCTTTTCGACAGAGGAGTGTCTGATTTCGGAGCCTTGGAGGGTTCGTGAAAAGAAGGCCACGGGCCTTCCCGCCTGGTTAAGGGTAGCGGCCAGGGCAAAGTCAGACGCATCGCTCTCCACCTGGAAGGGGATGGACTCGTCCACCGCGTGCATGGTGGCTTTAGCAATGTCCTCTTTGATACGGTGGAAGGCTAAGCCGGCCTCTGCCGCCAGGGGAAAAGAGGTGGACTTGATAAGTGGACGGGCTTTGTCCGCATAATTAGGGACCCACTGGGCGTAGTAGGAGAAAAACCCCAGGCATCTCTTCAGGGCCTTGAGGCAGTGGGGCAGGGGAAGGTCCATAAGGGGACACATCCGGTCGGGGTCGGGGCCGATGACTCCGTGTTCCACAACACAGCCAAGGATAGCGAGGCGGGTTGTGCGGAATATGCACTTCTCCTCGTTATACGTAAGGTTTAGGAGTTGGGCAGTGCGGAGGAATTGGTCGAGGTTGGCGTCATGGTCCTGCAGGTCATGGCCGCAGATGGTCACATTGTCCAGGTAGGGAAAAGTGGCCTGCAACGCATTCTGGTCGACCATCTCCCTTTGGAAAACGGAGACCCCGTTGGTGACGCCGAAGGGAACCCGAAGGAAGTGGTAGAGGCGGCTGTTTGCCTCGAAGGCAGTATACTGGCGGTCCTCATAGCGGATAGGGAGTTGGTGATATGCTGACTTAAGGTCAATGGTGGAGAATATGCGGTATTGTGCGATCTGATTGACCATATCAGATATGCGGGGGAGGGTGTATGCGTCCAGTTGGGTATATCGATTAATTGTTTGGCTGTAGTCAATGACCAGGCGCTGCTTCTCACCGGTCTTGACGACCACAACCTGGGCTCGCCAGGGGCTGGTGCTAGCTTCAATAATCCCCTCCTTCAGGAGCCGCTCCACCTCAGATTTAATAAAAACTCTGTCACCAGCGCTGTATCGCCTGCTTTTGGTGGCGATGGGCTTACAGTCGTGGGCGAGGTTAGCAAACAACGGGGGGGGGGGGTGACTTTAAGCGTGGAGAGGCTGCAAAAGGTGCGCGGTGGGCAATTTGAAAACTGCTGGTTGCAGACTGTGAGTGGGGGAAGGGGTCCACCGTACGCCATCGTGACACTCTTAAGGTGGCACTGAAAATCCAACCCCAGTAGAACGGCAGCGCAGAGATGGGGCAGGACAAGCAGTTTAAAGTTTCTGTACTCTGTGCCCCTCACCGAAAGGGTCACCACGCAGTAGCCGCCGACGTCCGCTGAATGGGACTTGGAGGCCATAGAGACCCGGTGGCGCGCTGGCAGGACCGGGAGAGAGTAACGCCGCACCGTGTCGGGGTGGATATAGCTCTCCGTGCTCCCGCAGTCGAAAAGACAGGTCGTGGCGCAGCCGTTTACCTTTATGTCCATCATGGACCTGGCTAGTTGGTGAGGTCTAGATTGGTCCAGTGTAACGGAGACCAGCGTAGGGTCAGGCGTGTTGCTGCAGTCATCAGGTGAGGAGGTGGGTGAGTTGGGGGCCCGTTGCAAAAATGGCGGCCGGAACAGATCACCCATGGTCGAAGGCGTCCAAGATGGCGGCGCCCATGATCCACACGCGGCTGGAGGCGTACAAGATGGCGTCCAAGATGGCAGCATCCAAGATGGCGGCCCGCTTGGCCCACACGTGGCACTGCTGGAGTTTGGGGTAGGTTTAGCCTTGCAGACGCTGGCGTAGTGCCCTTTCTTCCCACAACCAGAGCAAGTAGCGTTTTTCGCCGGGCAGCGCACTCTGGGGTGTTTGGCTTGGCCACAAAAGTAACACTTCGGGCCCCGGGACATCGCTGCAGAAGTTGGGCCGTTCGGGGGTGGCGCGGCGCAGGGTGGCGGTCCTACCATGTCCCAGGATGGCGGCGCCCGCGCCATCCACGATGCGGCCACGCGGTCAGGGGAGTAGGCGTCCATATTCCGGTGGGCCACGTCTAGCGAGAGTGCGAGGGCCGTGGCCTTCTTCAGGTCGAGTTCGCCCTGCTCCAACAGTCTCTGCTGGGTGTAGTTGGACCTGAGGCCCGCGACGAAGGCATCCCGGACAAGTTCCTCCGTGTACACCGCGGCCGACACCTCTTTACATTTGCAGGCCCGGCCGAGCACCTTCAGCGCCCGTAGGTATACCTCCATCGATTCCCCGGGTTGCTGTTTGCGGGACCCCAGGAGGTGTCTGGCGTAAACCTCATTTACCGGGCGTGCGTACTGTTCTTTAAGGAGGTCGAGAGCACTCTTGTAGGTAGTCGCATCTTGGATGAGCGAATAAACTTGGTGGTTCACCTTGGAGGTCAGAATTTTTAGTTTGTCGCCATCGTTTTGAACAGTTTCAACGGAGGCTTCTATGTAAAATTCGAAGCATTGCAGCCAGTGTGCGAACTTGGTAGATGAATCCGCCTCTTGAGGGTCTAGTTCCAGGCGTGCTGGTTTGAGGATTTGCTCCATCGAAAAAAAAGTTTAGCTAATAAAATTGATGCGCTATCAATTACTGAGAAAGACTGGAAGTTAAGAGAGTAACAAACAGCTAAAGAACGAAGGCATGCCTCTAGTGGTCGACCGGTCCTGAATGCCTGGGGAACTGCAGAGCAGCCGCCTTTATACCAGGGCATATGGGTGGAGCCAGGGGCGGAGCCAGCTCAGGCATGCACAGACAGGTACAACAATGGGCAAGAGTGAACAACAGTGAAGTGAACAACAGTGAAGTGAACAACAGTGGAGTGAACAACAGTGAACAACAGTGGTTTACCACATAGGACAATCCCCCCATCCCAGGAATCAGTCTGGTGAACCTTCATTGCACTCCCTCTAAGGCAAGTATATCCTTCCTTAGGTAAGGAGACCAAAACGGTACACAACACTCCAGGTGTGGTCTCACCAGGGCCCTATATAATTGCAGTAAGATTTCTTTACTCTTATACTCAAATCCTCTTGTAATAAAGTCTAACATACCATTTGATTTCCTAATTGCTTACTATATATGCATGTTAACTTTCAGTGATTCATGTACAAGAACAACCAGGTCCCTGTGAATACCAACATTTCCCAATCTCTCACCATTTAAAAAATATTCTGCTTTTCTATTTTTCCTACCAAAGTGGATAACTTCACATTTCTTCACATTATATTCCACCTGCCACATTCTTGCCTACTCACTTAACCTCTCTATATCACTTTGCAGCCTCTTTGCATCCTCCTCACAACTTACTATCCCATCTAGCTTTGTATCATCAGCAAATTGGATACATTATACTCAGTCCCCTCATCTAAGTCATTGATATAGATTGTAAATAGCTGAAGCCCGAGAACTGATTACTGCGATACCCCACTAGTTACAGCCCGAAAATTACCCGTTTATTCCTACTCTCCATTTTCTGTCCGTTAACCAATCCTCAATCCATGCTAATATAGTTCCCCCAATCCCATGAGTCCTAATTTTGTATAATAACCTCTTGTGTGGCACCTTATCAAATGCTTTCTGAAAATCCAAATACACTACGTCCATTGGTTCCCCCTTATCTACCCTACTAGTTACCACCTAATAAAACTCTATTAGATTTGTCAAATACAATTTCCCTTTCATAAAGCTGTGTCAACTCTGCCTAAACACATTATGATTTTCTAAGTGCCCTGTTACCGTGACCCTAATGATAAATTCTAGCATTTTCCCTACTACTGATGTCAGGCTAACTGGTCTACAGTTCCTTGTTTTCTCTCTCCCTCCTTTCTAGAATAGTTGGATTGCATCAGCTACCTTCCAACCTGTGGGGACCATTCTAGAATCTAGGGAATTCTGGAAGTTCAAAACTAAAGCATTCACTATCTCTGTAGCCATTTCTTTTAAAACCCTAGGATGTAGGCCATCAGGTCCAAGGGATTTGTCGGTTTTTAGTCCCATTAATTTCTTCAGTACTATTTCTTTACTAATACTAATTTATTTAAGTTCCTCATTTTCACTTTGGCTCCCCACTATTTCCTAAATGTTTTTTGTGTCTTCTTTCATGAAGCCAGATATAAAGTATTTGTTTAATGTCTCTGCCATTTCCTTATTTCCCATTATAATTTCTCCTGTCTCTGCCTGTAATGGACCCATGTTTACTTTTGCTAATCTCTTTTTACACACCTATAGGAGCTTTTACAATCTGTTTTTATGTCTCTTGCTAGTTTACACTCATTCTATTTTCTCTCTCTTTATCAATTTTTGGTCCTCTTTTGCTAAATTCTAAAATCCTCCCAATCCTCGGGCTTACTAATATTTTTGGCAACATTATAAGCCTCTTCTGTTAATCTAATACTATCTTTAATTTCTCTTGTTAGCCACGGTTGGACCATTTTTCCCGTGGGGTTTTATTCCTTAAGGGAATGTATTTTCATTGTGAATTATGAATTGTTTCTTTAAATGTTTGCCATTGTTTATCTACCTTCATATCTTTTAATCTCATTTCCCAACCTACCTTAGCCAACTTGCCTCTCATACCCACGTAGTTAGCTTCATTCAGATTTAAGATCCTAGTTTCATACTTAACTAAATCACTCACAAACTCAACATAAACTTCTATCCTTTTATGATCACTGCTCTCCAGAGGCTCCTTTACTACAAGGTTTATTAATTAATCCTGTCTAATTGCACAATGCCAGATATAAAATAACCTGTTCCCTAGTTGGTTCCTCAACATACTCATCTGGAAAACTATCTGGAATGCATTCCATGAACTCACCCTCTGCACTATTACTGCAAATTTGGCTTGCCCAGTCTATATGAAAATTAAAATCCCCCCATAGAATAATGGTAAAAAGTTAAAATTAAAGACTCTTTATCTGAATGCACAAAACATTCGTAACAAGATAGACGAATTAATGGCACAAATAGAGATAAATGGGTTTGATCTAATGGCCATTGCAGAGATGTGGTTGCAAGGTGACCAAGGTTGGGAACTAAATATTCCAGGGTACTTGATGTTTTGAAAAGACAGGCAGAATGGAAAAGGAAGGGGGCTAGCCCTGATAATAAAGGATGATGTAAGGACAGTAGTGAGAAAGGCCCTTGGCTTAGAAGATCAGGAAATAGAATCAGTATGGGTGGAGATAAATAACAAGGGGCAGAAACCACTGGTGAGAGTAGTTTATAGGACTCTTAACAGTAGCTATACCATTGGACAGAGTATTAAGCCATAAATAATAAGAGCTTATAACAAAGGTAATGCAATAATTGTGGGGGTCTTTAATCTTCATATAGACTATGCAATCAAATTGGCAAAGGTAGTCTGGAGGACGAGTTCATGGAATGCATTTGAGACAGTTTCCAAAAACAATATGTCGTGGAACCAACCAGGGAACAGGCTATTTTAGATGCAAAACCAAAATACTGCAGATGCTGGAAATCTGAAATAAAAACAGAAAATGCTGGAAATACTTAGCAGGTCAGGCAGCATCTGTGGAGAGAGAAACAGAGCTGATGTTTCAGGTCGATGACCTTCTTTCAGAACTGAAAAAAATTAGAGATATAACCAGTTTTAAGCAACTGCAGAGGCAGGGAAAGGTGGGAGGGGAGGAAAGAACAAAAGGGAAGGTCTGTGATAGGGTGGAAGGCAGGAGAGATTAAAAGGCAAAAGGGATGATAGTGCGAGGCAAAAGGAGATGGTAATGGGACAACTAAAGAAACAAAAGATGGGTCTAGAAGAGGTGTAAATGGGAATAGCAGGATCATCAACAGCTGCCGTCCGAAAAAATTGGGGGCAGAGGTTATGATCTGAAATTGTTGAACTCAATGTTGAGTCCGGAAAGCTGTAAAGTGCCTAATTGAGCTTACGCTGAGCTTCATTGGAACAGTGTAGGAGGCTGAAGACAGAGAGGTCAGAGTGAGAGTGGAACGGAGAATTATAGTGACAAGCGACCGGAAGCTCGGGATCACACTTGTGGACTAAATGACAGTATTCCGCAAAGCAGTCACCCAATTTGTGTTTGGTCTCCCCAATGTAGAAGAGACCGCATCATGAGCAGCGAATACAGTATACTAAATTGAAAGAAGTACAAGTAAATCGCTTTTTCACCTGGAAGGAGTGTATGGGGCCCTGGATAGTGGGAAGGGAGGAGGTAAAAGGGCAGGTGTTGCATCTCCTGCACTTGTACGGGAAGGTGCCATGGGAAGGGAAAGGGGTGTTGGGGGTGATTGAGGAGTGGACCAGGGTGTCGCAGAGAGAACGGTCTCTTCAGAATGCTGAAAGCGGAGAGGAGGGGAAGATGTGTTTGGTGGTGGGATCATGCTGGTGGTGGGATCACGCTGGAAGTGGCAGAAATGGCAGAGGATGATCAATTGAAGGTGGAGGCTGGTGGGGTGGAAGGGGAGGACAAAGGGAATCCTGTCATGGTTCTGGGAGGGAGGGGAGGGGTGAGAGCAGAAATGCGGGAAATGGAACGGACACGGATGAGGGCCATGTCAAACACGGTAGAGGGGAATCCTCGATTGAGGGAAAAGGAAGACATATCGGAAGCATTGGCATGGAAGGTGGCATCGTCAGAACAGATGTGACAGAGACGGAGAAACTGGTAGAATGGAATAGATACCTTGCAGGAAGCGGGGTGGGAGGAAGTGTAGTCAAGGTAGCTGTTGAAGTCAATGGGCTTATGGTGAATATTGGTCAATAGCCTATCCCCAGAAATGGAGATAGAGAAGTCGAGGAAGGGACGAGTCGAAGATGGACCATCTGAAGGTGAGGGAAGGGTGGAAATTGGAAGCAAAGTGAATGAAATTTTCCAGTTCAGGGTGAGAGCAAGAAATGGCTCCGATACAGTCATCAATGTACCGGAAAAAGAGGTGAAGGAGGGGAGCTGAGTAGGACTGAAACAAAGAATGTTCGACATATCCCATGAAAAGGCAGGCATTACTAGGGCCAACGTGGGTTCCCATAGCAACACCTTTTATTTGGAGGAAGTGAGTGGAGTCAAAGGAGAAGTTGTTCAATGTGAGAACAAGTTCAGCCAGACAGAGGAGGGTGGTGGTGGATGGGGACTGGTTGGGCCTCTGTTCAAGGAAGAAGTGGAGCGCCCTCAGGGCAAGATCAGGCTGAAACAATGGATCTACCAGGGCAGTCCTGTTTGTGGGTCTTGGGAAGGAGATAGAAGCGGGCAGTGCGGTGTTGGGGGACTATGAGGTTGGAGGCCGTGGAGGAAAGATCTCCGGGGGTGATGAGGTCAGATACAGTCTTGGAAACGATGGCTTGATGTTCGGTAGTGGGTTCATAATCCAGGGGGAGGTAGGAGGCTATTTCAGATCTTGTATTGTGTAATGAGACAGGGTTAATTATAATCATATAGTAAAGGATCCTCTGGGGAAAAGTGATCAAAATATGATAGAATTTCACATTGGGTTTGAAAGTGAAATATAGAATTATATAGAATGCACAGCACAGAAACAGGCCATTCAGCCCAACTGGTCCACGCCGGTGTTTATGCTCCAGACGAGCCTCCTCCCACCCCTCTTCTTCTCACCCTATCAGCATACCCTTCTATCCCTTTCTCCCTTATGTGCTTATCTAGCTTCCCTTTATAGATCCTTTGCTATGCTTTAGAGTGAGCAATTGACATATAGCATAACGTTGTAAGTGCCACGAGTTTCTATTGTGGAGCTTTGGTTACATGTATATTATTTATAATCTATCATTGCTTTCAGTTGACTAGGTTGTTAAGGAATATTGAGAGAAAAATATATGTAAGTTACCAGTGGCTGTCAAAGTCACCACTGCCCTCAACTTCTTTGCATCAGGCTCTTTCCAGGGATGTGCAGCAGACATTTGCAGGAACTCACAGTCGGCCGCCCATAGATGCATCACCCAGGTGACCAATGCCATGTTTGATAAGTCAGCCAATTACGTCACCTTTGCCAGTGTTACTGAGCGGGTGCTCAGCTTTGCGGCTCTGGCTGGCTTCCCACAGGTGCAGGACGCATCGACTGAACACATGTGGCCATCAAGACATCCCCACACCACACAAGAGTGTTTGTGAACTGCAAGGGCTTGCACTACCTTAATGTGCAGCTCATCTGCAACCTTAAAAAGATCATCATGCATGTGTGCACCAGATTCCCTGGCAGCTGTCATGACTCTTTTGTGCTGCGCCAGTCCAACTTCCCTCAGCTCTTGGTACCTCCAATAGGCTTAGCAACTGGCTGCTTGGAGACATGGGCTATCCACTGAAGACACTCTTGAGGAGGTCTAGTACTGAGGCCCAGGAGTGTTATAATGAGAGCCACATATCCACCGGATATGTCATAGAGCAAGCAATAGGCATGCTGAAGATGCACTTCAGATGCCTTGACAGATCAGGAGGAGCCCTTCAGTACGCACCAGTCAGGGTCTCCAGAATCATCGTAGTTTGCTGCACGCTACACAACATAGTGTAGCAGTGAGTATTGGAGCTGCAGGAGGAGCAAGACGCAGAGCGCACAGCCTCTTCAGAGGAGGAGGTGGAGGAGGAGCAGGTGGAAGATGAGGAGGATGAACCTGACATGGAGATGGCACGAGCAGTGGCGTACATTGCTGCCCGGGAGACCGGGGATAGCCTTATAATGGCCAAATTTACTTAACTTGCTCCAATGCACCCATATGGCTGCCACATGCTGTACGAAGCTCCCTCTGCCCCCCACAACAACATAAAGCAGACCTACAATGACCAAACCATCCCTCTCACCAAAACTCCCATTGCTCAAGGTTAAGTAATGGCTCACCAATCACTCCAAGTGACAAAGCCACTTCCAAGATAGCAGGCAAAAATGGACAAGACCAGAAAGAGGTGCAAAGAAACACATTTATCTGTGTAATAAATCTAACTGAAACTTATCACTAACGTTTGTTCATACACCCATGTGCATACCCTTGTGCATGTACGATTGTATCTTTTCTCTTTTCCAAGTGCTTCTATGAGGTGCAACCACTGTGGCTTCAGCAGAGGTAGAGGCAGGCTGCTCACTTCCCTGCTGCGACTGCTTAGACACTTTTGACGGACATCCTTTGGGTTTTGGAGCCTGTGAAAGACTGCGCCTCCTGCAATTGTGCAGAGGCAGGCTCAGCCATCAGGATTCGAGGAAGCATGGGGGGCTCTGACTGAGGGAGAGGCAACGGGGGAGAATTGGGAGCACTTTGAGAAGAGCCCCCACTTCCATGTCCCCTCTCACCATCATCCCTCTCATGGGCCACCCGCACTTCCCTGCTAGCAAGGAGCTGGAGAGCACCTTCCTGCACATCAGTGGGGCAATAAACGCCCAAGTCTACGTTTATATTCCTCCTCAAGATGATGTCTATGAGCGTTTGCCATCTGTTGTCCACAGCAAGCATGTGCTCCTGTGACTGGCGCAATTGCTGCTGCATGCAGGTGGCCATCCTTTCCATGGAACAGCACATCATCACCATCGCCAGCGACATGGTGGTGCTCATGTTGGAGATGGACTCCTCCATTCTCTGCATATTTGCAGACATCGCAGCTGCAAAAGCTGCCAGAGCCTCATGCAATTGCTGCTGCCCCTCCAACATCACCCTGTACAAGCTGGACGGGTTACACCTCAACAGAGCCGGGACCAATATTCTCATGGGGAGGTTTGCTATTGCTGTTGGGGAGTTGTTTAAACTAGCTTGGCAGGGGGATGGGCACCAGCATATAGGAGTAGAAAAGAGGAATAAGGTGCATGAAAGAGTGAGTGTGTTGTATAGTACTGGAGAAGAAATTAGTACTAGAGATGGAAGTAGTACCATATTAGATAGGAGCAGACTAAGAATGACTACGAAAAATTCAAAAATGGGTATAGAATGCATGTACGTAAATGCACAAAGTGTGGTGACTAAGGTTGGTGAGCTAAAAGCACAATTAGCCATGTGGCAATATGATGTGGCAATAATGGAAACGTGGCTTAAAAACGGTGAGGACTGGGCACTTAATATTCAAGGGTACAAGGTGTTCAGAAAAGATAGGGAAGGAAAAAAGGGAGGTGGGGTGGCAGTGCTGATTAAGGAAGTGTAGTGTTGGAAAGGGAGGATGTTCTTGAGGGGACAAGGACAAAGTCCATTTGGTTAGAGTTGAGGAGCAAAAAAGGTATGATCACGCTATTGGGGGTATTATAGGCCTCCAAATAGTGAGAGGGAGGTAGAGGAGCAAATCTGCAGGAAATCGCAAAGATATGCAAGAGCTATAGAGCGGTGATATTGGGGGACTTTAATTACCCAAATATCGATTGGGATAATGCTAGGGTAAAGGGAAAGGAGAGGGAGGAATTTCTGAAATGTGTTCAGGAGAATTTCCTTGACCAGTATGTTCTTGGCCCAACTAAGAAGGAAGCATTGCTGGATCTGGTTCTGGGGAATGAGGTGGACCAGGTCGACCAAGTGTCTGTGGGAGAACACTTGGGTACGAGTGATCATCGTATCATAAGATTTAGATTAGCAATGGAGAGGAGCAAGGAACAATTTAGAGTGGAACTTCTAAACTGGAATAGGGTTAACTTCAATGGGATGCGAAAGGATCTAGCCAGGGTAAAATGGAACCAAAGACTGATAGGAAAAACTGTAACGGAACAATGGGTGATCTTTAAGGAGGAGATGTTCCAAGTACAGGCTAGGTACATTCCAACAAGAGGGAAGGGTGAGGGAACCAAACAAGGGCTCCTTGGATGACAAGGGAGATAGAGAAGATGATGAAACAAAAAAAGAGAGTGTATGATGCATGTCAGGTGAATTCTTCAACGGAGAACCAGACCAAATACAATAAGTTGAGAGGGGAAGTGAAGATGAAAATAAGATTGACAAAGAGAGAATTTGAGAGTAGAATGGCGGGTAATATAAAAGGGAACCCAAAAATCTTCTACTGGCATGTAAACAGTAAGCGGGTAGTAAGAGGCGGGGTGGGTCCTATTAGCGTAGAGGCGCAGGGCAAGGCTAGAATGCTCAATGAGTACTTTGTATCAGTGTTTACTAAGGAGGTGGATGCTGACAAAATATCAGTAGCAGTGGAATAGGTAGAAGCAATGGAAGGAGTGAAAATTGATAGGCAGGATGTACGAGTATGCTGGATATGCTTAGAGTGGATAAGTCGCCTGGTCCAGATGGATTCCATCCCAGATTGCTAAGGGAATTGGGGGAGGAGATAGCGGAAGGGCTTGCCATAATTTTCCAATCTTCTCTAGATGCGGGGGAGGTGCCTGAGGATTGGAAAGTGGCAAATGTGACACCATTGTTCAAGAAAGGGTGTAAGGACAATCCTAGTAACTACAGGCCAGTCAGTTTAACATCAGTGGTGGGTAAAGTTTTAGAAACAATAATCAAGGAAAAAATTAACATTCACTTGGAGAGGTTTAAGCTAATTAAGGAGAGCCAACACGGATTTGTAAAAGGCAGATCATGTTTGACTAATCTAATTGAATTTTTTGATGAAGTAACAGGGAGGATCAATGAAGGGAATGCAATGGATGTTGTCTACATGGATTTTAGGAAGGCGTTTGACAAAGTAACACATAGAAGACTGGTAAACAAAATTGAGCCTCTTGGAATAAGTGGGTCAGTGACAGTTTGGATAAGGAATTGGCTTAAGGACAGAAAACAGTGCATTGTGGTAAATGGCTGTTTTTCAGACTGGAGGATGGTAGACAGTGGTGTTCCTCAAGGGTCAGTGCTGGGGCCACTGCTTTTTTGATATATATAAATGACCTGGATATTGGAATACAAAGTAGAATTTCTAATTTTGCCAATGACACCAAACTTGGGGTGTGGCAAACAGTGAGGATGATACCAATTGACTGCAACAGGACATAGAAAGGCTAGCAGAATGGGCAGACAAGTGGCAGATGGAATTTAATATAGAGAAGTGTGAGGTGATGCATTTTGGCAGAAGGAACAGGGAGAGGCAATATACACTTAGTGGCACAGTTTCAAAGAGTGTGCAGGGACAGAGGGACCTGGGAGTTAATGTGCATAGGTCCCTGAAGGTAGCAGGACATATTGAGAGAGTGGTTAGCAAAGCATAAGGGATCTTGGGTTTCATAAATAGAGGTATTGAGTACAAAAGTAGAGAAGTTATGCTGAATCTTTATAAAGCACTGGTTAGGCCACAACTGGAGTATTGCATCCAGTTCTGGCCACCACACTTTAGGAAGGATGTGAAGGCCCTTGAGAGGGTGCAGAGGAGATTTACCAGAATGGTTCCGGGGATGGGGGATCTTAGCTACAAGGACAGGTTGGAGAAGCTGGATTTGTTTTCATTAGAGCAAAGGAGGTTGAGGGGTGATTTGATAGAGGTGTTCAAGAACATAAGAACATAAGAAATAGGAGCAGGAGTAGGCCATTCGGCTCTTCAAGCCTGCTCCGCCATTCAATGAGATCATGGCTGATCTTCTGCCTCAACTCCATTCACCGGCCCTATCGCCATATCTCTTGATGCCCTTACTAGTCAGAAATCTATCAACTTCTGTTTTGATAAGAACATACAAGATTATGACGGGTTTGGATAGGCTAGACGGGGGAAGGCTGTTCCTACTAGTTGATGGTACAAGGACTAGGGGACACAGATTTAAGGTTTTGGGCAAGGGATTCACGGGGGATGTGAGGGAAAACCTTTTTACACAGCGAGTGGTGTGGACCTGGAACTCGCTACCGATGGAAGTTGCGGAAGCAGACACACTCAATGTTTTCAAGTGGAGACTGGATAGGCACTTGAGGGAAATAAACTTGCAGGGCTACGGGGATAGAGCGGGGGAATGGGACTGACTGGATTACTCTGCAGAGAGCCGGCACGGATTTGATGGGCAAAATGGCCTCCTTCTGTGCCTCTATGGGCCACCCGGCAACAGGTGACATCACAGATTGATATTTCATCTGTTAAGACCTTTTGACAGATGAAATATCAGCGTTTCACAGCTGTTTGAAGCTATCAAACACTGACAACCTGTATTCTAAGTTAATTCCTTCCTCTCAGGATGATTTAGAAATCTCCCCGGAACAGAAAGTTGAATGCTGCAATTTTTGACAGCTCGCAGCCATTCTGCTTTCTGTGCCGGTGAGATGAGGGACTCCCGAGACCTGAAGGAAGGAAGGCTGTAAAGGTAAGTAAAGGTATGTAAAACTTCTTTAAACCCTTTACACACACCAAACACACTTACCATTGCACTCATGCGCCCATCACTCACCTGAACACTCATCTCGACCCCTCCAAGCCCTTCACCCCGACGGTCCGCCTCCTCTAACTTGGCGTGGTTTGTGTAATGATCAGTAACATGTCATTCTAGAATGGTACACTAGGTGGAGCTGTATGTTTAGTAGTGGGCTACCCACAAGGCAGTAGTCAAGATGGATGCCTGTACACTAGTCCACATGGCTGAATAAATGACTAGCTCAAGCTAGCTGTTCATAATGAAAATGTCTATTTATTTATGAACATAACATGGTAGCAGGATTGGTAATATCTGCTGAATATTGTGAAATGCGACATGGAGAATTTGAAGCCACCGGAGGGTTTGAAACTCACGGGGAATGTCGACTGCAATTGGCGGACTTTCAAACAACAATTCGAACTCTATATTGTTGCCATCGGGTTCGGTACGATGCCAGACGCAAGGAAAATAACGTTACTGCTCACGGTTGCAGGCCCGCAGGCGATAGAGGTATTTAATACATTTGTATTTGATCAAGAGGAGGACAGAGAAAAATGGACGATGTGCTAAAGAAGTTTGATACACATTGTTCTCCCAAAAAGAACGAGACCTATGAGAGGTACGTGTTCCGTTCACAGACACAGCAGCAAAATGAGACTTTTGATAGCTTTGTGACCAATCTGAAACTGAAAGCACAGACATGTAATTTCTCTGAACTGAAATCATCCATGATTCGTGACCAGATTGTGTATGGTATTCATGATAAAAAAAGTCAGGGAATGTTTGTTGAGAGAAACCGAACTAACATTGGAGGATGCTATGAAAATATGCCATGCCAGTGAGCTAGCTCAGAAGCACGCGAAGCCTTTCAGTGAAATTAATAATAATGCGACTGTAATGAGTGACTGTGCTGCTGTCGGTGCTGTGTTCTACGAGGGGAAGAAACACGGGCAGAACAGAAATGCAAAGCAATCGGAGGATGGAATTTTTAATTGTAAACGCTGTGGTTACCAGCACCAGTCAAGACAATGCCCAGCATTTGGGAAAATGTGCACAAAATGTAATGGAAAGAATCACTTTGCCAAACAATGCTTTCCAAAAGTAAAAACAAAGAAAGGGCAACAAGTCAATGTGATTGAGGACACTGATTTAAGTGAGACATTTTTTGTAGGAATGGTGTCATGTGACAATATCGAAAAGGATACAGAAAATGTGCAGTCCTCAGGAATGGACAATGCTGAACATAAAGTTAATGCAGTAAAAGAGGATAAATGGATGATGTCACTGCAGGTAAATGGAGCATTAGTTACATTGAAACTAGACACTAGGGCAAAAGCAAACTTAATCAGTATGAGTGACATTAAAAATATGAAAGAAAAGCCCAAAATACAGAAAAAGTCAGTACTACTGACGAACTATAATGGACAGAAAATAGATAGCTTAGGTGTATGCACACTTAAAGTGACAGTCAAAGACAAAGTGCATCATCTCATGTTTTCTGTTGTGGCTGAAGGACTTGATTCACTACTAGGTGACAAAGCTTGTGAGGACTTAGAACTGGTCAAGAGAGTCTACCGTATAAACTGTGCCTGTACTGGCCTCGCTAGGCGTGCTCCTATCTAGTTATCCAGCAAGTTAAACACTCATTCAAATACTTCCTCGTGATGCCGTTTCGCTGTTTTGAAGTGTAATACCCACTGGAAATGTTATGTATGCTAAGTATGGTTATCAATCTTTAACTTAGACACTGTATTATCATTGTTATAAATCCCTGGGTTAAAGTTGCCCATGTGAAGGTACGGCAAGAACTTTTAAGGACACAATGTGACTAAGAGCAGACTTTCCATAATTCTGCACCAGTATCAACTGTTGCAGACAGTGAGGCTGCGCAGTCTCCAGGCAGAAACCCCAGGAGGAAGGGGTGGAGTCGGGTTTTTCGAGCAGGAAAACGGGAGCGACTGGAAGAAAAGAGGGCAGGAGCTCTGAAAAGAGGGCTCAGGAGGCAAATGGCTGCCGCATCCCGTCCCGGGCTTCCAAACTCGGCCACCGCCCTTCGTATTAGTAGCTCTGCATCCAGAACTCAAAGTGGGATTCAGTGATCGTGAAGAGAATTCAACGAAGGGGTTCGGAGTCGTAAGTCTTGCAGACATTATACATACCATGAGCTCCAACTTAAGTGCGCCAACGAAAGAGTGCACTCGAATTTGGACACAGGACAGATTCCCCTTTGAATCCATATAAATGGAGAATGTATGTTTATTATGTCTAGATTCATTCTAATGTATGCAAATGTCTAATTTAGGTCATTGACCCGTAATCTTCTTATACTGTCTGACGTTAAAACTATAAAGTAAGATAATTAGAATTAAGCCATTGTAGTAGTGATCTCCTTACTGGACTATAGAACACTGTCTACAACAGAGACCACATCTCACATATATCTAGAGAACCGTGAAGGGGTTACAGAAGCTTTACTTGAACAAACTTGTAAAAAGATATTGCGCCTGGCCTAACATATGAGATCAGATTACATTGGATTGCGAATCCCTCATGGAATTCTCCATTACTCAAGTCAGGTTCTTCCTGGAATTCTACTTCCTGGGATTCTACTTCCTGGGTCACACAGGAAGAAAGGTAGAAAGGTCAAATGACCTCTCACACAGGAAGAAAGTTAGAAAGGTCAAATGACCTCTACTGCACACAAACACTGCTAACACATAACCACCACCAGAGGGTGCTATCTGCATGTAAAATGTCTATAAGTCCAGAACACTCCCCGTCTGGGGTCGTTAATGACGCCACATAGTCCGAACTCTACTTGTCACTGGAGTCCTCTGGCGACAAAAGAAGAACCACCTCAGAGATGGGCCGAGAGAAGACCTTTGCTGTTCCTTCTTTGATGACTCTCAGATCCACCTCTTTTACTCTCCCGTCCTGGCTGGGATAGGACTTCGCGATGATAGCCATAGGCCACTCATTCCTTTTTACCTGATTGTCCCTCAGCAAGATAACATCTCCATCTTTAAGATCTGGCCTCTTGTCCTGCCACTTGCGGCGGCTCTGTAGTGTGTTGAGGTACTCCCATCGCCACCTGTTCCAAAACGTGTCTGCCAGACTCTGGACTCGTTTCCATTCTTCCTTGAAGAGTTCTCTTTCCCCAAACTCTCCTGGAGGACAAGGGGGAAAACCTGTCTTCTGGGTCAAAAGCATGGCCGGAGTGAGGATGAGTGGCGATTCTGGGTCTGAAGATACAGGAATGAGGGGCCTTGCATTCATCACGGCGGTGACCTCAGCCATCAGTGTGGTCAAGACCTCGTGTGTGAGGCACGACGATCTACCTTGGAGAAGCATGCAGTCGAGGATATGGCGGGCAATGCCAATCATACGCTCCCATGCGCCGCCCATGTGGGATGAGTGAGGTGGGTTGAATACCCAGGTGCATTTCTGCTCTTGGAGATACTTCTCCACACTCACTGAGCTGGAACTAGATCCATCCATCTTCAGCTCTCTGCAAGCGCCAACAAAGTTTGTGCCGCAATCTGAGCGTATTTGCTTTGCCGGGCCTCTAATTGAGAAAAACCTTCTCAGAGCGTTTATGAAGCTGGAGGCGCCCATTGTTTCTATGACTTTGATGTGTACAGCTCTTGTGGACATACATGAGAACATCACCGCCCACCTCTTGCTGTTGGCGTGTCCTCCTCTGGTGCGGCGTGAGACCACGTCCCATGGCCCGAAGACGTCTACGCCTACGTAGGTGAAAGGTGGTGCTACTTGTAGCCGCTCGGCTGGCAAATCTGCCATCTGTTCGTGCTCCATCTTCCCACGGAGTTTCTTGCAGGTGACACATTTGAAAAGCGTGCCGCTGATACATCTCTTAGCTCCAACCAACCAGAGGCCGTCTGCTCTGATGGCACCTTCGGTGAAATGTCTGCCCTGGTGCTTCACAGCCTCATGATGATGACGCACAAGCAGAGTGGCCAGATGACGACGACCTGGAATGAGGATGGGGTTGGTTGCATTCCTTCCTAGTTGAGACTGCGATATGCGTCCCCCAACTCTGAGAAGTCCGTCGATGTCGACGATAGGATGCAGCTTCTGTAGACTGCTGTGAGGGGTTAGGTTGCGTTCTGCCGCTATGCACTTCAACTCTTCTGAGTAACACTCGTGTTGGACACTCCTTATCACAAAGATTTTGGCTCTCTTAAGCTCCTCTTCAGAGGGACTCTTACGACAGCTGTGCCACCCATGGCAGCTACTCCCTTGTGTAGGCTGGGAGAAGGTATGAGCTATGTGGGTTAGGCGTGCTATCGTCTTTATGAGCGTGTTCCATTTGGAGAAACGCTCGAAGCGTTTGGTGCTCATCAGGTCCTTCGAGATTTGAGTAACGTTCGCTGTGACTTGTGGGCATATCTCACAGTCAGAAACAGGGTTGAGTAGGTCGAATGACTCGTTGATTTCGGAGAAGTGTGGGGACGGATCCTGAAGAAAAGCAGGTCCTGACAGCCAAGTCATGCTGCTGAGTAGGGACGCTGTTACAGATCTAGACCCATGGTCAGCTGGATTCAGGTCTGTAGGGACGTAGCTCCACTGGTCGGGGGATGTGGACTGTCGAATATGTTGGACCCTGTTGTTCACGTATACGTAGAACCATCTACTTTGGTTATGGATGTATCCTAGCACCACTTTGCTGTCTATATAATATGTGATGCTGTCGAACTTCAGATCAATCTCCTCTTCTATGAACTCTGCGATCTCGACTGCTAATACTGCTGCGCACAGTTCCAATCTGGGTATGGTGAGGTCTGGTTGGGGTGCCAACTGGGCTTTACCAAAGACGAAGCTGATTTTGCTTTGTCCATCTTGAGTGGTGACCTTCAGATAAGCCACACTTGCAATGGCCTTAGCGGATGCGTCTGCAAAGACACAAAGCTCTTTGAATTGGGCATTTAAGGGAGAAAAAGACGTATAGCAGCGAGGTATTCGGATCTCCTGTAAGTCTTGGAGTGAGTCTCTCCATCTGTCCCACTCTGCTTCCATCTCTTTAGGGAGAGGTGAATCCCACTCTTCAGCGCGTGTGGAGAGTTCCCTGAGGAGCAGCCTGTCTTGTATGGTGACAGGGGCTAAGAAGCCGAGAGGGTCATATAGGCTGTTGACTGTAGAGAGCACTCCTCTACGTGTGAAGGGTTTCTTGTCATCTAAGACTTGGAATGTGAACGTGTCTGTTGCTATGTTCCAAGACACTCCCAGGCTACGCTGCAGGGGGAGGTCATCAGTGAAGAGGTCTAGATCCTTGACATCCTTAGCACGATCTTCAGGGGGGAATGCCTCCATCACTGCTGGTCTGTTAGAGGCTATCTTGTGCAGCCTGAGGTTGGATAGTGCAAGTAGTTCCTGAGCTCGTCCGAGGGTACTGATGGCCTCTGCTTCGGTCGGGAATGACTTCAGTGCGTCGCCGACTTAGAACTCTCGTTCGATGAACCCTCTCACATCACTGCCAAAGTCGTCTTCTTCTTCCTTGGCAGCCCTCCTCAGTCCGTATATGGTGACAGCAGGGGACGGGCTATTCCCGAAGACATGGATACGCATTCTGTAGTCCACAATGTCTCTATTGGGGTCATTGTCCCGATACCACAGGAAGCGTAGGAAGTCTCTGTGGTCTTCTCTCACCACAAAGCAATGAAACATGTGCTGGATATCGGCAGTGATGGCGACGGGCTCTTTCCTGAATCTCATGAGTACTCCCAAGAGGCTGTTGTTAAGATCGGGCCCTGTGAGGAGTACGTCGTTGAGAGAGACTCCCTGACATGGTGCACTGGAGTCAAACACCACGCGGATCTGTTCCGGCTTTTTGGGGTGATAGACTCCGAAGGAAGGGAGGTACCAACACTCTTGGCCTTCCTGGAGTGGAGGAACTATCTCTGCATGATCGTTGACAAGCATTTTCTTGACAAATTCTAGGAAGTGTGCTTTCATCTTTGGCTTCTTCTCTAGTGTGCGACGGAGTGAGTTAAGACGATTATAGGCATACCCCCTGTTGTCCGGCAGCCGTCGTCTGGGGTTCCGGAAGGGTAAGGGTGCAACCCAGCTGTTAGAGCTGTCACAAGCGACCTCATTGTCCATAATCTGGAGGAATCGCATGTCGTCGATCGATGGAGCAAGTTTGTGGTCTTTGGCGGTGAGACAGAAGACTGACTGACCCGGGTTCTCTCCAGTGAGCATCATCTGTGTGCTGTCTGCGGAGATCAGCGCTGGGGTTTTCTGAGGCTGAGCCGTATGACTGAACTTCTCTCACTCGGATCTGGCTACTGCATGGGTTAAGGTAGCTTGGACGACCATTCTCCAAGATGGAAGTCTTGAGTGTGCTCACCTGAGATGGCTTGTGAGTGCCCTGAGGCACACATCTCCAACAATGACCCAGCTGAGGCCTAGCCTTTGGGCGAAAGGGGCGTCATGTGGACCGTTGATCTGTTTCCTTATCTTATGTACCCTCAGGATGTCCCTTCCCAACAATAGAAGTATGCCTGCATCTGGATCAAGAGGTGGGATCTCGTCTGCAATGCGTCTCAGATGACGGTGATGACGAGCTGCATTCGGAGTAGGAATCTTAGAACGGTTGTCGGGGACTTGATTACACTCGATGAGTGTAGGAAGGGGGAGGCTAATCTTCCCGTCGGCTGACTCAACAACATAACCGCAAGCCCTCCTGCCGGCTGTCTCTGAAAGTCCAGCACACGTCTTCAGCGTGTAAGGCGACGGACTTCCTTTGACCTTGAAGATGTTGAAGAACTCGGATCTTACTAGAGAACAATTGCTTTGTTCATCTAGTATGGCATACATCTTTTCAGATTCCTGGCGACATCCTACAGGGTACACATTAACGAGGCATATCTTGGAGCATGCTCTTGCGCTCACTCCTTCTCCACACACCTCGGTGCAGTTGGATGTAATCTCCGGACCGGCAGCTCCCTCTCTCTCCCCGCCGTGCTCTGAGGCAGGAGGAGGCGACTCTGACTTCCAAGGAGCTGGGCCTGGGTGGAGTGCTGAAATGTGCCGATCACTTTCGCATTCTGTGCATTTTGCATCTACCTTGCAGTTCTTGGCGAGATGGCTCGTGGAAGAGCAGCACTTGAAACATATAAAGTTCTCTTTAAGATATTGTTTCCGATCTTCCAGGGACATCTCCCTGAAGCCTCTGCACTACTTTAAAGGATGGGGCTTGTTGTGGATAGGGCATTGTTTGCTCATATCCTCAGGTTTCTTCTCAATCTTTGTGTTCTCAGTTGAGGACACTTGCATTTTGTTGACAGATATTGGTGTCTTTCCATGTCTGTCAAACTTGTCTCTTCTGGCAAGTGCTGGGTGGGAGGAGAAGAGGTTGAAGCTGGGGTCGTTCCTGGCTTTGGCTTCTTTACGGATGAATTTGGCAAACGCAGAGAATGGTGGGAAGGCCACGTTGTGCTTTAGCTTGAACTTTGATCCAAACGTTATCCACTTCTCCTGCAGGTTAGATGGAAGCTTCGCAACGATGGGGCTTACCCCTCTGGAAGTGTCTAAGTACGGTAGACCGGGTAGGTAGCCGTCCTGCTTTGCGGCTTCGAGTTCCGACAGCAGATCTCCAAGGTCGCGGAGCTTCTGGGGTTCCTCACTCGTCAACCTCGGAAAGTTCTCCAACCTGTCAAAGAGAGCCCTTTCAATGGCTTCAGGCGAGCCGTAGCTTTCTTCTAGCCTCGCCCAAGCCATCTTCAACCCCGCTGGCAGACGTCCCACATTGGCCGCTTTTATCCTGCATGCCTGTCCGGCGGACTCTGGGCCGAGCCATTTGATAAGGAGGCCGAGCTCTTCTCCTGCCGACAGGTCTAAGCCCGATATGGCATCATGGAAGCAGGACTTCCAAGCTCAATAATTCTCCGGCCTGTCATCAAACTTGGTTAACCCTGTAGTCACCAGCTGGGTGCGTGCAAGGTATTTGGCAAAGTCGTAGGTGCTGGGACCTGTGCCAGGGTTGCCTTGGCTAGGGGCTCTGTTGGGGGTCTCAAGGAAATGAGAGGGGGTTTGCTGCTGACTTTCTCTATTCAGCGTTCTATTCCTCTACACCGTGTCTTCCGTTCTGCTGGGGGAGACTCTGCGGCTTGAGGCACGCTGTCTACTTTGACCTTGGTTGGCAACTTGGGGCATGTTATATGAGGTGCTTGCATCTGTAGAGATATGCGGGCCTTCATCCCTTTCTCTTGTAAACTGTATGTCAGCATGGTCGCTCACGTAATCTATGGTGCGCTGTCGTGGACTCTGCCACGAAACGGGAATTAAAGGTTTGTAAGCTGTCTTGGGATCAGCTCCCTCCAAAATTGCCTCAAATATTTGTGTCTCAGCTAATGCAGCATCTATCTCTTTTTGTTGCTGCAGAGCGTCTAATGTGGCTTGGAGACGGGCCTGTTCAGCTTGGCGTTCAGCTTGGTGACGGGCCTGTTCGGCTTGGAGTCCGGCCTGTTCAGCTTGGAATCGGGCCTGCTCAGCTTGGTGTTCAGCTTGGAATCGGGCCTGCTCAGCTTGGAGTCGGGCCTGTTCGGCTTGGGGTTCAGCTTGGAGATGGGCCTGTCTTACTTTTATTTCTATTTCACTCTTCGCATGCGCAGCTCTGGCTTGAGCCGCTACTAGCTTAGCCCGTGCTCTGGCGATGGCCACGCTTACTCTAGAACCACCTGATGACCGTGAACCAGCTTGCGATCTGACGTAACCGGAGCTTATAGACCGATTGTCACCTTCTACAGTTTTGTCTGCCTGTTTAAGGTCTTCTCCTCGCTGCAAAGCATTTTTGTTATTATCTTCTGACATGTTGATGTGAGGTAGGTGTGGTCTACGAGGTTAAGGCTCACACTGGGTTCCTGCTGCTCCGCTATTCACAGCTAGCCATATTGCTATCTTTTCACTGTACTGGCCTTGCTAGACGTGCTCCTATCTAGTTATCCAGCAAGTTAAACACTCATTCAAATAATTCCTCGTGAAGCCATTTCGCTGTTTTGAAGCTTTACTTGAACAAATTTGTGAAAAGATATTGCGCCTGGCCTAACATATGAGATCAGATTACATTGGATTGCGAATCCCTCATGGAATTCTCCATTACTCAAGTCAGGTTCTTCCTGGAATTCTACTTCCTGGGATTCTACTTCCTGGGTCACACAGGAAGAAAGGTAGAAAGGTCAAATGACCTCTCACACAGGAAGAAAGTTAGAAAGGTCAAATGGCCTCTACTGCACACAAACACTGCTGACACATAACCACCACCAGAGGGTGCTATCTGCATGTAAAATGTCCATAAGTCCAGAACAGTGCCATAAGCAGACCAGATGACTCAGTGGATTCTGTAGTGAGTAATTTCCAGGATGTGTTCAAAGGATTTGGAGTTCTACCATTCACGTACAAGATCCAGCTAAAGGAGGATGCTCTGTCAGTGGTACATGCTCCACAGAGAGTTCCAGCACCCCTGAGTGACCAGCTCAAGAAAGAACTGGACAGAATGACCACACTAGGAGTCATCAGGAAAGTCGAAGAGCCAACAGACTGGGTTAACTCCATGGTATGTGTAAAGAAAAAGAACAACGATCTAAGAGTATGCATGGATCCAAAGGACTTAAATGCAAACATAAAACATGAACACTACCAGATTCCCAAGCAAGAAGAAATCACCAGTGAAATGTCAGGTGCCAGATACTTCACAAAGCTCGATGCCTCACAAGGATTTTGGCAACTAAAACTGGATGAAGAGAGCACCAAATACTGTACCTTCAACACACCATTGGGCAGGTATTGTTTCCTCAGACTGCCTTTCGGGATAATATCTGCATCTGAAATCTTTCATAGAGCGATGGAACACATAATTGAAGGTCTGGAAGGAGTTCGGGTCTATGTTGATGACATCATCATCTGGGGCTCCACACTGAAAGAACACAATGAGAGACTGACTAAAGTGCTACAGAGCATACGCCGGAATGGACTGAAGCTCAACAAAGCCAAGTGTCAGTTTGGCATCCAGGAAGTCACTTTCCTAGGAGATAATCTATCTGGTAAAGGAATAGAGCCAGATATGGAAAAAGTAAACGCCATACTCAAAATGCCCCGACCCACTGACAAAAAAGGAGTGCTATGCATCATGGGGATGATAAACTTCATTGGAAAGTTCATTCCTAACTTGTCAGCCAAGACAGCCTGTCTGCAAGACCTGTTACATAAAACAAATGAGTTTACATGGACAGAAAGACATGAACAAGAGTGGATGAACCTCAAAACAGTGCTGACAACCACACCTGTACTCACCTTCTTTGACCCAACAAAGAGAATCAAAGTGTCAACGGATGCATCAAAACATGGCCAAGGCGCGGTCTTGCTACAAGCAGAGGGTGAAGATTGGAAGCCTGTTGCCTATGCCTCCAGGTCTATGACTGATTCTGAGTGTCGATACGCCCAGATTGAAAAGGAATGTCTAGGCTTGGTAGTTGGACTAGAAAAGTTCCATGGCTATATATATGGACTTCCCACCTTCACAGTTGAGACAGACCACTGCCCACTGGTTGCCATCATAAAAAAAAATCTGAATGAGATGTCTCCAAGGATTCAATGACTCATGATGAAGCTGCAAAGATATGACTTTGAACTGATCTACACACCAGGCAAATACATAGTGTTAGCAGATGCACTATCCCGAGCACCCACAATGAGTCATGTGAGCTCTACTGAGGAAGACGTGGATGTTCATGTGAGTATGGTCACTGCTGCGCTGCCCGTGTCAGACATAAAATCAAAGCAAATAGCAGAAGAAACAGTAAAAGATACAGTGTTACAAACAGTAATAGAGAACATTCACAATGGTTGGCCAAAAGGTTCCTGTCCAAAGTACTATCACATCAGGTCAGAGTTAAGTGTCGCAAGTGGACTATTACTAAAACAGAACAGAATAGTCATTCCACAGGCTCTACGTCAAGACATGCTCAAAAGGATTCATGAGGGACACCTCGGAATTGAAAAATGCAAAAGGAGAGCAAGAGACACTGTTTATTGGCCTGGCATAAATAAGGACATTGAGAACATGATAGGCATATGTGAGACATGTCAGAAACACCAAAACAAACAAGCAAAGGAACCAATGATAGTAGCTGACTTACCAACAGCACCATGGCAAAAGGTTGGTATGGACCTCTTTCATTTGAATGGTAAAGACTATCTAATAGTGATTGACTACTATTCTAACTATCCTGAGATGGCGCTGATCTCAAGCACATCAGCAAGCAGTGTCATAATGCATGTTAAATCCATCTTTGCCAGACATGGAATTCCCAGGATTCCCATTAGCAACAATGGTCCGTGCTTCAACTGTAAGGAGTGGCAACAGTTTGCAGCACATTATGACTTTCAACACATCACATCCAGTCCTCTGTATGCTCAGTCGAATGGTAAGGCAGAGAAAGGTGTTCAAGTTCTCAAACAGCTACTGAAGAAAGCAACAGAAAGCAAGGCTGATCCTTATCTCGCCCTGCTGAGCTACCGAGCCTCCCCTTTAGACTGTGGTTCTTCACCTGCTGAACTCCTAATGGGTCGCAAGTTGTGCACCATGCTACCCTGCTGTGCAAAAGAAAAGCAGAGTAAGGAACTGAGACAGAGACTTCAACTGTTAAAGCTGAAACAGAAATCAAGCTATGACAAGTCATCCAAAACTCTGAAACCATTGACAAGGGATGATGTTGTCAGGATTGAGGATCCAGATGCATGGAACAGGAAAGCTACAGTTCTTGAGGAAGTAGGACCAAGGTCATACACTGTTAGAACTGAGGAAGGACAGATTCTCAGGAGGAACCACCGTTCCCTCCTGAAAACACAAGAAACTATCCAAGAGCAAATCGATGACAATGCCGCAACTGAATCTTGTCACTCACCACCAGAACAATCTAACACAAACACACATACAGGCTCTCATGAAAACACATCAGACTTACCTGTGCTGAGAAGATCCACACGTGAAGTAAAAAAGCCTGATAGACTTAATCTTTGAGTACAAAGAAAACTATAATAAAAGAATGAAAAGCTTAGAGTTCATAAAGTAAAGCTTTGAAAATGTGATGACTGTTGTGAAGATGTTTATGTCGTTATGATTGATTGATATTGATTGATATTGATTTTGTTTAACCTCTAAGGAAGGGGAATGTAATGATCATTCTAGAATGGTACACTAGGTGGAGCTGTATGTTAAGTAGTGGGCTACCCACAAGGCAGTAGTCAAGATGGATGCCTGTACACTAGTCCACATGGCTGAATAAATGACTAGCTCAAGCTAGCTGTTCATAATGAAAACGTCTATTTATTTATGAACATAACAGTTTGGAGCCATTGGGAATCCCACTCTTCAACATTAAAAATAGGGATTAGGCTAAAAATTGCCTGTTAACTACCTGTTAACAGGCAGTTAATTGGCACTAATCCCCTTCCTGCCTCGGGGAGGCGGTCCCAGTGCGGGGCGGGTACCCGCCTCCTTTTAAACTGGCATGGAGGCGGGTTGTGGGTGGGATGGGGTCGGGACCCCCGATTTTGAGATTTTAACCCCCCACACACCTCCAATCCTGCCTCCACGGCCCAATGAAAATCCTGCCCTATGACTCTATGACTCTTTCTCGATGGCCCGAGGCTCAGCGTCTGCATGCAGCTCAGCAGAGCTTGGAGCCTCCAGCACCCTCCAGCAAGGAGTCTCCACTGCTGTCCCTGTCAACACCACCCGCTCTTGCTCACTTGTGATGTGAAATACATCAGGTGATAAAACTGCTCTATGTCTTGCACTGGAGCTACCAAGGTGTGCGTATCTGCGCTGGTGCTGGCTACATGTGGGTCTGTTGACGGTGCACCCTCAGAGGCTGGAGCTTCCTCTGAGGAGTCATCTTCCTCCTCCGGCTGGACAGTGGGGGTGGGGGCACTTGATGGACCTGTGAGAGAGCAAAGAGATGTTATATTAAGAATGGGTAACGTTACCATTATGCACATGATAAAATTTCACTGGCTGCTGGCATCAGTCACCATATGAGTGACTGTTGTATGCCATGTGGCTGTATGAGATGTAATTCTGTCACTAGGTTGCTGGGAGGTCCCCCTCTCTCCATTTTCCACCACCAGCAGCCGTACTACTCTAGAGATCTCCAGGGCCTCCTACTCCACTGGAGTCAATTGAGTGAAGACTGGAGGGCCACCTCCAGTTCTCTGCCATTCCCTATTGTTGTGGGTGCTCTTTTCCTGCAAGGAGGGAAAGAAGAGAACTTTGAGTGAGAGTGATAGAAAGAGTGTAAGGAATGGATGGGCTACATCTGTAAAGGGAGACTATGAGGGAGTGGTGCGACCTTGCCAAATGGCCTCCTTCTATGGTGTCACCTGCAATGATTGCATTAGGATGAGGGTGAGTGTCAGTGGTGGTTAGTCAGATGGGGATGTGAGTAGGTACACAGACAGAGAGGGATGGTTGAACCTGCAAGGTAGGTTGGTGTGAGGAATGATGTGCAGGACTAGGCTTGGGAAGGCAGAGTGATGGGGATGTGTTAACTGCACATCAGGATGAAGGTGAGTGTGGCATTGCACTCACCTTTCCTGACCACATGAGGTCATTGAATCTTTTCCTGCACTGGATCCACGTCCTCCTGACCACATCCCTGCTGCTGACCTCTGTGATCTCCAACCATGCCCTTTTTGTGTCTTTGAGTGGTCTTTTGCGCCTATCACCGGAGAAGAGGACCTCCCTGCGTGCTTTTACTGCTTGCACCAGAACATGCCGGGAGGTATCATTAAATCTTGGGGCGGCCCTCTGCCTTTGTGTATCCATGACCCACACTTTTATCAGCTTTATAACGCTACTCTGACCTCTGGATACCAACTTATTCATTCCTACATCAACCTTCAAATGAGATGTGTGTAAAGCTGCTTTAAATATTGGCTCTGGAAACAAGTCATTGAGGAAATCATCAGACCCACTCCATTTAATTGTGCCGGGAAATGTGCATGATTGGTTTAATTGGGCCCATGAAGTAAAAGTTGCACTGAACAACGCGCTGCTCACAACATCAGGATCCCGACCCACTACGTGGCTTGCACACCGCAACCCAACTCCAAGGAAAACATTCCAGCCTTAAACTTAAATAAAGTCAATTACATAGGTATGAGGGGCGCGTTGCCTATGGTAGATTGGGAAATTAGATTAAAAGGTATGACAGTAGATAAGCAGTGGCAAACATTTAAAGAAATATTCCAAAATTCTCAACGAATATACATTCCATTGAGAAATAAAAACCCCACGGGAAAAATGACCCATCCGAGGCCAATGAAAGAAGTTAAGGATAGTATTAGATTAAATCAAGAGGCTTATAATGTTGTGAAGAATAGTAGTAAGCCTGAGGATTGGGAGAGCTTTAGAAACAAGCAAAGGATGACCACAAAAAAATGATCAAAAGGGAGAAAATAGAATATGAGAGTAAACTAGCAAGAATTATAAAAACAGATTGTAAGAGATTCTACAAGTATGTAAAAAGAAAGAGCGTAGCAAAAGTAAGCATTGGTCCTTTAGAGGCTGAAACAGGAGAAATTATATAGGCAAATAAGGAAATGGCAGAGACTTTAAACAAATATTTTGTATTCGTCTTCACAGTAGACACAAAAGGTATACCAAAAATAGCGTGGAACCAAGGGGCAAATGAAAGTGAGGAACTTAAAGTAATTAAGATCAGAAGAGAAACAGTACTGGAGAAACTAATGGGACTAGAAACCGACAAATCCCCATGACCTGATCACCTACATCCTAGGGTTCTAAAAGAGGTGACTGCAGAGATAGTGGATGCATTGGTTGTGATCTTCCAAAATTCCCTAGCTTCTAGAATGGTCACAGTGGATTGCAAGGTAGCAAATGTAACCCCGGTATTCAAGAAAGGAGGGAAAGAGAAAACAGGAAACTACAGGCCAGTTAGCCTGACATCAGTTGTCGAGAAAATGCTGGAATCCATTATTAAGGAAGTGGTAACAGAGCATTTTAGGCAGAGTTAACATGGTTTTATGAAAGAGAAATCATGTTTAACAAATTTATTAGAGTTTTTTGAGGATGTAACTAGCAGGTTAGATAAAGGGGAACCAGTGGATGTAGTATATTTGGATTTCCAAAAGACATTCGATAAGGTGCCACATAAAAGGTTGTTATGCCAGATAAGGGACCATGGGGTTGGGGGTAATATATTGGCATGGATAGAGGATTGGGTAATGGACAGAAAATGAAGAGTTGGGATAACGGGTCATTTTCAGGTTGGAAGGCTGTAACTAGTGGGGTGCCGCAAGGATCAGTACTTGGGCCTCAACTATTTACAATCTATATTAATGACTTAGATGAAGGAACCGAGTGTAATTTATCCAAGTTTGCTGACGATACAAAGCTAGGTGGGAAAGTAAGCTGTGAGGAGGACAAAAAGAACCTGCAAAGGGATATCAACAGGTTAAGTGAATGGGCAATAAGATGGCAGATGGGGGGAAAAATTCGGTATCGCCCCATATGGGGCGCCATTACTGGCGGTGCACAAAGTTTAGCACCTGGCGCTAATTATCGCCTCCGACAGCAAACTTGGCTTTTAACGCCCCTCGAGGTGATTGGAGCGCTAAATCAGGCGCTACACACCTCTCTTAAGGCGCTGAGGCCGAGGAGCAAGGCGCTACCTCAGAGGGCGGGCGCAGCGCAGGTGCTGTCATAGAAACATAGAAATATAGAAGATAGGAGCAGGAGTAGGCCATTCGGCCCTTCGAGCCTGCTCCGCCATTCAACGAGATCATGGCTGATCATCCAAACCCTAGCACCCGGTCCCTACACCGACAGCCATCCCACCCAAGCCCTATCCCCGTAACCCCGTAACCCCACGTATTTAATCCCCCCTAACACTAAGGGTCAATTTTTATCATGGCCAATCAACCTAACCCGCACATCTTTGGACTGTGGGAGGAAACCGGAGCACCCGGAGGAAACCCACGCAAACACGGGGAGAATGTGCAAACTCCACACAGACAGTCACCTGAGGCCGGATTTGAACCCGGGTCCCTGGCGCTGTGAGGCAACAGTGCTAACCACTATGCCACTATGCACCAGTTAGCGTTTGAACACAGACACACTGGCGCCGGTCAGTTCTTAAAGGGGAGGGTCGATCTTGCTCTGCAGCCACACCCTGCTCATTGGAGCCTTGAATCTTGGCCTGGGCAGACCTGTGGCTAAATCTAGCAGCCAGACACTATGGAAAGGGCCAGGGAGCGAGCACAGTGCTTCTGTGAGCAGGCTTTGGAGGCTCTGGTTCGCGGGGTGGAGTGCAGAAGATCCATTCTGTACCCAGAGAGTGGCAGGAGGCCTTTGCCACGCGAGTACAGAAGAGTGTGGAGGGAGGTGGCTCAGAGAGTGTCCTCAAGCAGCATGGTGTCTAGGACCCATGTGCAATGTAGGAAAAAGTTCAACGACCTCACTCAGGTCGTCAGGGTGAGTGCCTTTTTTTCAAAACCTCTTCATCCCTCCATCTCACCCTCACTTTATGGCCAGAGGGTCTTGAAAGCCCCAATGCCCAACACTCATCCAACACCTATCAAACACACATGCACATTCCACACTTTGCATACAGTAAGGGCTATTCAACCATGGGAGGCATTTCAGGCAAGATCATGGCTGCATATTTACTCAGACGCCATCCTTTTTCTTGCAGGCCAAGCTGTCTCATAATAGGAGACAGCAGCAACAGACCGGTGGAGGGCGGCCTCACCTTCAAGCCCTCAGTGATCTTGAGGAGCGCGTCCACCGGATTGTGGCAAGCCGGGTGATTGGTCCCATCACCACTGGAGACGCCGACCTCATTCTGGACAGCAATGGTAAGGTCATCACCTTTTTGTCCTCTCTCCTTCCACTTGTTCCTCACAACAGCAGCCTTTGACACTTTCAATCCAAATCACTAAATCGCTGCATTCATGCCTCCCTTGCTGCCACCCTGTTCTCACGCTAAAGCCACTCTTGTACCTTCCTGCTTTCAGATGGTGATTCACCAGGTGAGGAGACAGGCCCTCAAGCTGCCAGTGAGAGTGAAGCTGAAGGCGAGGAGGAAGAGGAAGCCGGACCATCAGCGCCACCCTCTACCGAGGCAGCCCATGCCCATACTGGGGACACGCCTTCCCTGGAGGGGAGCAGGGGGGAATGCTCTGATGAAGCTCCAGGAACCAGCGGGCTATAGCAACGCGATGGGGTTAGGGAAGCTCGGGGGCCTTCTCCCCGGAGGGAGAGTATGGCCTCGAGTCCTGCTGCACTGGACGCAGATGAGGAGCAGGTCCTCACTGAAATGAGCGCCCAGGCAGAGCAAAGGCACACTGAGCTCATGGCTGCAGTGGCAAGGATGCTCGAATCCATTGAATCACTGGCAAGGAGCGTGGAGCACTTCGCTGTAGCACAGGCGGCTGCCACGCAAATGCTAAGTGCTGCAATGCAGTCAGTGGCTGGTCTCATGCAGACGCAGATTAAGGCCACGCGAGCACTGACTGCTGCCACCCTTACTGGATTGGGCAGATTTCCCCGGGGCTCTCACCGCAGCAGGCCAGCAATCTGTGCTCCATCAGATTGCTCCGGATGCTGAAGTGCTGCCGAGTGCCAGTGTGTCGGTCGAGCAGCGAGTTGCTGTCCTCTCTCAAGATGACAGCATTCCTGCTGCCACCACTGGCACTTCTCCACTGCAGTTGCCACCACCTGTAGGACAGACTGCTGCCGCCCATGCAGAGTTGGGGCAGTCAGCAGCCGGGCCCTCCAGGCCCAGAGCTGGTCCAGGCCGTCCCTCAAGGGCATCTGCAGTCTCAGTTTCTGACACTCAGCAGCCTTCCCCCAGCCTTGCTCCAGCCACTGGGGTCCCATTACAGAGGAGCTGCAGGGTGGGAAGGGGGGAATTTCGCAATGGAAGCAGATCACCCTCGAAGGGCAAAAAGTAGGAGGTGTGGCAAAATGTTTTTCATTGTTTTATTGAAGGCCGAGGTTCGTGGTCAAATTTTTGTTACTGTTTTGGACATTGTCTCCAGGTTGTGAGAGCCAGTTATGTGAATGACTGCTTTTTTTTGTGTTTCTTTCTATTACTTTGTCATGCGGAAATGAGACACACAGCGTTTGTGAAATAAAGAAGTGTCTTTGTATTCAAAATGTACATGTTTGGTCTTTGCACTCATTGTTGCCTTGACCGGCTTAGGGGTTGCGGGATGGTTTCATTCAGGTTGTTTGAATGGCAGAAGCCATTCCCTCAGAGGGGGCCTAGAAGCGACTTGCTATGAGCCTTTGACGGATGACCCTTCCACTTTGTGCCTCCCTCCCGCCTTGGTGCTGCTGATGATCATCCTCCTCATCTTCCTCCTCCTCCTCCTCCTCCTCCTCCTCTGCTGGTGCTCCAATGTCTGGTGGCATTGGCTGGGTCCTGAGGATTGCAAGGTTATGCAGCATGCAGCACACAACAACAAAGTGGGAGACTTGCTCAGGCGAGTACTGCAGGGCTCCTCCAGAATGGTCCAGACAGCGGAACCGTTGCTTGAGCACGCCGATTGTATGCTCAACGATGTTCCTGGTAGCTTGATGGCTCTCGTTGTATCGAGCTCAGCAGGGGTGCTGGGCGAACGGAGCAGTGTCATCAGCCAGGTGCACAGAGGATATCCCTTGTCCCCGCGAAGTCAACCTCCTGGGTGATGCGGTGCCTGGAAAAGGTCTGCCACAGAAGTCTGGCGCAGGATGAAGGCATCGTGGCTGCTGCCTGGAAAGTGGGCATTGACAGCGAGTATCAGCTGTCTGTGGTCACAGACCAACTGGACGTTTAAGGAATGGAAGCCCTTTCGGTTGCGGAAATCCTCGGCATTCTCTTGCGGTGCCCGCAAAGCCACATGCGTGCAGTCAATGGCACCCTGCACCATGGGGAAGCCCGCTATCATCGCAAAGCCCATTGCGCATTCTTGCTGCTTGTCTGGGGTCATGGGGAAAGAGATGTACTCTCGTCTCCTTTTAAAGAGGGCATTTGTGACCTGACGGATGCAGCAATGCACCGCGAACTGGAAGATATTGGCAATGTCCCCAGTAGCTGATTGAAATGAGCCGGTGACATAAAAGTTGAGAGCCACTGTTATCTTCACTGCCACTGACAGAGACGTCCTGCTCCTCAGTTGAGGCTGCAGATCAGGCTGAAGCAGGTGGCAGAGCTCAGTGACCACCTCCTTGCTGAATCGCAGCCTTCGCAAACACTGCTCCTCAGACATATTAATGTAGGAGAACTGTTGGCGAAAAACCCTGGGAGGGTAAGGTCTCCTGTACCGAGGCCTGTTGGCCCTCCTCCGTCTGGCCATGATTGCCACTCTCTCTCTGCGTCTCTGTGCCCTCCAAATGTGATGGAGAAGGACGACGTTCCCATCCATTGCAGCCCCCATAGTATCTGGGCAATCAAAGTTATGAAGGTCAAAAAGCAAAGTACCTGCAAAGTTATGGTCAGAAGCCAAAACTACCTCAGACAGCGTTGACTCAATGCAGAAGTCTCTCTTTCTCTCTTTGTCTCTCTCCAAATCTCTCTCACTCAGAACGAGTGGTGCAAAAATGGCTACCACACAAAAGCCAGGAAGAGGCTCCCTTTAAATAGCGCCCCCCCAGCCCCACAGTGACTGGGAAGCGTTCCAGTCAACCTGTCGTTGGTAGCGCCAGGCGGAAAGGAGGGGGGCGCCACTGAATTTCCAGTCCGGGGCACCCCAAGGGTGTTGCACTCTCGCATGACGTCAAGATTTGCGTGCGCAGGAGATCGGGCGGTATTGTTTAGCGCCGCCGCAAAATGTCCGGTCAATTTCACGAGACGCGCAGATATCGTCGCGCCCGGGCGCTAGTTGGTTTGCGCCCCAATTAGCGCCCTCTTAAGGCGCTAAAAGGTGGTGCTACCAACTGAATTTTTCCCCCATGGAGTTTAATGAGGAGAAATGTGAGATTTAGGTGTCCTCGTACAGGAAACACAAATAGTTAGCATGCAGTTACAGCAAGCAATTAAGAACGCAAATGGCATGTTGGCCTTTATTGCAAGGGGGTTGCTGTAGAAGAGTAAGGAAATCTTGCTACAATTTTACAGGGCTTTGGGGAGACCACACCTGGAGTACTGAGCACAGTTTTGGTCTCCTTATCTGAGGAAGGATATACTTGCTTTTGAGGCGGTGCAATGAAGGTTCACTGATTGATCTCTGGGATGAGGAGAGATTGAATATATTGGGCCTATACTCTCTGGAGTTTGGAACAATGAGAGGTGATCTCATTGAAACATTTAAGATTCTGAGGGGGATTGGCTGGGTAGATGCTGAAAGGTTGTTTCCCTTGGCTGAAGAGTCTAGAACTAGGGGGCACAGTCTCAGTATAAGGGGTTGGCCATTTAAGACTGAGATGAGGAGGAATTTCTTCACTCAGAGGGTTGTGAATTTTTGGAATTCTCTACCCCAAAGGGCTGTGGATGCTGAGTCATTGAGTATATTCAAGGCTGAGATAGATTGATTTTTGGACTCTAGGGGAATCAAGGGATATGGAGATCAGGCAGAAAAGTGGAGTTGAGGTCAAAGATCATCCATGATCTTATTGAATGGTGGAGCAGACTCGAAGGGCCTGTTGGATTACAAAAATAGGCCTGTGAATCAAAGCCTGAATCCTCTAGTCTTTAAATATATTAACCAAAGCTGTAGGGAGGGCTGTAGTACTAGAAACCATTCAAAGGATGTTTAGCTTCACGTATTAGGAAATATATATAAAATGAACATGTAGCATTTAGGTAGCTGCGAAGCATGATGGGATACTTGACCATCATATTAACCAAGTACTGTAGGAATAACATATTTACTAGACTCTTAGTCTCTGTCTTTGTTGTTATCAGTGTTACAGAAGCAGTGTTTAATGCAGCTGGCCTTCTGAGAGATAAGGGGAACTGAACTTCATAGGGAGTCGGCCATTTCTATCTCTGCCTCAAACACCTTATCTTCCGTTGTAACGTCTGCTCGCAACCAAAAGCGGACATTGTTTATCATCTCAAGAATTAAGCGACCTTGCTCACAGAAGCTAGAAACTGTTATGCTGTATGTCAGAACACTTCAGGGCGGCTCCCGACATTGAGTGACTAATCACGCCAACCAATAAGGGAGTGACGGTAGTGACGCTGTTTGTATGTGTACACCTACTTTTGCAACCTAATGGGCGGTACCTATCGAAATGTATATCAAGGCTTGTAGATTGTATTTCGTTGAGAGGAAAGGTTCAATTCTGGGGAGGTCAGCCTCTCTCCCTTGTGCACAAGCTTTTTAGCTATTTACTAATAAAACTTTTACTTTTTCCTCAATTCCATCTCAGTCTAGAGTTTCTCCGAATTTGAATCTAACAGTTGGTGTCAGAAGTGGGATACTGGGTGCGCAGGGAGCAGGTAGGACGTAAGGTCCGTGGGACGGTATGAGTCCATAGGGGTTGTGAGGGGAACCCCGACTTAGAAAAAAAGAGTCAGGGATTAGCCCTGTAACTCTGCAGCAGGGGTGGACCTGATTAACGCCCTCAAGACGAGTCGCTCTCGCTGCAGACCTCACCTGCCTCAGTATTAAATTATCCACATAGTTAAATTACTCCCCATGGAGACGACAGATTGACGGAATTGACGAGACCTGCATGTATATTTGTGTTTTAGAGTATAAGGTGTTACGTTTGTGCCGTTTAAAGTATAAGATTAAAGTGAAGTAAGTTAAAGCATAAGATAGAGCATAAGGATATATGAAATAATTAGACATGAGCGACAGGGGAAAACTCTTTCACCGGATGTCCCGGCTATGGCCACCAGTGTCACTGTTGTTAAACGGGTCCAAGAGGCTAATCTGAAATAACAAAGCGAAATGATTAAAAATGAATGGAAGGAAACTAGTATACATGGACTCGGCTGCCCCAGGGATTCCACAATTCCCCCACTATCTTCCACGAGAGTTTGGAAAAGGCCACCCAACCAGCCCTGGTGGACACCCGCATGAAAGACTCCATTTGCCTTCAGTATGTAGATGATATTCTCATTGGTAGCCCCTCGTCCTTAGCTCATTTGGATGCCCTAACGTGTGTCCCGGAGACGTTAATCCTAGGTGGGTTTAAATTGAATCCGACTAAAGCTCAGGTTGGGCTTTCCCGTGTCAGTTACCTCGGCCAGATCATTTCCCCAGAGGGGCGAACTATGACCCCTGAGAGGGTGCAAGCCCTCTTACAAATGCCACGACCTGTCACTGTTTCTGGCCTGCGGAGCGTGATGGGGATTGTTCAACTACTGCCGCACGTACGTAGCCGACTTCACTGAATTGGCAAGTCTCTTAAATAACCTCCTAAAGGGAGAGCCCCCGGGAGAGGCAAGACTGGATTGGACACCTGAGGCAGTCAAAGCCTTTGATACGGTCAAAATCACTTTGTCCAGTGCACCTGCCCTGGGTCACCCAGACCCTGCAAAACCCTTCCTCCTGTGGAACTGGGTGGGCAACCGGGCGTATAGTGCGGTAGTTGGACAATTCCGGGATAATGAACCGCACTCTAAAACAGTCCATCACTAAGGCTATTTCACAGACTCGGGAGGGGATGGCACTCCGTCCTCCCCGCAATGGTGTTGCCCCAAGATGCACCCCCCCCCAGGGTGCGGGGGACACCTCTCAATTCCAGACTCAGATTAATCACTTTCGAGTTCAACACCTCCAAGAAGCACGGGATGCCAAAAATTTAGAGGGAGTTTGGAAAACACCCCCTTGTCTGGGACAATGGGTAATGGTCCAGTGACCAGTCCGAGGTGTTTTTGAGCCACGGGGGGATGGACCCTTCCAGATCCTCCTTAGTACAGGTACCTCAGTTCGAAGGAAAAATTTGATCTAAGGTGGAGACACTGGAGCCAGATTAAGCCCGTGGTGACACGCGGGGAAGAAATTTCCCCTATCCCTCAGGACCCCTAGGGCTGAGGATAAAAAAAACTGCCGAGTGTGTGTTCATTCATCTTCAGTGTACTGTCCATTTAAAAGCCTGTGCTTCCCTCTTCAAGGTCGCAGGCTGCACGCTTTCTCTCTCTCTCTCTCTCTCTCTCTCTCTCTCTCGAGATTGTGACTGCGGCTTGAAGTTGTGATTGAAGTTGCATGGTGTGTGTGTGTGTGTATGTCAACTAATGTGCAATGTGCGATGAATTACGAAATGAGAATGATGGTTAACAATAATGCGAGTTAACTTTCTTTCCTTCCTAATATTAGGTTAGGTTGGTTAGGTTAGGACCAAGTTCGGAGGATTAAGTCAATTCTTTGGGTTGTTATTTACCTCTCTCTTCCTTACAGATTGGCCTTTTCAACAGCTGAGTTTCTCAATTTAACCAGTGATCCTGCTCACCCTGACTGTTATACGACCCTGACTGTCCCAGGACATACCCCTGACTTTTGAGTTCTGATTATCTCCCCTTTGTGGTTGCTATGGTGAAGTCTTCCAGAGCAGTTTGATTTGATTTGTTTAAATGTTAAAAACTAATCTTTCTCCAGTTATAATTAATGTTTTTTACAGTATTTTGGAAAGACATCTGAAGAAAGGACAATAAGAAAATATGACGTAATTTACTGTTTTCTGCAAGAATGTGCTATTTTGTTTTGTTTATCTGTTCATAGCTTTACAAAAGATAAGCTTCTGCCTTAAAGTTACAGTTGCCAATGTGCTTGAAAGAAAATTAATTTGAATGTTTACAAGATCTGGATTAAACTGGAGTTATGAGGTTAATTAACCTATTAAAACCAGACTTTCATTGTGGCCACGGTGAAATTTTGGTTGGTGTAAATTTGTGTAGACCGCATTGAATAAGATAACTCCGCTCCGCGAGAACATCCGATAGTTGCAGACTTATTTAGCTTGTGAACTTTGCTCAATCCCGTCTTTCTTCACTGTCCATATTACCTCCGTGTTCGTGTTTAGCTAAGGTGTGAAAACACAACTGTCTTTCGATAGGGAAAGTTCTTTTTTTGATTTACGTGAATTGACGCAGTTGCGTGCATTTGATAATGTTTTGCTCCACCTTCTTAAAATCCTGCAAAGGAGTTAACCCTTTCCACTGACAGCTGTTTAAGTTCACCAAGCAACAACTTTAGTAAGAAGTTTAAAGATATTGGACATTAAATAATTTAAATTTCTTAATTTTAAGTTAATATTTCCCCACAGTGACAGAGGAATTTATGATTTGATGAATTAACCCCTTGGGCTCTAAGCAGAGTCACAATGGATTTGCCTCTTTCTTTTGTTATATGGAAGCTACCTTGTAAACTAATTGCAGCACTTCTGTCTCTAATGTTAAAACACTGTGTAAGCTACCTAGCCTGAGAATTACTTGTTTCTGAAATTGGAAATGGAGGATAAATTGATAGAAATGAAATTGAACATTGACAAAATTTGCCGGTACAATAATACAGCTGTTTGAATTTTGGGATCATTTTGTATTAACAAAATGGAATCAGGCACTATATATTGGGCTACTTTTGGGAAAAATAAAAGATCCTCTAAAAAAAAATGATAAATAAAAAAGTGTTAATAACTTGAATCAAGTGAGAATGTTTGATCTATGTTTTCAATGTTAAATGTTGTACTGGACAGTAAAGTTTCTCCAGGACTCACGAATGAGATATGAATGGTAATTAAAGGAAAGTGATTGAGGGTTTAAATTGAAACAGGAGAATTACACCAATGAATGGGAATTTTCAAAATTTCCTAGTGAAAGTCAGGAAAGTGTCGTTAATAGTAAATTGATAGCTTTCTCTTGGAGACATTTGTGTCCCTGCCTTTAATGAACCTTTTAAGAAAACTGAATTTGATAGCCTGGCCACTACCCAAGACATCGGGACCATGCAGAAGAAGTTGAGCAAAGATCTCCAGACGATGACAATCTTTCGATAAGATACCTGAAAGCTCGAGAAAGGCTCGTATCGGATGGCACGTGTGGCATAATATGGAGATACCGGTATGAGTGTGCAAATGTGATTCGTTAAGTATGAGGTAATTACCATCCGGGAATGTATGGTGAGTTTGCACTGAAGAATGGGTCTCAGATATGCTCAGTTACTTGACAACAGCAAGACAGACATGACATAGTTAATGTGGCTCAGGAGGGTGAGACAACCTTTTTAAGCATTGACACATACTCCATCGAGAAACTATCTAATTAATGAAACAATCAGAATAGAGTTTAACACACTGGTACCTGTTAAAAGGATTGAAATTGAAGTTGAAGTGGAGAGTTACATGGAATTTGGATTGGGAGAATTGAGGGCTAAGGAGAAATCATGTTTAGTAAGAATTATCCACAAGACGGATAAGAGTAAAAGAGAGATCTGGAAAATCTTTTAAGTCCATGATTTGTTGATTAAATGTGAAACTGTAATGTCGCTTGAAATGATTGTAAGTCTGAATTTAACTGTGACTGTAATAATTGTGTTTTGTAGGTAACAGAGCATGGGAAAAACCAGTATGAATCCAGTATGAGGTGATCAACCAACATGTTTTTAAGTAAGAGCTGCACAATTGTGTGGCACAATTCGGATACTCAGATACGACATTCCCCTGTTGTTTGAGGGTTTCAGTCAGCTCATGATGCGACTGAACTCCTCCCTAAGGCATTTTTATGTTTTGGGGTAAGACAACTCGAGAATGGATATTGAAATTGACAGCATAAAGGACAACTCACACTGGTGAGATATTGGGCTTAACATACATCAGCACACCCTTACGTTCGTATTATTTCACACGCTGTGGTAATTCTTCAGCTTATAATGATAGTGTATTTTGTTAAGTCTGTGTGTTCCAGTTATGGTTAATATGAATCACTGCACACAGACCACAAGAATAACTTTAACAGGTCTTTACTAGTCAAAGGTCAGGGCTGAACTGAATACAATATTATTACACTGTGCTTATATACCGGTGTGGTCACCACCGGTATTACGTATACAGCAGCCAAAGAAAGTAGTACCTTTCTTAAGGTGGACCAGGCTTAAGTTCTCTTAAGGTGGAACAGGTTACATACACCACAATCCTCCCTTTTTAGCTTAACAGTCATATCCCCAAATAAACATAACATATATACATATATAACTTCAGGTATAACAGTTCAAAGGTTCAGTCTCTCAGGAGGCTTTCTGATTCGGCTTGGATAACGCCTTTCAGTGGTCTCTGATTCTTGTTGTTGAGGTGCCTCCTCTAGTTGGTTGCCAATGGATTGGGTGTCATCATCATCAAATACATTCTCGGCCGAGGTAGATGCTTCAGGTTCATGAACGTCTTCCACAGCTGTCTCTGTCACAACCATGGGTTCGACCCTTGCTCTCGACTCTACCAGTTGATCCGCATGACGCCTTATCACATTATGACCAATATCTACGGTGTACATCAGAGGTCCTTGTCTGGCCCGGATTGTTCCGGACTGCCATTTGTCATTTCCATAGCCCCTTGCCATCACTGGTTGTCCTACGTCGAAAGTTCGAGTGGTCTTGCTGTTAATATGCCGAAACTGTTTGTTTTCCACTTCCCTCCGCACATTTGGTTTTAACAAGTCCAACTTGGACCGCAACCACCTGTTATAAAACATCATAGCAGGACTTTGGTTAGTCACGGCATGATCGGCGTTTCTATATGACATCAGGAACTTATCGACCTTGTGTTGCAGCGGAATCTGATCATCATTCATGGCCTTAATAGCCTTTTTGAATGTCTGGACAAATCTTTCAGCCAACCCATTTGTCGCCGGATGATATGGGGCAGAGGTATAATGTTTAACTCCATTCTTCTTTAAGAATTGTTGGAATTCTTCCGATACAAACTGTGGTCCGTTGTCCGAACAGATCTGTTCTGGCAATCCGATCCTTGCGAATATTGTTCTTAACACCGCAATTGTCTTTTCTGAAGTAGTGGTATTCATCTTGATGACTTCTGGCCATTTGGAATGTGCGTCCACCGCGATTAGGAACATGGAGTCCATGAATGGACCAGCAAAGTCAATGTGTACACGTTGCCATGGGGCTGAAGGCCATTCCCATGGATGTAGCGGTGCTATCGGAGGTGCATTTTGCACTTTTTGACACCCAGCGCAGCTTTTTGTTAACTCCTCAATCTGTTGGTCAATACCCGGCCACCATATGTAAGCCCTAGCAAGACTTTTCATTTTAACTCCCCCCAGATGACCTTCATGTAGTTCTTTTAAAACTCTTTCCCTTAACTTGGGAGGAATAATCACTCTTGTCCCGTACATCAAAGTACCATGGCAGACGGACAGCTGGTCTTGCCTTGCCGAGAATGCCGGTAACAGAGGATCACCCCGTGTTGGCCATCCTTTCACTGTCACCTCGTAGACTCTGGACAGTGTCGGGTCGTTCCTGGTTTCTCTTTCAATACTTGCGTTGGTGACAGGTAAACACTCGATAATGGTCGAATGAAATAACTCAACAGGGTCAACTTCCGTCGTGTCTTCATCTTCAGGCAGTGGCAGGCGCAACAGGCCATCAGCATTGCCATGCTGTTTCGTACCTTTGAATTCTATCTGATATTGATGTGCCCCTAAGAAAAGAGACCATCTCTGGAGACGCTGTGCTGTCATCACCGAAACACCCTTCTTAGGGTTAAAAATGGACACCAACGGTTGATGGTCCGTCAGAAGTGTGAATCTTTGGCCCTGTAGGTAATGATTAAACTTCTTCACTCCCCATACAAGGCTAAGGGCCTCCCTATCTTTGTGCATTGAGTGCTGTTGGAGTTTTGCTAAGTGGGAGAAAAATCATTTAAGTGTATTTTGTGAATTTTAGTGTGTTAAGAAGTCAATTATTTGAAGTAAGTTTAATTTTTTAAGGTTTTTTTTAAACTCTTGGGCAGTTTAAACAGGAAGTAGAATCCGGGTATAAAAGGGGAGGGGCTAGTGCAGTGCACAGAGTGCTTTGTGCATTGAGTGCTGTTGGAGTTTTGCCAAGTGGGAGAGTTCGGATAAGTGGGAGGCGCGGGTGTGTTTTTTGCTCTGTTTTGTTCCCCACTCCCAGGCTTAGACAGCACTGCAGAGGCGGAGCAGCGAGACGAGTTAACCAAACAGGCTCCACAGACAGTATTCAAGGAGGAGGTTGGTGATCAGCTGGTTGGTTGGTTTTCTTCCTTCTCTTCTCTTTTATACCTTTAAGTTGGTAAGTCCTATTGAATAGTGGTGTGATATTATCATATATATCCGGGCAGGGTCTTCATAACTAATAATAAGAAATTAAATTAATTATATAGAATGGAGCAGGTGATGTGTTACTGTTGCGAGATGTGGGAGCCAGTGAACCCCATTGAGGCTCGCAGTGATTACATCTGCGACAAGTGTTTGCTGCTAGAGGAACTCAAGTTCCATGTTATGGAGCTTGAGACCGAGCTTCGGACACTGCGACACATCAGGGAGGGGGAGAAGTTCCTGGACTCTATGTTTCAGGAGATGGTCACACCTATGAAGTTAATTACTGCAGATGTAGTCCGTGGTCAGGGACAGGACGGTGTGACTATGAGTGAGGAAGGTACAGGGATCCAGGATGTAGTGTTGAAGGAGATGCAGCCCTTGTTCTTGTCCAGCAGGATCGAGGTTCTTACTCCCTGTGAGGGCGGGAGTGGGGACTGCAGGGAGGATGAGCAACCTGGCCACAGCACCGTGGTACAGGGGGCCATTCAAGTGGAGGGAGTAAAAAGAAATGTTGTAGTGGTAGGGGATAGTATCATTAGGGGGATAGATAGGGTTCTCTGCAGTCAAGAGCGGGAGTCCCGAAGGCTGTGTTGCCTGCCTGGTGCCAGGGTTAAGGACATCTCTTCTGGGCTGGAAAGAAACTTGGAGTGGGAGGGGGAGGATCCAGTTGTCGTGGTCCATGTTGGTACAAACGACGTAGATAGGACAAGGAAGACGGTTCTGTTAAAGGAGTATGAGCAGCTAGGGGTCAAATTAAAAAACAGAACCTCAAGGGTAATAATCTCTGGGTTATTACCTGAGCCACGAGCGAATTTGGCTAGGATAAATAAAATTAAAGAGTTAAATGCGTGGCTCAAAGACTGGTGTGGGAGAAATGGGTTTTGCTTCTTGGGACACTGGCACCAGCACTGGGACAGGAGGGAGCTGTTCTGTTGGGACGGACTCCACTTGGCCAGTGCTGGGACTAGAGTCCTGGCGAATCATATAACTAGGGCTGTGGAGAGGGCTTTAAACTAATTAGTGGGGGGGGGGAGGTTTCTAGAGAGCAAATAATAGAAATGACAACAGAGAAGGTCATAGACTTAGGTAGCAGTGGGGGAATTAAAAAACAGAATGTGTCAGGAAGGGGCAGAAGGTATGGAGTAAAAGGTAAAGTACTAAAAAGGGAAAAAACAGGAACTAAGTGTTACAAAACATATTTGAAAGTTCTTTATCTGAATGCACGTAGCATTCGTAACAAAATGAATGAGTTAACGGCACAAATAATGACATATGGGTATGATCTTGTGGCCATTACAGAAACATGGCTGCAGGGTGACCATGACTGGGAATTAAACATACCAGGTTATTTAACAATCAGGAAGGACAGGCAGGAAGGGAGAGGAGGTGGGGTGGCTATGTTAATAAAGGAAGGAATCACTATAATACAGAGAAATGATATTGGGTCAAAGGAGCAGGATAGTGAAACAGTTTGGGTGGAGATAAGGAATAATAAGGGGAAAAAAACACTAGTGGGTGTAGTCTATAGGCCTCCGAACAGTTGCAACTCTGTTGGACGGAGTATTAATCAGGAAATAGTTGAGGCTTATAATAAGGGAACAGCTATAATTATGGGGGATTTTAATTATCATATTAACTGGACAAATCAAATTGGGCAGAGCAGCCTTGAGGATGAGTTCATTGAGTGTATTAGGGATGGGTTTCTTGAGCAGTATGTAACTGAACCGACCAGGGGGCAAGCAACCTTAGATTTGGTCCTGTGTAATGAGACAGGATTAATTAAAAATGTCCTAGTAAAGGATCCCCTTGGAATGAGTGACCATAACATGGTTGAGTTCCATATTCAATTAGAGGGTGAGAAGGTTGGATCTCAAACAAGCGTACTGAGCTTGAATAAAGGAGACTATGAAGGTATGAGAGCGGAATTAATTAGAGTGGACAGGGAAAATAGATTAAAGGGTAAGACGGTACATGACCAGTGGTGTACATTTAAGGAGTTATTTTACAACTTCCAAAAAATATATATTCCACTGAGGAAAAAAGGGTGTAAAAGAAAAGATAGCCATCCGTGGCTAAGTAAAGTAATTAAGGATAGTATCCGACTAAAAACAAGGGCATATAAGGTAGCCAAATCTAGTGGGAGGATGGAAGATTGGGAAGTCTTTAAAAGACAGCAAAAAATAACTAAAAGATTGATTAAGAAAGGGAAGATAGATTATGAAAGTAAATTAGCAAAAAATATAAAAACAGACAGTAAAAGTTTCTATAGTTATATAAAAAGAAAAAGGGTGGCTAAAGTAAATGTTGGTCCCTTAGAGGATGAGACCGGGAAATTAATGGTGGGAAACATGGAGATGGCAAAAACACTGAACAATTATTTTGTATCAGTCTTTACAGTAGAGGACACTAAGAGTATCCCAACACTGGACAAACAGGGGGCTCTAGGGGGGGAGGAACTAAATACGATTAAAATCACTAAGGAAGTGGTACTTGGTAAAATAATGGGACTCAAGGCAGATAAATCCCCTGGACCTGATGGCTTGCATCCTAGGGTCTTGAGGGAAGTAGCGGTAGGGATTGTGGATGCATTGGTAATAATTTTCCAAAACTCACTGGACTCAGCAAAGGTCCCGGCAGATTGGAAAACTGCTAATGTAACACCCTTATTTAAAAAGGGTAGTAGGCAGAAGGCTGGACACTATAGACCTGTTAGCCTAACATCTGTGGTTGGTAAAATGTTAGAGTCCATTATTAAGGAGACAGTAACGGGACATTTGGATAATCATAATTTAATAGGACAAACTCAGCATGGTTTCATGAAGGGGAAGTCATGTTTGACAAATTTGCTTGAGTTTTTTGAGGAAGTAACATACAGGGTGGATAAAGGGGAGCCAGTGGACGTAGTGTATTTAGACTTCCAAAAGGCATTTGACAAGGTGCCACACAAAAGATTATTGCTCAAGATAAAAAATCACGGGATTGGGGGTAATATTCTGGCGTGGGTGGAGGATTGGCTCTCTAACAGAAAGCAGAGAGTTGGGATAAATGGTTCGTTCTCAGATTGGCAACCAGTAACTAGTGGTGTTCCGCAGGGGTCAGTGCTGGGTCCCCAACTCTTTACAATCTATATTAACGATTTGGAGGAGGGGACCGAGTGTAACATATCGAAGTTTGCAGATGATACAAAGATGGGACGGAAAGTAGTGAGTGAGGAGGACATAAAAAACCTGCAAAGGGACATAGACAGGCTAAGTAAGTGGGCAGAGATTTGGCAGATGGAATACAATACTGGAAAGTGTGAGGTTATGCACTTTGGCAGGAAAAATCATAGAGCAAGTTATTATCTTAATGGCAAGAAACTGGAAAGTACTGTAGTACAAAGGGATCTGGGGGTCCTGGTGCACGAAACTCAAAAAGTTAGTATGCAGGTGCAGCAAGTGATTAAGAAGGCCAATGGAATGTTGGCTTTTATTGCTAGGGGGATGGAATATAAAAACAGGGATGTATTGTTGCAGTTGTACAAGGTATTGGTGAGACCGCACCTGGAATACTGCATACAGTTTTGGTGTCCATACTTAAGAAAAGACATACTTGCTCTCGAGTCAGTACAAAGAAGGTTCACTCGGTTAATCCCGGGGATGAGGGGGTGGTCATATGAGGAGAGGTTGTGTAGATTGGGACTCTACTCATTGGAGTTCAGAAGAATGAGAGGCGATCTTATTGAAACATATAAGATTGTGAAGGGGCTTGATCGGGTGGATGCGGTGAGGATGTTCCCAATGATGGGTGAAACTAGAACTAGGGGGCATAATCTTAAAATAAGGGGCTGCTCATTCAAAACTGAGATGAGGAGAAACTTCTTCACTCAGAGGGTGGTAGGTTTGTGGAATTTGCTGCCCCAGAAAGCTGTGGAAGCTACATCATTAAATAAATTTAAAACAGAAATAGATAGTTTCCTAGAACTAAAGGGAATTAAGGGTTACGGGGAGCGGGCAGGAAATTGGACATGAGTCTAGGTTCGGAATGGTCATGGCCCTGTGGGTAGTGGAGTGGGCCCAGGGGCCGTGTAGCCTTGTTCTGCTCCTACTGTGTTCTAATTCTGTGTTAGATTTCAGGAGATGGTTTTATTCCTGTTCCTGGCTGGGGTGGAGATCGCCTTTACAGAAGGTAAGTACTGTAGAAAATATAGGGACAGACTGATCTCCTGGAAGAATTTCGATCGCCTAGATGGGTCGGAGAGGAATTTCCCAGATTTTTTTCTCCCAAATTGGCCATTGGGTCTTTATCTGGTTTTTCGCCTCTCCCGGGAGATCACATGGGTTCGGGTGGATGCAGAGTGATAGAAGATTTGAGGTTAGGATCAGATCAGCCATGATCTTATTGAATGGTGGAGCAGGCTCGAGGGGCCGATTGGCCTACTCCTGCTCTTATTTCTTATGTTCTTATGTTCTTATGTTCTATCGATCTGCACATAGTTGCGCTCAGCGGAGGTCAATGATCTGGATGCAAACGCGACTGGCCTTTCCGTGCCATTTGGCAATTTATGTGAGAGTACTGCCCCAATACCATATGGAGAAGCATCACAAGCCAACCGAATAGGCAGTGTCGGGTTGAAGTGAGCCAACACTTCCTCTGAGGTGATCAATTCTTTGCTTTTGCGAAATGCCTTCTTACAGTTTTCGCCCCAGTCCCATGGTATCCCTTTCTGTAAAAGAGCGTTCAACGGATGCAGCACCGTGGATAGATTTGGCAGAAATTTATGGTAATAGTTAATTAATCCTAGAAACGACCTCAACTGAGAGACATTCTCCGGAGCGGGAGCCTTTACAACTGCCGCTATCTTGTCAGGAGACTTATGAAGGCCCTCCCGGTCAATGACATGGCCACAGTACGAGATCCGCTTCTGGAAGAACTCACATTTCTGCCGATTTACTCTAAGTCCATACTCTTTCAGTCTGTTGAGCACCAGTTCCAAGTTAGCGAGATGCTGTTCATCACCATCACCTGTGATCAGAATGTCGTCCAGGTAACATTGTGTGCCTGGAATTCCCTGTAATACCTGCTCCATGGCCCTCTGCCAAATTGCTGGAGCCGATGCCACACCAAAAACCAGCCTATTGTACCGGTACAACCCTCGATGCGTGTTGATCGTGAGGTATTGGCGTGACTCTTCTTCAACCTCCATCTGCAAGTACGCCTGCGCCAGGTCTATCTTGGTGAAGTGTTTCCCGCCAGACAGTGAAGCGAAAATATCCTCAATCCATGGAAGCGGATACTGCACCGTGTGAAGCACCGGATTAACGGTGATCTTGAAATCTCCACAGATGCGAACCTTCCCTGGATCTCCTGGCTTATTGTTCGCAGGACGTTTCATAACGGGAACAATGGGCGTAGCCCACTCACTCCAATCTACTTTAGACAGTACCCCTGAACGTTCTAGTGCTTCCAGCTCCGCTTCAACCGCAGGTCGTATTGCATAGGGTACCGGTCTGGCTTTAAAATATTTTGGTTGTGCATGTTCATCAATCTTGATGTTTGCCATAATTCCTCTCAGTGTTCCCAGTCCCGGCTGGAACACCTCTTTAGCCTCATCCAATATTCTGGACAATCGTTTAGGTTTGACAGCTGTTTCCCCGGAATCTACCGTTAGTGCTTTCAAGGAGTGCCAGTCCATATTCATTTTCCTAATCCACTCCCGTCCTAGTAGTGGTGGACCTCCTTCAGGTAGCACATATAAGTCCATTACTTGGCTTCCTTCGCCCTTGTGGACCACTTCTACCTCTATTTTTCCGATGGGGTACACTTTGCCCCGTGTACGTTTTCAATATAATCTCCGTATCCTGTAAGGGAATATGTTGGAATAACCTTCTGTAATCTTTCTTATTCATGACCGTCAATGCCGATCCAGTGTCCAATTCCATTTTTACTTGGACTCCTGCTATCTTAAGAGTGACCCAAATTGTCTGGAGGTCTGTATCCTTATCAACGTTGTGTATTCTTAAGCTATCCAGTTCATTACTGCTAGCGTCTGAATCTGACTTCTGTTCAGTCAAACTGTTCTTTGTCACCTTGTGTACCTTTGCATATTTTCCTTGCGGTGACTTTTTATTGCTGGTCTTCTTTCCTGACCGGCATACTTTAGCTATGTGGCCAAGCCTGCCACACGTTCTGCATTCTTGGTTTTTAAACCAACACTGGTTCTGATCGTGCGTTGTCTTTCCACAATGATAACATTTGACAGAACTCAAACCCAATTTGTTTGTACCGAGTTCCGGTGGCCGTAGCTGCATTACTGCCGTGCCTCTCGCTGCGGCCTCGTGTGCTGCTGCCATAGTAACCGCCTTCTCGAGAGACAGCTCATTCTCCTTGAGCAGTCGCCTTTGTGTATCCTGTTTAAATAAACCACACACAAATCTATCTCGAAGTGCCTCTGTCAGTCCCATTCCAAACTGACAATATTTTGCTAGCTTACGTAATTCCATCAAATATTCAGCATTGCTTTCATTTTGCAGCTGTCTTCTATCGTAAAATTTAAATCGTTCCGCTAGCATCAGCGGCGTGGGGCTAAGATGATTTTTTAGGACAGTAACAATCTGTTCGAACGTCTTATCCGCCGGTTCATCTGGTGATAACAGGTGTTTCAATTGCCCGTATGTCTTCGCACCCATTAAGTTTAGTAATGTTAGTGCTTTATCTGTCTCAGGAATTTTATTTGCCTTACAATAGTTTTGTATGCGTTCTACATACATAGCCCAGTCTTCTATATCACTGTCGAAGGCATTAATGTTCCCATGTTTAGGCATCGTAGCAATTTATCATATTTTTAATGTTATCTAAGATGGTGGCTTCCCGCTCTTGCCGTCGTCCTCCGCCCACAAAATGGCGGTTTTCCCGCGCTTGGCGGTCTTCACCCGTCCCCTGACGCTGTCTCCGCTTCACCGCGGCTCTCGCGCCTTCAGTTTCCCCAGACGCTGCGCCTTTAGCCCGAATGCGGCCCTTATCTCCGGTCGCGATCGATGTCCCGCGCTGCACCTCTCGGCCTCAGTAGCTGCCCGGCCTTTTTCACCGGTCGCGGTCGAGCTCTCTCTCGACGCTGTTGCGTCTCCCAGCCTGCTTGCAGCCCGGTCTTTTACACCGGCTGCGTTTGCATTCACCGCGGCTCCCGTGCCTTACGCTGCCCCAGTCTCAGCGCCTCTGGCCCCGACTTCTGTCCGGCTCTTTTCCCCGGCCGTGGTCGAGTTCTCCTCCCTGGTGGCCACCTCGACAGGATTCACACCAGGCCGTATGCAACAGATATTGGGTAGTCTTCCTGGAGTAGCCAGAGGTCATGGGGGGGGAGGTGTATAACAAAGTAGATCCGGTAACTGGAAGAAACCTCAATCATTCACGCTCTTGGTTTCCCAGCATGTTATATCAGCTGCTCGTAGGTATGCACACTTTCCAACCCGCCTCAAGGTTTCCTTTCGGGGGGTTGGAGGGGGGGACTGTTGGATTGCAAAAATAGGCCTGTGAATCAAAGCCTGAATCCCCTAGTCTTTAAATATATTAACCAAAGCTGTAGGGAGGGCTGTAGTACTAGAAACCATTCAAAGGATGTTTAGCTTCACGTATTAGGAAATATATATAAAATGAACATGTAGCATTTAGGTAGCTGCGAAGCATGATGGGATACTTGACCATCATATTAACCAAGTACTGTAGGAATAACATATTTACTAGACTCTTAGTCTCTGTCTTTGTTGTTATCAGTGTTATAGAAGCAGTGTTTAATGCAGCTGGCCTTCTGAGATACAAGGGGAACTGAACTTCACAGGGAGTCGGCCATTTCTATCTCTGCCTCAAACACCTTATCTTCCTTTGTAACGTCTGCTCGCAACCAAAAGCGGACATTGTTTATCATCTCAAGAATTAAGCGACCTTGCTCACAGAAGCTAGAAACTGTTATGCTGTATGTCAGAACACTTCAGGGCGGCTCCCGACATTGAGTGACTAATCACGCCAACCAATAAGGGAGTGACGGTAGTGACGCTGTTTGTATGTGTACGCCTACTTTTGCAACCTAATGGGCGGTACCTATCGAAATGTATATCAAGGCTTGTAGATTGTATTTCGTTGAGAGGAAAGGTTCAATTCTGGGGAGGTCAGCCTCTCTCCCTTGTGCACAAGCTTTTTAGCTATTTACTAATAAAACTTTTACTTTTTCCTCAATTCCATCTCAGTCTAGAGTTTCTCCGAATTTGAATCTAACAGGCCGTATGGCCTACTCCTGCTCTTAATTCTTATGCTCTTATGTTCTTGTGATTACTGTATGACCCTTATTACATGCACCTCTAATTTCCTGATTTATACTGTGGCCAACACTAGAACTACAGTTAGGGGGCCTATAAATTACTCCCACCAGTGTTTTCTGCCCCTTGTTGTTACTTAGCTCCACACATAATGATTCTACATCTTGTTTTTCTGAGCCAAGATCCTTCCTCTATAGTGTCTTTATGCCATCCTTTATTATCAGGGCTACCCCACTCCTTTTCCATTCTGCCTATCTCTTCTAAGATTCAAGCGGAAAAAATTTGGTACCTTAGCGCCTCCCGTTAATGTCAGCAGAACTCGCGCGCGAACTCTGCCTCTGGGGAGCTGTCCCCTGAGCTACTCTTTCCCCCTGGCCCTGCTGCAGCCCACTCATCCCCGGTGCCCAACCCTGGGCAGATCCGCTACTATACTAGCCTCTAAAGAATGCGTAGTGCCAGTATCTGAGCTGGTGCCTGCGGGTGAGACATGCAGTGACACGATGTGTTCTTCCTCCTCCTCTTCTCCCGCCTCGCTCTCAATGGTGCTCTCAGGGACAGGCTGCTCAGGTGCTTGCTCATTAACTGAAGGCATAATGGCACAAGAGTCAGGTTAAAGTGAGGGGATGGGGGCAGAAAAGGAGAAATGCATGCATACAGCATGATTAGTTGAGAAGTACGAAACGCTTGTGGGGTGAGGCGGAAGTGGGATGTGAGAACGAGTAGGGATGAACATACCATTGTTGTTCCCAAGGGGATCAATGTCGCTGGTGGTTACGGTGCCCACCACCTGGCACCCAATGATCTGCAGCACTCTATTTTCCAGTGCAGGCAGTGGTTTTGTGTCAGCTTGTCCACCGCCTGTGCGCTCCTGCTCCCTCCTGTTGTAAGCCACCTTGGCCTGCTAGTGAAAGGAAAGTGTGTGAGTGAGTGTGGAGCAATGTGTTTTGGTGATGTGCCTGCCATAGTTGAATAGCTTTCATTGTGTGCAAGGTGTGAGCTGTGGGTGTGACTGTTGCTAGGTAGAGATTGTTGGTGGGTGTGTGCTTGGAGTGTGGTGCTTTGGGCAGTGTGTGAAGACTGTGGTTCAGATGGTGGTATATATCATTTGTTGAAGCATTCACTCACCCTGACCACCTGAGTGAGGTTGTTAAATTTCTTCCAGCACTGTGTGTGGGTCCTGGAGACCACAGTGCTGCCCGAGACGTGCTGTGCTACCTCCCTCCACGTGGTGTGGAAGACTTGCGGCGAGGGCCTCCTGCCACTTGCTGGGTAGATCACCGCCCTCTGTCTCTCCACAGTGAACACCAACTCCTCCAATGCTTGATAGCAGAATCTGCAGGCTCTCTCCCTGGGGCATGGATCTGCCATGAGTACCGCTGCTTCATTCCTCCGGCTCCTTCTCTTTGACCTGCTGCTGCTTGCTGAGGCAGCTGCACAGCCAGCAATGTTGAGAATGAGGTTCTGCAGCATCAATGAACTTCCCCTTTAAGAACTAAAAAAGCCTGTGGCAATTATGACTTGCAATTAGACTGCACCTGATATTGGTCCACCCTCTGAGTGTAACACCAATGAGCTTGGGCTTTAGGACTTGAAATGGCGCTCCAATCATTTCTTTGAGCAGTGAGCATGAATTTTGCATGCAGCCTAAAGCATTAGCGCCTGCTGCTAATTCTCCAACTTTTCTACTGATACCGCTCATTCCTGGGCTGTATTGAATTTCTATCCCCCAAGTATCCTGGAAACCTCCTGTATGTTGATTGAATGAAAGCCTTTCCTATTCACATATGCTACAAGAGGCATTAATAGAACCATATAGCTTTACAGCACAGAAGGAGGATATAGGGATAAAAATTTGGGGGCTTTATGCCACCTGTTACCAGCAAAAAATAGTGAAAAGAGGGCCAGTTGGTGACAGGTCCCATGGCTTCCTTCGTTTTCCAAGGCCCGGCAGCGCTGCCGGTAAGCTCAATGGCCCAGCAAATTTAAATGAGGGAGTGATGATGTCAGTCGGCATGCAACGCCAACTTAACGTCACCTCGGCGAACTTGGCCTTAGTGGTGAGTTCAGCGCTGGGTCCTAAGCGCGCCATGAAAATACACCGTTCAGCAGACTCACAGAGGTGCTATAAGCAGCTCTTAAAGGGACACACAAATCTTTCAGGTAAGTTTGCATTTAAGCTTTTGGACTGGATTTTTTTGATTTTATTGAAGTAGTGACTTGCTGCAATAGATGTTAAAGGTTTTTTAAGTGTGTAGGGAGTGCTGCTGGATGCTTGCAAGGCCTCAGATGGTAAAGGAAGGCCTCTGAGAAGACAGAAAATGCTGCAAATGCTCAACAGGTCAGGCAACATCCGTGGAGAGAGAAATAGAGTTCACGTCTCAGGTCGAGATGCTTCCTGACCAGCTGAGTATTTCCAGCATTTTATGCTGTCATTTCAGACTTATAGCATCCGCTCGCAGACTGAAGAGGAGATGCAGAATAGGAAGACGCAGAAGAGGAAGGAGCTAAAGAGGAGGAAGCAGAAGAGGAGGAAGCAGAAGGAAGGATGCAATCCAGACAGCCCCTTTCATCCCGGGATATCCTTGATGGAATCATCCATCTGCGGTACCAGTGGCCACAGCCCCAATTCCCCTTTCAACATTTGTCCCACATTTTACCTTCCCTCTGCTACTGACCATCACAGCACTCTCTTGGCCACAATGCTGAAATAAAAGCCACCACAAAGCAAACTTTCAAATCCAACTTTATACATCTATCATCCAATATGACATCAAGAAATCAACTCATCACCCTTATGCATTCTCTTAGTGACTGTCTTGTATGTACCTTTACCTATCCTACTGATGTCACACAGTGCTACCCCAGTGGCTGCAGCATGGCTGGTGGAAGGCTGCTGACTTTCAGTGGGGGAACACTGTAAATAACCTTGCTGTGGTCGACCTTGAGGAGCTGGTGTCTGGGAGTGTGAAATCGAGTGAATGATCTTCTTCTTCTTCTTCTTCTTCTTCTCTCTCCCCTCCCTCTTCTTGGTCAACCACTGGCTGGGCAGGCTGCATTTCTTGGGTATGGGAAATGAAGAAGACACAAGGGTGGAATTGTGGTGAGGGGAGGGCGGGAAAGCAAGAGGTGCATGCGAGAAGGAGGAAAACATCTGAGGATACCAGCATCTTGTATCCTTTCAGCCCCACAGCTGGCCAAGGGCTCAGCCATGCCCCTGCCAAGAATGGCCAGCACCGTCTCCTCCAAGGGGGTGAGGTGAGGCTAGGAATGGGAGGTTAGCCTCATGGTTCGTAGAGATTGCTGGTAGGTCAGTGATTGGGAGAGGGGAGTCATGCAGCGAGAAGTGTATGAGGCTAGTGATTCAATTGGTAGGAGATGGCTTTTGAAGATGCCTTCACTGACCCTGACCACTGGTCTGAGGTCATGAAGCTTCTTTGGGCACTGGAGCCAGGTGGTGGGGGCGACACTGCTGGCAGTGACAGCCTCGGTGATATGGTCCCACATCGTTCCTTCTGGAGGGCCTCCTAGCCCCTGTGGGTAGAGGACCTCTCTTGCAGTGTTGACCCCCTGTACAAAGCTGGAGTGCTGCGTGTGAGACCCTGGTTGCCCCTTCCCCGGCTTGCTGAGCCACATGTGTTAGTGCTGAAGCACTTTTCCCATTTTTTGAGGAGCAGAAGGGAATTCAGCTTTAAGAGCTGAAGACTCCCATTTGGGACTTCTTTTTAATGTTAATTTTTTTTAAGGCAGTAAGGGCTGAAAACTACAATTTTTTACTTCATTTTTATTTTTATCATTTCAGAGGGCATTGCCCTTTTACTGCATTGCCTTTTTAATGTCCCACAATGCCTAGCAAACTCTTTGCCTTGCTTCCAGAGGGTGATGGAAGATGGAATGCCGCTTCTGGATGGCAACTTCACCCCCGATCCCTGCACTAACGCCATCAAGAGGGCTTTATACAGTGAGTTAGCGCTGGGCTAAAAATCTTTAGTCCCTGCGCGAATTTTTCTCCCTTACCACCACAACCATTTTCAGTGTCCGTTAACCCGAGGCTGCGGTCACACTGGCAACTCTCATGGCAGCCATGAATTTCTAGGCCACTGTCTTTCCCTATTCACTCTATTAAAATGCTTCATCCATTAAATCTCCTTTATCCACTCTGTTCTAGTGGAAGTAGTCTCAGTATCTCAAGTCTTTCCTGAAAATTACAGTTTCCCATCTCTGGCATCATCCTGGTGAATCTATGCTTTACACTCTCTATATGGCCTTGATCTTCTTTCTATAATGAGGCACCCAAAATTGCACGCAGTACTCTAATTGTGGCTTCACAGTTATTTTGTACAAATTTGTCATTACTTCTTTACAATTGTCCTCTGTGCCCCAATTTATAAAACCCAAAATGCTGTTAGCCTTTTTTAATGATTTTATCTACTTGCACTCGTACATTCAGGGAATCATGTACTTGAACCCAGAGGTCTCTCAGCTCATCCAAGCTCTTCAGCATCATTCCATTCCAACTTTACTCCCAGTCGTTGTTTTTTCTCTCGGAATAAAACCTCCTACTTCTGTGTTGTCAGCAAATGTTGATGCTGTGCTCCCTATACCCAATTTCAAATCATCTATATATACTGCCAATCCTTCTACAGTCCAAGGAATGCCAAATGACCAAATATGTGTGTCATCCACGAGGCCCTGTATTTTAGGGAGTCCAGCCACCTGTAAAAGCGCTGCTCACTCTCAAACTGTTGCCTCCTTTCCATAGGGAAAGTAACAAAACTGTTGACCTGGTAAACAACACTTCTGTGACCTGCTTGATTCATCTGTGGATCGAAGTCTGATTAATGTGGCAAATGTCAGAGTTGTTATGTCTGACATTTGGTGATAGGTACTCAATTGCCTTGGCCTGAGCACATGGAGTTTGATAGTGCTGTGATCATTGTATTGTGTATAGGTATTCTTGTGCCTGGAAGTGTGTGTGTGTGGCAGCCATATTAAAAGCAGCATGAACTGAACTTGTGATGAAATATGTCATTCATCAGACTCTGTAGTTAACTGTATATATTGTATTGCCTGCTCCGGTGTTTGTACCTTGTATTGTGTATAGGGCACCGCCCCCTTTGTGTGTCGGCTCCGCCCATACCTGGCCCTACTTAAGACAAGTTCAGGCTTGTCCTGCAGTAGAACAGCAGCACGCCAGGTGAAGCTAGGTGCAGCCACCGGCATCTTTTCTTTGCTAATAAAAGCCTTTGTTTTATTCTGCTAACTTCGAGCCTTGAAGTTATTGAGGCACGTCAGAACTCACTGACGGTCTCTGGATTATCTTTGCAAACGCAATATTTGGCGACAAGGATGGCTGAAATCTCTCTTCCACCACCTCCTCCCTTCCTTGCACTACCCGGTGAGCCCCCGATCCCATGGGTTCACTGGTTACAGTCCTTTGAAACCTATCTCATTGCTCTTGGACTAGAAACTGTGAGTACGGCTCGGAAAAAGGCACTGTTATCCCATTGCTTGGGAGCGGAGGGCCAGCGTGTTCTTGGGACATTGTGCACAGCAGACGCAATCCAAACATATGATGAGGCTGTGGCTCTGTTAAGCACACACTTCTCTGCCCCACAAAGTGCCCTCCTGCGGCGATTAATTTTTAGCCAGCGTCACCAACTCCTCGGCGAGTCAGTGCATCAATACGTGGCTAATTTGAGGGGGTTAGCTAGCTCGTGCAAGTTCGGTGCATTACAAGATGAGATGGTGCGTGATCAACTAATAGAGCACACAAACAACGTGAGAGTGCGTGAAAGACTATTACTCGAGTCCGATGATCTGTCGTTGTCACAGGCAGTCAACATTGCCTTTCAAGTGGAGTCTGCAACTGAATGTGCAGCGAAACTAGCACACACACCCAGTGACAGCGCCCTCGGCCCCGACAGCTCTGACACGGTAATGCTCGCGCGACGGCAGCAACGCGCGCTACCGCGGCAACAGTGTGGAAACTGCAGATCTCGTTCACATGCTATCAGAGCGCAGAATTGCCCCGCGCGCGGCCAAGCCTGTCGCAATTGTGGAAAACAGAATCACTTTGCCAAGGTCTGCCGCTCTGCCCCTGTTGCTACAGATGAACACTCTCAGTCCTCAAGCAGTTGGCCTACAATTCACAACGTGAGCTCTGGGCCAGTAGTGGCTTTCAAATCATGCACAATTAACCTGAATGATGTGTGCATCCGCTGTTATTGGATACCGGTGCCAGCGTCTCACTGCTGAATGTGGACACATTCAAATGCTTTTTCAGCTCCCTGCCACTCTCTGCGCCCTCCACTACCCTTTGCAGGTATGGTAATTCGAAAATTGGACTAGTGGGCTCAGTCAACCTCACAGTACGCTATGGAACAAAAGTTTTGCCAGATTTTTGTTTTCATGTGGCACGCCAAGGAGCTAACCTGATGGGACTGGATCTTTTCACTGACCTGGGTTTTTCTCTCTTGGACACCAGCGGGTCTGTGATTCTGCATGTCGCCTCACCGTGGCGCCAAAAATGGCCAGCACTCTTCGAGGGTCTGGGCTGCCTGACTGGCTTCACCCAGTGGTGGGTAACGGTGGAGTCACCCATGGTTGACTCCACCGTTACCCCTGTCATTCAGCCACTGCGCCGCATCCCGCTTGCTCTCCGTGACGGGGTCACAGCTGAACTAAAGCAGCTACTGGAAGCCGGCATCATCGAACCAGTTGATGCCTCCCCATGGGTCTCCAACCTGGTGGTCGCAACGAAAAAGTCAGGTGGTCTACGCGTCTGTGTCGATCTTTGAGCAGTGAATAAGGCCGTAATCCCTGACAAGTATCCACTGCCCACGTCAAAGGAACTCACAGTGCAGTTCTATGGTTCCATCCTGTTCTCGAAACTGGACCTTCGACAGGGCTATCTACAGGTTCCACTCCACCCCAGCAGCAGGGACCTCACTGCTTTTGTGACACATGCTGGCGTCTTTCGGTACACCAGGATGCCATTTGGACTTAGCTCTGCACCCAGCTGCTTCCAAAAGGTGATGGCCTCTGTGCTCGCGGGCATTCCTGGGGTGGCCATCTACCTGGATGACATCGTCGTGCATGGGCCCTCGACCTCCACTCACGATGAACGCCTTCACAGAGTTTTCACAGCTCTAGCAAAACACAAGCTCACACTGAATGGCGAAAAATGTGTCTTTGCTGTTTCAGAGATCGAATCTGTGGGGTTTCGGTTGTCGGCTGATGGTATATCCCCACTCCAGTCAAACGTGGATGGCATTCACAGCATCCCAGAACCCAGCTCTGCAGCACAGGTTGCCTCCTTCCTTGGCATGACTGGGTACTACCTGAAGTTTTTACCCCAGTACTCAGCCACCACAGCCCCACTGCGCCAGCTCTTGCAAAAGGATGAGCCCTGGGTGTGGTCACAAGCCTGTACGGAAGCTGTTCGCCTCCTCAAATCACAGCTCACGTCGCCTCCAGTGTTGGCTCACTTTGACATCGCCAGCCCCACCCTCATCATCTGCGACGCGTCCGCTGCAGCTGTAGGGGCGTGTGGTAAACCACTGTTATACCTGCCTGTGTGGGTGTTTGTATTCCACTGTGTACATGTCTGTACATGCCTCGGCTGACTCCTCCCACGAGTCCAGGTATAAAGGTGACTGCTCCACAGTCCCTCTGTATTCTGGACTGGTCGATCATTCGAGGCACACCTTCATTCTCTTGTTAATAAAAGCCTGTTAGTTACTCGCTTAACCTCAGTCTTTGAGTAATTGATAGCGCACCAGGGCGGTGTTATCGCAGATACAGAATGGAGTGGAGAAACCAATCGCCTTTGCCTCCTGAGCCCTTAGCCCCACCGAACAGAAGTACCCAGTAGGCGAGCGTGAGGTGCTGGCCTGCGCCTGGGCATGTGAGCGGTGGCACCTGTACACGTATGGCCGTGCCTTCACCCTGCGAACCGATCACCAGGCTCTCACTGCCCTGCTGTCGACATCTGGCACGGGCCACAGAACACTGCGTCTACACCGCTGGTCTGACCGCCTCCGCCAATACAATTTCAGTCTCCAGTTCACACCAGGACGTGACAATGTTGTTGCAGATCTGCTCTCCCACACTGTCTCTGCCCCAGCCCCACTCGTCGGGTCTGAAGAAGTGGAACAGGATATCGTCCAGATGCTGCACACGCCTCTCCAAACCACAGTCTCTCTCCAGGAGCTCAAAGAGGCCTCTGAACAGGATCCGGCCCTCTCCCAGCTGTGCACCTTCATCAGAGATGACTGGCCTCACAAGGTGCCTGAGGAACTGTCTGCCTACTCCAGAGTTAAAGAGGAGCTCTCCTGCTGGAATGACTCCTGTGTTGCACGTGGGCTCTGCACTGTGGTCCCAAGTGCCCTTCGTGCACGTGTTTTATCCATGGCACATGAGGGCCACTTGGGCATAGTGAAGCTCAAACAACGATGCCGAGACCTAGTTTGGTGGCCGGGTATCGACAGGGAAATCGAGGCCCTGGTCAAGGACTGTGCAGCCTGCCTTGTAAGTGCAAGACTGGCCACCAAGCTCCCCCACCCCTGCAACCCCTTGCCTGGCCCTCTCAGCCCTGGGAGCACCTGCAGCTGGACGTCTGCGGGGAGATCCATGGTGTCCCCCACCATCAACAGTTCCTAGTGGTGACCTATGACCTGCACTCAAAATGGCCAGAGGTCACTGCCGTGGGCTCCGTCACCTCTCAGGTCATCATCGATATCCTTGAGTCCCTCTTCTCCCGCTGGGGGCATCCAAAGGCCATCACCACAGACAATGGCCCCCAAATGGCCTCTTCGGAACTCTCCTCTTACCTTGAGAGCAAGGGCATCCGTCACATTTGCACAGCGTACTACCACCCCGAGTCAAATGGGGGGGTGGAGCGTTTTAACCAGACTCTGAAAAATGGCCTCAGAGCACACCTATCCCAGGGGTGTGCGTTTGACAAGGCCCTCCTCCACACACTGCTGCACTACAGAGCCTCCCAGCATTCCACTACAGGGGTCTTGTCAGGAATGACCCAGATTCTGCCTCGCCTCGCCACCAGAGGGCACCATGAACTCTTAATTGTGTCCTTCTTTATTCCTAATTGTACTCACCTGTACATAGTTATATGCCTACTATTTAAGGGGTGCCTAGTTTGTGTTTTCTGCTCAGTCTTGAGTTTCACTGTCTTGTGATTCCTGTTGCTGGCCTGCTAGTCTGTATCTGTACTGTTGTTATTTTGTTTATTTCAAGTAAAGTCTATCTTTGTTTTTTGCAACCTAACCTCTGCCTCAGTTTGCCTTCTTGCAGTTGGGTTCACCTCGTTCCGTTCCTCACAGGGTCTCACCCACATCCCTCATGCTAGGCCGTGAGCTCATGCCCCTTGGCAGGCTCCGCCCCTCACTAGCTAAGAGCCCTGCTCCACCGGCTCAAGCCACAGTCATTAGACAGCAGGGGAAGATGAAACTCCGCTTCGACCAGTCGAAGAGGGCCAAGGCGCCCAACATCTCAGTGTCCGATTGGGTCAGAGTCCGCAGGCCTCACCGCAATAATAAGATGGCCTCATTCTGGTCCTCCCCTCTCCAAATCAGCCGCCAACTTGGACCAGCCACTTTCTGCCTCACTGACGGCTCTCGGTGGCATGCTAGCCGCCTTCGGAAGGTGCCAGCACCCCCTGATGCGGGATTATACGGACCTAACCCCCAAGCCTTGCCCCCAGAGTGGCGGGATGCACATGTGGCTCAGCCAGCCAATCCTCAAGCAGCTGTTGTGCCTCAGCCTGCTCCTCACCAGCCCACACCTCGGCCTGTTCGTACACGTTCTCGCCCTGGCCACCTACAGGACTTTGTCACTACATTTCATGTTTGAAATTCTGTGAGGGGGGAGGAAATGTTATGTCTGACATTTGGTGATAGGTACTCGATTGCCTTGGCCTGAGCACATGGAGGTTAATAGTGCTGTGATCATTGTATTGTGTATAGGTATTCGATTGCTTGTGCCTGGAAGTGTGTGTGTGTGTGTGTGTGTGTGTGTCAGCCATATTAAAAGCAGCATGAACTGAACTCACTGACGGTCTCTGGATTATCTTTGCAAACGCAATAAGAGTGTTGACTTGAAAGGATCCATTTGCTTAAATGATCATTGCTGTGTGACCTTCACAGCAATGGGCAAGTCTACCCCTCTGCAGGTCAGACACAGCATGTGATCGAAAATCATCGGCTCCCCTTTCCCGTCATAACTGCGGTGGAACAGGGATCCCTTTCCATCACTGACCTCCACTTCTGACTCTGCATGAGTAAGCAGGATAAGAATGGGGTCATTTATTCTAAATATCTGGTGTGTAATAGTGGCCGTATAGGTGCAACTTGGGCACCACTAGTTGAGAACAGGGGCCGGCCAAAGATGCAGTGCCTGACAACCACATGGGGTTACTGCTTTTCAGGTAATAGGCCCCCTTTTTAGACACAATTCTGGAATCTTCCAGGCTATCACATTGGCCTGCAGACCCTGGTGACCAATGACTTGGACATCAGTTTTTTTCTGGCACCTAGATCACTGGGTGCAGAGGAGGTGGAAGTTGTAGATAATCTGCCTGGGGTTCTTCCACTCTACCCATCTTCTTGTGATGTCATGTGCTTTGTATGGGGCAAATGGAATTTCCACCTGCCCTAAGACCCAGCAAAAATTCTTGTTAGCTCCTGGTCAGAGACCCAGCACCTCCTAATGATAACGTGAAAGATTAAACATGGAAATCTGCCATTCACAGAGCCACCTACAATTGTAACTGGTACATCAGGTGCATGTTGACACTTTTACAATGGCTTTAAAACAATGGTTTATTTATGGAGGCTGCCATAGGAATTTTCAATGCAGTTTAAAAAAGGAAGTCATGACTTACTCAGCATTTTTAATATATAAAAATTCCATCATGGACGATAACATGATATAGCTGCCAATAATGCATTGTATATATGTGCACACTGTCAACTCTCGTTCACATTTCATAAAGTTTAAAAAGTAAAGAGTTATCAATATGCCAGCAGTTGGCTTTAAAAATTGCTTCTATGATATACAAGCCCAGGTCATATATTGATAACGTATGCATTCATACTTACAAAAATTATCTTTCACATCTCTATCTGTGTTTAAATACTCCAGCAATTGTGCTTAAGGAGGAGGAAAAAGATAATAAGAAAATCTGTCAAGAATAGCAGGAGTTGGACTCTTCTGGCATTGGAAATCCAGCACCTAAGTGTAACAACACAGCTGGGGAAAATGAAGCAAGAAGAACATCACATCAGCTGAAGGATTCTCCATAAGATTGTGCCATATATCAAGGAGTACTAAAAATGTAAAGTGACACATAAGCCACAGGGATTGTCCCCTCAACTCTCTCCAATTTATATTGCGATTTTCGGAGATGGGGCTACTCAAGTTCTCAGGGTATTGAATAAGTTTCTAATGTTGTGCAAAATGGCTTACCTCAGCTGCACTGTGATATAACATGCACTGATACGTGAGTTGGCTAAGCATAATTAAGCATATTGTTTGGCCTGTCAACAATCTGCTAACTATATTAGTTTGCAGCCAGCCAGCCAGCCAGCCTCCTCTTTACAGTTCAAGAACATCAGCAATCAAGTCTCCTTGGTGTCTTCTGAGAGCTAGACTGGCAGGATTGCTAAGGTAACCTCACGTGCCACAGTGGCAGTCCACACAGGAACTGACCCTGTGAAGAATCTTTTTAGTAAATCCGACCATCAGAATAATACATCAGGAATATATTATGCTCTATGTGTAAAGTTAAAGGACAATTCTTTAGCCAATTGTAATTATAAACCTCAGTTTAGTAAAATAATGGGCCTGAAAATCTGTAGGACAGTCCGCAGGACAGGACTTCCATCCACCTATAAAGTGCATTACTGATCCCACTGGAATTTGCAGTGTTATTTCATTAGCATATTGTATGGCGAACAAGGAATGCAACTCTTGTGCGACGTGGCAGGAAATCACTTGCGGGGAGGGAGGAAATTTATTGCTGCAGGATTTAAAAGCCTGCAGTAACTTAAGGGTGGTAGCATCTTCCTGGGAACACAGCGGGTAACACAGGTGGTTTTTATCTCCAGCTTTTGACAGAACGTACAACTGCAATGATTTCTTACCAAAGGATTTCTCTGCTTTCTCAGAATTTCATGGTAGCAACATCAGGCATTGGAGGATCCCAAGGAAAGGCTCAAGCAAGTGATGGCAGAAGGAGGAGGCAAGCCCAGAATTTTGCTGATACAGACTTACAGGTCCTTCTTGATAAGATTCTTCGAAGGACAGACCTCCTACTAGGCTCAGGGAAGGCAGTCACTGAAGGTAGTTACCAGAGCAATGTGACAGTGGCACTGGATGCCACCTCTCTCACCTCCAGGACAGCAGACCAGTGCTGGAAAGAGATTTAACAACCTGATGAGGGCAGGCAAGGGAGGGAAGTGCGACCTTCTCCTTTTCACTTGGAAACTACGGGACTCCCTCCACAGATTACCCTCACTTCTTAAATGGAATAACAAGTCTTAATTCACGGTGCACCATGATTCACTGGAACTCTTCCACCTGCAACTTGGGTTTGGAACTCTCCTCATAGGACCAGAAATAAGACAGTGAATCAGTTCGAGGAGCAGGAAATTGAGCCGTAGGAGAGGTGAGCCACATTAGCAATCAGTGATGAGGTCAGTTGCCTACTGCCAGATACAGGTGAACAGGTACAAAGCAATAGCTGAACCTGCTGCAGCACTTAAGAGAACCAAGTTGCCACTGAACACCAGAACTGTCTGTATTTTGGACATATAAATTGGCCAGAAAAAGCAGTAAACCTGAGGATTGGGAGCAGTTTAGGATTCAACAAAGGAGGACAAAGGGATCAATTAAGAAGGGGAAAATAGAATATGAGAGTAAGCTTTCAGGGAACATAAAAACTGACTGTAAAAGCTTTTATAGATATGTGAAGAGAAAAAGATTGGGGAAGTCAAGCATAGGTCCCTTGCAGTCAGAATCAGGGGAATTTATAATGGGGAACAAAGAAATGGCAGAACAATTAAATACATATTTTGGTTCTGTCTTCACAAAGGAGGACACAAACAACCTCCCAGAGATGTCGGGGAACATAGGGTCTGATGAAAGGGAGGAACTGAAAGAAATCATTATTTGTAGGGAAATGGTGTTAGGGAAATTGATGGGAGTGAGGGCTGATAAATCCCCAGGGCCTGATAATCTACATCCCAGGGTACTTAAGGAAGTGGCCCTAGAAATAGTTGATGCTTTGCTGATCATCTTCCAGCATTCGATGGAATCTGGAACAGTACCCATGGATTGGAGGGTAGCTAATGTTACCCCACTATTCAGAAAAGGTGGTAGAGAGAAAACGGGGAATTACAGACCGGTAAGCCTGACATCGGTAGTGGGGAAAATGCTAGAGTCCATTATAAAAGATGTAATAGCAGAGCACTTGGAAAACAGTGACAGGATCGGACAAAGTCAACATGGATTTACAAAAGGTAAATCGTGCTTGACTAATCTACTGGAATTTTTTGAGGATGTAACTGGTAAAATCGATAAGGGAGAATCAGTGGATGTGGTGTATTTGGACTTTCAGAAGGCTTTTGATAAGGTCCCGCATAAGAGATTAGCGTGTAAAGTTAAGGCACATGGGATTGGGGGCAATGTATTGACTTGGATAGAGAACTGGTTGGCAGACAGAAAGCAAAGAGTTGGAATAAATGGGTCTTTTTCCGAGTGGCAAGCAGTGACAAGTGGGGATTGGTCCTTGGGCCCCAGCTATTCACAATATATATTAAATGATCTAGAAAAGGGAAGTAGATGTAATATCTCCAAATTTGCAGACGACACAAAGCTGGGTGGGCGTGTGTGCTGTGAGGAGGATGCCGAGAAACTCCAGGATGATTTGGACAGGTTGGGTGATTGGGCAAAAGCATAGCAGATGCAATATAACGTGGATAAATGCGAGGTTATCCACTTTGGTGGCAAAAACAGGAAGGCAGATTATTATCTGAATGGCAATAGATTGGGAGAAGGGGACGTGCAACGAGACCTGGGTGTCCTTGTGCACCAGTCGCTGAAGGTAAGCATGCAGGTGCAGCAGGCGGTTAAGAAGGCAAATGGCATGTTGGCCTTCGTGGTGAGAGGGTTTGAGTACAGGAACAAGGATGTCTTGCTGCAGTTGTACAGGGCCTTGGTGAGACCACACCTTGAGTATTGTGTGCAGTTTTGGTCGCCTTATCTGAGGAAGGATGTTCTTGCCATGGAGGGAGTGCAGCGAAGATTCACCAGGCTGATACCTGGGATGGCAGGAATGACGTATGAGGAGAGATTGGGTCGATTGGGCTTGTACTCACTGGAGTTTAGAAGAATGAGAGGAGATCTCATTGAAACTTATAAAATTCTGACAGGACTGGACAGACTAGATGCAGGAAGGATGTTCCTGATGGTCGGGGAGTCCAGAACCAGGGGTCACAGTCTAAGGATAAGGGGTAGGTCATTTAGGACAGAAATGAGGAGGAATTTCTTCACCCAGAGAGTGGCGAACCTGTGGAATTCTCTACCACTGAAAGCAGTAGAGGCCAATACAATAAATATATTCAAGAAGGAGTTGGATATATTTCTTAAGGCTAAAGGGATCAAGGGGTATGGGGAGAAAGCAGGGACCGGGTATTGAATTTGGATGATCAGCCATGATCGTATTGAATGGCGGAGCAGGCTCGAGGGGTTGAATGGCCTACTCCTGCTCTTATCTTCTATGTTTCTATGTTTCTATGTCACTCTCTCTGGGTACTGAATATCCACTCCTACCTCAATTCCTCTTCATCCATAAGTCCAGCCCAGCAAGGTAAGAAGAAGAGGAAGAAGATGATGATGGTGGTAATAAAATGGAAGAATAAAATGATTTTTGGAAGACTACAATGAGGATAATGACAGTGATGGTGATGATGACGATTACCATCTGCCCATGTATCGCCAGCATCCCTCACCCCTCCGTCAATTTTAACCCCTATGTCACCTTCCTCTGTATCCCACACATCAATTCAGAGACGGTCACCCAGCAGGATCAAGGTAGCCAGGATAAGGATATTCCATGGAGTGAGTTACGGAACATGGGGGACTACGGCACAGATGTTTCCCAGCAAAGGCAGCTTCTCTTGGCTGACGAGGCAGCAAGTTGAGACCTCATGGGTCCTGTTATAAAAGTAAAGATGTTCTTTACATCACACCAATGTGCAGGCATTGAGGTCACTTTCCCAGGATGCTCAGCAGATGATGCGAATCATGGTGCAGTCCGGAGGCGGTGCTAGGTTTGAAGGATTGGAGGGGGTCGAACTCTGGAATTGGCCGATTGGTCCCAGATTTTGGCTGAACAGCGTTAAAGAAGCACCTCCCAACATAGCTCACACTCCATTTCTAATGGCATATAACTCAGAGTGCTCTAGGCCAGAGACAAAGCGGGGAGTGCCTGGGGGACAAGGGCTCAGCGGGGATCACTGCAGCAAGGTGACTTAGCTGGAAATGAGTGAATAATGACTTATCTAGGCCAAAGGCTGAGCCGGGAACCGCACGACTTGCAGGATGAACCTGGAGGCTGAAGATGGCTGACAGAGGTTCCTGGGAGCGAACAGAAGCGGTTCTTCAATGCCCCATTGGCTGACCTGAAAATGATTGGGCAGGTGCCATGACTTCCCAAGCCCCTGGTAGAGTTCACTGCCCTCGTATGCAACATCATCAAGGAAGCTTTTTCCCTATTGTTGGCATCAATGGAGTAAGTGTCTACTTCATTGTGGTCTGCAATTGTTTCTTCCCAGCCCTGCAGCAGTATCCCAGGCCTTCTCCTCATCAGAAGCACAGACTCCAGCCCAGGAGGTCATGGAAGACAAGCTTGAAATGGCCCTGCAGGAGACACTCTCTTGGGGCTTTCAGGTTCTGGTGGGGACTGTTATAAATCTCATCATCAAGAAACTACTTATGAAATAACGCTGGACGGCCAGCTGGCGGCGCCGTCCAAGGAGTATAAATACTCGGGCGTGGGCCCCAGCTTGCCAGGGACATTTTGTAAGACAAGGAGCTAGTGAAATACAACTAGACTTCCATGTTCTGAAACAAGTTGATTAAAGCCTTGCTTTATGCTCAAACCAAGTGTATAGTGAGTTTTATTACATCAGGGACCATCCTGCTGATCAAAGACTATCTTGAACTGGGGCCAGCATCATTGGCACAGCTGGAGTCAACTGAAATATCAGTGTTCCTGGCATAGCGAGTTGTTATCGCTGGCAGAGGGGGATTTAAAATTAACATCCCCCTCTTCGCAGCCACATGCCCAAGGTGTGATAGATTACACCCCCACTGGTCCCATTTCTTGAAATGTAAAAGAAAATTCTTCGCCTGTGCCCCGAAGGCAAATGGATAGTGATTTCCCTCCCTCAGCCAATGCAGGCTCACCAACATACCAGGAAGCTGCCAATCAGCTGTGATCGGGATGCAGTCCTGGGTGGGCTGATGTCCATCCCAACAATGTTGTGCCAGCAAAGGGCCTGGAAGGAAAATTGATCTTGAATATAAAAGTATTCATGATTTAAAATATGTTTTTGTGCCGTACATAAATAATTACAATTCTATTATATTTGCTGCAGTACTGATTGGCAGCTCAAAAAAACAAACACATTCTAGGGGTAATTTCCCAACCTCTACTTACCAGTGGGGAGCTTCACCCACCACAAATATATTGGAAATTACAGTCCACATGATTTTCCAACCAAATCATATGGAAAATCATGTGCAGCAGCACCCAAATTTCCAATATACACTCTCAGTAGGTGAGGCTCCCTGTTGGCAGGCCCAAATTGACCCCTTATATGATGCTCATATAAAGTAGGGCAGTAGTTTCATTTCGACACACAACATTATTTGCTTTCAGAATTCTTTTTACTGCACACAATTTCCAATAATTTTCTCCCATCAGATTCTCGCTTCTAGGTCTCTCTTTCAAAGCCACACTATTCTCCCGTCTAGCTCCCACTATCTGGTTTTTCCTGACCTGGATGTTTCTGTCTGGCGATTGCAGTGCTTAACAAGTACTGAAGTAAAGGGAGTACTTCCCCCTCCTCTCTGATGACAGCGTTTACATCCTGGGAAAGCCCTACACAAAGGAGAGGAGGTGCAAGCAAAGTAGTACGCTGCAGACAGTCCTCAAGTATTTTTCCTTACTGCTTAATATCTTCATCTTCCCAGTTGCTCAGAAATTTGCCAAGTGATGAATTACTGGTCAGTGACAATTAATTATTCCTTAATGTAGATTTACACAATATTTATCTGCTCATCTCATGCATGGTGGTGTGGAGATGCCAGAGTTGGACTGGGGTGGACAAATGTAAGAAGTCACACAACACCAGGTTATAGTCCAACAGCTTTATTTGTCAGGTGAGCAGCGCTCCGAAAGCTTGTGATTTCAAATAAAGCTGTTGGACTATAACCTGGTGTTGTGTGACTTCTTACACTCATGCATGGTGTTCTGCAAGTCTTGCAGTTTGGACTTCCAATACTTCGATTACAGTTGTAGTAGGTTCAGTTGGTGGCATTTCCCATTTTAAAATGTATGGTCTGGTGGTGCAATATGCTGGTTTGCCCACAAGTTCTGCCATGTACTTGGTATATTTCTGTGACTTCCCCTAATCTCATCCAGGATCTTGATTTCATCTGTGGCTGCCATCAGTATGTTACCAGAGTAACCCCTGTGGATTGTACCTTGAATAAAGGGCCCTTTCAAAGAGCAGCAGTCCTTCTGTAGAATCTGCATATAGAACAAATTTATCTGGTTTTAGAGCAAAGATAATGGCGGCGATTTTATCAGCAGTGTCAGGATGCTGGTGGGAGAGCTGGTTTCCGGGTTCCAGTCATGATCCTGGCTGCAGTCGCTCTGTCAAAGGGATTTTCCCTTGATTGGCCTTGTTAAGCCCGCCCTGCAAGCTTCTCGGCCAATTACCAGGAAGCGGGACTGATGACGTCATTTGATGACGCGTCATCAGCTGGTTTCCTTAAAGGGACCACGGCCACATGGAGTTTGACAGTTGTTCTGTCAGTGTTTGACAGCATTGAGGTGCTGCAAACACTGACAAGCACTGCACAGAGGTGGATGCTTACACCCAGGCTCTCCAATGACTCCCTCCATATGCTTATGGAGGGAGCCACAGCACACAAGGAGGTTCTCTTCTCTTCCAAGGGCAGAAGAAACCTTCCCAGAACACCAATGCAGCCTGGTTGCACATTGCACAGGAGGGCAAAAGCAGGGATATCGTCAGGGGTACCTGGCTGCAGTGGCGCAAACCTTTCAATGATCTCAGTGGATCACGAAACGTTACTGCAAAACCATATTCAACCTTATCTTGCTGTGCCACTCAACACATCTCCATCACTCTGCCTTCCATACCTTTCTCCTGCAGATCCTTACCACACCAACTTACCTTGCACCTCCACCCAACCCTCTCTATCTACATTATCACTTTCCCATCTCACTAGCCACCCCTCATACTCACCCTCATCCTACTGCATGCATACCAACTAACCACACACAAGGGTAGGCACTTGAGAGGTATAGCCAATGTCCATGTGAAGTTTCTGGTAATGTGTTGTCATACAGTGAAATCTATTTTTCCAAAACTGCCCCTTATTGAACAGATCTGAGTGCACCTTGAGAAGTGTCTTACTGAGTTTCAGTGGGTGTTGAGACATAACTCCACCACCCCCGCCCCCCCCCCGCCCCCGCTATAGTGATGAGTGCGCATGGAATGGCTTGGACATTAAAGGGATGCTTCATGGTGCTGGTGTGGGATGGTGTCAACCTGGCGCATCATGTGGCAGCTAGGGATAACAGCGTCAAATGAACTAAGTCTGGCCATGGTGATGCCATCGCTGGCCTCCGGGTTGCAATGTATTCAGGGGCTGATGCCCTGTGTCCTGTGCAGCATCAGGCGATGGCAGAGAAGGTTGGTGATGTTATTGGTGATGTTGGTGTGCCTGGTGATGTTGGTGTTGGGGCTGATCGTGGAAGGATTCGGAGGACCAAGGTCTGATTTTTTCAAGGGCACCGATGTTGCTGCAACAGATGGCAGCTGCAGGTGAGATGACAGAAGCAATCTGTCAATGGTGAGAGAGGTTGTTCCAATGAGGTGGCACTGGACATACAGTTGCCTCTAAACACTTGCAAGCTAAAGAAACCTCTATCTGTATTACAAATGCAATAACTAACAGTTTCTGCGCTCTGAAACTGACCATCTGCAACATGGTGTCCTTTACACCATTTCTGTAACTGTCAGCTTATCAGAAATATCAGAACAGACTCAACTCACGCCAGGGTGAGCTGGCGTGTTCCCCGAGCAGTGGGTAACCCATGAGGAAGTACGTAAAATTGGAAGGAAGCCTCAAAATACCAATAAATTGGCTGTTAACAAGCCAGTTAATGTGCTCAATTGTATCTCCCTGCTTCTTGTTGTCGGGCCAGTTCTCCGCTGACAAACCCGACACCTGGGAGACTCGTGTGGAGGCCGGTTGACAGCGGGTTTCCTACCCTCTGTCAATCTTTGCTATTTTGACAGCGGTCCCGCCTCCAAACCTGCCCTCTGAGCGCCGGCAAAATTCTGGCCAATATTTTTCATTTAACATATTTATAAAACAGCAAAAATGAGCTATTTTGGAATTTCAAAAGTTAGAAAGGTATATAACAATTACTGTTAATCTATATCTGCCTACAATAGTAGAAAAACTTTAAATATGTTCACATTATGTATGGAATCATAGTTCAGACGTCACATGCTGTCTAATATAAATTTCTGTTACACGATTGCATGCTGCACTCAAGTTGCAGATTCATGAAAGAGTAACAAATCACAATTCAGCAGCTTCACAAATTACCAATCAACAATCACAGTGAAAATAGACAATTAGGGACTAATAAACATTTTACACCAGGATAAATCAGCAGTTTACAAAGTCTATCAATAAAAAGGGCAAAACCGCAGCCAAATAACATTCAAAATATTTTTTAAACATTTTTGTTGCCATTTTCCCCCTTCTACCTACCTGCTACATGCTCAAAATAAGTTTTCAAAAGTAAAGGTACTTTAAATTACATGGTCGTGCACTTTATTCTAACATATTCATGATGAGTAATGTAGGGGGTTTCTCTTGCCTGCTCTGGTCTCCTGCCAGGCTTCTTGCAATAATTACCCGTGAGTGGTTCGACCCACTCGCCCCTACGGTCCTAGACCTTGGACTTAGGTGCAGGGAGCTATAGTGCAGAAAAACTCAATAGACCAGGTCGAATAGCACGAAATGGATGCCTTTATTGAACAGTTTGCAGCATCATAAAATACATGTCATATGCACAGATTAAAGCAACTACAAGCATGCACACATCTATAAACTTAACTCTATAGAAATGGGGAACACACGGCACATCGAAAAAGGGGTAACACATTATAATTACCCTTAACCCCCTCCCCTAACCCTAACTAAGTTTCGATTTGAGGGACTCGGGATCATGCTCACCACTTTAAGAATTGCGAAAAAGGGGTTTGCAGCCTTTCGACACAGCTTTCCGTCGTCACGTGGGTTTGGAAGCTTCTGGCGCAGCTTGTTTTCCTCTTGGTTCTCCTGCGATGAGCGCTTGCCGATGTGATGTTGAAACACTGGAGTACCGGGCCCTGAGTGTCTTCTTCTTCGGCCTGGGTCGTCGATGATCTCCCGAAAAAAGTACCCGGGCCACCCTCGTCATCTTCCCGTCGTGGCCGGGCCTTGCCTGCCCGAACACCGAACACGTTCCGAACCGAAGTTGTTCCGAAGGTCCTCTGATGGTCTCCAAGCGTTTTACCGAAGAAGTTGAAGTTCCGAAGTGAAGGTCTCGATGGACTTTACTTAATCCACAGTTATACCTTTTTGGAACATTCTTATCTCCCGCCAAATCATAGTCCTGTCTTTGTAATAATTTTGGCGGGCAGAACTCTCTGCAGGGGTGTTTTGTCTTCATAACGGGAGTCGGTGATAGCTTAACTGGCCTTCCTGGGCCGATAATGTCTTTGCTTTGTTACCGTAACTCGGTTTGTATATTGATCGGTCTGGAGATCGCCCTGGATGGCTGTTAAACGGCTTCTCTTTGTACAGGGTAATGGGATAAAACGTTCGTTCAATTGTCCGCCCATTTCTTGATGGGTCTCATCCTGCCACCCAAATCTGTCCTGTACTTATAATCTAATCAATATGTATGCTCAGTTCCATGAGTTTCGGCTTCCCGAAACTGGTTTTCGCGGGCTTTCAATGTCCTCAATCCACAAGCCTGTCTGGCTTGCAGTAACAGAAATTCAAATGGTCCCAGAAGCTGGTCACGAGGTCTGGCGGCCATTTTGTGTGCCCTTTTATCAAAGGTTTCTCTGTATAAGCTTCTTTTGGTCAATAAAGCTGTTTTATTAACCCTACTTTCCTACGTGATTATTTAATGAAAATTTCGCGAATCTTACAGTACATGAGGAAGAAAGGAATAAAAGGATACACTGATAGGGTTAGATGAAGTAAGGTGGGAGGAAGCTTGTGTGGAGCATAAACACCGGCATAGACCAGTTGGGCTGAATGGCCTGTTTCTGTGCTGTAATTTCTATGCAATTCTATGTAATATTTCCTCTCCTTTGTGTCGGGCTTTCCCAGGATGTAAAAGCTGTCATCAGAGAGGAGGAGGAAGCACACCCTTTTCCTCAGTACTTGTTAAGCACTCTGAACACTGCAATCACCAGACAGAAACATCCAGGTCAGGGAAAACCAGATAGCAGGAGCTAGAAGGGAAGAATAGTGTGAAGCTCCAAGCACCAATGAGGAGGAGCATTTTGAAGTGGCAAGAGATGAACAGCAGCAGGAGGAGAGGGGGGATGTTAGGGTCAGGCGGACAGCTGCTGCGGGGTCCATGGATTTGTACCTTACAGAGGTTACATAACAAGTGGAACTGATTAATCAGCAGAAACTCTTCATGCAGTCCTTTGAGAATCTTGGAAGCACCCTGCATAGAATGATAGCAAACATGCAGCAGTGCTACCATGACATCTATGTTGGCAGCCAATTGGTTTTGGGGAACCTGCAGAGCACCATGGAATCAATGGCAACTGCAGGGCATTCTACAGAGGAGCCCTCAAGGATAGAGGGCCCAAACTGATATGGTTTTGATCGGCAACACTGTGTCTGCCACTGTTGAGACTTTAGGTTCCAACTTACAGGAAGCGTTTACTTCTGGTCTACAGAGTCCACAGGATTGATAGAGTAATTAAGGAGAAACTGATTCCAGTGGCACAAGGATTGGTAACCAGAGGACACAGATTTAAGTTAATTTGCAAAAGAACCAGAGGCGACATGAGGAAAAAAAATTACACAGCGAGCTGTTGTGATCTGGAATGCACTGCCTGAAAGGGTGGTGGAAGCATATTCAATAATAACTTTTAAAAGGGAACTGCATAAATATTTGAAGTGGCAATATTTGCAGGGCTATGGGGAAAGAGCAGGGGAATGGGACTAATTGGATTGCTCTTTCAAAGAGCTGGCACAGGCACGATGGGCCAAATGGCCTCCTTCTGTGCTTCATTTTTGGGGCAGAAAACTGGGGTAAATAACTCCCACCTTAATTTGCTTGCCACTCAAGTGAGTTACCCCAATTTTAGGCCCCAGAAACACCAAAAAGGCATGGAATTTGAGGGCCAGATTCTATCCAATGGCTTTTGTACATTTCAACACTGCCGCTGATAGCAGCTCCAAATTTGGTGTTAGTGATGTCAAGTAATTCAGGTAGTATTGTCTCAAGACGTGGTCTTTCTTGGTACTGCTGGAGGCAGCACTGCTGCTTGCAGTATTTATAAATGTTCCCACCAGTGACAGAGGCTGCCACTTTTCCAGTCACAGGTAGACTGAAAGCTCAGCCCCACTGTACAAGCCACTCATGACCTTTCCTTATTACAGAGCTTTCCCAGCCACCGAGAAAGGCCCAACAGCCAGAAATAAACTCACAAATCTCAACTTCTGAAAACTGACCTTGAATTTCTGCGGTGGTTATCTTAATACGAGCATGCAAAAGTGACGGACAGGAAAATACCAGCTCGTCCATTGAGCCTGTCCCATACAGTCATGTTGCAATTAAGCATCATGAATCCCCCCCCCACCCACAACCCCCCTCCCCCCCGCCCCCATAATGTTCACCACCCACCAACAGCAATGGACACTTCCTTGGTGGGAGATGGGGCTAGCCGCACAGAATTCCAGGATCACTGCGTATATACACAGTTGTTTGTCTGTTGCTACTGGTGCTGTGGAATCCGCCATGAAATATAAATGGATCAGATTCCACAGCACCAGAAGCTCCAGTATATATCAGAACCACTTTCACCTAAAGCAACATTTTTAATATAGAAGGGAGCATACTTCAGTTACAAAATTGAACCACACTGCAATTTTCGTTTCCTTTATTTGAAGAGGAAAAATTTACAGGGCTATGGGGAAAGAACAGGGGAATGGGACTAATTGGATAGCTCTTACAAAGAGCCAGCACAGGTATGATGGGCCAAATGACCTTCTTCTGTGCTGTATGATGCTATGACTTTTATTATTATTAAGTACCACCTATGAAGGTCATGGGTTTATGGGTTTTGAGTGTTACTCGGTAGCTGTCGGGTTCTGGGAAGCATACTGTTTTGTTAATGTAATTAAAAAGTCTCATGGCTGTCAAACTAATACCTGCAATACATTAGTAATAAAAATGATAGTAATTGTGAAGTATCCTCGCGTTTCCCCTTAGATATGTCAGGAATATTATTCTTGGAAGTAGAATACATTCAGGATAAATTTACTTTATGAATTGCAGTAAGTATGTCTCATTCATTGACAAATGGCTCTCTTTCAGACAAAATTAAAGGCATTGCTTTCTGAATTTTAATGTACAATGTTTTGTTTTACATACCGCAGATTTCTTACCATATGTAATGCAATTTTTAGTGATTATAATCAAAATGGATGATTTTGTACTGAGTAGCTGTATCAGAAGATTAACAAAAGTAAAGGCAACTGAACCTTTAGAGGTTACACAGAATTACAGTGGGATCATGTTCTATTGAATAGATTCGTAAAAACAAAACCACGAGTAATGTTATATTCAATAGGTTGATAACATCAAACAGTGAGTAATGTTATACATCTTCCACTAATGGTCCACTGGTAACAGAAGAAACGTCCACAGGCACATAGATGCAGAGGTTAAATGTTCAGAGACTCCTCTCCTGGTGCATTCGGGATTTTCTGGCGATTAATTTCAAAGGTTGGAAAATCAGACCGCGGACATCCACTCCTGATTCTCTGATCTACATTGAGAGAGACTCCGCATCAAGACCGGACTCTCCAAAAATTTATCATTGCTTTCAAATCCCTCTGTGGCCTAACCCCTCCCTATTTCTGTAACCTCATCCAGCCCTACAACCGTTCGAGATCTCTGCGCTCCAATTCTGGCCTCTTGCACATCCCCAAATGTAATCGCTCCACCATTGACGGCCATGCCTTCATCTGTGAAGGAATAAGCCATATAACCTATTCAGAAAAATACACTATCTTATGAAAGAATTCTGGCCTTATTAGAACATGATAAACTGGGTTTGGAAATTTAGAAACCTAACTATGAAATAGCTATGAAAGAATTCTGGCTATTGAGACAAGACAACTGTTGACCCTGAATAAATAACCTTATTGAAACAGAAGGTGCATGGCTCCGACAGGCTGGCCTTTAGGAACAAAAACAATGGTTCACCCTGGATAAGGTGTTCTAATTTAAACTTCGTAAAGATGGCACATAAGATAAGGAACATCTGCCCTCGTAAAGAGGACATAAAATAAGGAACAGCTGCCTTTCACACCGTTCTATATGGTGACCCTAGAACACTTGGAGATGAGACAAGATTCTGTAGCAGTAAGAATTGCAGAGGTCAGCAGAAAGATGAATAGGGATGATTGACTTGCATCAGCAGAAACTTTAAAGGAAATACCACTGAAAAAGGGTATAGATATTGAACTCTCAAATGAGATATCAGACTCACTTTAATCGGGCAAAGCGATTCTCGGCTAGAGGCGGCCCTGTAGTCTACCACTCTTTGTACCTCGGGGATCAAAGCTATTTGATATTGATGGAAATCCTGTATAGAAAACTTTAAGAACTGTAATACTGTAGCAAAGTTAAGATTTAAAAGTAAGATTCTCTGTTAAAAAGTTAGTATTTTTTCTCTTTTTAGAACTGTTAATGTTGCGATTGACTGATTCACCAACTGTAAATTGCATGCCGGTTCTTTAATAAATCTCTATATATTTTTAGAATTGTTTCACATAAGTCTTCTGTATCAAAAACTCGTGAACTCAATCTCTGTACACTCTTTGGTGAAGAGTTACAGAATTCTGAGGAAGTTTTCTGGACCCTCATAATAACCGGGACGTTACAGTCTAGCTAAACTTATTAAAAGCGCTATCTGGAGGATGGTAACATTCTTGGGTTGTTCCTTTCCTTTAGGGAGAGATAGCCCGGACCTTTAGACCCAATTAAGCGTCTTTAGGATTCGGCTACCTCAAACTTTAGTTGAAAGTGAACATCTGAGAAATACGCCTGATCCGGGGTAGCCCTAAAGGGGCTAGGAATAGTAAATATCCTTTCACATCAACCTAGGCCCTAAACTCTGGCATTCTCATCCTAAACCTCTCCGCCTCTTGATCTCCCTTTCCTCCTTTAAGACACTCCTTAAAACCTACCTCTTTGATCAAGCTTTTTGACCATCTGTCCTAATATCTCCTTATGTGAGTTGGTGCCAAATTTTGTTTAATGACACTCCTGTGAAGCACCTTCGGACATTTTACTACATTAAAGGGGCTATATAAATACAAGTTGTTGTTGATCAACATGCCGTGTGATGTTGTATTGAGCTATCCCAGCTCTGTGCTCAGCTAGTTACTGTCAGCCAAATTAGTAGTGGAGTGTTACAATTGGCCTTAGTGTCCTAAGTCAGCAACAAAAATAATCAGCCAAGGTTTCCGCTCCTGACCCCTGCTGGAATTTGATATGCATATTTTGCATCATGAGAGGATAGGATTGGTCTCAGTCATGATGGAGAGTTCAGTCAGATCGGCTGGCATCATACACATAAAGAAGAGTTGCTTGGTGAGGGTGGGAATTATAATGAAAGTGAACCTAATTATAATCCACCTCATTCAAGCATAGCAGCAACAGCAAATTGCATTTCATTGGGGCCTTCAACTTGGAAAAACATCCCAAGGTGCTTCACAGAGACAAGGGAAAAAATGGATGCCAAGCTAAAGAAGGAGATATTAGGAGGGGTGACCAAAAGCATGGTAAAAGTGATGGGTTTAGAGGAGAGTCTAAAGGAGGAGAAGGAGGTAGGGTGCCGGAGGGGTTTAGGGAGGGAATTCCAGAGCATGGTTCCTCGGTGGCTGATGGCATGGCCTAGAGAAGAGAAAAAGAAAAGGCATTACCCTGAAAACCCCCCACTGAGTAAGAGGAATTTCCAGTCCCTAAGGCTGGTAGCACATGAGTGAAACGGGTTTGGGGGAACTGGCAAAGTTGGCGAGACCTGCACCACTGTCCCGTTCAGCACAATTATCCATACAGATATTTTATACCGCCTAAAGTGACCTTGCCAAAAAGCAACCAAAGCTTCATTTAAATACAATATGCATTTTGATGAAGCCTAGTGCAATTTTCCATTCAGTTAGACCAGAATTGACCTGGGACTTCCTTTTGCTCATCTAGAGTAAGTCTAAGGGAAATGAATGGTACTAAGTAAGAGTCTGCGATTTCTTAGCCTATTTCTTTGTTTTGCAATATATTTTTATTACAGGTGCCTGTTACTAGCCAACTGTTGTTGGCATTTTTATGTAACTTCTTTTCATCAAACTTTTAAAAAATAATTGGGAGCAATTTTTTCTTTATCTTAACAATAAGGGACTTAAGGGACTGATTTTCCCATTCCTTATGCCCTGATTTCTGGCACAGATGGAAGATGAGGTACTAAGAAATCTGATGGAAATCATTTTTACCCGATTATCTCAGAATTCAGACCCTACAGGCAGGAACTTCATTCAGCTATTCAAAAGGAGGCGGAGAAGGGCGACACGCCATTTTCCAGCAAATCCACAGCCCACCCAGGGAACCTGGAGGGAAGGAAGCCTCAGAGGAAAGCAACCTTCAAGGAGAGCCTTTATAGACCCACAGATCTTCAGGGTAACTGGTTTTGTGTTTTTTCACTGTTGGCACTTAGGCTTTTGTCATTTACTATTTTTGTCCTAAGCCTCCCTTACTGCCACGAATGGGTTTGCCATTGGGGGTCATCCAAACTGGCATACTCAGAGAAGGAGAAGAACCTGCAATGGAGTGCCAGGTAGACTAGGCTGCGTGACAAATGCTCTATGTCTTTCCACCAGCACCTGCACTAATGCAACTGCACAGGGATGAGGTGACATTACCTCACTTTGACTGATGCTGTGCTGGTGGAGGCTTCTCCAGCAGATCCCCACTGGCATCTCTTTGAGCTGTGAATGCCTGATTAAACATCATGCTGGAAGGTTCATCAGAAGCACCCCAATAACAGCTTGCAATGATTTACATGGTACTTCATGAAAAATGATATGCCAGAATGATCAAGACCTAGCATTGCCTATTTAGACACACCCACCAAGATGCCATCCACCTTTTTTGCAGGCCCTGGCACACCTACTTGGGTGTGAGGTGGGAATATGTCTTCTGGATCAACGAGAGACAAAGGCAGAACTGTGGCATCTGCTGCAAAGACTCTTGTAATTACCATGCAGCAGAAGACTAGTACATACAGCCATCCAAAATTCTACCTCCACCCCTCTGGTGCTTTTGTCACTTTATGACTATCCGGAGCATCAAAAATTTAATGAAATTGGCTGAATATACAAAAACGAAGGGCAGGCAAAGACCAGCTGGTCCATCAAGCCTGCCCCACACTCAGAGTGGCTGGAGCATCATGACCAGACACTTCCAGCCCCCACACTCCACCCTTCTCCCCCTCAGCCATGTAATCTCCTGAGAGAGACAAAGAAACAGAGAAAAACCCAGGGCCAATAAGAGAACAAATATACTGAAAAATACTTCTCCGAGCCCCTCAGGCAATCAAAACCAGCCCAGGAGATCACATGGATCATGGGTTACCTTTTATTTTGATTTTCTTTTGTTTGTAGAAGGTAAGTGTTTTTACAGATAGCAGATTGCGTTACTGGATGAGCACAGCTTGAACATCACCAGCACCAGTGACATTGCAGAGGGGCCTGCATTACCAGTCCCTTAGATATAAATAACTTGCATTTATGTAGTGCCTTTTCATATCCCCATAATGTCCAAAAATGCTTTACGATCAAAACAGGAGAATACTGCGTTCTTCTTGAAATAGTGTCATGGAATCTTTAGTGCCCACCTGATCAGGCAGAGTGCAAATACTGCGGATGCTGGAAATCTGAAATAACAAAAGAAAATGCTGGAAATACTCAGCAGGCCAGGCAGCATCCGTGGAGAGAGAAACAGAGTTAACGTTTCAGGTCTGGGACCCTTCCTCAGAACTGGAAAAAGCTGGAGATGTAACAGATATTAAGCAGGTGCAGAGACGGGGGGGGGGGGGGGCGTTAGGGGGGGAGGAAGGAGTAGAAAGAACGTCCTGTACTTTTGTAAGAGGCAGGAAAGATAAAATGTTGCAAATGGGAGTGGCAAAAATCATACTGCATGAAAAATGGGGGCAGGGATAATTATCTGAAATTGTTGAACTCAATGTTGAGTCCGACAGTCTGCAAAGTGCCCAATCGAAAGATGAGGTGCTGTTCCTCGAGCTTACGTTGAGCTTCATTGGAACAATGCAATAGCCCGAGGACAGAGAGATCAGAGTGGGAGTGAAGCGGTGAATTAAAGTGACAGGCGACCGGAAGCTCAGGGTCACCCGTACGGACTGAACGGAGGTGTTCCGCAAAGCGGTCGCCCAATCTGCGTTTGGTTTCCCCAATGTAGAGGAGAGCGCATCGTGAGCAGTGGATACAGTATATTAATGTTTCACGTGGAAGACGGCTCCTCCAACAATGTGTCACTCCCTCACTACTGTACTGAAGGGTCGGCCTAGGTTATGTGCTCAGGTCTGTAGTGATGCTTGGACCCACAACCTCCTGACTCAGAGGTGAGCCTTGCTGACAGTGAGCCCATGATTTTCCGATGTGTAGTTACTCTGTGCAAGGGCTTGGAGAATCTATCCTTTAGTTTTTCATACCTTCTGTGTAAAAGTACTGTAACCTCTCTTAAGTCAACTTCACGTTATTACAGTGTACGCAACATTTGTTCCTGGAGTTATTAAAAAGATCTTTCTCTCCCATACCTTGTAATATGTACATGGCTACAATGCAGTTACAAAATCCTAAATGCCTTCAATGCTGCTTTCATTATATTTTTAGACTATTATAATTCCTCACAACATGTCTTAGTGAGGGATATTTGAAACCACCTGCTTTTTCCCATGATGCATGTTTTGCGTCATCAGTCTTTCGAACGTGCTTGTCCTAAAAGCTTTTTGACTTCTTCATAATAAGGACACAGCAGGGTCAGAGGCAGGCTGTGCGTTTGATATCTAAATGCTACAATGTTACTGTGACAGTTTGTTTTCAGTTATGATTACTGGGTGTGTAAGGGTCGCCCATTATAGTGAGATCAAGGGCAGTTCATATTTGAGACAAGTTGTTCTCCTGCTGCTGATGGCTAGTTTAGAAAGTGTGTGGCGACCTTGTATCACTCCAGGAAATTTGAAATGAAGGTAACCTTACTTGACCTTGAATGGCACATGCTGCAGGACATTACATCAAAAAGGATCTGAAAGAAAAATATGGAGCATTGCTTCCATTGTTATTCATAACAAAGGTCATGTATTAGCATTTAAAAAGACATCCCTTTTGTTGACAAGAATAGAATAATTTTAAAACTTGCACAATTAAATTTGTTATCACTTTTTTAATGTATGTATTCTGTCTCCTCATAAAGTTCAATGTATCTGCAGTAAATGCAGTCCTGTAGCATGGCAGTTGATTTACAAATATCATGTGGTGTCATTATGCAGCATGACTGAATGCAGCATTCAGACTTGTTTTAGGAGGCATTGTGTGGATCTTGTCGTGAGAGCTTGGGACTTTTAAAAAGGACTACTGAGGAGGGGAGGCTTTAAACAGTTATAGATGCAGCCTACGCAGGCCAAGATACTATTTAGCACTGAAGCATATGAAGCCTAGAACTGAAAAGAATATTTTGTCATATACATGTCCGCCTGCTTAATTATACATTTAGTACACAGCAATTCACTGCTGTTTGGGCATATTTTAAAATGTTTTAGATTACAATCTGGGCATCAGTTTTTTTTAGGTATGTGCTATTGATAAATGGCCCAGTAATGCATCATGTGAACATAATCAGTGGCACCACAAACAAAGCACCACATTTTAAACTAAACCATTAGTGTCAGCACATGACTTCTATGCAATGTTACTATGTTGGAGGTGGAAATTGGGAAATCTATATTAATGAGAGCACCAATAGTATGTTAAAAACTATCGTACATCACACTCTTCTTGGTATCGTGCTATTGATCATCCTATTTCACAAACGGTACAGAGCTGGTGGCACTACACTGGCAAAGGTAAGTTTTAAAATAAAATTGAAATAGTGAATTGAATGAAACAAACTTTGCAACATTTTCCACAAAATCAAAACTGCAAGAGGTTGGAAGATAATTGCTTTAAGTTCTGCATTGTCTGTCCATTTTTCTCAAGAATGTCAGCAAAAAAAAAGGAAGACAAAAGTGCAGTAGTAATAAATTTAAATGAAGTCTTAAATATACAGCCAGTACCATTATTACACTGTACCACTTAGAATGCATCCAAAATTTGCCGTTATACCACACTAACTTTATGGGGCCAGCTGTGCTGTCTGCACTAATTTTAGTGAAAAAGTAGATGCAAGGAAAAAAAGTGGCCTAATGCTGGTAGAAAGCACAAATGGACTATCTGTCTTTATTTAGTGGTGCTCCCCCTTACAAAAATAGATTAACAAACATTAGCAAAAAGTGAATTAAAAACCAATTTTTACTCATTAAGGCCTCATTAAAGTTATAAATGATGAATTCATGCAGCATTCCGCAGCTGCACAGTCAAATCAAAAAGTGACCATTTCACTGCAGCTCAGTCCCGGGGTAGTGAGTTTAAGAAAGAGGAAGATTTGAAAGCAGTACAATGCAGTGAAAGAAGTGAATATTACAGGGGAGATTTCTGCCCACTGAACACCTTGTTTCCTTTCTCTCCTGCTTGATGTGCACTTTTCTTCTCCCCTCTAATGCATTCTAAAATGTTTTCCTTAAGTAAGAAGTAAAATAGAAATGTAAATTGTTGCTGCAGTGGTGTGTCTTTCTGTACTTTAAGTACAAGTGGTGACAATTATGGTCAGATGTGTAGTGTTCTTAGGATACATCTAGTCAACCTTTTGGGTTCTCCTCATTTTGTGAGAGCAGATAGGATATTAAAGGAGTAAATTTATGAAATCTCACTGCCAGCATGGAGCCTCACCTGCTGGGAGTACATATTGGAAATTTGGGTGGGCAGTTTCCATAATTTTCTGTCCAAGTTCCCAATATGCATCCAAGTTCCTGATATGTGCTCCCAGCAGGTGAAGTGCAACTTTGTAAAATTACCCCCTATGAGTACATAAGCACGTTTACCCATTTTACCATATTGTCATTATAAGCACTTTATGCTGTTTAGCACAGTTGATATGCATGGATGCACTGATGTAATACAATTTGTGAATTGTAGACCTTATGATTAATAGGATACATACCAATAATTCTGCACAACTCTCCAATGTCTTTAGTCCCAAAATCTTCCAGACTCTCCCTCCTAATGTGGCTCAGTTCTTTCACGTCATAGAGTTAACCATCTATTATCTTCTTATGTGCGAGTTTTGTCTTGAAGCATATCGTCCAGTGGATTCAGACAAAGTGACTTGCCCTGTGACCATTTCTTTCTGCAGTGCACTTTCCCATCATGGCACATATGATATAATATGAATAACCCTGCTAGTTTCACTTTTGATACTTTTTCTATTATTTGTTCTCATGATGTGGGTGATGCATGCAAGGCTACATTTATTGTCCATCCCTAGTTATCCAGAGAATTTGGTGGTGGGCCTTCTTCCTGAACTGCTGCAATCCTTGTGCTGATGGTGTTCCCACAATAGTGTTAGGTAGGACATTCCAGTGTATTGGCCCTGCAATGATTAAGAAATGGTGCTAAATGTCCAAGTCAGGATGGTGTATGACTTGAAGTGGAACTTGGATGTGATGGTTTTCCCACGACATTGCTGCTCTTGTCCTTTTCGGTAGTAGAGATCACAGGAGAGGGAAGTGCTGTTGAAAGTAACTTTGGTGAATTGCTGCAGGGCATCATGCACACATTGTAGCCAAAGGGTGCATGTGCTGAGGGGAGTGGATATAATTCCAGTGGCAAGGACACCAATCAAATGAGCTGCTCAGTCCTGGATGGTGTTGAACTTCTTGAGTGTTATTGCAGCTGCACCCATCCAGGCAAGTGGTGAGTATTCCATCTTGACTTAAGTGTTGTAGGTTCCAGAAAGGCTTTGAGGGGACAGGAGGAGGTGAGCTACTCATCGTAAATTGCCCAGTCTCTGACCTGCTTGTGTAGTCATGGTATTGATATGGCTGGTAGTTAAGCTTCTGTTTAATGGTGATTCTCAAGATGTTGATGATGGGGTCTCAGTGGTGGCAGTGCCATTGAAGATTAGGGGGAAATGATTTGGCTTTTGCTTGTTCAAGATAGTCGTTCTTGGTATTAATGTGACGTGAATGTTACCTGTCACATGTCAGCCCAAGCCTGGATGCTATCCATGCAGTAGGTTGAATGGGCTACTTCATTCTTGCAGGAGTTGTGAATGGAGCTGAACACTGTGGAATCATCAGGGAACAGCTACCCTCTAGACCTTATGATGGAGGAAGGTTACTGAAGAAACTTCTGAAAGTGGCTTACTTGCATAATTCTTGTGCATTCTTGTTAATGATTTACAGTATCAGTACAGCATCTTTAACAACTGGTACTTGTGATGAAATATATGCCTTCATCAGCCCCTGTGTTTTACCTGCAATGTATTGTGTGTACCGCCCCCTTTTTCCGATTGTGTGTATTGGCTTCGCCCCTGTCTTTTGTCATATAAAGGTCTCAAGAGCTGTATGAGTCATTTCTGCCAGACGAATCCGATGTGGAAAGACATGCAATGTTCTTAGTGATTAAAAGCCTTCAGTTGAATCCTTTAATTCCTTGTCTTTGAGTTATTGATGGCACATCAATTTTAATCACTAAAACACCAAGATGGGTCGACTCCTGAAACCAGAGCGCTTGGATCTGGACCCCCATGCCTCAGACGCAGCCACACAGTTCGGACAGTGGTTCCAATGCTTCGAATTTTTCATCGAAAGCTCAGCCACCGCCATAACAGCCGCAACCGCCACCGGAGACGTGAAACTGGGAATCCTGCGAAACTGGGTGAGTCATCGAGTCTCCCCTCTCATCCGAGATGCCACCAGCTACGGGGATGCCTGCACCATTCTGAAGGCCCACTACGTGCGGCCAATAAACGAGGTGTACGCCAGGCATCTTCTGACTACTCGCACGCAGCGGCATGGTGAGTCACTAGAGGACTTCATGCTAAGCCTAAAAGTACTGGGCAGAGACTGTAACTGTAAGGCCGTGTCTGCCATCGTGTACATGGAGGAGCTGATCCGAGACTCCTTTATTGCGGGCCTCAGTTCAAATTACATTCGGCAGAAACTGTTTGAAAAGGAGGGACTGGACTTAAAACAGGCTATGGGCATAGCGCGATCGCTGGATATGGCCCAGAGGAACTCTGAATCCTGTTCCTCAGGCCACGCGGCCCACTCAGCCTCGTGCGCGCCGTGGGGGCCGCCATCTTGGAAGCCATCTTCACCTCCCAGGTCTCAGGCCAGCCCAGCACCATCGGAGCCCCAGCCTCCACCCAGGAGCCCCACTACTGCCGCAATGCATCGGGGCCCAAAATGCTACTTCTGCGGCCAGGACAAACACTCCAGGCATCTGTGCCCAGCGAAGGGCACCACCTGTTTTAAATGCGGGAAGAAAGGACATTTCAGCAAAGTCTGCAGAGGGAACCCCGCCTCCAACTCCGCCACCGCCGCGTGCGCGCCGTGGGGGCGGCCATCTTGGACGCCATCTTGTCCACCCTCATGGAGTCCACCATCTTGTCCCGACTACACGGACCTCCAGGACCCACTGGTGGCCTCGATCACGGTGGATCAATCCAGGCCGCATCCGTTGTCTAGATCAATGATGGACATAGAGGTAAACGGGAACAAGGTTAAATGCTTGATTGACTGCGGGAGCACTGAAAGCTTTATTCATCCTAGCCTGGTAAAACAACTTTCACTAACGATAGTCCCTACACAGGGCAAAATCGCCATGGCTGATAAGACCCATACCTCAAAAATTACAGGTTTCTGCGCGGTTATGTTGTCGGTAAAAGGCACTGATTACAGAGATTTTAAACTATTGATAATGCCAGATCTCTGTGTGAGCGTGATCTTGGGTCTGGACTTCCAGTGCCACCACCAAAGTATCACGCTTACCTACGGTGGGTCCCAGCCGCCCCTCACAGTGTGCGGTCTGGCTACCCTGAAGGTCAAGCCGCCCTCTCTGTTCGCCAACCTCGCACCCAACTGTCGACCCATAGCGACCAAGAGTAGGCGGTACAGCTGGGAGGACAGACGGTTCATTGCGTCGGAAGTAGAAAGACTCAAGCGGGACGGTATCATTGAATGCAGTACCAGCCCGTGGCGCACCCAGGTAGTAGTAGTTAAGGGTAGCGAAAAGAAGCGGATGGTGATAGATTATAGCCAGACGGTTAATCTATACACCCAGCTAGACGCCTACCCTCTGCCCCGCATAGCGGGTATGGTTAACCAAATCGCGCAATACCGGGTGTTTTCCACCATCGACCTAAAATCGGCATACCACCAGCTCCCCATTAGGCCGGAGGACCGTCCATACACCGCCTTCGAGGCGAACGGACGCCTCTACCACTTCCTCAGAGTCCCCTTTGGGGTAACGAATGGGGTCTCGGTCTTCCAGCGGGAGATGGACCGCATGGTCGATGAGAACCAGTTAACAGCCACCTACCCATACCTAGACAACGTCACCATCTGCGGCCACGACCAGCAAGACCACGACTCGAACCTCGCGAGATTTCTGAAAACCGCCCTCAGACTCAATCTCACCTACAACGAGGATAAGTGTGTCTTTAGCACCACGCGCCTCTGTATCCTGGGCTGCATGGTGGAAAACGGGGAAATCGGTCCGGACCCCGACCGATTGCACCCCCTACGGGAGCTACCCCTACCAAACACTCCCAGGGCCCTGAAAAGGTGCCTGGGGTTTTTCTCCTATTACGCCCAATGGGTCCCCAATTATTCCGACAAGGCCCGTCCCCTCCTGAAATCAACATCCTTCCCGCTCACGGCCGAGGCCCACGCCGCCTTCAACAGCATTAAACACGACATTGAGAAGGCCGCGCTGCAGGCAGTGGACGAAAACATCCCTTTCCAGGTCGAAAGCGATGCGTCCGACTTCGCTTTAGCAGCCACCCTCAACCAGGATGGGCGGCCCATAGCCTTTTTCTCAAGAACCCTCCAAGGGCCCGAGATCAGGCACTCCCCGGTAGAGAAGGAGGCCCAGGCCATAGTAGAGGCAGTGCGGCACTGGAGGCACTACCTAGCCGGCAAACGCTTCACCCTGCTTACCGACCAGCGGTCGGTAGCCTTCATGTTTAACAACAAACAGAAGGGGAAGATCAAGAACGACAAAATTCTCAGGTGGCGGATCGAACTCTCCACGTTTGAGTACGACATAATATATAGGCCGGGGGCCCTCAACGAATCCCCCGACGCCCTATCACGAGGGATGTGTGCCAGCATCCAGGGGGACAGGCTACAGGGCCTCCACAATGGCCTCTGCCACCCGGGGGTCACCCGGCTATTCCACTTTATAAAATCCCGTAACCTGCCCTATTCCATCGAGGAGGTCCGGTCTATGACCAGGGACTGCCGCACCTGTGCGGAATGCAAGCCCCGTTTTTTCAGGCCCGACCGAGCCCACCTGATCAAAGCTACACGGCCATTCGAGCGCCTGAGCTTAGATTTCAAGGGACCACTCCCCTCCACCGACCGCAATGTGTACTTTCTCAACATTGTGGACAAGTACTCCCGCTTCCCATTCGCCTACCCCTGCCCAGACATGACCAGTGCCACGGCCATCAAGTGCCTTGGCAGCCTGTTTTGCACGTTCGGCATGCCTAACTACATCCACACTGACAGGGGGGCGTCGTTCATGAGCGACGAACTGCGCCAATACCTGCTGTCGAAAGGGATAGCCACGAGTCGGGCCATTAGTTATAACCCCCGGGGTAATGGGCAAGTGGAGAGGGAGAACGCGACAGTGTGGAAGGCGGTCACCTTAGCACTAAGGTCTAAAGGCCTCCCTACCTCCCGCTGGCAAGAGGTCCTCCCAGACGTACTCCACTCGATAAGGTCGCTACTGTGTACTGCTACTAACGCCACTCCTCACGAGAAGATGTTTGTTTTTCCCCGCAAATCAACCTCAGGAGTGTCCCTACCTTCGTGGCTCTCCACCCCATGGACAGTCCTATTATGGAAGCATGTGAGGGGCCACAAAACCGATCCCCTAGTGGAGGCAGTACACCTACTCCACACAAACCCACAGTGCGCGTACGTCAAGCACGCCGACGGGCATGAGGACACCGTGTCCATAAAGGACCTCGCCTCGGCAGGAAGCGACGACGACCCATCCTCACCACCCCCAGAAGAACCTCCACCATCCCCAGAGGTATCCTCACCACCCCCAGAAGTACCTGCAACACCCCCAGCACATGGGTATGCCCAGGAGGGCACCACGGACTCCCGGTCGGAACCCGAGGTACTGTTGCGACGTTCAGGAAGGACTATCACACCCCCGGACAGACTAAATCTGTAGAAGGGGTGAATGTGATGAAATATATGCCTTCATCAGCCCCTGTGTTTTACCTGCATTGTATTGTGTGTACCGCCCCCTTTTTCCAATTGTGTGTATTGGCTCCGCCCCTGTCTTTTGTCATATAAAGGTCTCAAGAGCTGTATGAGTCATTTCTGCCAGACGAATCCGATGTGGAAAGACATGCAATGTTCTTAGTGATTAAAAGCCTTCAGTTGAATCCTTTAATTCCTTGTCTTTGAGTTATTGATGGCACATCAGTACTTCCTTCATGCCCATATGCCATATTGTGTTGCATTATAAACTTTATAGTAATATTCAGTCCTTATGATTGTTCTTTTCTTTAAAGCTTGCAACTTCTTTCAAATCTACAGTTTACCAAATAGCTGACATTGTGTTCTCTCCTTCAGTGAGATAATGTAACACTTGGCGCCTCCTTTGTATATTTAGAGCTGTCCTTCCCACCAAAATCTAATCACTTTTCTCTATAAAACAAAAGTCATCATCACATGTAGAGTCTACTTGGCAAATTGAGCTTTTCCCAATTCTCATTGAGCTATTAGCCATAGAAATTGCACACTCAAAACCTGGATTACCGGACGTCTCGACATTTATATCAAAAAAGTGATTTATTAGCTGCTTGAGAAGCACCATAGGATCATTATTATAGGTACAATGTGATTGACTAGTAGTTTTTTGTTACTGTTAGCAAACGTAGATTCTTGGAAGTGCATGTTCCAAAGCCACATGTTGCAATGATTTTGTTAGCTGGTCACATCAAGACGAAAAGTGGCTATTTCTCCCGTTTTTCTAGAGGAGGAAAGGTTAGCCCATGTATGACCAACCCTTTAGTGAGTCCCTTGCATAACCCTTATTCTTTATGATCCAGTGTATTATTGAGTCTCCTCCTGTGCAACACTAGGTATGTGTTAGTCTCTAAGTTATCATTTCTTTGCTACAGGTGAGTCCATTAGTCAACATTCTATATATCATTTCCTCTCTACGGACTACGAATGAGATAATTCTGAGAGAAATTCTTTATTGGCAGCACCAGCCTTAACTTGTCCTGCAATGTTGTTTTTGATGTTAACATGCAAATCAAGCCAAACTTTTAGAAATAGACATCAAAGACTATGGGAGAAAAATTCACTATCAACCATTTTGGGGCGCTAATATCGGCCGGGTGCTAATTTTAGCGCCTGGCGCAAATTGTCATCACCGACCGCGAAATTCATCTCCAGCAGCCCAGGAGGTGATTGGAGCGCTAAATCAAATGCTACACACCTCTCTTAGGGCACTAACATCGGGGAACGGGGCGTTACCTCAGAGCGCTACCCAAGCTCAGGCGATGTCAATTACCTTGTACTCAGACAGACTGGCACCTTCCAGTTCTTAAAGGGAAGGGTCCATCATGCTGCACAGCCTCATCTTGCTCATTGCTGTGTTTGACCTGGGCCTGCAAGGAGGTGCAAATCTTCAACAACGATTATCATGGCTACTCAGAGGCTGAGGGAGAGAGCTCGCCGGTTTAGCGACCAGGCATTGATGGCTCTGGTTGGCGCTGGTCAGGCGGAGCTGCACCCCCTCACACAGCTGGAGGAGTGAGTTCACAGACTCATCGCCAGTCATGTCATGAGCGCTGTGGCAGTTGGAGAGGTCGATCCCCTTGGGGACAGCAAAGGTATGTTTATCATCTTCATCTCCTCTCTCATACCACTTATTCCTCACAACACCAGCCTTTCACACTTTCCATCTAACTATACTGTCTCCATTCCTTGCTCCCTTCCTGCCCCTCTGCCCTCATATTAAAGCCACTCTTGTACCTTCCTGTTTTCAGATAGTGAGCCACCATCTGACCAGCCTGTCCCTCAGCCTCCCAGTGGCAGCGACGCAGGAGAGGAGGAGAAACAACAAGCCAGAGCCTCACTGCCTGTGTCTCTCGAGGGTGAGACATCCGATACTGGGGCCAAGCGTCCACTGGAGGGGAGCAGGGGATTTGGATCTGATGTGGGTGAAGCTCCAGGACCCAGCGGGCTGCAGCAAAGCCATGGGGGAAGGGAAGCTCAGGGGCCATCTCCCCAGAGGGTGAGTGCGTGCACAAGTTCTGCTGCACAGGACTCGGATGAGGACCTCGATATCACAGCGATGAATACTCAGGCGATGAGCATGCATACTGAGCTCATAGGTGCAATGGCAAGGCTGCCCGAAAGCATGGCTAGGAGCATGGAGGAGTCCGCCGCCAGCACAGCTGTCATCTGTGTGCAAACCCTTGAACCCATCCTTGTCTCGTTACAGAGGATGGTTGAATTGCAGAGAGACCGTGGGGACCCAGACCCCATGCCGCATGTAATGGGTAAGGTGGCAGCATCTATTGCAGCATAGGCTGAGGCAATGCAATGGCTTAGTGCTGGAATCGAATCATTGGTTGGTGCCATCCAGTCTCAGACTGCTCTGATGCAGTCTCAGTTTGATGCCATGCAAGCGCTGACTGCTGCCATTGTAGCTGGCTCGCCCACTGTCCACCAGGGATCTCACGGTGCCGCAGCAGGCCAGCAATCCATGCTTGAGCAGATTGCTCCGGATGCTGAGGTACTGCCTCGGAGGAGTGGCAGTGTGTGGGTTGAGCAGGAAGGTGCTGTCCTCTCTCAGGATGACTGCATTCCTGCTGCCACCACTGCCACTCCGCCATTGCATTTGCCACAGCCTGTAACCCAGCCAACCCAGACTGCTGCCGCCCATGCAGAGTTGGTGCAGTCTTCAGCCGGGCCCTCCAGGCCCAGAGCTGGTCGAGGCCATCCTTCAAGGCCATCTGCAGTCTCTATATCCAACATTAAGCAGCCTTCCGCCAGCCTTGCTGCAGCCACTGGGGCCACATTATGGTGGAGCAGTAGGGTGGGAAGGGAGGAAGTGCGAAGGGGAAGATCATTCTTGAAGGGCGAATAACAAAAATTCTCCAACAAATGGGGAGAATGTTTGTCCCAAAGTTGGATGTGTTATGTAAATATATTGTTCACTCTGTTAACGCTTATCTCGGTGTGGTAAGGACCAGTTTTGTTTGTTAATGAATTGTGTTTGTTTGTTATTGGTTGTGCTTAATAAGACACAGTTGGTCAAAAAAATATATTTTTTTATTGAAACGTTACAACTTTGCTCATTTTACTCTTTGGAGCTTTGCCCGGTAATAGGGCCTGTGGGATGGTTGTAATGATGTGCTTGTTCATCCCTAAAGCCATCATCTTTGTCATTTATCAAAAACGGTGTCTTATGAGGCGTTCACGAACGGCCCTTGCAGAAGCAACATTGAGCGCCTCCCTCCCACATTGTTGCTGCTCACCCTCCTCTTCATCCTCCTCCTCTGCCTCCTCCTCCACCTTCCCCTCTTCCTCCTCCTGAGGCGGTGCACCAGTCCCTGGTGGCAATGGCTGGGTCCTCAGAATTGCGAGGTTGTGAAGCATGCAGCACACAACAATGAAAACCCATACTCGATCGGGGGAGTACTGCAGGGCTCCTCCAGAGTGGTCAAGACACCGGAACCGTTGCTTCAGCACGCTGATCGTCTGTTCAATAAAGTTCCTAGTGGCTATGGCTCTCATTTTATGCGAGCTCAGCAGGAGTGTTGGGGTTACAAAGCGGTGTCATTAGCCAAGTGCAGAGTGGATAACCCTTGTCCCTGAGGAGCCAACCACGAGGTTGATGCGGAGGTTGGAACAGGTCTGGGACACCAGTCTGGCGCAGGATGAAAGCATTGTGGCTGCTGCCAGGAAACCGGGCATTGACGGCGAGGATGCGTTGTATGTGGTCGCAAACCAACTGGACGTTGAGAGAGCAGAAGCCTTTGCAGTTGCGGAAAACCTTTGCATTTTCATGAAGTGCCCGCAATGCCACGTACATGCAGTCATTGGCGCCCTGAACCATGGGGAAGCCCGCTATCCTAGCGAAGCCACATGCGCATTCACGCGGTTTGTCTCGGGTCATGGGGAATGAGTTGTACTCCCTTCTCCTTTTGTAGAGAGCATTTGTGACCTCCCAGAGGCAACAATAGATAGCGAACTGGGAGATGTTCGCAATATCCCCAGTTGAAGCCTGGAAGGAGCCGCTGATGTAAAAATTGAGAGCCACTGTCACCTTCACTGCCACCGACAGAGACATCCTGGTCCTGAGCTAAGGCTGGAGCTCTGGTTGCAGGAGGTGGCAGAGCTCAGTGACCAACTCCTTGCTGAAGCGGAGTCTTCTAAAACACTGCTCCTTGGACAGATGAATGTATGAGAATTGCTCCCGGAATACCTGGGAGGGTAAAGTCTCCTGTGCAGAGCCCTGTTGGCCCTCCTCCCTCTGGCCACGTTTTCCACTCTCTCTCTCTGCCTCCATTGTCTCTGATGGTGAAGCGTGACGACAAGGCCCCGTGCTAGTACAGCTCCCATTAAATCTTCTAAATGTGGTAGTAATAAAGCTGACAGAAATGGGAACCTGAAAAGTCTTGCTGACGAACAAAGCTCCTTCTTGTAGGACAGCGTTAGATGTCTCCAGATGCCTCTCTCCTGCTCTCAACCTGCGTATGCAGAATATTTTGCTGACAGGAAAAAGCAGGAAGTGCACGCCTTTAAATAGCGCTCCCCCAGCTCCCAGCCGACTACAAACCATCCCCCTCTACCTGTCGTTCCTAACGGCAGGCGCTGAGGCGGGGGCGAGAATCAATTTCCGGTCCGGGGTGCGACCGGGGCGATGCGCGCTTCGTTGACGTCACGATCTCTGTGGTGATAGTTACCCTCCGCCCCGGTAGGGGGCGACGGAGAGTAGACAGAGAAAGGAAAGGAATAAAGAAGCCTCGTGTTGATGGCTGAAGGAATACATCCCGTGTCCGTGTGTTGAGCACATTACATGGTGACAGAAGTGGCAAGTACCCGAAATACCCATGTTAAAGACTGTCCGCATCAATGGAACTAACTTTCCCGGTGAAACCAGTCAGCTCCCGGTGAGTGAAAGTTTACGATACGGGTGTAGCATAGTAGCTAGTTAAGCCAGGATGGAGATAAACAAGAGAGACTGAGAAAAAAAAAGTGTACTTACCCCATGTTGCTTACTATCATGGCCACTCAAAGTCCTGCATTCTTTCAGATTTCTCCCCCCTCCGAATTTGATTTTACACGGCCGGAAGAGTGGCCGTTGTGGCTCAGCAGATTTGAACGCTTCAGACAGGCTTCAGGCCTTGATAAACAGTCACAGGAAAAACAGGTCAACACGCTATTATATTCCATGGGAGCGGAGGCTGAAGCGATCGTCCGGTGCAGGAATATTACGGCTGATCAACTGAAAAGCTATGACACAGTTAAAATGGAGTTGTCTAATCATTTCATCCCGCGGAGGAATTTGATATTCGAACGCGCAAGATTCCATAGGCGCGTGCAGGAAAGAGGGGAATCGGGAGATAGCTTCATCAAAGCGCTATATGAGCTCATAGAACACTGTGAACATGGAGCTATGCGGGACGAACTAATTCGTGATAGATTGGTTGTTGGACTAAGGGATCTTAAACTCTCTGAAAAATTACAGATGGATCCAGACCTAACAGTTGACAAAGCAAAGACACAGGTTTTCCAAAGTGAAGCTGTACTGTCCTCCCTATGTGTATGTGTCTGTACGCAGTTAAGACAGCCAGCCAATCTCCTTTCAATAACGACATGGGAGTCAGGATGTAGCGTCCAAGCTCCGGTGTTTAATAGTGCCACACTTGCATGAGGTCAATGAAACAATACAAATCAGTTGCATTGGGTTGGAGTAAAACTGAGAAAGAAAAAAGAAAGAAATGCACCTTGTTACATACATGAGATATAACGAACATCTAAACATGAATATGTAATGAAACATTTCAACTCACAGGCAATGCTTTCGAAGGCGTAACAATGTAAGATTACAGCGGATTAACTTGCAGCACGCTCCATGCTGATGTGACCTCTTTGTTTGCTATCACTATACTACTTCCTGTTGAGTGACCCTACTGGCCATTTCCATTTACTGCCACCTACTGGTGGCAACAAAACGAAACTCCTGCAATTATAAGGCAGAACACTCCCTGCCTGGCGTCCATTAGATGCCACTACTTATAAAACATACAGAACTGTGGAATCAATAACACTCAGTCCTCCTTAAGTAAGAGGAGTACGACCTCTAAGATGGGTCTGAAGAACTTTTTGACTGTCCCTTGAACAGTGGCCTTCACCTCTAGTTCTGGGCTGACGAGCTTGAATGATTCTTGTGCCGTATAGTCAGCTTGGTCAGGTTTGTGTAAGAAAGCTGGCCCGGTAAACCACATTGTACTGGAGAGCTGGGAGGCAGGCACTGACCTGGTGGCGAGGTCAGCTGGATTCAGCTCTGTGGGCACATAGTGCCACTGGTCAGGGCATGTTGATTGTCTTATTCGCTGAACTCTGTTGTGTACATATATGAAGAACCTCTTTGACTCATTGGAGATGTAACCGAGCACAACTTTGCTGTCACAGTAGAATTTCACTGCATCAAGCTTGAAATCTATCTCATCCAGGATGAGATCCACCATCTCCACCGCTAATACTGCAGCGCATAACTCCAGGCGTGGTATGGTGGGCTCTGGCCGTGGTGTCAACTTCGCCTTTCCCAGGACAAATCCCACGTTGCTTTGGCCCTCATCGCCCAGGGATCTCAGGTAGGCTACCACGCCAATAGCTTTCTCGGACGCATCTGAGAATACACACAACTCGGTGCGTTTGGATTTGGAGAGTGTGTCTGGTGAGTAGGTGCGTGGGATATGAAGATTTTTTAGATTTTTGAGAGAATTTCTCCATGTCTCCCATTCTGTTAACCTGCCTTCGGGGAGTGGAGAGTCCCAGTCGCTCGTGTCTGTGCAGAGTTCTCGTAGTAGGGCTCTTCCCTGAATAGTCATGGGCGCCACCATGCCAAGAGGGTCAACATAGAAACATAGAAACATAGAAGATAGGAGCAGGAGTAGGCCATTCGGCCCTTCGAGCCTGCTCCGCCATTCAACGAGATCATGGCTGATCATCCAAACCCTAGCACCCGGTCCCTACACCGACAGCCATCCCACCCAAGCCCTATCCCCGTAACCCCATAACCCCACCGTTGACAGCACTCCACGGCGTGTAAATGGTTTGTCACCTACAGACACTGCAAAGGTGAAGGTGTCAGATTCAATTTCCCAACGTAAACCAAGGCTTAGCTGGGCTGGCATGGTTTCGTCGCTGAGGTCTAAGTCTTTAATGCCCTTGGCGAGATCCTCAGCTGGAAAGGCCTTCATCACTGCTACACTGTTTGAGGCAATTTTGTGCAGCCTCAGGTTGGACTGTGCTAATGAAGCTTGAGTTCGCTTCAGCAGGTTGATGGCTTCTGCTTCTGAAGGTAAGGATATGAGGCCGTCATCAACATAAAAATGTCTCTCCCCAAACTGTCTTGTGTCTTTTCCATGCTCGTGTTCTCCCTCTTTGGCTGCACTTCTGAGCCCATAGATGGAGACTACAGGGGAGGGGCTGTTACCAAAAATGTGGACCCGCATCCTGTATTCAGTGATGCCCTTTGACATGTTGTTGTCGTGATACCAGAAGAACCTCAGATAGTTCCTATGGTCCTCTCTCACCACAAAGCAATAGAACATCTGTTGGATGTCTGCGGTTACTGCTACGAGCTCTTTCCTAAAGCGAATCAGCACGCCAAGGAGGGTGTTGTTTAGGTCTGGACCCGTGAGCAGAACGTTGTTGAGTGAGATGCCACAGTGCTGAGCGCTGGAGTCGAAAAGTACTCTTATTTGACTAGGTTTCTAGGGGTGATAAACTCCAAAAATTGGGAGATACCAGCACGCTTCTCCTTCTTTGAGTGGAGGTGCTAATTCAGCATGGTTACTCTCGAAAACCTTTTCCATGAAGGCAATGAACTGTTCCTTCATTTCGGGCTTTCTATCTAATGTGTGCCGCAGTGATGCGAGGCGTGACAGTGCCTGATCGCGATTGTTAGGCAGAAGAAGCCGGGGTACCTTGAAGGGGAGAGGCGCAACCCAGCTGTTCGCCTCATCTTTGTGAAATTCTTTCTCCACAATATTCATGAAAGCTTCGTCTTCGAAGGAGAGAGCACCTTTGTTGTCATCTTTTGTCTTTTCAAACACGGTGTGCCCCAGTTTGTCGACAGCTCTGGTGTCAGCCGAGCACCCCCATGCTGTGTGAGGGAAATCACCTTGTTGCTCCCCGCCATAGCTCGCTCTCTCGTTCAGGCGGATGTGACTTGGGCAGGGAGTGAGGAAAGAGGGTCGTCCGCTTTCTAGCACGTTGGTCTTAAAGGTGCTTACGTTGGGCTTGTGAGCTTGGCCTAGGCACACTTCTCCCACGAGCACCCAGCCTAAGTCGAGTCTTTGGGCAAAGGGTGCATCGTGTGGTCCGTTAACTTGCTCTCTCACCTTATGCACCCTCACCACGTCTCTCCCGAGCAGGAGGAGAATCTGGGCCTTTGGATCCAATGCTGGGACGCGTGATGCTATGGGCTTTAGGTGGGCATGGTGAAGTGCTGTCTCAGGCGTTGGTATCTCCGATCGGTTGTTCAGGATTTCACTGCACTCTATCAGTGGCGGTAAGTCTATGCTCACCCCTTCACTCACTGCCTCGGCACAGAACCCATCTGCTTTCCTTCCTGTCATCTCCAAGAGTCCGGCACAGGTTCTCAGTGAGTAAGGGACTGGGCTACTCTCGACGCCAAATATGTCAAAAAAGTCTGACCGTGCGAGTGACCGGTTACTTTGGTCATCGAGTATTGCGTACATGTTAACTGAGCGGTCACGCTGTCCTTGTGGGTAGACTCTTACAAGGCATATTTTGGAACACGATCGTCCTGTGAGGCCTTGGCCACACACCTCAGTGCATATGGAGCTCACCGTTGGTGCAGTGGTAAGGGTTCCCTTTCTCTCATCTCCGGGCTCAGAGTCTTTGATGGTTGGCTTTTCCATTGTGGGGGTAGGACCTGGGTGCATAGCTGTGCTGTGGCGGTCACTCTCACACTCCCTGCATCTCAACGCTATCCTACAGTCTCTTGCAGTGTGGGAAACGGAGGCGCAACACCTAAAACATATCCCATTATTATCTTTGAGGTAGGCTCTGCGTTCATCTATGGTCTTGTTTCTGAAGCCTCTACATTTTGCGAGCGGATGAGGCTTATGATGGATGGGGCAGTGTTTTCCAGGATCGTCTTCATTCTTTGCTGCATCTATGCTGATGTCGGTCTTTGCAGTGACATCCGTCTTATGCACAGATATAGGCATTCTTGTGCCTGCGTACTTTGACATGGGCTTCTCATACTTTAAGGGTCCACTACAGTAGCTGGACAGGGCAAAGCTTGGATCATTTCTAATTCTGGCCTCTCTGCAGATAAAGTTCACAAAGAAGGAAAATGGGGGAAACCACATGTGGTTGTCTTCTTTGAATTTTGAGCCTACGTTGATCCATTTTTCTTGGAGAGGGTGGGGCAACTTCTCCACTATTAGGTTGATGCCGCGAGCAGTATCTAAATAGGAGAGCCCAGGTAAGTATCCATCTGTTTTGGCTGCCAGTAACTCCATTAAAAGGTCTCCGAGTTCTCTAAGCTTAAGGTAGTCTCTGTTACCTATTTTAGGAAAGTTTTCCAGCTTACTGAAGAGGGCTTTCTCTATCACCTCAGGAGCGCAGTAACACTCCCTGAGTCTTGCCCAGACCATTCTAAGGGCTGTGCTTGGGTCGTTTGTGTACAGAAACCGGATCCTACGGGCATGTTCTGACGATTCTTTGCCCAGCCATGATGACAATAAATCCAACTCCTCACTAGCACTCAGGCTCAAGCCGCCAGTGGCATTAAGGAAGGATGACTGCCATGCTCTAAAACTCTCTGGCTTGTCGTCAAATTTTGTGAGACTTGTGATTACAAGTTCTCTACGTGCCAAATATTGGGCAATGCCTGTCATATTAGGAGTCTGTGCATGGGTTGCCAGAGTATGATTGCATCGGAAGGGCTGCGATTGGATGGGAGACTGCCATGCCGGGTGACCTGTTCTAGCCTTTGAAAAGGGTTCTTTTTTGATGTGTGGAATTTTGGCATGAGTACCTTCCAAGTGATTGGGAGTGGCAGATTGAGGCACAGGTTTCTTCGGGAGCGCTGCAAACTCTCCTTCGTGTGACCAGTCGTCAATAACAAGGAAGGGGTCGTCATCAGTGTAGCGTGAATGATCCACTTGAGTGACCTCATGTTGGGCTGGTGATGGCGATTCCGTGTTCTCGTGCAATGGTTCAAAGTTTGGGAAGGAGGAGATGTCTGTGCGTATCCTAGCCTACTCCTGGACATAGTCGCTTGTCCGCCTCTCAGTGCTTTGAGGTGATGCAGGACGAGCAATGCTGCGGTGCTCTCCCACCTCTGCTTCTAGTGCCGCTTCCCATATCTCCGCCTCAGCAGTAGCGGCAGCTGCTTCTTTCTCAATGCGTAGTGCTTCCAGCGTGGCGTCCAATGTAGCAGCCTCTGCTTGTAGTCGGACCTTCTCTTTCTCCAATGTAGCAGCCTCTGCTTGTAGTCGGACCTTCTCTTTCTTCACAGCCAGTTCCTGTTTAGCAAAGGTCACGCGAGCCTGTGCCGCTTTAGCTTTAGCCCAGGCTCTAGCTGCTGCCAGACTGGCTGTTGATGATCTAGATGAGCGTGTACTTCTTGAGCTGGTCACAGATCTCTGCTCGTCTTGGAAGCTCTTGCCGTCCATGATTGCACCGTGCTGCACTGTGAATGTTGCTTGTTGCGCCAGCTGATAACTTGCCTTTTTACTGTACTGTCCTCCCTGCGTGTATGTGTCTGTACGCAGTTAGACAGCCAGCCAAACTCCTTTCAATAACGACATGAGAGTCAGGATGTAGCGTCCAAGCTCCGGTGTTTAATAATGCCACACTTGCATGAGGTCAATGAAACAATACAAATCAGTTGCATTGGGTTGGAGTAAAACTGAGAAAGAAAAAAGAAAGAAATGCACCTTGTTACATACATGAGATATAACTAACATCTAAACATGAATATGTAATGAAACCATTCAACTCACAGGCAATGCTTTCAAAGGCGTAACAATGTAAGATTATAGCGGATTAACTTGCAGCACACTCCATGCTGATGTGACCTCTTTGTTTGCTATCACTATACTACTTCCTGTTGAGTGACCCTACTGGCCATTTCCATTTACTGCCACCTACTGGTGGCAACAAAACGAAACTCCTGCAATTATAAGACAGAACAGAAGCAATAAAGAAACAGCAATCAATGCTTCAGAAAGGTAGTAATGAGGAGGAGTCCATTGAAACCATAAGTGCCCTCCGACAATCAGCCCCCCAAAAACATTTTTCTACCAAATCAAGACAAACTGACTCACATGAATATGTACAGAGGCCTCGCATTGGAACTCAAACTGGAACATATTTCCAACCACAAAAGCGGAGTTGCAGATGATGTGGCCGGAGTACACACAATAGACAAATCTGTCCAGCCAAAGATGTTAGCTGCAGGAATTGCCAGCAAAAGGGACATTTTGCTGCAGTTTGCCGATCCACACCTGTGGTTGCTGAAATATCAGAGGACGACGACAATGAGATAGTGTTCCTGGGGTCAATTGGAGATGGGCAGGACCAGCCGTGGACCATCACCCTAAGCCTGTGTGGTCACATGACGGCATTCAAAATCGATACAGGGGCTGATGTCACTGTCATCCCGGAGTGCCTCTACAATGACCTAGGTCAAGAGGCTCTTCAGAGCACCACTAAGGTTCTTCAGGGGCCTGGTCAAGTCCCGTTGAATGTCAGAGGAAAATTTTCAGCTACCCTGACCCGTGGTCCACGGTCTACAAAACAGGACGTGTATGTGGTACGCGGTCTACAAACAGCACTCCTCGGTCGCCCCGCCATCATTTCCCTGTGTCTGGTGTCCAGGTTGGACCCACAAGTAGCAGAGACAGTATCTACGGACCTCGAACGGGAGGTCAGACAGCGGTTCCCCAGACTGTTTCAAGGCATTGGACGACTGCAAGAGGAGTATCACATTCGCCTCAAGCCGGATGCTAAACCTTTTGCTCTCTCTACACCCCGACGTGTCTCGCTCCCCCTTATGTCCAAAGTTAAGGAGGAACTCACCCACATGGAGCAACTGGGGATAATTGCAAGAGTTGAGGAACCCACAGCCTGGTGGGTTGCAGTCCCAAAACCCAACGAAAAAATCAGAATCTGCATAGACATAACAAAACTCAATGAAAGTGTCTGTAGAGAGCTGCATCTCTTACCCTGCGTAGAGCACACTCTGGGGCAGCTGAAAGATGCAAAGGTTTTTACAAAGCTTGACGCTCAATCTGGCTTCTGGCAAATACCCTTCTCAGAGGAGTCAAAATGTCTCACCACGTTCATCACGCCATTCGGACGTTACTGTTTCCACAGACTGCCCTTTGGAATATCCTCCGCCCCTGAGCATTTCCAGCGCCGCATGTCCCGCCTCCTTGAGGGACTTGATGGTGTCTTATGCCAAATGGATGATGTGTTGGTGTTTGGCACAACCCAAGAACAGCACGATCAGCAACTTTTTGCAATTCTCAGTAAACTACAGCAAGCTGGACTTACTCTTAACTCCAAATGTGAATTCGCCAAAACGCAGGTGAAATTTCTCGGCCAGGTCATCGATGGGACCGGTGTCAGAGCAGATCCTGACAAAGTCAAGGCCCTCGCACACATGGCCGCGCCAAGGAATGTATCTGAAATACGCCGCTTCATGGGCCTGGTCAATCACTTGGGCAAATACATACCCCATCTAGCCGATAAAACCAAGCCACTCCGGGATCTCCTCAACAGGCAGACATCATGGTATTGGGGACCCCAGCAGTCCCAAGCTTTCACTGAGATAAAGACGGAGCTAACCACCCCGCCAGGCCTTGCACTGTATGACCCCAATGCACTCACTAAAGTGTCAGCTGATGCCTCATCGTTTGGCTTGGGTGCAGTCCTTTTACAAAAGAGACCTGACACTGACTGGCGCCCTGTAGCCTATCCTTCACGAGCCCTTTCAAAAACAGAGCAGCGCTATGCGCAGATTGAAAAAGAGGCCCTGGCCATTACATGGGCGTGTGAGCGCTGTAGAGACTTCCGAATAGGCATGACATTCCAGGTCGAAACAGATCACAAGCCCCTCCTTACACTATTGGGATCTAAAAACCTGGACGAGTTGTCCCCCCGCATTCAGCGCTTTCGGATGCGACTCATGCACTTTCACTTCACTATATCACATGTGCCAGGGAAGAGCCTAGCAACTGCCGACGTCCTCTCCAGGGCTCCCTACCAGCCACCGGTGGATGATTCCCCTGAGGTGCAGTGCATAGAGAATTATGTACACTCAATACTCACTGCACTGCCCATTACCGAGAAACGCCTGGCTGCACTTCGTCAAGAACAGGAAACGGATGAATTACTTCGTCAGGTCTTCGCATACTGCCATGAGGGCTGGCCAGATCATGCGAAACTTGACAACGCTCTTAGACCTTACGCGGCCATTTCAGGTGACCTCACTATTGCACAAGGATTGCTGCTACAAGGGTGCCGGTTGGTCATTCCAGCATCAATGCAGAAAGACATTCTGGACAAACTGCATGATGGCCATCAAGGGATCACAAAATGCAGAGCACGAGCCAGGTGTTCTGTCTGGTGGCCTGGATTAAGCGGTCAACTACAACGTAAAGTACAATGCCCAAGCTGCGCCCAAATGAGACAACAACCACCAGGGCCATTGATTCCAGATGACACCCCTGAGGGCCCATGGCAGAAGGTTGGGGCTGATCTATTTCATTTGGATAACTCAACTTACCTGGTAATGTTTGACTACTTCTCTAAGTTCATTGAAGTTATCAAGCTCCTCTCCACCACCTCACATGCAGTTGTTGAATGTATGAAATCCTGCTTTGCCCGCCTAGGGGTCCCCCTGCTGGTCTGAACAGATAATGGCCCCCAATTTGCCTCGGACACCTTTCGCTCATTTGCCGACAGCTGGGACTTCACCCAAGTCACATCCAGTCCTTTGCATCCTCAAAGCAATGGGGCTGCCGAGCGCGCTGTCCAGACAGCCAAACAGCTTTTAAAAAAGTCACCTGACCCATATCGGGCACTCCTTGCATACCACTCCACACCTCTTTCTAGCGGATTCAGCCCTGCTGAGTTGCTACAAGGCAGAAAACTTCGTACAACCGTACCAATTATGCCATCACTCCTGACCCCAGGCTGGCCCGACCTCCAGAATTTTACAGACAAGGACAAACAATCTAAACTAAGACAACAGGCCAACTTTAACAGTCGCCACAGAGCTAAGCCCTTGTGTCCACTCCTTCCAGGTGACTATGTGTGGATATGTGACTCCCGCAAAAGAGGCATTGTGCAAGGACAGGCCAACACCCCAAGATCGTATCTGGTTGATATCCAGGGCCAGATTGTTCGCAGGAACCGCAGACACCTCGCACTTACCCAGCAGCCCCCAGACGCTGCTGATGAGCCTTCCATTCCCGATGACTACAATGGGGATGCGGGTCCTGGAACTCCTCCACCCACAGGGGATACCCCACCTCCGTTTCCTCCACCCACAGGGGATACCCCACCTCCATCGGGTTCCAGACGATACCCTGAAAGGGTCCACAATCCTCCTTCATACCTCCAGGACTTTGCAACATGAATAGCTTAAGAACCAAGACACCTCATTGGGTCAGAATAATACCAGAGGTACTTGGTGGGGGGTTCAGGCAGTCACCTTGTCCCTCCAAGCTTACTCTGCTTGCATTATTCGTGTTTCTCTAAAAACAAAAAAAAAGAAGAGATACATTGTGCGTTAGAGGTGTTATGTTTGTTAGAGTTTGTTATTTCTTAAGCACAGTAAAAAAGTAATGATTTGAAAGAAGGTCATTTGAAATGTTAATAGTAAAGGAATAGTATTCAACGTCTGTTTAGAAAGGGAGATGTGGTGATAGTTACCCTCCGCCCCGGTAGGGGGCGACGGAGAGTAGACAGAGAAAGGAAAGGAATAAAGAAGCCTCGGCCTAGAAATTGAGTTGACGCCGCGCCAGGGCTTTAGCGCCGGAAATTTAGCGCCGGCGCTAATTCCCTTGCGCGCGCCAAAAATTCAGTAGCGCCGCGCCCAGACGGCTGCCGGCGCTACTGGCGGGCGTGAGTGCCTCCCAATGGGCGCTGAGTGCCGCATTGCGGCGCTAATCCGGCGCTGCGGCACCCGATGCGGTGCGGCAGGCTGGGGAAGTGCAGGCCTCCTCCTCCCGTTAAGGAGGCGCTGCCTTCACCCGATCGCTGGCCGTTTGATTTTTTCAAAAATGAGCCCGGCACCTCGGACAAGTGCCGGGCTTGCAGGCCAGACGCATCTGTTCCGCGGGGGGGCGGTGGAGGAGTCCGGGGAGGGAGGTGCGGGCAGGCGGCCGGCGGGAAAGCGGCCGGCCGCCGCGCGACCTTAATGCGCCGGCGCTAACTTGTGTAAGACTCGGTTGCCAGAGTCTTAGTTGCGGCTGCCACGGGCGAGGCGGCCGCAACTGAATTTCGGCGTTCGGGTGCGTTGCCACGGCAACCGGGATGCTGCGCACACCGATGACGTCATCGGTGCCGGCGCAGCGCAACCGGCTAACGCCGATGGCAGCGCCGAAGTGAATTTCAGAAACGGCTATCATTGCGGCGCTAGGCCCTCTAGCGCCGCAAAATGGGCGCTAACCCTACTGAATTTTCAGCCCCTCGTGTTGATGGCTGAAGGAATACATCCCGTGTTCGTGTGTTGAGCACATTACAATCTCCAGGCACAGGAGATCATGGCGGTAATGTTTCGCGCCACCGCAAACCGCCAAATCAATTTCGCGGGTGGCGCTAAAATCGCCATGCTCGGACGATAAGTCATTAGTGTCCCATTAGTGCCCCCGGAGGCGCTAACCGGAGGCGCTAACCAACCGAATTTTCCCCCCTATATTCTGAGCCACTGGCAGGGCCTTGGATGCAGCCGGCCTGTCTTGTAAAATCTCAGGTGAGCCGCTCCTGATTTTCCAATATACACCTGCTGCACTATATGCAGGGTGTCACAAAATGTATCCTAAATGGGAAACATAAATGATGGAGACAGTTCTGCCCAAACTGTTAACCTATCTTCCTCTTTCAGATGCTGAGTGACAAGAAGGGGAAATTTTAGCCTAGAGGAACGTGTGGGTTTGGGTGCGGGTGGGGTGTTAAATTGGGCAAAAATGCGAGCGTGTCGGGAAGCTGGCTCCAAACCATCACTTCTGCGTTTAACTCGAGTGGGTTAGGCTGGTTGCACGCAACCCCATTGGGAGAGGCGGGTTGCCTGTTAACATATGATAATCGCTCAATTGGTGGGATATTTCAACACAGTTTTAAGTTTAAAGTTACATCCATGGGTTTCCTGGGCTTCCTGAAACTCACCAGTGAAAGCAAGGTGAGAACATAACAGCAATTGAGGGGGCTGATTAAAACTCATGGAAGTACTGCAATAAATACTCAGCACTCACAGCTGCTTTCTTACCTCCTAGTGGGAAAGGGTTTGTTCACAGTACTTTTGCTGAGCACTTACTTTCTACACTTTGGAGGTTTTCTGAATCACATCAGGATGGGTGACGCATTGGCTACCTTAGGTTGGACCTTGGATGAGGACGATATGACCAACACCAGCAGCAGCAGCAGCAGCAGCCTGCTGTTGAGAGACCTGCAGCTGGACAGCAAAGAGGGAGAGCAGCAGAGGGTTGCAGCACGCAGGAAGCACTACCCACGACACAGGGTGTACAGGTAGAGGCTGAGTTTCTTTGATATGTCGGAACAGCAGTGCTTCAGGAGGCTCAGGTTGTCACGTCAGATGATGGTAGACATCTGCAGCCTCCTAGAAGAAGACCTGCTGCCTGCTGGACCTGGTGGTCACGTGTTTCCAGTGGCTGTCAAAGTCACCACCTTCTTTGCCTCCAGATCCTTCCAGGTCTCTGCCGGAGACATATTCAGGATCCCTCAGTCGGCGGCCCACAAATACATAAGACAGGTGACTGATGGGTTGTTTGCCAGGGCCGGCAATTATATGAACTTCGCCTGTGATGATGCCAGTCAAAATGAGAGGGCACTTGGGTTTGCAGCTCTGGCTGGCTTCCCACAGGTGCAGGGCATCATCGACTGCACACACATGGCAATCCGCATGCCCTCAGATCAAGCAGGAGTATTCATGATCTGCAAGGGCTTCCACTCGATCAATGTGTAGCAGGTGTGCAATCACAGAAAGATATTTCTACAGGTGTGCGCAAGATTCCCAGGGAGCTGCCATGATGCTTTCGTCCTGCAGCATTCCAAGCTCCCCGACCTCTTCGGACCTGCAAACACACTTAAGGGGTGACTGCTAGGAGACAAGTGATACCCACTTCACAATTGGCTGATGACACCCATCAGATACCCAACCAATGAAGCCGAACAGCACTACAGTGAACGCCATATCACCACCAGATGAGTGATCGAACAAGCCATCGGCATGCTGAAGATGCGCTTCAGGTGCCTGGACAGATCTGGAGCCGCCCTTCAGTACGCACCAGCCAGGGTGTCCAGAATGGTCGTGGTGTGCTGCACTCTGCACAACATTCTGCAGCAGTGAGGCGTGGACCTGCAGGAGGAACAAGACACTGAGCACACATTGTCTATGGACAATTCCGAGGAGGAGGAACTGGAAGATGAGGATGAGGAAGGTGATGAGGGCAATGCTGCATTTGCTGCTCATATTGCTGCCAGGGATGCCCTTATTAATGCACGGTTCACTTAGGTTGCTCCAGTGGACCGATGTCAGAGCCACGTGCAACAGACACTCTTCCTGCCCCCGCCCCCCGACCCCAATGGCACTGACACAAAGAAATCCTGCAAACAATCAACCACCCCTTGCACATCCTCCTATTTGGTCCCTGTCAATTCATGTCTTCCCAATCATCATCAAGAGTGTTAAAATGTGACTTGCCACCCAGCAACCAAGAATAGGCAAGATGGGAAAGTGGTGCAAACTAAAAAAAACTTACGTGATTCTACTAAAGAATGGAAACTTCACAAAATAACATTTTTTCATGCACCCATCGGCATACCCTTGTGTAACTACCAAGCTTTACTCTTCCTTTTCCTACCACTCCTACATGATGCAATCCATGTAACTTGAGCAGAAGTAGAAACAGGCCACTCAGATCCCTGCTATGACTGCTGAGATGCTCTTGGCCGATGACCTCTGGGTTTTGGAGCCCGTGAGACACTGTTCCACTTGCACCTGTGCAGGGCAGACTCGGCCATCGTGAGACAATGCAGAATGTCGGGTACTGACTGAGTGAGGGGGCAACGGATGAGAAGTGAAAGTTCTTGGAGTGGAGTCCCCACTTCCACGTTCCCTTTCACCATCATTCCTCTCATGGACCAGCCGCACTTCACTGCTCTCACTCTACTGGAGAGCACTTTGATGCAGATCAGTGCAGTGCTGTAAGGCCAAGGCTAACATATCTGTCATCCTTTTTAAGGTGGTAGACCTGTTGGCATCCAGAGTGTGCAAGGCCATGGTAAGGTGTGCATGGACTCATTTGATTGCCGTGTTTGACGTTGCACGGAGTTGGCCACTCAATCCATGCAAGAAGACATCCTTGCAATGCCCTGCGACATCACCCCACTCATGCTTGAGTCGGACTCCTCCATTCTCTCTGCAATCATGGTCAGTATGCTTGGAAGACCTGTCAGTGCATCACATGTTCTCTGCTGCTGCTGAGTGAGTCTCCTTTTCATCGACGGCCCCCAGGGTACAGCATCTATGTCCAACTGAGCAGGGCTTGGAGAGGGCTGTGCTCTCCGACGCGGACACTCCACAGCTGTCCCAGCCACCACTATCTATTCAAGCACGCTTGTGAATTGTGAACCACCAGGTGAAATCCCAACTATTTGTCTATGAGGTCCCACCGAAGTACGAGTATCTGAGCTGGTGCATGGTACGCATGAGTCCTGTGTCGGTGCACCCTCAGAAGGCATCAGTTCCTCTGAGGATTAGTCGTCCATGAGGTCCATGGACTCCTGTTGCATGTGTGAAGACCCTGGCAGAGAGAAAAGAACATAAGAACATAAGAAATAGGAGCAGGAATAGTCCACTTGGCCTCTTGAGTCTGCTCCGCCATTCAATAAGATCATGGCTGACCTTGGGCTCAAAGCCACTTCCCAGCCTGCTCTCCATAACCCTTCACTCCCTTATCTTGCAAAAATCTGTCTATCTCCACTTTAAATGTATTTAATGACCCAGCCTCCACAGCTCTCTGGGGCAGAGGATTCCACAGATCTACGACCCTCTGAGAGAAGAAATTCCTCCTCATCTCAGTTCTAAAAGGGCGACCCTTTATTCTGAGACTATGCCCCCGAGTTCTAGATTTCCCCACGGGGGGAAACATCCTCTCTGCATCTACCTTGTCGAGCCCCCTCAGTATCTTATATGTTTCAATAAGATCACCTCTCATTCTTCTAAATTCCAAAGAGCCTGCTCAACCTTTCCTCATAAGTCAACCCCCTTTTCTCTGGAATTAACCTAGTGAATCATCTCTGAACTGCCTCCACTGCAAGTATATCGTTCCTTAAATAAGGAGACCAAAAGTGTACGCAGTACTCAAGGTGTGGTCTCACCAAAACCCTGTACAGTTGTAGCAGAACTTCCCTGTTTTTATACTCCAACCCCCTTGAAATAAAGGCCAACATTCCAATTGCCTTTTTGATTACTTGCTGTACCTGCATGCTAACTTTTTGTCTTTCATGCGCAAGGACCCCCAGGTCCCTCTGAACTGTAGCATTTTGTAATCTCTCTCCATTTAAATAATAATTTGCTTTTTTATTTTTCCTGCCGAAGTGTATAACCTCGCACTTTCCCACATTATACTCCATCTGCCAAATATTTGCCCACTCACCTAGCCTGTCTATATCCCTTTGCAGATTCTTTGAGTCCTCTGCACAACTTGCTTTCCCACCCATCTTTGTATCATCTGCGAACTTGGCTACATGACACTCGGTCCCTTCATCCAAGTTATTAATGTAGATTGTAAGTAGTTGAGGCCCCAGCACCGATCCCTGTGGCACCCCACTAGTTACCATTTGCCAACCGGAAAATTACCCATTAATCCTGACTCTCTGCTTTCTGTTAATTAGCCAATTGTCTATCCATGCTAATATATTACCCCCAATTCCGTGAGCTCTTATCTTATGCAGTAACCTTTTATGTGGCACTTTATCGAATGCCTTCTGGAAATCCAAATACACCACATCTACTGGTTCACCTTTATCCACCCTGCTCGTTACATCCTCAAAGAACTCCAGAAAATTTGTTAAACATGATTTCCCTTTCATAAAATCATGCTGACTCTGCTTGACAGCATTATGATTTTCCAAATGCCCTGCTACTGCTTCCTTAATGAAGGACTCCAGCATTTTCCCAATGACAGATGTTAGGCTAACTGGCCTATAGTTTCCTGCTTTCTATCTCCCTCCTTTCTTAAATAGGGGTGTTACATTTGCAGTTTTCCAATCCGCTGGGACCTCTCCAGAGTCCAGGGAATATTGGTATATTGCAACCAATGCATCCACTATCTCTGCAGCCACTTCTTTTAAGACCCTGGGATACAGGCCATCTGGTCCAAGGGACTTGTTGTCTTTTAGTCCCATTATTTTACCAAGTACTATTTCCCTAGTGATAGTGATTGTCTTTAGCTCGCCGCTCTCTGTGGCCCCTTGATTATCCATTTTTGGGATGTAGTTAGGGTCTTCTACCATGAAGACAGGTACAAAATATTTGTTCAGAGTCTCTGCCATTTCCCCGTTCCCCATTATTAATTCCCCAGTCTCATCCTCTAAGGGACCAATGTTTACTTTAGCTACCCTCTTCCTTTTTATATACCTGTAGAAGCTCTTACTGTCTGTTTTAATGTTTCTTGCCGGTTTTCTCTCATAATTCATCTTCTCTCTCTTTATTATATTTTTAGTCATCCTTTGCAGGTTTTAAAAAATTTCCCAATCCTCTGGTCTCCCACCAATCTTGGCAATATTGTATGCCTTTGTTTTCAATTTGATACCATCCTTTGCTTCCTTAGTTAGACACGGATGGTGCTCCCTTCTCTTAAAATCTTTCTTTCTCACTGGAATATATTTTTGTTGAGAGTTATGAAATATCTCCTTAAATGTCCGCCACTGCATTTCAAGACATGAATTAATACTGGCAAGGTAAAAATGTTGCAACTTATCATTATGAAGATGATTATATTTCACTCGTTGTTGAAATCAGGTCAACATGATTGAGTGTTGTATGACCTCCTGGGCCACCTCCAGCCATACCTTCTTTGTGGCAGCAGCAGATTTCTTGCTCCCATTGCTGGGGAAGAGTATCTCTCTCTGTCTCCTCACTGCCCCCAGCAGAACATCAAGGGAAAGAAAGAAAGGCTTGCATTTATATAGCGCCTTTCAGGACAACTGGATGTCCCTATGTGCTTTACAGCCAATGAAGTACTTTTTTGAATTGTAGTCACTGTTGTAATGTAGGAAACGCGTCAGCCAATTTGTGCACAGCAAGCTCCCACAAACAGCAATGTGATAATGACCAGATAATCTGTTTTAGTGATGTTGATTGAGGGATAAATATTGGCCAAGACACCAGGGATAATTCCCCTGCTCTTCTTCAAAATAGTGCCATGGGATCTTTTACATCCACCTGAGAGAGCAGACGGGGCCGTGGTTTAATGTCTCATCCGAAAGATGGCACCTCCAACAGTGCAGCACTCCCTCAGCACTGCACTGGATTGTCAGCCTAGATTTTTGTGCTCAAGTCTCTGGAGTGGGACTTGAATCCACAAACTTCTGACTCAGAGGTGAAGGGTGCTACCCACTGAGCCATTGAACTGGGGCGCAGCATTTGAGCATCCGGAATCCATTTTCACACCTTGTCTTCTCTTGCTTCCAACTCCAAACTCCTCCAAACTCCTCTTTGGATTGGCCTTTTAAATACTGGAGTTGAGATTGCGTCATGTGGGTCCTCATCACGCCCGCTACCATGCAATTGGCGCCAAACCCGGAAGTAAAATGGTAATGAGGCAGCTGCATTAAAATGCCACTGACAGATGCGCTGAACTTACTTCTGGGTTTCCCACGTGATATCGGACCCCCCCACCCCCCCAACCAACCCTGCTACCAATGCACCTCTCAGTTATCGGGGCCAAGAGTTCTGTTTTTATTACAAGTTTTAAGAGACTCTGTAAAACTGTACAATCAAAATCTCTTTTACCTCCCGTGTGTACTCGTTCAGAAAAATAATGAATGGATGAGTTGTGGTGGTGGGTGCTGTTAAAGACAGCCTAGAGAGAATAGAATATGTGATCAATGTCTGGCCGGCGAGGTTGCGACAGAGATGCATTTCCTCCTAAAATGCGAAAAATTCAACACATCAAGAAACATATTATTTGACAAGCTCAGCCAAACAACCCCAGATTTCAAGGAATTGGATGACCTGTCAAAATTAAGATTAGTCCTGGGAGAAGGAGACAGACCATACCTTGGTGCCAAATATGTAACAACATGTCACAACCTGAGGACTGTTTAAAATTAATACTGAATGTACCCACTGATGTACAAAAACTGTTTAAATTAATATTGTTTAAAGTAATATTGTATGTACCCAACGAAGGTCAGAATTGTTTGACACCTACAGAATGTTGGAAAACTGTACTTTTTGTTATGTAAGCTTTGGCAATATGGTTCCCTGTAAACTTTCATGCCAATAAAGCATTTGAATTGAATTGAATTGAACTGACAGCATTTCATTTTTCTGATTCCAACAGCGAAGCGAAGTCACTGCTGAAGGGAAATAAGAATCAAGTTACAGGAAGGAAAGATGTATTTCTCTAATGCACCCAAAATTAGTCAGTGAGTGAATGATTGAAAATATGAGTGGGGATGTGCATAGTTGCATCTAAGCTCCAGTCCATTTGTGATCCTCTGAGTAACATTTCCTCTGTACATGATAATCTATTAGTGAAACTACCAAATAACATTCCATCTGTGTAATTCAGTGCATTCATGAACCTACTGAGTAATACTTGATGCAAACTGGTTCATTAATGAGCTCGCTGTAAAAACCAGTCCATTACTAATCCTCCTACGTAACACTTCCTCTGTGTAAACCATCCATTGGTGATCATGCAGAATAACACACTTTCTATCTCTTTCTCCTAATCTATCTACAAGTATTTTAAGTAACACTCCCTCCTGTTGTGCTGACCTACTGTACTGCCCAGTCCCCACAGGCATAGTTTTCAGTGAGTGACTTGAATAAGAAATACAGCAGGAACCATTACTGTCTAATATCACAGAGCCTAGGATATAGCCTGCATAAAATGAATAAGAATGATTATGATTTTAAAAATAAATTTAATCTAAGAATACTTGCACTGTAATGGTTAACGATTCAAGTATTTCAGAAGTGACTCGGAGAGTGTTATCATGCCCCACATCCATGGCTGGAGGCATTATTGCACTCTCAAGGTCACAAGTGTAATTCAAGGAGCAAATAACCCCAAGTCTTTCTCCAATACTTGATTTATTGTATCCTTGAATGTTAATTTATTTCATACGGGAAAATATTGATGCAGGTTATATACCATACTGCAGGACAGTCAGAGCAATAGCTACTATTTTATTGTTTGAGGATTTCACTCCTGTTACATTGCAAATTAGGACCGATTTTCCTGGGAATAACACCCAAGAGCACCTGAGCACCAGGAGCTGCAGCCAGCCAGATATATGGGTGGAGACCCGTAAGTCTTTGCTCCCAGTGATCTCCTGACAAACTTCCTGTCCTTCTCTGAGAAAGGCTTTGCAGCGCTGTGCCTGAAGGAGGCGCAGGGATTTAAATCAATCAGTTTTGTCATATTTATGACATAAGAATGACCTGCGACCTGATTTCCTGTCCCAACGCCAGTCACAGGTCGTGTGCTGGCTGCCCTCATAAATAAAGGGGGCTAGCCAAAAACAAAGAGCTTTTTCAGCACAGTGAAGCCTGAGTCAACAAAAATTCTGAGGTACAGGATCTTGAGAGTTAATGAGAAAATGTCATTGCTTTGTTGCTGTACTCGAGCTTAAAGAGATAGGGGTCGAATTTCCACGATGGTGCTCCCGGTTACACCGTTTTTCCAGGGTTTCCACCGAAGTTATGGTAGACGATTGGGTGAAGCCTGTGGAATTTCAACCTCGTAGTATCTCCCAAACGTTTTGGCTGCCGTGAGGACAACTGTTAAAGGTTTAGGATGAAGGTCACATTTGGAATCTCTCTGTTCTTGCGCTATCTGGAGGAGGAGGAACAGGAAGAGGAGGACGAAAAGGAGGAAAAACAGGATGAGCAGGAAGCTCTTTTTGGACACAACAGCAAAAAGGCAGCACCAGAGGAGGAAAGTACCAACTTGTAGGTACCCAGTTGAACGTGGATTTACGGACTCCGATGGACATTCCTGGACCTTACTGAGAATCAATCCCTCCAGAGGCCCTGGTTTAGTAAAAAGGTCACCTGGTAGGAGAGGGCCTGAAACCACAGTCCTGAGCCTCCAACATACTGTCAGTGGCAGTAAAGATAATTAAAGAACTAAGGGGGAGAAATTCATTATAGCCCAGGAATGGGGGCTAACTTTAGAAAAGTTTGAGATTTAGCGCCAGGCGCTAATGATTCAGACTGCACACAATATTCAGTTTCATTGCTGAAAGGATTGGAGCGCTAAATCAAGCGTTAATGGCCTAGCTCAGTGGTGTTAAACTCAAAGCGCTGGCCAATATCAGGTGCAGTCTAATCTCAAGTCATCATTGCCACAGGCTTTTCCCAGTACTTAAAGGGGAGGTTCATTGATGCTGCAGCACCTCATTCTCAGCATTGCTGGCTGTGCAGCTGCCTCAGCAAGAAGAAGCACAACAAGGAGAAGGAGCCAGAGAACTGAAGCAGGTGTGCTCATGGCAGATCCACCTCAGTCGGGTGGTCAGGGTGAGTGAAGGCTTCAACAAATGCTACATACCACCATCTGTACCACAAGCTTCACACACTACCCAAAGCACCAGACCCCCAGCACTCACACATTGACAATCTCTACCTAGCAACACTCACACCCACATCTCATACCTTGCACTCAATCACAGCTATTCAACTATGGCAGGTGTAAGGGTCATTAGTTGTTGGAATGATTGTGATATGTGTGATATGTTTCTGCATCAATTTATTCATGGAGTTTGCAATATTTTGTGGTCTCTCTCATTTCAACTTTGTGCCCAGGAAGACGGTATGATTTGGCATGACAGAGGTGTTATGCTCATTAATAACTAGACATTCTTATTATGAACACAGCTAGCTTTTGCTAGTTATTTTATTGAGCACATGTGGACTTGTACAGCATCTTGTAGAGGCTTCCATCTTGACTGCTGCCTTGTGGGTAGCCTAGTGCCTCATGGGTAATGTAGTCTTAATATACATACAGCTGGGTAGTGTAGTCTTATATACATACAACTATATACAGCTCTACACAGCTCTACGGCTCCACCTAGTGTCCACTATAGAATGACATGTTATTGATCATTACATCCCCCTTTCTTTGAGGTTTAACAAAATCAATATTAATCAACTTTCAAAAAAACAATAAAGATAATATCAGTAACACTTTTGTTAGTGCTCTATAAACATAAACATTTTCAAATCAGTCAACACATTTTCAAAGCTTTACATTGTACTCAAAGATTAAGTCTATCAGGCTTTTTTACTTCATGTGTGGATCTTCTCAACACGGGTAAGTCTGATGTGTCTTCATGAGATTGTTCTGGCAGTGAATGACAAGATGCAGTTGTGGCATTGTCATCAATCTGGTCTTGAATAGTCTCTTGTGTTTTTAGGAGGGAACGGCGGTTCCTCCTGAGAATCTGTCCTTCCTCAGTTCTAACAGTGTATGACCTTGGTCCTACTTCCTCAAGAACTGTAGCTTTCCTGTTCCATGCATCTGTATCCTCAATCCTGACAACATCATCCCTCGTCAATGGTTTTAGAGTTTTGGATGACTTGTCATGGTATGATTTCTGTTTCAGCTTTAACAGTTGAAGTCTCTGTCTCAGTTCCTGGTACCATGTTATGTTCATTAATAACTAGACATTCTTATTATGAACACAGCTAGCTTTTGCTAGTTATTTTATTGAGCACATGTGGACTTGTACAGCATCTTGTAGAGGCTTCCATCTTGACTGCCGCCTTGTGGGTAGCCTAGTGCCTCATGGGTAATGTAGTCTTAATATACATACAGCTGGGTAGTGTAGTCTTATATACATACAACTGTATACAGCTCTACACAGCTCTACGGCTCCACCTAGTGTCCACTATAGAACGACATGTTATTGATCATTACAAGAGGGATGGCATGATGGGCTTGTGGTGAGCAAAGGGATCTGGGGTTTATGACATCCTGGTGAGGGGCTGGAGGTCTGTTTGGAGGAGGTGGCAGAGTTCTGTGACCACCACCTTGGTGATGCGGAGCCATCTAATACACTGCTCCTCACTTAATTGAAGATAGGAGAAGTGCTGGCAGAATACCCTCGGAGGGTAAGGCCTCCTGTTGAGAGCCCTGATGGCCCTCCTCCTCCCTCTAGCCACATGTTCCAGTCTTTCTCGCTGCTTCTGCTCCCTCTGCTGTAGACCCTGGAGGGCAAGGTCGACTGCCAGTACAGCCCCCATTAATGTAACCAAGTGTAGCACTTTGATATGTTGTCAGAATAAATGCAACTAATTTTTGGTAGCCACAACACTCCTGAAACTAAAGAACCTTTAAACGATTGAATTAAACTGTTGCACAATCTCAAACTGACAAGGAAGCAATGAAACTGCACTAACCTGACAGCTGCGACTCATTACTCATGATCCCTTTAAGTAGCGCCCCTGGAGTCAGCATCCATCTGCTTGATGCCTCCTCTCACTGTCACTGTCGGGGAGCGGCGCTAAGGCAGGGGGTGAAAATGAATTTGGCAGATCGGGCACGCAGTGAGCGTTGCATGTTCACTGACATCTCGATCTGCCTGGCGTTGAAGTCCCTGCCGATAACTGTTAGCAGCGGCGCTACAGGTGGGCCGGATTTGGCATGCAGCGCTGGATTCGCCTCGCCCCGGCGCTACTGCATCAGTGCCCATTTAGCGCCCCCATCAGGCATTAATGTGAGGCACTAACCAACTGAATTTCTCCCCCTCAATTTCTACAGTAATGGAGGGGACACCAAGGACATAGCCTTAATGATTCAGTCAACAATTTGTATTTATATAGCACCATTAACATAGGAAAACATCCCAAGGCACTTCACAGGAGTAGTTTAAAACAAAAAAAATTGACACTGAGCCACCTATGGAGAAATTAGGGCAGGTGACCAAAAGCTTGGTCAAAGAAGTAGGTTTTAAGGAGCGTCTTAAAGGAGGAAAGAGAGATAGAGAGGCGGAGAGGTTTAGGCAGGGAATTCCAGGGCCTTGTCAACAGAAGGCATGGCCACGAATGGTTGAGTGATTATAATCAGGGATGCTCCAGAGGGCAGAATTAGAGGAGCGCAGATATCTCGGGGGGTTGTGGGGCTGAAGGAGATTACAGATAGGGAGGGGCAAGACCATGGAGGAATTTGAAATCAAGGATGAGAACTTTGAAATTGAGGCATTGCTTAACCGGGAGCCAATGCCGGGGTGATGGGTGAATGGGACTTGGTGCGAGTTTTGGATGACCTCAAGTTTACGTAGGGTAGAATGTGGGAGGCCAGCCAGGAGTGCGTTGGAATAGTCAAGTCTAGAGGTAACAAAGGCATGGATGAGGGTTTCAGCAGCGGGTGAGCTGAGGCAAGGGTGGAGACGGACGATGTTACGGAGGTGGAAATAAGCAGTCTTAGTTATGCCGCGGATATGTGGTCAGAAGCTCATTTCAGGGTCAAATATGACACCAAGGTTACGAACAGTGTGGTTCAGCCTCAGACAGATGTTAGAGAGTGGCTAGGGAACAGTGTTTGTGGCGGGGACCGAAAACAATGGCTCCGGTCTTCCCAATATTTAATTGGAGAAAAGTTCTACTCATCCAGAACTGGATGTTGGACAAGCAGTCTGACAATTTAGAGACCATGGAGGGGTCGGGAGAAGTGGTGGTGAGGTGAAGCTGGGTGTCGTCAGCGTACATGTGGAAACTGACACTGTGTTTTCGGATGATGTCACCAAGGAGCAGCATATAGATGAGAAATAGGAGGGGGGCCAAGGATAGATCCATGGGGGCACCAGAGGTAACGATGCGGGAGCGGAAAGAGAAGCCGTTGCAGGTGATTCTCTGGCTATGATTAGATAGATAAGAATGGAACCAGGCGAGTGCAGTCCCACCCAGCTGGACGACGGTGGAGAGGTGTTGGAGAAGGATGGACTGGTCAACTATGTCAAAGGCTGCAGATAAGTCAAGAAGGACGAGGAGGGATAGTTTACCTCTGTCACAGTCACAAAGGATGTCATTTGTGACTTTGATGAGAGCCGTTTCGGTACTGTGGCGGGGCGTAAACCTGATTGGAGGTTTTCAAATATGGAGTAGCGAGAATGATGGGCACTGATTTGGGAGGCGACAACACGTTCAAGGACTTTGGAGAGGAAAGGGAGGTTGGAGATGGGGTGGTAGTTTGCAAGGACGGAGGGTCAAGGGTTGGTTTCTTTGAGGAGAGGGGGGCAATACCTGAGGAGAGAGAACCATTAACAATGTCGGCTAACATGGGAGCCAGAAAAGGAAGTTGGGTGGTCAGCAGTTTGGTAGGAATAGGGTTGAGGGAGCAGGAAGTGGATCTCATGGACAAGATTAGCGCAGAGAGGCCATGAGGGGAGATCGGAGAGAAACTGGAGAAAGATGTGAGTTCAGGGCTAGGGCAGTGGGGAACCTTAGAGGAAGTTTGGCCCCATGGGCTAGGGAAAGGAAAGGAAGTGGCAGAGGCAGCTGATCGGATGGTCAGCAGTGCATGGGGCTCCATCAGGTGATGGATGCCTTGTTTACCAGGACTAATCAATGCATTGTGCTCTCCATGGATGCCAAGATGCAACCAACATATTTATTGCACATATATCTAATTGTGACTGTCAACCTAATTCTTTCCTCCATGGTGCTTCCCCTTTCCAACAGTGACTGTCTTTTGTGCACTGTTAATTAGTCTGGTGCTTCATCTAAGTGGTTTCCTTGAGGCGTGAACAGGGCAGGAAGATAGCAGCTGTGTGCCATTGTCAGGCCATGTGATCCAAGATGGCTCTCGATCTCTGTGAGCCTGCACACCACATGTCCCAACTGGAGGCCGCAACTCATCCACTGATGCAGGTTCAGCTTGGCCCTATCTGCTTTCAGAGTCCTGTGCAGTCAAGGGGTAACGACTGATACCGGTGGAAGAGGAGCCATCTGGAGAGAGAGTACTAACGTCCTTGGTCTGTTCCAACTTTCCCTTTCTCCTGCCCTCTCTGCCACGCTGCCCATAGATCTAAGGGTAGTCAGACTCCACAACATGAGTGGCAGGGTGCAGCTGGACCCTTTCACTTCTTCTTTGAGCTACCCTCTTCTAAGAGCCTGTCCAAGGAGGCTGCCACAGTATAACTGAGGGCCTGTATCGAAGCACTTTTAGCATTTCTGAGAGAACCTGAGACTGGAAAGAGGGCCTCAACTGTGAGAGGCTGTGCAGCAGATGCACCTGGAAGCGGCACCTGCTCCAAAGATGCCTGCATGCTTTCAATACACTGCATCAGCACCTTACACATGTGGGATGTGGGCACCTCCACACTTGTTGCCATGGTGCAGAATCTGCAAGGCATATTACCCAATGAGTGCAACAGTCTCTCATGCTGTGAAAGCATTCTTCTTTTGAAAGCAAGGCCACAGAGATCTGGTTCACTACCTGTGCAGCTGCTGCAGGAGGATCTCTCCCCCTCTGACCAGAAGACTCTTCTTCCTCCTCCTCTTCTTTCTGTTCCTGCTCTCCAGTACTCGGTGATTCCCCCTCAGTGCTCCCTCATGCTCCCTATCTATATCCCCCGCTCTCAGTGACTGTAACTGTGCTGCTGCACGCCAAGTCCTTGAATAGTGATTGCGTGCAGAATGAGCTGAAGTTTTAATGGCAGCTCCAGCCTCTGATTGCTCTGCTGTTTTGGCAACAATATAAAGGAGGACAAACAGAAAGACAAATAACAGCTGGGTGAATGTGTGCTAATGGGCTTCAGTATCACTGTCATCTGTACGGAATATTCATGAAGATTGACACTTTCAGTCACATTGACAAGGACTAGGCAGGAGGGAAGGAAGGAGTGCAACAAACCCTCAGTGAAAGTATGCCACCTGCTTCACCATCTCCTGACACCTCGCTCAAGTTCTGTTGCAGGAACCCTGTCCTTAAATGGGGTGACTTCCTGAACTGAAGCAGGACCTCCTCCAGTAGCTTTCGCCTGCCTTCTCTTACTTGTGACTAGTGAGTCAATCATTACTGTGCCTCAGATTGTACCATCCTTGCATGATGCTATTTTAACTGGCTCATTGAGTGATAGGAAATACTAGTTACCACATCGTTCACAAACATCTTTATGATGTCAAGGTTCCCACCTGTTTTTTCTCTCCTGGTGAGGCCATTAAACTTCATAAGTTGTAGGGTTCTATGGCACTCATCCAGGCACAGGCTTTTCTGTTCCCTCCCCAGGGATTCCCAAGGCCCCAATGTGCTCCAGCCTCTTAAAGCAGCCACAAGCCTTTAAGCCCTGCAGTAGCAATTAAATTGCCAGTGCCCTCATGACTGCACCCAATAAGAAGCTTTAGGGCCTACCCACATAACACCCACAATATCCAAATTAGCCCCGAGAGGAAAGCGGGCCGCAGAAAAGTGGCATCAGGTGCAGCGCTATTCCATTGTGATGCCCACACATTGAGGACAATTTTAACACCTCCACTGGGTGGGAACAGTGCATGGGAGTTTAAAATCAGGTGAGTAGACTTACCAGCTCGAGGCCACCATCTGTTAGAATTTTTTGAGGTTGTAACTAGCAGAATAGATAAGGGGGAACAAGTGGACGTGGTATATTTGGATTTTCAGAAGACATTCGATAAGGTGCCACGCAAGAGGTTATTAAACAAAATTATGGGATTGGGAGTAATATACCAGCATGGATTGAGAATTGGTAACGGACAGAAAACAGAGAGTAGGAATAAATGGGTCATTTTTGGGTTGGCAGGCTGTAGCTAGTGGGATACCGCAAGGATCAGTGCTTGGGCCTCAGCTAATCACAATCTACATCAATGATTTGGATGAAGGGATCAAATGTAATATATCCAAGTTTGCTGATGATACAAAGCTGGGTGGGAATGTAAGTTGTGAGGAGGATGCAAGGAGGCTTCATGGGGATATGGACAGGCTAAGTGACTGGGCAAGAACATGGCAAATGGAATATAATGTGGAGAAATGTGAAGTTATCCACTTTGGTAGAAAAAATAGAAAAGCAGAGTATTTTTTAAATGGTGAGAGATTGGGAAATGTTGGTGTTCAGAGGGACCTGGGTGTCCTTGTACACAAATCACAGAGTTAATATGCAGGTACAGCAAGCAATTAGGAAAGCAAATGGTATGTTGGCCTTTATTACAAGAGGATTTGAGTATAAGAGTAAAGACATCTTACTGCAATTATATAGGGCCCTGGTGAGACCACACCTGGAGTATTGTGTACAGTTTTGGCCTCCTTACCTAAGGAAGGGCATACTTGCCATAGAGGGAGTGCAACAAAGGTTCACCAGACTGGTTCATGGGATGCGGGGATTGTCCTATGAGGAGAGATTGAGTAGACTAGACCTATATTCTCTAGAGTTTAGAAATATGAGAGGTGATCTCTTAAACATACAAAATTCTTACAGGGCTTGACAGGGTAGATGCAGGGAGGATGTTTCCCCTGGCTGGGGAGCCTAGAACCAGGGGTCACAGTCTCAGAATAAGGGGTTGGCCATTTAGGACTGAGATGAGGAGAAATTTCTTCACTCAGAGGGTGGGGAATCTTTGGAATTCTCTACCCCAGAGGGCTGTGGAGGCTCAGTCATTGAGTATATTGAAGATAGAGATCGAAAAAATTTTGAATATTAAGGGAATCAAGGGATATGGGGATAGTGCAGGAAAGTGGAGATGAGGTAGAAGATTAGCCATGATCTTATTAAATGGTGGAGCAGGCTCGAAGAGCCAAATGGCTTACTCCTGCTCCTATTTCTTATATTCTTATGTTCTTACGTCACTCCGTTCCTGCTCACTGCCATTTTCTCTGATGGATTTGCTACTGGGTGGTGTCAAATCATCTGAGGCTCCTGCTACAGGCAGGTGGGGGGCCTAACTGAAATATAAAAGTCACGGCCTGGTGACATCATCAGGGCCACAATGTTATTTTTACTACAACTTGGGGGGAGGCCCAACTGGTGGTACATCTGCCAGAGAAACCTGGTGGGAGGTAGCAGAGTGGCATGAAGAGGCTAAGGTAAGCTAAGTTTTAACATTTTTGGAAGGTTTCCTTGGGGGCCAGAAATAACAAGAGCTCTCCTCCAGGCCCAGCAAGGAATCCTTCGGCCTCCTCTGCCTTTATTTTACCTCTCCCTCCCCCGACTGGCATCGGCTCTGCAACCTCTCCCCCAAAACGTACCTCATTCCGGTGACCGTTCCCTTGGGTCCCTGGCATCGTCCAGCTTCCACCCCAATTCCTGTTCCCACCCACCAGCCTTGACCTCATTCCCACCATCTTCAGGTAGGAGACAGATGGCCAATATTAAAATGAGGACTGTCGGGTAAAATTGGCCATGCACCTCCCCGTTCTCTTCGTCTGGGTGCGCAGCCCGCTTTCGTCCCCCCACACACCGATCCTGTCCCGAGTTAAAATTGACCCCATCATACTCATTTCTTTGGGCTCTAGGAAAATTGGGCATATGTCATCAGGTTTTGCATCATTAAATTGGTAACAGCTTTGTTCTGTGTTACACCATACAGCTTTCATTTTCAAATAGTAACAGAAAACTTTGCATAAAATAGAATGGAGACCATTTAAAAAAAAAAATCTGTATTTTACCAATGATAACAATGCTCTCTAATCCACGAAGGCACTAATCCAATCTTGGGGTTCAGATGACAATAAACCACTCAAGTATCACTCTCAGGGGATTATGACATCACCTGAACCCCTCGATTGGATTACTGCCTTGTAATTCACTTACAACTATCCATTACGTCCTCTATATATAGTGGAAAAAGAGAGAGAGCACGTCCTTATTATATTCAACCGTTCCTATGTTTATTTCAATTCCTTATAAGGTAAGTTTTTTATTTCCTAAGTATCCATGGGTTCAATATATCTGCAGATATTTGTATGTACAAGGGTTGTGGCTGAACATGTGTGTTTATCTATCTATCCATATGCATAGATATATGATTGTGTTATGAAATAGCAAGCAAAAACAAATCCATGTGAATTGGGAGTATTGCCCGTATAATAAGGGTTAAAAGTTGGAGAATGAAGATAAACTGTTCAGCACTTGAAAGGCACATGGGCCACTCAGATGGATGACGTCTGTAAGGCCCCAGACCCCCTCCCCAACCCTTGGGGAAATGGAGGGCCAGGTGCATCTTTTCCTAAATCAAATTAACCACAAGATGCCACATCCAATCCTGGTAAATTGATGTGAGACTTTGTGCTGCCTATAGTGGATCTTACAGCAAAGGTCAGTGCTGGTGTGTGCTCAGACACAACACATCAGCCTGCTGCATGGCAACACATATAATGGAAGAAAAATATCTGAAAAAAACCCAGCAATCAGTAAAAACGGCCCTTGGAAATGTATGCCTGCAATTATGCAAACCATAATATGTCTTCATTAGGCTGCTGTATAACCACCATATGTAGCAAATTCTGTACAATCATGTAGACTTGCCGAAAAAAATATAACACCCAAATAAATAAAATACATCCAAGAAGATACAATATTGTTGAAATCACATGCTGATATCCTTAGAATATTCGTTTACACTTTTAAGGCAATTTAATACCAATCTGTTTCACGTTTCTCATTTTTTCTCTCCATTTTCTGTTTGCTCTATCATTTCACTCCACAATAAAAATAGAACTTACCTTTGGTTTACTGTTTCAATCAAAAATATCTTAAACTGACTTCAGATTTCCTCTATGAAATGCAAATGATCCTGAAACACCTATTTGTGACGGATGTTCTCTGCTGACTATAATGTACTGCTTTCAAAAGGCTGCATTAAAATAAGAAAAATGAGGGTAGTGTTCACATCACTTGCCTTCTGTGTTGGTTGTTTGACTGAGAATGTGTGAACCGTTTAGTAGATTTGACATCTGTGCTGTAAGTCACATTGGCGCAGTTTAATAGAAATTAATTTAAATCTTGAATCCAATGGCACTGGTTCTGCAGTGAGTGCTGCAGAGCTCGCTTCTCAATTTCTATTGATCCAAAAAGGTTTAAAGGGGCATATTGGCAAAACAATTCAAATTAATAACTTTCATCAGAATTTTAACAAGACAATAGCAATGTCAACATCTTTAACTGTGAGACAAGAATGGAATAACATATCCTAATAGTTTTATATTTATATTGTGCAAGCTATATCCAATACTTTGGTTCTATGAATCAAATTATTTCTCATTATTTTTGCTAATTTTATGATTAACTTTTGTGTATTTTGTGGCTAGTTGGTAAATTATGTATTTACAATTTAAGTTTTCAAACATATGGCTAACAAATATAATTTTATATTAACAGAGTTTTCATCTTTTTATAATTTTGGTCAGTAAAATAAATATATAATTTTAATTCCTTCTATTTTAATGTAATTTGGTAAAACATAAGTTACTCTAATATGTTTATAAAAGCATAATTAACAAATCTGTGTCACACATAGGCAAATGTATTTGTTAAATTATAGATTTCCTTATTAATTGTTATGTAAAAATAAGGCTTCCCAGTTAACTAGGAATCCTGAATTACAATTTTGCCTGTATCAATAAGCTGTTTGCATATCATCATTCGTTTTTTGTCATCTACCACATCAATTCAATTGAATTTAGGGAAATTAAACGAAGCATGGTTATGAATTATACCATTCCAAGGCAGTGTCTTACATGGTCACTGTAGAACAATAAAAACTTTTAACAAATTCACGTTACTGCACAATATCACTGGCTGAATGTTTCTTTGTGTTCCCGCCCCGAATTGGGCAGGATAGAGGTGAGGAATGGGTTAAACTCGGGTAGGGAGACCTACTGCTGGATCTCTGCCTCGAGCTGAAGTTTCCTCTCCCTGCCACCACTGGGAAGGCCGCCCCTTCACTGCCCAGCGCCTGCTAACCCCAAGGGCTGCCAGGAGAAGGGTGGCAATATTTTAATGTTCACATTAAAGGGCTGATTTTCCGAGTTCATACTGCCAGTGGAGAGCCTTGTCTGAGATTTCTGACTATTTGCCCATGGAAGGATTTTGATATAACTTCTGTTTAAAAAATGATATTAAGTGAAATTAAGCTCACAAGAAGTTAAAATCAACACACAGGTTCTGGTAATATGGATTTGTTTAGATATGAAGCATCTTTTTTTTATTTATTCATTCACGAGATGTGGGCGTCGCTGGCAAGGCCGGCATTTATTGCCCATCTCTAATTGCCCTTGAGAAGGTGGTGGTGAGCCGCCTTCTTGAACCGCTGCAGTCTGTGTGGTGAAGGTACTCCCACAGAGAGGTTTGGGAGGGAGTTCAAGGATTTTGACCCAGAGATGATGAATGATCATCGATATATTTCCAAGTCAGGATGGTGTGTCACTTGAAGGGGAACTTGGAGGTGGTGGTGTTCCCATGCGTCTGCTGCCCTTGTCCTTCTAGGTGGTAGGAGTCGCGGGTTTGGGAGGTGCTGCCGAAGGAGCCGTGGCAAGTTGCTGCAGTGCATCTTGTAGATGGTACACACTGCAGCCACGGTACACCGGTGGTGGAAGGAGTGAATGTTTAACATGGTGGATGGGGTGCCAAGCAGGTGGGCTGCTTTGTCCTGGATGGTGTCGAGCTTCTTGAGTGTTGTTGGAGCTGCACTCATCCAGGCAAGTGCCGAGTATTCCATCACACTCCTTACTTGTGCTTTGTAGATGGTGGAAAGGCTTTGGGGAGTCAGGTGGTGAGTCACTTGCTGCAGAATACCCAGCCTCTGAACTGCTCTTGTAGCCACAGTATTTATATGGCTGGTCCAGTTACGTTTCTGGTCAATGGTGATCTCCAAGATGTTGATGGTGGGGTTTTGATAATAATAATGCCACTGGCTGTCAAGGGGAGATGGTTAGACTCTCTCTTGTTGGAGATGGTCATCACAGTGGCAATTGTGTGGCGCGAATGTTACTTGCTATTTACCAGCCCAAGCCTGTGTGTTGTCCAGGTCTTGCTGCTTGCGGGCATGGATTGCTTCATTATCTGAGGAGTTGTGAATGGAACTGAACACTGTGCAATCATCAGCGAACATCCCCACTTCTGACCTTATAATGGAGGGAAGGTCACTGATGAAGCAGCTGAAGATGGTTGGGCCTAGGACAGTGCCCTGAGGAACTCCTGCAGCGACGTTCTGGGGCTGTGATGATTGACCTCCCACAAACACAACCATCTTCCTTTGTGCTAGGTATGACTCCAGCCAGTGTAGTGCCTTCCTCCTGATTCCCATTGATTCAATTTTACTAGGGCTCCTTGATACCACACTCGGTCAAATGCTGCCCTGATGTCACTCTCACCTCACCCTGGAATTCAGCTCTTTTGTCCATGTTTGGACCAAGGCTGTAATGTGGTCTGGAGCCGAGTGGTCCTGGCGGAACCCAAACTGAGCATCGGTGAGCAGGTTATTGGTGAGTAAGTGCCGCTTTATAGCACTGTCATCGACCCCTTCCAACACTTTGCTGATGATTGAGAGTAGGCTGATGGGGAAGTAATTGGCTGCTTTTTGTGGACAGGACCTACCTGGGCGATTTGCCACTTTGTCGGGTAGATGCCAGTGTTATAGTTGCACTGGAACAGCTTGTCTAGAGGTACAGGTAGTTCTGGAGCTTAAGTCTTTAGTACTACAGCCAGGATGTTGTCGAGGCCCATAGCCATTGCTGGTTCCAGTGCGCTCAGCAGTTTCTTGATATCATGTGGAGTGAATCGAATTGGCTGAAGGCTGGAATCTGTGATGGTAGTGTTCTCAGGAGGAGGCCGAGATGGATCATCCACTTCTGGCTGAAGATGGTTGCGAAAGCTTCAGCCTTGTGTTTTGCACTCACGTGCTAGGCTCCGGCATCATTGAGGATGGGGATGTTCATGGAGCCACCTCCTCCCAGAAGTGGATGATCCATCTCGACCTCCTCCTGAGAACCCCACCATCACAGAGTCCAGTCTTCAGCCAATTCGATTCACTCCACATGATATCATGAAGCGGCTGAGCGCATTGGATCCAGCAGAGGCTATGGGCCCCGACAACATCCCGGCTGTAGTTGTATAAATGTCCACCCTAATGCATGACTAGGCGTGGCAGGACTGCAGAGCTTTCATGTAATCCATTCATTGTGGAATCAATTTGCTCTGTCTGTAGCATGCTACTTCCGTTGTTTAGCATGTATTCACCAGGTTGGCACCTCATGTTTAGGTACATTCGGTGCTGCTCCTGGCATGCTCTTCTACACTCGTCATTGAACCAGGGTTGGTTGCGTGGCTTAATGGTAATGGTAGAGTGAGGGATATGCCGGGCCATAAGGTTACAGATTGCGGTGGAATACAATTCTAGTGTTGCTGATGGCCCACAGTGCCTCATGGCTGCCCAGATTTGAGCTGCTGGATCTGTTCTGAATCTATCCCATTTAGCACGGTGGAGGGTGTCCTCAGTGTGAAGACAGTACTTCGTCTCCACAAGGACTGTGCGGTGGTCACTGCTACCAATGCTGTCTTGGACAGATGCATCTGCGACAGGTACATTGGTGAGGACGAAGTCAAGTAGGTTTTTCCCTTGTGTTGGTTCTCTCACCACCTGCTGAAAGCCCATTCTGGCAGCTATGTCCTTCAGGGCTCGGCCACTCATTGAAGTCCCCCACCCAGAGTACACTCAAGGAACAGCACCTCATCTTCCGATTAGGGACTTTGCAGCCTTCCGGACTCAATATCGAGTTCAACAATTTCAGATCATAACCTCGGCCCCTATTACATTTTTACTTATATTTTTTTTTCCCCACCCCTTTGTTTTGGGTTTTCCCTCTCCCCCCCCCCCTCTTTTTTTTTTACATGGCAGCTGTCTCTCATTCTGCCAGTACATTTCACACGTAATCGGAGCCGTCTTTTGTCTCCACAAGTCCTATCACTATCTCGTCTCGTTTTGAATACCTCTTAATGTCTATTCACTTCTTTTGTTCCCTCCCCAGCCCTCCTTTCGATCTATTTCATTTCCTTTCCAGTTTTGAAAAAGGGTTTCGACCCGAAACATCGACTCTAATTTCTCTCCATGGATGTTGCCTGGCCTGCTGAGTTTTTCCAGCATTTTCTGTTGTTATTTCTGTTCCCTTGCTGCCCTTAATGCTTTTTCCAAGTGATGTTCAACATGGAGGTGTACTGATTCATCAACTGAGAGAGGGCAGTAGGTGGTAATCAACAGGAGGTTTCTTTTCCCATATTTGACCTGATGTCATGAGACTTCATGGGGTCCGGAGTCAATGTTGAGGTTTCCCAGGGCCACTCCTTCCCGACTGTATACCACTGTGCCACCACCTCTTGGACATGGAGAGCTGGAAGAAAATCAGAGGTCAAGCTTTTGGCTTCCTGTCCAGACAAGAAAGGACACACAGAAACATACAGAGAGGAAGTCTAGTTTGAGCTGGAAAGGGAGCCAGTTCTAGACAGTGAGGGCCCAATACTCTCCTGGCCAGCCTCCCATCGTCCATCCTACATAAACTTGAGCTCTTCCAGAATTCTGCCATCCCCGTTCCTAACTCGCACCAAGTCCTGTTCACCCATCACCCCTGTGCTCGCTGACCTACATTGGCTCCCAGTCTGGTAATGCCTCGATTTTAAAATTCTCATCCTTGTTTTCAAATCCCTCCATGGCTTCGCCCCTCCCTATCTTTGTAACCTCCTCCAGCTCTACAACCCTCTGAGATCTCTGCGTTCCTCCAATTCTGGCCTCTTCTGCATCCCCTATTTTAATCGCTCCACCACTGGCGGCCGTGCCTTCAGCTGCCTAGGCCCTAAGCTCTGGAATTCCTGCCCTAAACCTCTCTGGCTCTTTACATTTCTCTCCTCCTTTATGACGCTCCTTAGAACCTACCTCTGTGACCAAAATCTGTCCTAATATCTCCTTATGTTGCTCAGTTGCAAATTTTGTTTCATAACGCTCCTGTGACGTGCCTTGGGACATTTTACTACTTTAAATGCGCTATATAATGCAAGTTGTTTTTGTTGTTGTATTCTCTAAACCAGAAAAAGCAGGAAATTTTTGCCTCCATTGAGTAAACTCTTCATCGGCTTCCATGACTCAACAAATTGCCAGTAAATAAACATATCGGAAGCAATCAGAGGCTTAAAACAGAATTATAGAACCATAGAAATTACAGCGCATAAAGAGTCCATTTGGCCCATGGTGTTGGTGCTATGTCTGCAACTGGAGCTGCTTACTCTATCCCAGTACCCTATCATTTCCCTGTCATTCTTTTGTATTCTTCCTTGAACATATCTGGCATGTGACTAAGCTGGCTGTTCATTGCCAGATCTGACTTGAATATCTAAAGAATTGCCATCGCTCCTCTCGCTGCCTAAATCTGCCTACTACTCCAAAATTATCCTGGAGAGCAGTGGCAGTTCCAAACTTCTATTCTTTGCTACCAAGCAACTCTTCCATCCACCCTCTTTCCCTGTTCCATCCTCGTCTCACATTCTAAATGCAAGGAACTCATGGAGTTCATGGACTCTTTGTGCTAAAATCAATGCCATCCGCAGTTGCATCTTTACCCTCTCGTACCCCTTAACTCCAATTCCTTGCACTTTTTCTCTTCCAAAACTAGCCCCACCCTTTATTTCATAGTTTTTCCCACAACAAAGATGATATCATCACCAAACTCAACATGTCTGTGAAATCTACCACCTACTCTTCAACCAACCTCCTTTTCAGCTCTTTAACACCCAAATCCCCCTCCTCATTCCTCGGATTGCTGATATCATCAACTTATCACTATCTTCCAGCATTGTCCCTACCTTACATCCCCTCCATCTTATCCTGTTAGCACCCTATCTCAAATCTTCCTTTCCTCTCTAAAATCCTGGAATGTATTGTTGCCTCATAACTACACACCCACCTCTCCCAATATTCCCTATACAGAGACTGCTCGGGTCAAAGTCACAACAGACAACCTCTGTTACTGTCCCTCTTTATCCCTTTTGATCTCATTGCTGCCTTTTACAGCATTGATCATTCTATCCTCCTCCAATGCTTCTCCTCAGCAGTCCATCTTCATGCTTCTGCTGTCTTCTTCCATTCACACATGTCTCAATAGCAATATTATGTATCTTCCAGTGGTTGCTCCTCCCTTGCCCACATAGTCACCAACAGTGTACCCCATGGCTTCACCCTTGGTTCTCCTCCTCTTCATTGCCTGTATTCCCTTTGCTATCTGAAAGCACAGGATCAGTTTCTATATATGTTGGTAATACCCAGGTTTACCTTTTGGTCTTTTGTTTTGATTCCAAGGTTGTTGCTTGACTCTCCAACTGCTTGTCCAACATCAATTATTGGATGACAAATTTTCCTCCAGTTCAATGTAGGTAAAACTGAAATCAGCCTTTTTAATTTAGCAATTATGTACCTCTGTTCTTACATCCATATAACCTCCCTGACTGCCACCTTGGGCTAAGTTACAATGTATGGAACATTGGCATGGTGCTTGATCCAGGGCTGAAGTTTCTTCCCACATCTGTTCTGTCACCAAGATTATATTCCTCTACCTTTGAAACATCACCTGCCTGCATCGCTATATCTCCTCCACTGTTTAATCTTTAGTCCATCCCTTTACCACCTCAAGACTTGACTCCTGTAATGCTTTCTGTAGTGTATGTGCCTTTAAGTCAGAACTACTTTTACAGCTCCTGTATACTGTAGTACCGGCAGTGACCACACCGGTATATAAGCTTTGCGCATGCCTCTGTACCCCCAGTCTTGAGACTACCCTCCTCCAGTAAAGACCTGTTTATTGTTAATGTACAGCATCCGTGTGATTATTTCATAATAGCATATCCACTGAACCACGGATCCAACAGTGGCGACGAGTGGCGATTCGAATCTACCTGCAACATAAAAAAAAATAAAAAAAATAGTCGAGGCCAGGAACACGGGCGTCGACTATGAGCAACCGCCCAGCAGTCAGGCAGAGATTGAACTTCGCAGGGGAGGCTGTGGAGAGCCGGGCTTGGTTCCCCAGCCACGATGAGCAGTAAGAGACCGACGACAGGTCCAGCGCAGACCCTTCCCGAGCAGCGGCGGCGGGAGCCGACCGACGGCGGAGAGAAATCCGAGCAGCGTCGACGGGGTAAGACAGAGGGTGAAGAGCGCAGGGTGCAGCCGGGGGTTGAACACCAAGCGGCGTCGAGAAAAAGAAAACAAACCGGAGAGAGAGAGGGTAAAGAAACTGCCGGGTTCTAGACTGAGCGGCGTCGAAAAATATAAAAAGAAGAACGCGCAGAGCACAGCCAGGGCTCATGGGCTGAACAGGGTCCGCGGGGCGAAGAAAGGAAAGCACGGGAGACGCCATTTTGTGCCAGTGGAGAAGAAGGGGAAGCGCGGGAGGCGCCATTTTTGACAGTTAACTCACACCCAAGGATGCCGAAGAGTGGCAGTATCTCTACGTTCGACAATGAAGTCGAAGATTGGGCGACATATGTGGAACGTATTGAGGTGTACTGCAGGGCGAATGAAGTGCCAGATGCAAATAAAGCACTGGTTCTGTTAAATTCCATGGGTGCAAAAACTTATGGGTTACTGCAAAATCTAATAACCCCAGAGAAGCCGGTAAACAAGAATTTTGAAAGCATAGTAGAAATCCTACAGGACCACTTAAACCCCACACCGCTGCTGATAGCAGAACGATTTAAGTTCCATAAAAGGAACCAACACAAACACGAAAGCAATGCTGAGTACCTAATGGAACTGCGCAAGCTATCGAAACACTGCCAGTTTGGAGCGGGACTAGCAGATACGTTAAGGGACAAGTTTGTGTGTGGGCTACAAAGTGAAGGAACCCAGAAACGGCTTCTATCAGAAAAGGACCTTATGCTGGACAAAGCTTTCAGTATGGCAGTATCACACGAAGCAGCCGCAAGGGGCGCTGCAGAGATACAACAGAGACTGCAAGAATATGGCACCAATGAAATGTCCTATGGAACAGGGAAGTGCTATCGCTGCGGCAGAACAACACATGACCAGAAAGATTGTTGGTTCAAGGACCAAGTGTGCAGACAGTGTGGGAAAGCAGGACGCAGGTCTGGGAAGAAAACCAACAGTAAGAAATCTCCACAGGAGAAGTATAAAAAGGTACACCAGGTGATGGACAGTGGTTCAGACGAACAGAAAAGTGACACAGACTCCGGAAGCAAGGAGCTGGGTTGTCTGAAACTACATAAGGTAACAGAAATGGAGGATCACCAGACTATCTGGGTTACACTCAAGATAGACGGAGTCCAAGTGGAAATGGAATTGGACACAAGGTCAGCTCTAACAGTCATAAATCAAAGAGACTACAAGCGGCTATTTTCACACATACCCTTGAAAGCTAGAGATTGTCTTGAAGACGTATACGGGGCAAAAAGTCTACCCTAAAGGAAAAATAAGGGTGAAAGTGACATATAAAGGCCAGGAAATACCTAAAATGGATATATATGTATTGCCAAATGGAGGACCACCACTGCTAGGACGTGAATTGATCCGGAAGATACAATTAGATTGGCATTCCATACAGGCACTGAAGGTTGAGGCGAAAAAGGATGACGACGTCACACCTGGACGACTGTCAAAAATGCTAACTGACGCAAAAGAAGTGTTCCAGGAGGGACTCGGAACACTAAAAGGAATAACAGCAATGATTAAAATAGAGGAAAATGCAAGCCCAAAGTTTCTGAAGGCCAGACCAGTGCCTTATGCGATCAGACCAGCTGTTGAAGCAGAGCTGGAAGGGTTGGAACATTCAGGATTACTGTCCAAAGTGGACTGGAGCGAGTGGGCTACACCCATCATTCCTGTAATGAAGAGGTCGTTGAGTAATACGCCTGGGGAACCAAAGAAGGTCCGCATCTGTGGGGATTTTAAGGTGACAGTGAACCCAATCCTTCACACGGTGCAATATCCGCTTCCACGAATTGAGGATATTTTCGCCTCGCTATCTGGAGGTAAACGCTTCACCAAAATTGATCTAGCCCAGGTGTACTTGCAAATGGAGGTAGAAGAAGCTTCGAAACATTACCTTACGATCAACACTCATAAAGGTCTCTATCAATACAACCGGCTGGTGTTTGGAGTAGCCTCCGCTCCGGCTATCTGGCAAAGGGCGATGGATCAGGTCCTGCAAGGGATTCCAGGGACCCAGTGTTATTTGGACGACATCTTGGTCACGGGCGAAAATGACGGTGATCACCTCGCCAACTTGGAGAAGGTGCTCACCAGATTAAAGGAGTATGGGCTACGAGCTAATCGCCACAAGTGCGAGTTTTTCCAGAAACAGATCTCGTATTGTGGCCACGTCATCGCTGAAGAGGGGTTACATAAGTCCCCTGACAAGGTTGAGGCAGTAGTCAAGGCTCCAGCACCGGAAAATGTGTCACAACTGCGGTCGTTCCTCGGGCTGGTAAACTACTACCACAAGTTCTTACCAAATTTGTCTACGGTATTACACCCACTGAACACCCTACTGCAAACAGGGGTACCATGGAAGTGGGATGACGAACGTAGACAAGCTTTCCAGAAGTGTAAAGAATTGATCACATCAAAAGAGGTGTTGGCCCATTTCAACCCAGCACTACCAATTCGTTTGGCATGTGATGCATCACCCTATGGTATTGGAGCGGTGCTGTCGCACAAATTCCCAGACGGGTTGGAGAGGCCAGTAGCCTTTGCGTCTCGGTCACTAACCTCAGCCGAGCGCAACTACGCCCAGATTGACAGGGAGGCCCTCAGCCTAGTATGGGGAGTAAAAAAATTCAACCACTATCTGCATGGGCAGAAGTTCACCTTGCTGACTGACCACCAACCACTTGTCTCCATCTTTAATCCTAAGAAGGGCGTTCCAGTGATGACTGCACAGCGGTTACAAAGATGGTCCCTGTTTCTAGGGGCGAATCAATATGAAATAGAATATAAAGGCACGAAACAGCATGGGAACGCTGATGGGCTATCGCGCCTGCCACTGCCTATTGTGGAGGAAGCACCAGCAGTGGACCCTATCGAGATATTTTATTCATCAATAATTGAACGATTGCCAGTAACAAACGCGGATATAGAGAAGGAGACCCGCAATGATCCGACGCTGTCGCGGGTATATGAATTGACGGTGAGGGGATGGCCAACACATGGCGACTCACTGTTGCCAGCATTCTCATCCAGAAGAGAACAGCTGTCAGTATGCCAGGGCACAGTGATGTGTGGATCCAGAGTGGTGATTCCACCCAAGTTAAGGGAGAGAGTGCTAAATGAGCTACATGAAAGTCATCTGGGGGGAGTGAAAATGAAAAGCCTTGCTAGGGCTTATGTGTGGTGGCCGGGAATCGATCAACAAATCGAAGACCTAACTAAGAGCTGCTTAGGATGCCAGAAGGTCCAAAATGCACCACCACATGCCCCTCTACACCCATGGGCGTGGCCCTCCTCTCCATGGCAACGGGTGCATATTGATTTCGCTGGTCCATTCATGGACTCAATGTTCTTAATAGCAGCGGATGCTCATTCAAAGTGGCCTGAGGTGATAAAAATGTCTTCAACCACTACAGAGAAAACGATTGCAGTCCTACGGACCATATTTGCCAGAAACGGTTTGCCAGAGCAGATTTGCTCTGATAATGGACCACAGTTTGTGTCCGACGAGTTCCAAAAATTTATGAGAAGGAATGAGGTAAGGCATTACACATCCGCCCCGTATCATCCAGCCACAAATGGATTGGCTGAGAGGTTTGTACAAACCTTTAAGAAGGCGATAAAGGCCATGTGCGATGATGAAATTCCACTACAGCATAAGATGGACAATTTCTTGTTAGCCTACTGAAATGCGACATATGCAGTTACCAGCCAGACCCCGGCCATGATGTTCTTCAACCGAAGGTTGAGATCTCGTCTGGACTTGCTCAGACCAAATGTGCGAAGAAATGTTGAGGACAAACAATTCCAGCACATCAATGAAAAGCCGACAAGGAGCTTCAATGTAGGGCAACCAGTCTTGGCCCGTGACTATCGAACAGAGAAATGGCAACCCGGAACGATATGTACAAGGCAGGGGCCATTAATGTACACAGTGGATGTCGGGGAGAACATTGTGAGACGCCACGTCGATCAGGTCTTAGCGTCACAGGAACGCGTCAACCCCATGTCTCGAGTACCTGGGGATGAACCCGACATACCGGTAGCATCTACTTCAGACCCAGTAGCAGTGGAACCCGATGAACTACCTGATGAAAAGGGGTCAGAATCGCCTCTGCATCAAGAACAAGAACATCCGGAAAGGCGCTATCCCGAAAGGGTCAGGAAGCCACCCCAAAGACTGAATCTATAAATGGACTTTTGTTGTTTAATGTACATGTTGAAATGTTAATTGTTATTTGAATATTAGGGGTACTACTAATCTAAAAGGGGAGGAATTGTAGTGTATGTGCCTTTAAGTCAGAACTACTTTTACAGCTCCTGTATACTGTAGTACCGGCAGTGACCACACCGGTATATAAGCTTTGCGCATGCCTCTGTACCCCCAGTCTTGAGACTACCCTCCTCCAGTAAAGACCTGTTTATTGTTAATGTACAGCATCCGTGTGATTATTTCATAATAGCATATCCACTGAACCATGGATCCAACACTTTCCAAGCAGGTTTCCCATTCTACCACCTTCCATCAGGTGTTCAGAATGCCTCTACCAACATCCTCACTTTCATCACCCTGGTTCTGGCTCCAGTGGCTCCCTGTGCCCCATCAAATTGATTTTAAAATCCTTTGCCTCAGCTTCAAATGCCTTCATGGCCTGACTGCACCCGACCTCAATAGCTTCCTTTAGCCTTTTCAACCCTTCACTCTGTTGCTACTGGTTCACACTTTGTTCTGCCTCTTATTTGCTTCAACATAAGAACATAAGAAATAGGAGCAGGAGAAGGTATTCGGCCCTTCGAGCCTGCTGCCCCAATCAGTAAGATCATGGCTGATCTTCTACCTCAACACCACTTTCCTGCACTAACCCCATATCCCATGATTCCCTTAATATTCAAAAATCTATCGATCGCTGCCTTGAGTATACTCAATGACTGAGCCTCCACAGCCCAGGGGTAGAGAATTCCAAAGATTCACCACCCTCTGAATGAAGAAATTTTTCCTCATTTCAGTCCTAAATGACTGATCCCTTATTCTGAGACTGTGACCCCTGGTTCTAGACTCCTCAGCCAGAGAAAACATCCTCCCTGCATCTACCCTGTCAAGCCCTGTAAGAATTTAATATGTTTCAATGAGATCGCTTCTCATTCTTCTAAATTCTAGGGAATATAGGCCTAGTCTCCTCAATCTCTCCTCATAGGGCAATCCCTTCATTCCAGGAATCAATCTGGTGATCCTTCGTTGCACTCCCTCTAAGGCAAGTATATCCTTCCTTAGGTAGGGAGGCCAAAACTGTAAATAGTACTCCAGGTGTGGTCTCGCCAAGGCCCTATATAATTGCAGTAAGACTTCTTTACTCATACTCAAGTCCTTCTGTAATAAAGGCTAATATACCATTTGCTTTCCTAATTGCTTGCTGTATCTGCATGTTAATTTTCAGTGATTCATGTACATAGATCATAGAATCATAGCATGGTTACAACACAGAAGGAGGCCTTTTGGCCCTTCAAGCCTGTGCTGGCTCTCTGCAAGAGCACTTCAGCTAGTCCCACTCCCCTACCCTTTCTCCGTAGCCCTGCAAATTTTTTTCCTTCAGTTACTTATCCAATTCCCTTTTGAAAGCCATGATTGAATCTACCTCCACCATCCTTTCAGGCAGTGCATTCCAGGTCCTAGAATCATTGAAATTTACAGCACAGAAGGAGGCCATTCGGCCCATTTTGTCCGTGCCGGTCAACAAAGAGCTATCCAGCCTAATCCCACTTTCCAGCATTTGGCCTGTATCCTTGTAGGTCACAACACTTCAAGTGCATATCCAAGTACCTTTTAAATGTGATGAGGGTTTCTGTCTCTACCACCCTTTCAGGAAGTGAGTTCCAGACCCCCACCACCCTCTGGGTGAAAGAAATTCTCCTCAAATCCCCTCTAAACCTCCTACCAATTACTTTAAATCTATGCCCCCTGGTTATCCACCCCTCTGCTAAGGGAAATAGGTCCCGCCTATCCACTCTATCTATCCCCTCATAATTTTATACACATTAGGTCTTTCCTCAGCCTCCTCTGTTCCAATTAAAACAACCCCAGCCTATCCAATCTTTCCTCATTGCTAAAATTCCCCAGCCCAGGCAACATCCTTGTAAATCTCCTCTGTACCCTCTCTAGTTCAATCACATTCTTCCTGTAATGTGATGACCAGAACTGCACGCAGTATTCTAGCTGCGGCCTAACTAGTGTTTTATACAGTTCAAGCATAATCTCCCTGCTCTTATATTCTATGCCTCGGCTAATAAAGGCAAGTATCCCGTATACCTTCTTAACCACCTTATCTACCTGTCCTGCTACCTTCAGGGATCTGTGGACATGCACTCCACGGTCCCTCTGACCCTCTGCACTTCTCAGTGTCCTACCATTTATTGTGTATTCCCTTGCCTTGTTAGCCCTCCCCAAATGCATTAGCTCACACTTCTCCGGATTTAATTCCATTTGCCACTGTTCTGCCCACCTGACCAATTTATTGATATCTTCCTGCAGCCTGCAGCTTTCTTCTTAAGTATCAACCACACGGCCAATTTTTGTATCATCTGCAAATTTTTTAATCATACTTCCTACATTCAAGTCCAAATCATTGATATATACCACAAAAACAAAGGACCCAGTACTGAGCCCTGCGGAACCCCACTGGAAACAGCCTTCCAGTCGCAAAAACACCCTTTGACCATTACCCTTTGTTTTCTGCCTCTGAGCCAATTTCAGATCCAACTTGACACTTTGCCTTGGATCCCATGGGCTTTTACTTTCATGACCAGTCTGCCATGTGGGACCTTAGCAAAAGCCTTGCTAAAATCCATATAGACTACATCAAATGCACTACTCTCATCGACCCTCCTTGTTACCTCCTCAAAAAATTCAATCAAGTTAGTCAGACACGACCTTCCCTTAACAAATCCATGCTGACTATTCCTGATTAATCTGTGTCTTTCTAAATGAAGATTTATCCTGTTCCTCAGAATTTTTTCCAATAATTTTCCCACCACCGAGGTTAGGCTGACTGGCCTGTAATTACTCTGTCTATCCCTTTCTTCCTTTTTAAACAACGGTACCACATTAGCAGTCCTCTAGTCCTCCGGCACCACACCTGTAGCCAGAGAGGATTGGAAAATGATGGTCAGAGCCTCTGCTATTTCCTCTCTTACTTCTCTCAACAGTCTGGGATACAATTCATCCGGGCCTGGGGATTTATCCACTTTCAAAGATGCTAAACCCCTTAATACTTCCTCTTTCACTATGCTTATTTCATCTAATATTTCACACTCCTCCTCCCTGATTGCAATTTCTGCATCGTCCCTCTCTTTTGTGAAAACAGACGCAAAGTATTCATTAAGAACCATGTCTTCCGCCTCCACACACAGGTTACCTTTATGGTCCCTAATAGGCCCTACTCTTACTTTTGTTCTTAATGTATTTATAAAACATCTTTGGGTTTTCCTTGATTTTACTTGCCAATACTTTCTCATGCCCTCTCTTTGCTTTCCTAATTTCATTTTTAATTTCACCCCTGCACTTTCTCTACTCCTCTAAGGTTTCTGCAGTATTGAGCCCTCGGTATCTGTCCGAACCACTCGCTGCGTAAAAAAGGTTTTCTCTCATGTCGCCTTTGGTTCTTCTGCCAATCACCTTAAATCTGTGTCCTCTGGTTCTCAACCCTTCCATCAATGGGAACAGTTTCTGTCTATCTACTCTGTCTAGATCTCTCATGATTTTGAACACCTCTATCAAATCGCCTCTCAACTGTCTCTGCTCTAAGGAGAACAACCCCAGCTTCTCCAGTCTCTCCATGTAACTAAAGTCCCTCATCCCTAGAACCATTCTTGTAAATCTTTTCTGCACCCTCTCTAAGGCCTTCACATCCTTCCGAAAGTGCGGTGCCCAGAATTGGAAACGATAGTCTAGTTGAGGCCGAACCAGTGTTTTATAAAGTCTCATCATAACTTCCTTGCTTTTGTACTCTATGCCTCTATTTATGAAGCCCAGGATCCCGTATGCTTTTTTAACTGCTTACAAGGACACCCAGGTCCATCTGAATACCAACGTTTCCCAATCTCACAACATTAAAAAATATTCTGCTTTTCTATTTACCTTCCAAAGTGGATAACTTCACATTTCATAGAATCATAGAGTCAGAAAATCATAATGGCATGGAAGGAGGCTATTCGGCCCATCGAGTCTGTGCCGGCTCTCTGTAGAGCAATCCAGTCAGTCCCATTCCCCCGCTCTATCCTCGTAGCCCTGCAAGTTTATTTCCCTCAAGTGCCTATCCAGTCTCCCCTTGAAAAATGAGTGTCTCCGCTTCCACCACTTCCGTTGGTAGCGAATTCCAGGTCATCAACACTCACTGTGTAAAAAAGTTTTTCCTCACATCCCCCCTGTATCTCTTGCCCAAAACCTTAAATCTGTTTCCCCTAGTTCTTGTACCATCAACTAGTGAGAACAACCTTTCCCATCTAGCCTATCCAAACCCGTCATAATCTTGTACACCTCTGTCAAATCACCCCTCAACCTCCTTTGCTCTAATGAAAACAAATCCAGCTTCTCCAACCTGTCCTTGTAGCTAAGATTCCTCATCCCCGGAACCATTCTGATAAATCTCATCTGCACCCTCTCCAGGGCCTTCACATTCTTCCTAAAGGGTGGTGACCAGAACTGGATGTAATACTCCAGTTGTGGCCTAACCAGCACTTTATAAAGGTTCAGCATAACTTCTCTACTATTGTATTCAAAACCTCTATTTATGAAGCCCAAGATCCCATATGCTTTGATAACCACTCTCTCAATCTGTTCTGCCACCTTCAGGGACCTATGCACATTAACTCCCAGGTCCCTCTGTCACTGCACAATCTTTAAAACTGTGCCATTAAGTATACATTGCCTCTCCCTGTTCCTTCTGCCAAAATGCATCACCTCACACTTCTCTGTATTAAATTCCATCTGCCACTTGTCTGCCCATTCTGCTAGCCTTTCTATGGCCTGTTGCAGTCAATTGGTATCATCCTCACTGTTTGCCACACCCCCAAGTTTGGTGTCATTGGCAAATTTAGAAATTCTACTCTGTATTCCAATATCCAGGTCATTTATATATATCAAAAAAACAGTGGCCCCAGCACTGACCCTTGGGGAACACCACTGTCTACCATCCTCCAGTCTAAAAAACAGCATTTACCACAACTCGCTGTTTTCTGTCCTTAAGCCAATTCCTTATCCAAGCTGCCACTGAGCCACCTATTCCATGAGCCTCAATTTTGTTAACCAGCCTTCTATGTGGTACTTTGTCAAACGCCTTCCAAAAATCCATGTAGACAACATCCATTGCATTCCCTTCATCAATCCTCTGTCACTTCATCAAAAAATTCAATTAGATTCAATTTCTCCACATTATATTCCATCTGCCATGTTCTTGCCCACTCACTTAACCTGTCTATATCCCTTTGCAGCCTCCTCTCCACTTACTTTCCCAACTAGCTTTGTATCGCCAACAAACTTGGGATACATTACACTTGGATCCCTCATCTAAGTCATTGATATAGATTGTAAATAGCTGAGGCCCAAGTACTGATCCTTGCGGTACCCCTGCCAACCCAAAAATGACCAGTTTATTCCTGCTCTCTGTTTTCCATCCGTTAACCAATCCCCAATCCATGCTGGTATTACCCCCAATCCTATGAGCCCTAATTTTGTGTAATAACCTCTTGTGTGGCACCTTATCGAACGCTTTCTGAAAATCTAAATACACTACATCCACTGGTTCCCCCTTATCTACCCTGCTTGTGGCAACCTCAAAAAACTCTATTTGATTTGTCAAACACGATTTTCCTTTCATAAATCCATGTTGACTCTGCCCAACCATATTATAATTTTCTAAGTGCCCTGTTACCACTTCCTAAGTACTTTTTAAATGTGATTAGGGCCTCTGCTTCTACCACCCTTTCAGGCAGACCATGTCTGTCAATCTGAGATGGGAGTTTAGTGGCCATTGAATCAGCTGTTGAGTTGACAACTTCAAATGTACGGTAAAAGCTCCCACCTTACAGAGATATCTTCCCTCAGCCACAAGTTCTTCCTCACTGCATTTCCACAACAGATTCACCATGCTACAAGTCTTTGCACAAGTCTCCATCCAGCCTGACCTCATTACCTCTCTCAGCATTGACAGATCACTTCTGTCATCTGTACTTCACCTGCCACCTATTCCATCAGCATGAGTGCCCTTTATGCTCTCTCACCTTGGTCCTCAGGATCCCACCATGATCAGCCCCAACACCAGCAGCACCACGCACACCAGCAGCACCAACAACAACACCACAAACACTTGATGCTGCACAGGACACAAGGCATCAGTACCCAACAACATTGCTGCCCGGGAGGCCGGGGTAGCCTCACCATGGCCAGATTTACTTCACTTGATGCTGTACATCCTGGCTGCCACATGATACGCCAGGTTAGCACCACCCCACACCAACGCCATAAAGCATCCCGACAATGCCCAAGCCATTCCTTTCACACTCATCACCATTGCGGGGGGTACTTTTATGTCTCGCCATTCACTGAAATTCACTAAGCCAAAGGTGCATACAAATCTGCCCAAGAATGCAAAGTGTTGAAAATAAAGGTTTCAATGTTTGACACATTAACAGAAACTTTACATGAACATTGCATAAAACACCCAAGTGCCTACCCTCATGTGTTGTTAGTTGGTATGATTCCACTAAGATGAGGGTGAGTGTGAGGGGCGGCTAATGAGATGGGGATGTGATCATATAGATGGAGAGGGATGTGTAGAGGTGCAAGGTAATTTGGTGTGAGTAAGAATGTACAGGAGTACATACTACAGAGTAGTGTAGGAAAGGCAGAGTGATGGGGATGTGATGAGAGGCATACTAGGATGAGGTTGAGTGTGGCTTTGTACTAACATTTCGTGATCTACTGAGATCATTGAAACATTTGCGGCATTGGACCCAGGTCCACCTGACCACATCCCTGCATGTGCCCTCCTCTGCAATGTGCAACCAGGCTGTGTTGATCTCCTGCGAGGTCTCTTCCACCCATGGGAAGGGAAGAGGACCTCCCTGTGTGCTGTGACTCCCTCCATAAGCATGGGCGGGCTGGGATGCACCACTGTGCAGTGCTTGTCAGCATTTGCAGCACCTCAATGCTGTAGAACACTGACAGCACAAGTGTCAAACTATATCTGGGCATGGTCCCTTTAAGGAAACCAGCTGATGATGCGTCATCAAATGACATCATCAGACATTGCTTCCTCTAATTGACCAGGAAATGCCCTGGGCGGGCTTAACAAGCCCAATCAAGAGAAATTCATTTCAGAGGCTGGGATGGAGACAGCAGCAGGGTCGGGATCCGTCACCGACATCGCCTGCCACGGACTCGCTGAGGTCAGCAAATCACGGCCGAAGTGTATGTTTAATTTCTCTGCCATTTTCTTATTCCCCATTATAATTTCTCCAGTCCCTGCCTGTAGGGTCCCACATTTAATTTTGCTAATCTCTTCTTTTTACATACCTATAGAAGCTTTTACAATATACTTCTGTCTCTCACTAGTTTACTCTCATATTCTATTAATAGTCGTTTGTTCAGCCACTGTGCCACTGCCCTCTGGATCTCTGTCCCAAACCCCTCTGGATCTCTGTCCCAAACCCCTCTGGATCTCTGTCCCAAACCCCTCTGGATCTCTGTCCCAAACCCCTCTGGATCTCTGTCCCAAACCCCTCTGGATCTCTGTCACAAACCCCACTGGATCTCTGTCCCAAACCCCTCTGGGCCTCTGTCCCAAACCCCTCTGGATCTCTGTCCCAAACCCCTCTGGATCTCTGTCCCAAACCCCTCGGGATCTCTGTCCCAAACCCCTCTGGATCTCTGTCCCAAACCCCTCTGGATCTCTGTCCCAAACCCCTCTGGATCTCTGTCCCAAACCTCTCTGGATCTCTGTCTCAAACCCCTCTGGATCTCTGTCCCTAACTCCTCTGGATCTCTGTCTCAAACCCCTCGGGAACTCTGTCCCAAACCCCTCGGGATCTCTGTCCCAAACCCCTCGGGATCTCTGTCCCAAACCCCTCGGGAACTCTGTCCCAAACCCCCTGGGAGCTCTGTCCCAAACCCCTCGGGATCTCTGTCCCAAACCCCTCGGGAACTCTGTCCCAAACCCCTCTGCAATTCTGTCCCAAACCCCTCGGGAACTCTGTCCCAAACCCCTCGGGAACTCTGTCCCAAACCCCTTGGGAACTCTGTCCCAAACCCCTCGGGAACTCTGTCCCAAACCCCTCTGGATCTCTGTCCCAAAACCCTCGGGAACTCTGTCCCAAACCCCTCGGGAACTCTGTCCCAAACCCCTCGGGAACTCTGTCCCAAACCCCTCGGGAACTCTGTTCCAAACCCCTCGGGAACTCTGTCCCAAACCCCTCTGGAACTCTGTCCCAAACCCCTCGGGAACTCTGGAACTCTGTCCCAAACTCCTCGGGAGCACTGTCCCAAACCCCTCGGGAGCTCTGTCCCAGGCCCTCTGGATCTCTGTCCCAAACCCCTCGGGAACTCTGTCCCAAACCCCTCGGGATCTCTGTCCCAGGCCCCTCTGGATCTCTGTCCCAAACCCCTCGGGAGCTCTGTCCCAAACCCCTCGGGAACTCTGTCCCAAACCTCTCTGGAACTCTGTCCCAAACCCCTCGGGATCTCTGTCCCAGGCCCTCTGCCTCACTGTTCACCTCCCGAATGTCAAATGTCTTCTCTAAATGTTTTTCTTCATCCTCCTCACCTCTAATTCCATTCTACTTGTTTTTCCCGCGAGCTCAATGTCCTTTTTTGCTTTTTCATTCTGTAAGGTGCTCTGAAATATTTTTCAAATGTAAGGAATACTAAGTAAATGTAAGCTGTTGTTTTGTTGTAGTGATATTAACATTTTCTCAAAATTCTGATCCAAAAATAAAGTATAAAGCTAAATGTAAAAAACTAACAAATATGCAAGTCAAAAATCCACTCAAAAGCCCTAAATAATAATACCTGTACCCCTTTAACAGCTTCCTTTTACATGCAGCTTACCGTTTATGCTTTGTGTGAATAGGCAGACATACAATCTATATTAACGATTTGGAGGAGGGGACCGAGTGTAACATATCAAAGTTTGCAGATGATACTAAGATGGGAGGGAAAGTAGTGAGTGAGGAGGACATAAAAAACCTGCAAGGGGACATCGACAGGCTAAATAAGTGGGCAGAGATTTGGCAGATGGAATACAATACTGGAAAGTGTGAGGTTATGCACTTTGGCAGGAAAAATCGTAGAGCAAGTTATTATCTTAATGGCAAGAAACTGGAAAGTACTGAAGTACAAAGGGATCTGGGGGTCCTGGTGCACGAAACTCAAAAGGTTAGTATGCAGGTGCAGCAAGTGATTAAGAAGGCCAATGGAATGTTGACTTTCATTGCTAGGGGGATAGAATATAAAAATAGGGAGGTATTGCTTCAGTTGTACAAGGTATTGGTGAGACCGCACCTGGAATATTGCGTACAGTTTTGGTGTCCATACTTAAGAAAGGACATACTTGCTCTCGAGTCAGTACAAAGAAGGTTCACTCGGTTAATCCCGGGGATGAGGGGATGGACATATGAGGAGAGGTTGAGTAGATTGGGACTCTACTCATTGGAGTTCAGAAGAATGAGAGGCGATCTTATTGAAACATATAAGATTGTGAAGGGGTTGGATCGGGTGGATGCGGGGAAGATGTTCCCGATGATGGGTGAAACTAGAACTAGGGGGCATAGTCTTAGAATAAGGGGCTGCTCTTTCAAAACTGAGATGAGGAGGAACTACTTCACTCAGAGGGTGGTAGGTCCATGGAATATGCTGCCCCAAAAAGCTGTAGAAGCTACATCATTACATAAATTTAAAACAGAAATAGACAGTTTCCTAGAAGTAAAGGGAATTAAGGGTTACGGGGAGCGGGCAGGAATTTGGACATGAGTCTAGGTTCGGATCGGTCATGGCCCTGTGGGTAGCGGAGCGGGCCCAGGGGCCGTGTAGCCTGATCTTGCTCCTATTTCGTGTGTCTAATTCTGTTAGATTCAGGAGATGGTTCTGTGATAGTGGATTGGCGGTTAGGATCAGATCAGCCATGATCTTATTGAATGGCGGAGCAGGCTCGAGGGGCCGATTGGCATACTCCTGCTCCTATTTCTTATGTTGTTATGTTCTTATGTTCTTATGACACTTGGTAGGCCTTCCTCCCAAAGATCAGTAATTGCTTCATGGCACCAACAGTGGATAGAGAGAAAAGGAGGCAGGGTGGCAGCAGTAATTAGAGTGGGAGGAGGCTCGTGTGGAGTATAAACATCGGCATGGACCAGATGGGCCAAATGGCCTGTTTCTATGCTCTACTTTTCATGTAATTTATATGTAAAAGGCTGGCAGGCAGTATGTATGACAAGTGAAGCTTTCACACAGAATGTTCAAGGGTGAATGTCCCGGGCGTGAAGCCTGATTTACAGATTGTGATGGGGTAGTTTCCAATTTCCCGGTCCCCATATGCCTGAATCCTGCCAGGAGAAAATGTAACAATCTCTTTATCAAGCCATCACTGCAATTTTACCAGGCAATAACTAGCATCATACTACAATAATAAGTTTAACATAGAAATAAAAATTTGAAAATGTCTTGCCTGTATGAGATTGGGATTAGTAGGACCAAGAAAATGTGAGGCTACATTGCCAGAAGCATGGATTGCAAGTCCAACGATGTTATGACTCTATGTAATATATTAGTGGTGATTGCACTTACAATATTACATTCAATTTCAGTCACCATATCTGCAATGGGACATTCATACATTAGAAAAGATGCAGAGGACAGCCACAAAGATTATTCCTGGACTCAGCAGCCCTCTGTTACGACAGACAGGCTAAGGGTACTAACGTTATTCTCTTGTTCCTATTTTATGAGAGAATATTCCGATATAGCACTATGTCCCACAAAATGTCCCTATTGTGTTCTGTCACAATAGATAAGGGGAGAAAGGTTGCATAAACTGGAGAAAGCAATTGAAGTGCAAGGTTTAAATGCAGGCAAGTTAATAGATTTGGCAGATTTGAGGTCAGAAGAAATTTAATACCAAGAAATGGGAGGTGATACATTTTGGGAGGAAGAATAAGGAGGGGACGATTACAGTAAGTGGTAAAATTTAAAGGATCAGTGGAGCATGGAGACTTAGGGGTTCAGATACTTAAATCTTTACAAGTGGGTGGCTAAGTTGATAAAGCGGTAAAAAAAAATATTGGATCCTTGTTTTTATACATAGGGGAATAAAACACAAAAAGTCAAGAGGTAATGCTAAACCTATACTAATCATTGGTTAGACCCCAGTGAGAATATTGGGCCAAATTTATGCAACCATTTCAGTGGACCTCTACCATAACTCTGGAGGGTGTCCAGCGGAATAGCTCAAAAATAGGACAGGACCTAGTCTGGGATTTTCTATCATCCCTGTAAGGGGAAGAGCTTCTGTCTATCCCTTACAAAGTCATCAACATGGAGGGGGTGGAGTCAGTGGCAGACCAGACTAATACCCAGACCATATGGGACCCAGCATATATGGTGCATTGGCCTGCAGAAGGTGCAAATTGTGCTCCACGAGAGAGAGGGGGATCAGGCCAGGGAAGCAGCCTGGACCCCTAAAGATAAGGGCAATTTAAAAAAATGTATCACCCAAAGGGATGAAGTAGGCAAACAAAATGCTTCTCCACAGGGCCTGGGCACCCCTTCCTGATGGCAGATGGGCACTGGAGTTTGGAGCAAAATGGAACTGATGGGCACCCACGATTCACCTGTAGTGGCCCACCAGCCACATGGAACAGAGGAGCCTTCTCACTGATCCCATATACACTGGTGGGTCAGAATTGGAGGGTACCAGTGGGTACGATGCCAGCCACAACTCATAGATTTTTGGGCCCATTGTGTCCAATTTGGACGCCTTACTTTAGGAAGGATGTCATAACCACGGAGAGGGTGTAGAAGAGGTTCACTGAGATGATACCAAGGATGAAAGATTTTACCCCCTACTTTGATCTCTCTACTGCCATGTTTTTCTGTGGGAAAAGGGCAACAGTAAGACCAAAATTACAAAAAAACATTTACTGCCATCTTTCTTCCTGCTGCCATTTTCAACCAGGCTTCCATTTAGGCGGCCAGTTCTCCTGCCAGAAACAGACTAGAGCCTCATTATACAATGCAAATCAGGGTCCTATGATGTCATTTGGAACCCAAATCCATTTTACATAGAAGATAGGAGCAGGAGTAGGCCATTTGGCCCCTCGAGCCTGTTCCGCCATTTAATGAGATCATGGCTGATCATCCAAATTCAGTACCCTGTCCCTGCTTTCTCCCCATATCCCTTGATTCCTTCAGCCTTAAGAAATATATCTAACTCCTTCTTGAATATATTTAATGAATTGGCCTCAACTGCTTTGTGTGGTAGAGAATTCCACAGGTTCACCACTCTCTGGGTGAAGAAATTCCTCCTCATCTCAGTCCTAAATGGCTTACCCCTTATCCTTAGACTGTGACCCTGGTTCTGGACGCCCCTGCCATCGGGAACATCCTTCCTGCATCTAGTCTGTCTAGTCCTGTTAGAATTTTATAAGTTTCAATGAGATCTCCTCTCATTCTTCTAAACTCTAGCGAATATAAGCCTAATCGACCCAATCTCTCCTCATATGTCATTCCTGCCATCCCAGGTATCAGTCTGGTGAATCTTCGCTGCACTCTCTCCATGGCAAGGACATCCTTCCTCAGATAAGACAACCAAAACTGCACACAATACTCAAGGTGTGGTCTCACCAAGATCCTGTACAACTGCAGCAAGACATCCTTGCTCCTGTACTCAAACCCTCTCGCTATGAAGGCCAACATACCATAAGCCTTCTTAGCCACCTGCTGCACCTGCATGCTTACCTTCAGCGACTGATGCACAAGGACACCCAGGTCTCGTTGCACTTCCTCTTTTCCCAATCTATTGCCATTCAGATAATAATCTGTCTTCCTGTTTTTGCCACCAAAGTGGATAACCTCACATTTATCCACATTATACTGCATTTGCCATGCATCTGCCCAATCACCCAACCTATCCAAATCAAACTGGAGTTTCTCGGCATCATCCTCACAGCACACACACCCACCCAGCTTTGTGTCATCTGCAAACTTGGAGATATTACATCTAGTTCCCTCGTCTAGATCATTTATATATATTGTGAATAGCTGGGGTCCTAGCACCGATCCCTGCGGTACCCCACTAGTCACTGCCTGCCACTCGGAAAAAGACATGTTTATTCCAACTCTTTGCTTCCTATCTGCCAACCAGATCTCTATCCAAGACAGTACCTTACCCCCAATCCCTTGTGCTTTAACTTTGCATGCTAATCTCTTATGCGGGACCTTATTGAAAGCCTTCTGAAAGTCCAAATACACCACATCCACTGGTTCTCCCTTATCTATTCTACCAGTTACATCCTCAAAAAATTCCATTAGATTAGTCAAGCATGTAAGATTGTAAATCCATGTTGACTTTGCCCGATCCTGTCACTGTTTTCCAAGTGCTATGTTATAACATCTTTTATAATGGACTTTAGCATTTTCCCCACTACCGATGTCAGGCTTACCAGTCTATAATTCCCCATTTTCTTTCTAACACCTTTTTTAAATAATGGGGTTACATTAGCTATCCTCCAATCCATGGGAACTGTTCCAGAGTCTATAGAATTTTGGAAGATGACCAGCAATGCATCTACTATTTCTAGGGCCACTTCCTTAAGTACCCTAGGATGTAGATTATCAGGCCCTGGGGATTTATCGGCCTTCAATCCCATCAATTTTCCTAACACCATTTCCCTACAAATACTGATTTCATTCAATTCCTCCGTCTCATTAGACCCTATGTTCCCCGACATCTCTGGGAGGTTATTTGTGTCCTCCTTTGTGAAGACAGAACCAAAGCATGTATTTAATTGGTCTGCCATTTCTTTGTTCCCCATTATAAATTCCCCTGATTCTGACTGCAAGGGACCTACGCTTGTCTTCACCAATCTTTTTCTCTTCACATATCTATAGAAGCTTTTACAGTCAGTTTTTATGATCCCTGCAAGCTTACTCTCATAATCTATTTTCCCCCTCTTAATGAATCCCTTTGTCCTCCTTTGCTGAATCCTAAACTGCTCCCAATCCTCAGGTTTGCTGCTTTTTCTGGCCAACTTATATATCCTCTCCTTGGATCTTATGCTATCCCTAATTTCCCTTGTTAGCCACAGTTGAGTCACCTTTTTTGTTTTATTTTTATGCCAAACAGGGATGAGCAAATTCTGTAGTTCATCCATGCGATCTTTAAATGTTTGCCATTGCCTAGCCACTGTCAACCCTTTAAGTAATGTTCCCCAATCCATCCTAGCCAACTCATGCCTCATACCATTGTAGTTTCCTTTATTTAAATTCAGGACACTAGTTTCTGTGTCAACTACTTCACTCTCCATTTTAATGAAGAATTCTATCATATTCTGATCACTCCTCCCCAAGGGGCCTCGCACAACAAGATTGCTAATTAATCCTTTCTCATTACATAATACCCAGTCTGAGATGGCCTGATCTCTAGTTGGTTCCTCGACATATTGGTCCAGGAAACCATCCTGTATACACTCTAGGAATTCCTCCTCCACAGTATTGTTACTAATTTGGTTAGCCCAATCTATATGTAGATTAAAGTCACCCATGATAACTGCTGTGTCCTTATTGCACGCGTCTCTAATTTCCCATTTAATGGCATCCCCAACATCAGCAATACTGTTTGGGGGTCTGTATACAACTCCCACTAACGTTTCCTGCCCCTTGGTATTTCTCAGCTCTGCCCATACAGATTCCACATCATCAGAGCTAATATCCTTCCTTCCTATTGTGTTAATCTCCTCTTTAACCAGCAATGCTACCCCACCTCCTTTTCTTTTTTCCTGTCCTTCCTGAATATTGAATACGCCTGGATGTTGAATTCCCAGTCTTGGTCACCCTGGAACCATGTCTCCGTAATCCCAATTATATCATATCCATTTACATCTATTTGCGCAGCTAATTCATCCACTTTTGATACAGGACAGCATGGCACCCGCTGAGTGCTGGACCTGCCCACTGGTCATGAGTATAAGAAGCCTGAAACAGTGATCTCCAGTGCTATGTAAAAGGTCACTGACCTGCAATTAGACAGATTGCTGGAATTTTTGGGAGGCGTCTTTGATTGCATTACTGTGCTGCTTTTGGCTGGAAAATTACTGTATTTTAGTTTAAATTTGCTACAACATCTTAAAGAAGCTCAGTGAGGTACTGGCTACTGCAGAAGATGGGAATTATTTTTGACATTTCAATCTAGCTGGAGAAAGAGAAGGAAGAAGAGCAGCAGCATCAGTAAGGAGGACCACATGGGGCAGCAGTTGAAGCTGCAAGGAGTCCACAGACAACAATTCAAATGAGGCCCAACCATTAAAATGATTTGGGCCTTTCAGCAGCCCACTGTCCACCAAGAACCAATATCAGGGCCTTTAGTTATATGGGGAAACTAGAGAAACTCATTAGAACAAAGAAGATTATGAGGAGATCTATAAGAAATGTTCAAAATTATGAAAGATTTTGATGAAAAGTGATAAGTTGGTGAAATGGTAACTAGAGGGCACAGATTTCAGATTGCCATCAGAAGGTGAAGGGAGAGGTGAGGAGAATGTTTTTATATTTATCAGAGGATTTTTGGTGCAGGGAATTCCCAGAAATAACAGTAGAAACAGTATATGTAATAGCTTTTGAAATAAAAGTGGATAAATATTTGATTAAAAAACCAACAACAACAACAACTACTTGCATTTATGTAGCGCATTTGACGTAGTAAAACGTCCCAAGGCGCTTCACAGGAGTATTATAAGACAAAGAAAGGTATATAGGGAGAGGACAGAAAAAAAGAGAAAGACTTTCATTTATATAGCGCCTTTCACAACCTCAGGACACCCCATGGAACTAAGTGGATAGCTCTTTCAGAGAGCCAGCACAGGGATAATGGGCCAAATGGCCTTCTTCTGTGCTGTAATATTCTATGGAGTCGATTTTTACTTGTCAAAATTGACAGTAATGGGTGGGAACAGCCTCAAAATGGGGTCGGTAGGCTTACCACTACATCTGATCAGCCAGCTGCCACTTTTACAGGGGCTTACCACTGGGTAGCTGAAGTGCCTCCCTGTTTCAGGAGGTAAGGCCCTTTTAATATGTAAATCGGCGTCCTATGATGTACATAGGAACCCAATTGGCATTTTAGGCTAGAACTGGTTGGAGCATGGGCCATGCACTCTTTTACCAGTTACAGGCCTCCAAAAGGTATGTTTTAAATTATTTTTGTGGGGCCAAGAGGAGCAGGACTGGGCCCCACAAAAATAATCTGGGCTTCTGCAAACCGGGTGTCCTCCCACCCCCTCCACAACCGTGACCCCCTTTCCCTGGACATACCTTGCTGTCAAATGGTCTGATATTGTGCTGACCTGAATCAGGCATCCCAATGTAGCTCTATATAAATAAGGCCTGGGCCTTAAAATGGCTCGGCCTCGTTACTAGCTGCCTAAAGGTTAAAATCGACCCCTATGATTCTATTAAATCTGCTTCCTCCCCCAGTACTCATGTGAGTCCCTGTTATAATTGGACAACTAGGGGAACATCTATTTCTGTGGAATGAGAACCTAGAGGCGGTACAAATCCAGCATGGTAATCATAAGAGGCCTCTACACTCCATCGATAGAAGCAAACAACAGTCAAATCCAGTGGAACCTTTGACAACCAAAAGAATCCAAATGATCAGTTTCTAAATTGTTCGCGGAGCAGGGAGTCACCGGAAGAAATGCTTTCAGACATGAGCAATTCAGAAATGCATGGGATCCCAGCCAATGTAAACATACAGTCATTCACACAGTCAATAGCTTGGTTGCTGATGAACTGCTGCTGACCTTCTTTTGCTGCATTCTTTCTGTTACACACAACAGGGATGAGCAGCTAGCTACTTAACTCTTAATAACTAATTTTACTTACTTTACTGAAAGTTCCAGATAAGAGTGGTGGGAGCAGGAGTCATGGCCCACTTAATTGGTAGGAATATGCCTTGGGGCAAAAGCTCACTGGTGCAGGAGAATGGAAGCAGTCAGGGAAGTTAAAGTGATGTGATTTGCCACCTCATGATTTGTGAAACCAGTCCCCAGCACAAATAGAGCGGTTTCACCGAGCAGCTGATTGGAGCAAAAGCCCAGACTTGGGTCTGATCACAAATACAGTATCACTAGTTCTGGTTTTGATCTACTGATCAAGGTAACTTAAGTAGATTGTGAAAAATACTGATCCAAAGGTTAATCCATGGAGAATACCATTAGTCACTTCTCCCCGATTGTATAATGTCCTTAAAGTTACCCTGTTTCCTATTGTTTAACTAATTTTAATCCACTGTTATTCCTCTCCTAATTCCATGAGCCCTCACCTTTACCATGAATCTCATAGGGGTTGCTTTGCTGAATGACTTTTGAAAGTCAAGATACACTGGGCATAATCTTATAGACAGAAAATCGTGGAGAGCGGCCACTATTTCCTAGTATGCACTCCCAGTGGGTGAGGCTCCTTGCTGGGAGGGCGATTTCATAAAATTGGCCCTGTAATATACAAACTTTAATATAACTTGTCCACTTCTTGTAGCATTTGCACATGGGTATTCAGGTCCAAGTACCATCTTCAGGTTGAGCAAGTTTAGAGAGTGGGCAAGCGGGGAAGCAGGGATGATTGGACCAAGGTGCAAGAAAGAAGCAGAAGGGGTCAGGAGGAGGAAGGGGGAGGGTGAGGGAGGAGGGAGAGGGGAGGAGAGGTGAGTGGAAGGAAAGAGGGGGCATAGGTTGAAAAATCACCCACGTGATTTGGGTAGGAATAATGAGGCTGCACTACAGACATATGATTCATTTAACTATGGCTCCTAAATTCCACAGGGCCATTTTTCCTGATGATGTGCTGCAGGGATGGGATTTCTGCCCTCCAATCTAGTCCAGCACTGATCCTACCATAGAATGTGCGGTCAGCTCATTTGCACACCCACTGGTATTGGCTGACTGCAAATCTTTTGTAACACTCTGGCTGTAAATTTCAGGTACAGCCTTTGAATAGCTAGGGTGGCTGAAAATTACAGTAGCAGGCTGGGGAGCAGCTGGTAAATAGTGAATCTTTTGCATGACTGAGTTGCTTGGTAGCTAGTTGTAATGGCTGGCTCAAGTAAGATTTTGTGGCACTTTTAAAGAATATCTTCAAATGGAGAAACAGACATGCCCCCAGAGGGAATCGGACTTTGGAAGGAGGCGGAGAAGAAGAACACAAAATTTTAATGAGGCCAACCATCAGAAATTTCTGGATGAAATGCAGTAAAGAAGATAAAGTCTGCTGGGTGCCCATGGGAGAAAACCTGAAAAACTGCCTTGTGTGCCATGCAGATGGAGATGGAAATGGCACTGAATGTTACCTTTTTTACCTCCACAACTGCAGACCAGTGGCAGAAAAAGTTCAATAATCTGACAAGGGCAGGTGGGGTAACAGAAAGTCACTGGGCTTTTTCTTTCTTGGGAACCAATACATTGTTCACCCTCTAAAATCAATAAGTACACAAGTCAGCCTTCATATTGCACTGTGGTTCACGGGTTCACTACATTTGTATCTTACAACATGCATTGCCAACTCATCTAACAGGAATTACTTGCCTGCAGAACCTTAAAACCCCTTCCTCCACTTTAACATGGTGCGACCAGCAGATCTGTTACATCACTGTCTCGTGCCATTTGGGAAACAGCCCTCAAATGCTAGCCTTAATCTCATTCACTCAATCTTGTTATAATGCCCATGAAAAACAGGGACTGGAGAGGAGTTCTGGCCATTAGAGGGATGGACTGCTTTGAGGAGCAGGCCATAGCTCTGATGGGGAGGCACTCTGCTCTAGTCATGAGAGATGGTAATCAGACAGTGAAGGCAGCAGGTTAATGGCAGCAGACCTAAACAATTGCCATGATATCACTGGGAGCCAGAGGCATCCTCACACTTCACTGCCTCCTTAATCTCAAGCAGTTATGTCCACCCATTCAAGCTTAGGCCTTCCGTTCCTGAAATGCATTACAGCAACAGTGAGCAGAGGATAATAGAGAAGAGGAAGATGATGAGGAGGACAGCGGGAGGGAAGAAATGTCATCCTAGTGGACCATGTTGATGATGATGAGGACAATGGGACTGGAGAGGAGCCAATGTAACATATTTGTTCAAGAAAAGACATAAGCAACAAATTAGTAACAATATTGTGGAGGAGGAATTCCTGGCGTGTATACGGGATGGTTTGCTGGTCCAATATGTCGAGGAACCAACTAGAGATCAGGCCATCTTAGACTGGGAATTATGTAATGAGAAAGGATTAATTAGCAATCTTGTTGTGCGAGGCCCCTTGGGGCGGAGCAATCATAATATGATAGAATTCTTCATTAAGATGGAGAGTGAAGTATTTGACTCGGAGACTAGGGTCCTGAATTTAAATAAAGGAAACTATGATAGTATGAGGCGCGGGTTGGGTAAGATGGATTGGGGAACGTTACTTAAAGGGTTGATGGTGGATAGGCAATGGCAAACATTTAAAGATCGCATGGATGAACTACAGAATTTGTTGATCCCTGCTTGGCATAAAAATAAAACAAAAAAGGTGACTCAACTGTGGCTAACAAGGGAAATTAGGGATAGCATAAGATCCAAGGAGAGGACATATAAATTGGCCAGAAAAAGCAGCAAACCTGAGGATTGGGAGCAGTTTAGGATTCAGCAAAGAAGGACAAAGGGATTAATTAAGACGGGGAAAATAGAGTATGACAGTAAGCTTTCAGGGAACATAAAAACTGACTGTAAAAGCTTCTATAGATATGTGAAGAGAAAAAGATTGGTGAAGTCAAGCGTAGGTCCCTTGCAGTCAGAATCAGGGGAATTTATCATGGGGAACAAAGAAATGGCAGACCAATTAAATACATACTTTGGTTCTGTCTTCACAAAGGAGGACACAAATAACCTCCCAGAGATGTCGGGGAACATAGGGCCTAATGAGAGGGAGGAACTGAATGAAATCAGTATTTGTAGGGAAATGGTGTTAGGGAAATTGATGGGATTGAAGGCCAATAAATCCCCAAGGCCTGATAATCTACATCCTAGGGTAGTTAAGGAAGTGGCCCTAGAAATAGTAGATGCATTGCTGGTCATCTTCCAAAATTCTATAGACTCTGGAACAGTTCCCATGGATTGGAGGGTAGCTAATGTTACCCCACTATTCAAAAAAGGTGGTAGAGACAAAATGGGGAATTATAGACCGGTAAACCTGACATTGGTAGTGGGGAAAATGCTAAAGTCAATTATAAAAGATGTAATAGCAGAGCACTTGGAAAACAGTGACAGGATTGGACAAAGTCAACTTGGATTTACAAAACGTAAATCGTGCTTGACTAATCTACTGGAATTTTTTGAGGATGTAACTGGTAGAATAGATAAGGGAGAACCAGTGGATGTGATGTATTTGGACTTTCAGAAGGCTTTCGATAAGGTCCCGCATAAGAGATTTGCTTGTAAAGTTAAAGCACAAGGGATTGGGGGCAAGGTACTGACTTGGATAGGGAACTGGTTGGCAGACATGAAGCAAAATTTGGAATAAACGGGTCTTTTTCCGAGTGGCAGGCAGTGACTAGTGGGGTACCGCAGGGATCGGTGCTAGGACCCCAGCTATTCACAATATATATTAATGATCTAGACCAGGGAACTAGATGTAATATTTCCAAGTTTGCAGATGACACAAAGCTGGGTGGGCGTGTGTGCTGTGAGGAGGACGCTGAGAAACTCCAATATGATTTGGACAGGTTGGGTGATTGGGCAGATGCATGGCAGATGCAGTTTAATGTGGATAAATGCGAGGTTATCTACTTTGGTGGCAAAACCAGGAAGGCAGATAATTATCTGAACGGGGAATTGATTGACAATAGATTGGGAGAAGGAGAAGTGCAATGAGACCTGGGTGTCCTTGTGCACCAGTCACTGAAGGTAAGCATGCAGGTGCAGCAGGCGGTTAAGAAGGCAAATGGTATGTTGGCCTTCGTAGTGAGAGGATTCGAGTACAGGAACAAAGATGTCTTGCTGCAGTTGTACAGGGCCTTGGTGAGACCACATCTTGAGTATTGTGTGCAGTTTTGGTCGCCTTATCTGAGGGAGGATGTTCTTGCCATGGAGGGAGTGCAGCAATGATTCACCAGACTGATACCTGGGATGGCAGGAATGACGTGTGAGGAGAGATTGGGTCGATTGGGCTTATACTCGCTTGAGTTTAGAAGAATGAGAGGAGATCTCATTGAAACTTATAAAATTCTAACAGGACTGGACAGACTAGATGCAGGAAGGATGTTCCCGATGGTGGGGGAGTCCAGAACCAGGGGTCACAGCCTAAAGATAAGGGGTAAGCCATTTAGGACAGAGATGAGGAGGAATTTCTTCACCCAGAGAGTGGTGAACCTGTGGAATTCTCTAGCACAGAAGGCAGTTGAGGCCAATTCATTAAATATATTCAAGAAGGAGTTAGATATATTTCTTAAGGCTAAAGGGATCAAGGGATATGGGGAGAAGGCAGGGACGGTGTACTGAATTTGGATGATCAACCATGATCTCATTGAATGGCGTAGCAGGCTCGAGTTTCCGAGTGGCTCCTATCTTCTATGTTTCTATGTTTCTATGGTAAATTGGGTAACTATAGATCAGTTGCAGGGCAAATTCTTAGAATCCTTAATATGAGACAAAATTAGTGCGCATTTAGAAATGCATAAGTTAGTTGATTTATTGAAACAAAAGTAAAATACTGCAGATGCTGTAAATCTGAAATAAAAACAGAACATGTTGGAAACACTCAGAATCTGTGGAGACATAAACAGAGTTAACGCTTCAGGCTGATGACCATCAGTTCTCCACAGATGCTGCCTGATCTGCTGAGTGTTTCCAGCATTTTCTGTTTTTATTATGGATTTATTAAAGTTGTGTTTGACAAATGTAATGAGCTATTTTTTAAGATGTGATCAAGCGGATAGATCAAGGGAATGCAGTAGATGTAGTGAATTTTCACAAGACATCAATGAAGTGTCTAACAAGAGGCTTGTTAGAAAAATCCAGGTGTATGGTATAAGAGGAAATGTAGCAGCTTGAATCAAACATTGGTTGACGGACAGGAAACAAAGGACTTGGGTAAATGGATATTGCTTGGACTGGAGAAGGGTCAATAATAGTATAGCCCAGGGGTCAGTGCTGGGTTCACCTTTGCTCTTGGTATAACTAGATGACTTGGACTTAGGTATAGAGAGCACAATCTCAAAATGCCCTAATGATACAGAAGTGTGTCTGGTAAACAGTGTAAAAAACTTCAGGAAGATATAGGCAGGTTAGTAGAAGCAATTTAATAAGATTATGCAACAGTGATCACAATATTAGTAGATTTAACCTGATCAGTCAAAGAAAAGTTGCAGAACATGTAATGCTAGTTCTAAATTTCAAGAGGGCTGAATTAGCAAAAATAGCAGAGGACTTAAATCGGGTCAGTTGGGGGTTGACTACTAGACGGGGATATTACTAATACAGATGCAAAATGGAATATCTTTAAAATGAGTCCAATGCAGAAATGAAGCCAACTATATCCCTGAAGTTAAAGAAGTGGCTAACTGGTCAAATGCAAGGACAAATCAGATTTGAGCAGAAATACTTTTACAGATTTAAAGATCTCTCTCAGGAGACTAGTGATAGATATTGTACTCAGCTTAAGGCAACTAAAACTGCTACCAGAGATGGCTGAAAATCTCTAATCCTGGAGAGAATAAGAGGTCTCAAATCAGATTGAGCTGCTGGTCGAGACGACATTTACCCAAGGTTGCTCAAAGAAACGGGAGCTGTGCTCAGTGTGCTCCTTACTCATATATTTAATAGCTCGCTGGAATCTGGCATCATTCCTACTGGTTGGAGAGAGGCTCGTTGTACCAATATTTAAAAAGGGCAACAAGTCAGAACGTGGAAATTATAGGCTTATTAGCTTGAAGTCAGTTATAAGAAAGTTGCAACAAAGAATCATTCGGGATACTCTATACAATCACCTTGACGAAGAAGAGGTTATTAGGGGCATGCAACATGACTTCTGGAAAAGGTCATATCTTACCAACTTGGATGAATTCTTCGAGGAGGTTACTAGGTTGATGGATGAAGTCAGCCTTGTAGACATTATATATATGGACTTTCTAAAGGCCTTTGACAAGGCGTTACGCAATAGGTTACTAGAAAATAGAGTCCTATGGGATTGGAGGGCAGATCCTGGGTTGGATAGGGAATTGGTTGCATTCTCTTAGGCAAAGGGTTGTCATTAATGGTAGCGACTCTACGTGGAGACCAGTTACAAGTGGTGCCTGTTTAAGGATCCTTACCAGAAATTGGGCTGCCCTGAGCAGAGCTGGCCTCATACTGCTCCACTCAGGTTTTTGGAATATGGATGCCTAGCTAGTGGCTGGCACCGAAAAGGCAAGTGATTTAAAAATGGCTTAAAGGAATGCCCAGTTGTGGTCCCCTCACATGCTGGGTGATCTGGTAGCCCTGAAAAAGATTCAGAATAGGGCCACCAGTTTAATAACTAATTTAAAAATCTTTGATTATCACAATAGGCTCAGGGAACTGGGTCTTTATACTGTATACATAGACTTTGGGAAGACTTGGATTAAAGTATTTAAATGATGAAGGTACTAGACAATTATACATGTGGACAGACTATTTGAATTAGTTAAGTTGGGAGAAGGGTGTATAAATTATGTAAGCACAGAACTAGGTTATATGTTGGGAAGTTTTTCTTTTCAAAGAGGGTCATTGACCTTTGGAGTATGTTGCCAGTTGATGCAATGGGTGCAGATTTGCTGCAGACATTCCAAAAGGACCTGGAGGAGAATGATACCACTGCATACAAAAGGCAGGTGGGATGTTGGGTAATGCACCTCATTCTCACTGTTATTTCTTGGAACTTACTTCTGATTGATTTCGGGAGAGAAATTTCGCAGAATTCATTTTCCTGATTTGGCCTGGAGTTTTATTATCAGTTTTTTTTGCCTCTCCCAGGAGATTACATAGCTGCTAATGGATCGGGTGTATTGAGGGTGGTGTTGCCTAGATGCAACACAGTTGAATGGGACAGAATCAATGGATCTGCTTATCTTTGTATGTCAGTCTTTTTCATATATATGCTCGTAAGTCTGAGGTAATGCATTTTGGGGGAAAAAACAATGAATGGGAGTATACACACAAGGGAAAAGTGCTGAAGGATGTGGATGAACAGAGTGACCTAGGAGTTCAAATACAAATACAAAATTCTGTAAAAGTGCGAGTTAACCTCACCAAATCTTGGGTTTTATAAATAGGGGCAAGAAGTATAAGAGTGAAGAATGAATGATAAGTTTATACAAAAGATTGGTTAGGACAGAGTTAGAACCCAGTTTGTAGCTTTGGGTACTTCATTATAGAAAGATCACAAACACCACAAGGAGTGTACAGCATAGATTAATCGGGATTATGCCAGGATGGGAAAGTATAATTATGAGGAGAGACTTGAGATACTGGCACTATTTCCACTTGAGCAGAGAAGGCTAAGAAGAAAATTAATCAAGGTTTATAAAATTTCAAAGGGTTTTTATAGTGAATCGGGAAAGATTATGTCCTCTGGCTGGGGACTCAGTGCCATGGGATCATCAATTTAAAATTGCCACTAACAGAGTGAGGGGAGAGATAAGCAGAAATTTATTTACACAGCGGGTTGCTGGTGTGTGGAATGCTTTGCCACAAGGAGTGGTTGAGGAAGAGAAAATTACATCTTTTAAGGGAAAATTGGTTAATATTTGAAGCAGACAAATATACAGCAGTATGGGGAGAGAGTAGAGTTCATGACCCAATATTCCACCTACCTTTTGTCTGCAGCAATATCAGCCTCCTCCCCTTTTGAATGTTTGCATCAGATCTGCACCCACTGCATCACCTGATAACTGAATTGATTTTGGATTGCCCTAGCAAAGAACTAGTACCGACATGTTGGGCTAAATGGATTAGTTCTGCGCTGTAAATGTCTACCATTCTATGAGTATGACAATGAAGAAGGGGCGAATGATGAGGAGCAGGTCACACAAGTGCAAGAGCCCCATGTTCCTGTGACTCAACCCACCCAATGTTGGCCCCTATGTTACTTGCTTTCTCCCTCCCACGCACCTGCTCAGATACGTTCACCAGGGGGGAGGAGTAGATGGTATTAATGAAAATGTGGCACAGGGTGATTCACAGAGCACGAGATCAAGAGGAGTGGGGAAAGGGTGGGGATGTATCAGCTTCATAGTGGAGGCTACAAAGAAGGCTGCCCTTGGCTTCGTTGTCCTGGAACCTTAGCAGCTTTGAAATTGGATAAATCCACAGGCCTGGATGAAATGTATCCCAGGCTGTTAAGAGAAGCAAAAGAGGAAATAGCAAAGGCTCTGACCATCATTTTCCAATCCTCTCTGGCTATAGGTGTGGTGCCGGAGGACTGGAAGTCTGCTCACATGGTACCCTTGTTTAAAAAGGGAGAAAGGGATAGACCGAGTAATTACAGGCCAGTCAGCCTAACCTCGGTGGTGGGAAAATTATTGGAAAAAGTTCTGAGGGACAGGATAAATCTTAATTTAGAAAGACACGGATTAATCAAGGACAGTCAGCATGGATTTGTTAAGGGAAGGTCGTGTCTGACTAACTTGATTGGATTTTTTGAGGAAGTAACAAGGAGGATCGATGAGGGTAGTGCATTTGGTGTAGTATATGGATTTTAGCAAGGCTTTTGACAAGGTCCCGCATGGCAGACTGGTCACGAAAGTAAAAGCCCATGGGATACAGGGCAAAGTGGCAAGTGTTGTATCCGTGTGTTAATGGAGACACGGAATGCAGGAGTTGGTTTAACAGGTGTTTACTGAACAAAGTCTGGAGGTGAACTAAAAGATACAAGACGCTATACAGGCTTATATACCCGAGTGGTCACTACCGGTATTACAGTACCCAGGGGCTCCTCCCCTTTTAGATAATTAGTACATAACATTTTAAGTAATCATTAATTAACATGTTTACAAGAACAATAATCTACACATTTGCTGCAGTTAATCAATTATAAGTCAGTCTCTCTGGAGGCTTCCTGACTCGATCCGGATAACGCCTCGGTGGTGTAGTGGTTTTCGGTGGTGTAGTAGGTTCTTTTGGCAAGGTCGATTCGGCTTGAATGCCAGTGTCGGGTTCATCTGGTTCCAGTATCACCGGATCGGAGGTAGATACTATGGGTATCTCTGCTTCATCATTAGGCGTATAGAGTTGTGGTGTAGGTTGTCCCTTTTCGGATGACTCGATGATTTGGTCAGCATGGCGCCTTATTATGCTTTCACCAATGTCCACGGTATACATCAGCGGTCCTAGTCGTGTGCAAATAGTTCCAGGCTGCCATTTCTCGGTACGGTAGTCCCGAGCCAAAACTTGTTGACCTATCTGGAAAGTTCTAGTTGGCCTTTAATTCATGCCTTGAAATTGCCGGTTCTCTACGCCCCTTCTGATGTTTGGCTTGATCAAATCCAGCCGGCATCTTAGTCTTCTATTGAAAAACATCATGGTGGGAGTTTGGTTTGTAACCACATGTGTTGCATTCCTGTATGCAAACAAGAAGTTATCTACCTTATGTTGTAGATTTATGTCTTCATTACCCATAGCCTTAATGGCCTTCTTGAAGGTCTGGACAAACCTTTCAGCTAATCCATTGGTGGCGGGATGGTATGGGGCGGACGTGTAGTGCTTAACCCCATTGTTTTTTAAGAACTTCCTGAATTCTTCGGACACAAATTGCGGTCCATTATCAGAACAGATCTGTTCAGGCAGCCCATTCCTGGCAAATATGGTCCTTAATACTGTGATGGTTTTTCCCGTGGTGGTGGAGGACATCTTTATTACCTCCGGCCACTTGGAGTGTGCATCAACCGCGATTAAGAACATTAAGTCCATAAATGGACCAGCAAAGTCGATATGTACCCTTTGCCATGGAGATGAGGGCCACTCCCATGGATGTAGAGGGGCTTGTGGTGGGGCGTTTTGGACCTCCTGGCATCCTAGACAGCTCTTGGTCATTTCTTCGATGTCTCCATCGATACCTGGCCACCACACAAACGCTCTGGCTAGGTTCTTCATTTTCACTCCACCCAGATGCCTCTCATGAAGCTCCTTTAGCACTTTATCCTGGAGTTTGGGTGGAATCACCACTCTGGATCCACACATCAAGGTTCCTCGGCACACTGACAGCTGTTCTTTTCTTTGCAAGAATGCTGGCAACATTGGTTCGCCATGTGCTGGCCATCCCTTCACCGTTAAATCATAGACTCGTGAGAGAGTCGGGTCATTTCTTGTTTCCTTTTCAATGGTAGAATTTGTTACTAGTAGACATTCTACTATGGTTGAGTGGAACATCTCCACTGGGTCCACTGTAGGTGCCTCTTCTACCGTTGGCAACGGTAGGCGCGATAAACCGTCAGCATTCCCATGTTGTTTTGATCCTTTGTATTCTATGTCATATTGGTGTGCCCCTAGGAAAAGGGACCACCTCTGTAGCCTTTGCGCTGTCATAATGGGAACGCCCTTTTTAGGGTTGAATATGGAGACGAGGGGTTGATGATCAGTCAACAAGGTAAATTTTTGTCCGTGTAGGTAATGGTTGAATTTCTTCACTCCCCACACCAGGCTGAGTGCTTCCCTGTCGATCTGGGCATAGTTACGCTCAGCTGAGTTCAATGAGCGTGACGCAAAAGCTATCGGCCGCTCTGAGCCATCAGGGAATCTATGCGATAATACCGCTCCTACGCCGTAAGGGGATGCATCGCACGCCAGTCTGATTGGCAGTGATGGGTTGTAATGAGCCAACACTTCCTTGGACGTGATCAAGCCTTTGCATTTATGGAAGGCACGTTTACAGTCTTCGCTCCATTTCCAAATTACTCCCGTTTGTAGCAGTGCGTTAAGAGGGTGCAGAACGTATAAATACAACTTCTGTATTTCCTTGCCGTTGTATACAACAGGCACCTTTATTTTCCCTCTGGGGTATACTTTCTGCCCCGTATATGTCTTCAAGATAATGGATGTGTCTTTCAAAGGTATATGCGGAAATAGCCGCTCGTAATCCCGTCGACTTATGATGGTCAGAGCTGATCCTGTATCTAGCTCCATTTTAAGTGGGGACCCCGCTATCGTGAGGGTAACCCAAATGGTCTGGTAATCTTCTTTGGCAATTACATTATGTAATTTGAGACAGCTTAGTCTCTTGTTTCCGGAGTCGCTATCGCTCTTCTGGTCTCCGGAGCTACTGTCCGTCATCATTTGTACCTTTCTGTACTTTTCCTTATTGATTTTTTTTCTGTCACTGGATTTTTTGTTTCGAGATCGGCATACACGTGCAATGTGTCCCATCTTTCCGCATTGCCTGCATGCTTTGTCCTTGAACCAGCAGTCCCTCTGGTCATGGGTGGATCTGCCGCAGCGATAACATCTCTCGAAACCCCGTGTCATTTCATGGGTGCTGAAGTCCTGTGGCTTTTGCTGTATCTCTGCAGCTCCTCTTGCTGCTGCTTCGTATGATACAGCCACACTGAAAGCCTTGTCTAGTGTCAAATCTTTCTCAGAAAGTAGCCTTTTCTGTGTTCCTTCACTTAGGAGACCGCAGACGAATTTGTCTCGTAGAGAATCTGCCAGTCCTGCCCCGAATTGGCAGTGCTTTGACAGCTTTCTTAATTCGGTGAGGTAATCAGCGTTACTTTCATTCTTGTGCCGATTCCTCCTGAAGAATTTGAATCATTCCGCTATCAGCAGCGGTGTTGGGTTTAAGTGCTCCTGTAGCGTATCAACAATCTCCTTAAAATTCTTGTCCACCGGTTTGGCTGGAGTGATTAAGTTTCGTAACAGCCCGTATGTCCTTGCGCCCATCAGATTTAGAAGTACTGATGCCTTTTTATCATCCTCTACTTCATTCGCTGTGCAATATACCTCCACTCTTTCCACATATGTGGTCCAATCCTCTATATCACTATCGAAAGCAGTAATATTGCCAGTCTTAGGCATCCTGAAAATCAAAAATGGCGCCTCCCACGCTTTCCTTTCTTCCCTGCCAAGAAAAAATGGCGCCTCCCGTGCTTTCCCGCCGCTGCCGCTGCTGACAACGCTGTTCTCCGCGGTTTTTATTTACACAGATATTTTTAATAGTTGGAGACTCGTTCCCGCCGGACTCTCTGGGACTTTTCCCTCCCTCTGCTTGGTCCGAATGCCGACCTGCTTTGCAGCGCCAGCCATCTCCCAAGTGCTCCACCCTCCATCTCTGTTTGCCTCCGCCTTCCGACTCGCTGCTTGGCCCCGCTGCAGAGCCACCCGATCGAGCCCCAGCCCGCCGCCCAGGAAGGATTAGTGCAGTACCTGCCACCAGCCCGGCTAGCTGGTGAAACCACAGTTTTTTTTTCTTCGACCTTCGTCTGAGGAATCGATCTCCTTGAGGTGCTGCCAAATTGCAGGTAAGTCCATTTCCAATTCGTCGCCACTGTTGTATCCGTGTGTTAATGGAGACACGGAATGCAGGAGTTGGTTTAACAGGTGTTTACTGAACAAAGTCTGGAGGTGAACTAAAAGATACAAGACGCTATACAGGCTTATATACCTGAGTGGTCACTACCGGTATTACAGTACACAGGGGCTCTTAAAGGTACACACACTACAGCAAGTTGAATCCAAAATTGGCTCAGAGGCAGGAAACAAAGGGTAATGGTTGATGGGTGTTTTTGTGACTGGAAGGCTGTTTCCAGTGGGGTTTCGCAGGGCTCAGTACTAGGTCCCTTGCTTTTTGTGGTATATATCAATTATTTAGACTTGAATGTAGGGGGTGTGATTAAGAAGTTTGCCGATGATACTAAAATCGGCTGTGTGGTTGATAATGAAGAAGAAAGCTGCAGACTGCAGGAAGATATCAATGAACTGGTCAGGTGGGCAGAACAGTGGCAAATGGAATTCAATCTGGAGAAGTGTGAGGTAATGTATTTGGGGAGGGCTAACAAGGCAAGGGAATACGCATTAAATGGAAGGAAGTGAGAAGTGTAGAGGAACAAAGGGACCTTGGAGTGCATGTCCACAGATTCCTGAAGGTAGCAGACCAAGTAGATAAGGTGGTTAAGGAGGCATACGGAATACTTGCCTTTATTAGCTGAGGCATAGAATACAAGAGCAGAGGGGTTATGCTTGAACTGCATAAAACACTAGTTAGGCCACAGTTCTAGTCACCACATTACAGGAAAGATATAATTGCACTAGAGGGTACAGAGGAGATTTACGAGGATGTTGCCGGGAGTAGAAAATTTTAGCTACGAGGAAAAATTGGATAGGCTGGGTTTGTTTTCTTTGGAACAGAGGAGGCTGAGGGGAGACCTAATTGAGGTGTATAAAATTATGAGGGGCCTAGATAGAGTGGATAGGAAGGACCTATTTCCCTTAGCAGAGGGGTCAACAACCAGGGGGCATAGATTTAAAGTAGTTGGTAGGAGGTTTAGAGGGGATTTGAGGGGAAATGTTTTCACCCAGAGGGTGGTGGGGGTCTGGAACTCACTGCCTGAAAGGGTGGTAGAAGCAGAAACCCTCAACACATTTAAAAAGTACTTAGATGTGCACTTGAAGTGCCATAACCTACAGGGCTACAGGCCAAGAGCTGGAAAGTGGGATTAGGCTAGATAGCTCTTTGTTGGTCGGCGCGGGCACAATCGGCTGAAATGGCCTCCTTCCATGCTGTAAATTACTATGATTCTATTCTAACCCATGTCTCCTGTGTACTCACTTAAAAAGGATATATGAGGAACATCACGCCTGTGTGGGGGCTTTGATGTCAGACTCCATATATGTGTGGCAATTGACTGCTGTGACTCCGGAATCTGCAGCCCTCATTTGCAGTAACATCAGGGAAGAGTTTTCCTCCTATCAATGCAGCAAGTGGTAGCATCAATTGAGCCTATTAGAGTAACCCACCTCAGAAATGGCCTGGAACCAGTGGAAATGCAGATTGCAGCCCTGGTGGCAGTCTGCAATCACATCAGCTTTCAGACGCTTGGGGATGGGGGCTGCCTCTCTCTCCTCTTTTAAGACGCTCCTTAAAATCTACCTCTTTGACCAAGCTCCTGGTTACCTGCCCTAATATCTCCTTATGTGGCATAGTGTCACATTTTGTTTGATAACTGCTAGTTGTCGTTGTTGTCGCTGTTTCTCAGTGCTTTCAGGGTCTGATAGCTGCCATCCATGGATCAGTGGACAAGCAGGTGAGGTCATTGGTAATATCTGAAGCGCATGTGATGTTAATGGAGTTTGTTGCACTAGAGGTGCAACATTCAAAGAAAAAGTTCATGTGCATGTATGAACCAGCGGTCTACCGACATATAACAGTCTGAAAACACAGAGGCAAACAGCACCTTGTACATGTAATGACGACGTTCGTCTGACAATATTGCATTGACTATAACTGAAGGTTATTTTTGAGCTGAGGGTTACAGAAGTGACCCGACTATGTTATATAATGCGCGAAGTCAAAGCCTGGGGATATTACTGCGAGTTCAAAAATCACTCCCGTAATCTGAAAGAGCCAAAGGTTCATCAACTATAGCCCCAAATCTAGAGTCGGAATTTGCTCTATTGTACCCTTGGACTAAGTGGGGTTTTATTTTATGAATGGGAAACCAGTGATGCTTTGTGATGCCAGTGGTCCATAGTTTCTATTCAAAGTGCATGGGAAAGAATATTGTCCAGCATGCCACGAGCAAGGAGGGAATATGTTATTTTCTCATATAAAGATTTTTCAACTGGTCACGTTCAGCCTTACAGCCCAGGGATGTAATAATATGAAACGTTCATACTTTAGAACAAGACAAGTTTCCCCTGTCATGGAAAGTCCCGTTGGCTTTAAGACTTTCCTATCTGCTTACGCCCCCATCCTCAGGCGTTTCATTCTTCACTTTAAAGTTACTTGAATTCAGTGAAAGCTAAGTCTGGCTGAGACTTTCTCCCAGTAGTGTTCAACTATTAACTCGGGGCTATAGAAACAAAGTCGGGTCTCTAATGTTATCAGGTATGGACCGGTTACAGATACACACGTAGGGGCAGCATTGTGAGACTTTTATTAATAGGAAACTGATTTTAACACCCGCTTTCTGGTACCAGTAATGATGTCTAGTGTTTATTAAAAATAGTTATGCAGATTTGTGTCCCGCTAATCACAATGGTACCCACTCTCAATAACATTGTGAATCATTTTCTAAGTTCATATTCTCGTCTCTGCTTGTCTGGGGCTAATTCCAGAAATTAGAAAGCACAACTTAGCAGGTCAAAGTTAAGGTCAGCAGCCAAAGCAGAGAACGCAAAACCCCACTGTGAACTCCCAGCTTTATTTAAATATTAGATATCATGTTAAATGAATGATACGACATTATGAACAACGTCTTAAACTAGTCACTGGAAAAGAGCAGAGAAAGTTGCTCACTTAAATGCATAATTCGTGCGTGTTTGTATATAGCCACATATGTTTAGTAAATCGGCTGATGAAATTGGTGTTGATATGATTCAAAATATCCATGATTTAAACACACAATGCAGAAATAATAAAATTGCAACGCTACAAATTAATTAGCATCACGTTACGTTCGGTGTCGGGTTTTGTTTTTCCAAGTATGTTGTGATGGAAACTTTTACTTAATGCTTTTGCGCATTATATTTAGTTCACCACACAAAAAGGAGCGAAAATTGTATTGTCATAATTTGTTTACGTATCCATTTAATCTACGCCTAAGGTTTACATTAAGCGCCGCGCTGTGAATTAAAAGTGACTATCATTTTCTTCATCGTAGGCGGAACTCATTGTGTATGTTGACACTAATCAGTTAATTCCACTGAACCTCTGGATAAACAATAGCTGGTTGTTGAACAGTAATGGATGTGGCCAGCCCCGTGGATGTCCTTGCTGTGTGTGTATCCATACAGCTCTATGGCAGCCAGGTTGCCTGAGGGGTTGTACATGCAAAACTCAGGACAGAAGCTGGTTAATGAGCCTGACCCAGACTCCCCCAACAGCACTTCAATTGATGCTTAATAACGATTTGACAGGTGATGTGAATAATACTAATAATAACGTCAATTACTAATACAAAGGCAATTTGACAGCTTTAGTGCTATAAAGAGACCCCGTGATCATATCTTTCTATCTGTCTATCTGTCTGGCCTTCTGTGTTTCTAAAGGATATTTTTCATGAGCAATCAATTTAATTTTCCGAATTTAACTGAAAGTAAAATAGTGTGTTCACGTGAAACTAGCAATAATAACTAAAAAAAATCTTTAACTACTGTTAGATTGTACGATTTGGATGAGTGCTCTCCGTTTAATGATATTAAACTAAAGTACACGAAAGATAACATCCCCTCTCTACACACTGTTGAAACGAAACTAAAAGTTATCCTTGAAATCTTGAATTGATTTATGCTTAAAAGTCTGCAAAGTCAAACATTCTGAGGGCCCGCACTGCGCCGTGAGAAGCGTGCTTTGCCTTTAGAAGATGGTTTTATTCAGACTATTTGAACATGGGTGCTCCCTGTGATAACTGTTCTTAGTAATACAATGCTACAAATATTTACTCGTGTGCTTGTGTACGCCTCTCTAACATACACATATAAAAAGCACCAAATTATATTGAACGTCAAGCTAGAAAAATTGAAACCATTTTATTCTAGTTTGACATGTTTCCTGGTTCTGAAGACTGGGCGTCAGTGCTGTACCGTGTCACACTACATATGCTTTAAATTGAAAGGCACGGCCATTTGAACCTTAATGTCTTTATCTTGGTGATAAAGGGATGTAACATCCAACTCCGATTCAATTCTAAAGCATTGAAAATCATTGTCAGAGCACGGGATGCTAAAACGCCGGGAGAATAGATGAAATGTTGACAACGGATTCCGTTGAAAATTAAATTCCATCATATTTGTGCAGTTTCTTATGAATCAGTCTCGTGTTTAGTGCTGGGAGATTTAATGATCGCAGATTTTTATCTCTCCGTCTAAGGTCGATAGCAATTTTTTTCTGTTAATGTCCACTAAAAGCTCAGGGTAATTTAGTAATTGATTCTAAGCACAGCGACTCTCCAAGGCCGGGCCTACATTTGGGGTAATAACTTTGCTAATTTTATCCATCAGAATGAGATTACCATGCTAATTCATGGGCAGCACTTGTCTTCAGGTCACAAGGGGCACCAGGATGCAAATCGTCTGATTAAACACAATCCCTTCGGTGAGGACAACAAGGAAAAACAGAAAACTAAAATCACAGATGTGACAAATATCCAGCAAATTCCTTTACAAAATGACTACAACTATCCCGATATAGATCACCAATCTGCACAATATTGCCATCTTGTTATTAGAAAGGTTCCGTTGATTGTTACTGGTATTATACTTTGTATGATATCAACAAATTAAGATAATTGTATCGGTGGCGAATGATGTTGAAGAATTGCCAAGTGATTAGTTACTACTTAAAACCAACTTTTGGAAAATGCAGTGTATTTTTTTAAAGCATCTTTATAAAGGGCCGTTTCCCTCAGATCAGCGTGTTATTTACTCTGATGAAGGGTTTGTTGTCTAATTATTGTAGATCTATTATTATAATGATGAGCGTGATGTTTACTTTGCGTGGGCAACACCGTAAGCTCAATTGCACACACGCCGTATTCAAATACGTCCTGTACTGATCGGTGAAATGTGAAATCCAGATCATAAAGATGACAAACGGAGAGAAAGAGAAATGGCACGAAGAGGAGCTGGTGGGTGTGGGTTGCCAGTGTGCCGAGTTGATCTTACAGGTTTAGGGACTGTTTCATGGCAGCCGGCAAAAGGCCTCTCACTAATTGAATTTCGTTTTTCCTCCTTTGTCATGGGCAGATGTCACTTTACATCTGTGCCTCTGTTCAAACGCTCTGCTTCTTTAAGCTTAGCAGATGTTCCCTCTCTGATAGTTACTATGAAACTGGCGGAGAGCCGATGCACAGTTTTTAAATGTATTTGCAATCCTTATCATATTAGTACATTTCGTTATAGTAATAGTAACCGCAAAAATATACTTCACCATAATGAGTGCAAATAAACTACAGCAACTTCCAAAGTACATTTGTTTTGCATTATAACTTACCAAGAATTGTCTGCTATTTATTAATTTTTAAAACTCATTGATGTCAATAATGAATTAAACATACTTACTAACGTTCGCCACATTTATTATGATCTTTCAGGTCAATACAAAAATGAAAGGATTATATTGTTCAACATTGGCAAGAATACCTTTCAAATACATATATTTGTGTGGAATTGAAAATAATAATAACAGCATGATCAACCATGTTTATCTTGAATTCCGATTCCATTTACTGTAAGTGGTGTTTATTGTTAGCTGCACTGAACAGTGTTTACATTTAACGACTAAATGTTGGTGAACCAAATCTAATTGAAGTGATGGGAATATTTTCTTATAATTCTCACTGGGGTTGCAATATTATAGCAGGTCCCACGTTGTTGTGTTTCGCCTCGGGTGAAACATCTCCTTAAAGTGAGACGTTATGCTAGCTTTGACAAGGCGTTTTCAGTCAATACACAACACAACAATGGCATTTTGTTACGAGTTGTTTTGTTTCGCTGTCTTTCAACATTCCAATCTCTTTTTTGAAAAAAGGAAGGGGAAGAAAAAAAAGGAGAAATCTTTCTCCTCGCTACAATTCACGCCTGGAATGGAAAGAACAATCTCTGTTGTTTGCCCCCCATTTGTTTTGAATCGTTACAAATACCTAAACTCATCACTTCATATGTCCCCATTCAAAAGTACAATTACATTTTCTCAAATAATGCTGCGACTGTGTTGATTTACATCTGTAATTAGATGTTTGAAATTTATTAAAAGTTTTGCATTGTGCTTAGAATTAACCAAGGTTAGAATGTGAAATTAATGGACACAGCTTCTTAAAAAAAACTCTTCAACTGATTTATTATTTGTATTCTTGAACGTTTATATTCACATCTGGCAAGCAGAGTTGGCTCTGGGTTTTTTTTTTGTTTCCCTGAGATTGCAGACAATATTCATGGCCTGGCTCCTATTTGCGCCTTTAATTGTATTGGTCCCGGCTTAAAATTCGAAACGGGTGCTCCTGTCTTCAGTTCTATTAAATTATATTTGGGACGGTCTCTTTTTTTCTCTCCCCTCTCCCCAGACGCGTGGTGGATGGCTGCTGGAGCAGTTGGTCTATAGTTTCAATAATTGAATTAGCCATTTGGTACAACTTTTTAGCCGGAGCTAGGTCGCCAGAAGCTCGCGTGGAGAGCGCAAGTTTAACAAAACAGGGGGCTGCTGATTGTCAGACCCAGTCATTTATCTCACAACTAAATAAAACCTGGCGACAAAAGATTTTTTTTCCTTTGGAGGCAAAACAAACTTACAAAAACTAGAAAGGAAAGCAAGATGAAAAAACGCCTCCAATTGTGCAATGGGGCATTTCTGCTTTTTTGTTGCTTTGCTTTTATGTTTTATTTGATGTAACTGGGCTCCGTGGCATGTCAGTTAAGGTCTGAAACGAAAAAAAATCTTTAATGTGCCAAATATACAACCTAAAAACATTGTTACTTGTCTTAAGAATTGTATAGGTTGGGTGGTGATGCACAATAAAAGGAGAGACACACGCTGCTATTATACGTGCGATTAAATGTTACCTTGCGATTCAGTCGAGAGGCGGTTGCGAATCTGATTTATGCTATGGGTAGAGTTTGGTAGTAACAGCATTGCTGTATTAATGGTAACTGTATTTTGAAAAATGCTCTTCTTGTCTGGTTACAGAGCGAGCCGAAGGATTGATAACTAGTTTAGCTTTTAACTTTGAGCCAGATTGCATTGTTGGCCTTTGTGCGAGAGAGGTGAAATGTGTAAAGAGTTTCCACATTTAAATGAGAATTCAACCCGAATCTACCGCACCTGTGTATTTAGACGAGACAGCTGTGGAGCGGCCCCTTTAAATCCTGAGTAATACCTATACCGATCAGTGAAATATTGCTGGTTTCTGTAGTACGGTTGTTATCTGCTTTACCTAAATATTTAAATTACCTCAAACAGTATATAGAAGCGAGAAAAGTAAAAGCTTATTCTATGATAGGATTGCTATTTATAATATTAAGATGTAGCATATGAAAAAAACAAAGGGATTTGTTTCCTTTAACAGGATTGTTTCCACATTTGTTGCCCTTGTTTATTGTTACTCCACGGAATGGGGGGGGGGCAGCATTCATATTCATGAAAGCGCGAATAAATAAAGATAAATTCTTATAATAATGCTCAGATTCACATTCGTCTTTGCAGCTCTTTAGGTTTGCGACTGAACAGAGTTGGAAGACAGATGCTTCCCTCGCCTTTGTCGTCTGGCTGGAGACGGATGATGAGAAAGCAATTTAGTGCAATGTGCAATTTGTTTCCCAATGTCACTGGTAACTTTGTTTTCATTTCCCCGGTAAACAAAAAAAAAAAACAATGTGTACAAAGCACAAAAGAAAGTCCTTCTTTATCAAAACCACAACTCAACACGGATTACATCGCCCGTCATCAACAGTCCTCCAGAACCTACCTCTTTCACAATTCTGCCGTTTTTATTTTGAAAATGAGGCGCAGCCTCATAAATCCAACTTTAGCCTCTTTAGATATTGTTTGTTGTACAACATTATTTAAAAACGAATTTTTAAATTCTGTTCTCTATTTTTACTTTCTGTCATATTTATCTTTCTATCCTCTGGCTATTAACTAGAATAAGCCTACACCTTCCAATAAACGTAACCGTATCCTAAAATAATCATGTTTTATATTTTCAATTATTTGTTGTTTATATTCTTTAAAATTAATGCAACACGTTTATTTCCGGTTTATTGTCGGTATTTTATTGTCGGTATTTTTGTGCTCTATCAATTGAGATCCGATGCGTCGCAGATATAAATAAATGTGTTTATTATATACTCTATACTTGGAATAATGTTTTTCAATTTCGCTTGGTATTTAACACATAAAAGGCTCATTGATGTAATTACACTAATTTTCTAATTATTTAAAATCACATCAACTGTTGCCTTATATTAGAGTGTGTCCGAGTAAAATGCATACTTCACAGTTGAAGGATTAATTAGGAGGAAAAAATATCCCGTAGCGTGTTGGATTAAATAAAATTGTATTTTTGATTCATGCTTTTAACTGAATCAATTATATTTCTTTTAACTTTTTAATTTACCCGTCAGTGTGCTTGAAGAATATGTCCACAGATATACTTGATCCTATTTTCTAGAGACCAGGTTAGTCCGTATCCACGGTTTATGCTTGTTTAAACGGCATGAAATGATAACTGGGTAATTTTGTCAAAATATGTTCCTAAATTTAATATTTCAATGCAGTCTTCATTTTTGTATTTCCGGTATTGCAAACCGTGAAAACATTTCCGACACCCATTTCACGAACCCGCAGGATTTGATAATGACAATAAAATGAAAATATTCTTGTTTTACATTTATTATTTAATATTTCAACAGATTAAAGAGGTCAGAACAAATTCTTTCTAAAAAACAAAATCGTCGCATTACAGAAATATTTTCAAACCGGTTACCCTTGAATGCACAATAGTGTTCATCGCCTTTCCTGTACATTTCCCAGCCAGGTGTGTTTAGAAAAAAAATCTTTTTTCTCTCTATGCTAGCTCTGTTTTTGCACGGTGCCAGCGTCCAGCGAATGTCCACCCGTGATAACATTTCACGCACAACAGGGGGGAGACTTGTTGTTAAATTGAGCGTGTAACATTATTACAAAAAAGGCGGACCATGACACCCGGCTTCCTCCCCGAAAACAGAAAATATCTCAATTTGTGCCGAGCTATGATCGCTTAAAAAGCTTAAAAGCGCAGGGAAATTGGATCAGGGAGAATCGTCACCCAACTTTCATTATTTAAAAGTAGTCTGATTGAATTAAGGGCAGGGATATGGTTAGAGGGATGATGGAGGGGACTCTGTGCGTAATGGTGTGGTATTAAATTCTAATTAGAGATGCAGGAATCAATGATAGGGAGGTTGGGCAGCTCAGTCCCCCTGTGCCAGCCCAATAGACTGATGAGTTATTGTCATGTAAAAGCGAAGGCAATAAGACCACCGCTTTGCTATTGTCCAAGTGGAAACAGCCAAGTTTATTATGAGGACTATATGCTCTAGAGACCTGAGGCAAGGCAGCTCATAGGAGGCATTTTGATAAAACTAAGCTCTCCTCTTAGAAAGAAGCCCAGTTGTAAAGCAGGCTCTGTGCTGTGCACATCTACCCACCAAAGGCACCTTCTCTCTCTTTCTCTTTTTTCTCTTTCTTTTTTTGGCCAGATATCCAGAGCCTTTTCAATGTATAAAATGGAATATTCTTACCTCAATTCTTCTGCCTACGAGTCGTGTATGGCTGGTATGGACACTTCAAGCCTTGCTTCAGCTTATGCTGACTTCAGTTCTTGCAGCCAGGCGAGTGGATTCCAATATAATCCTATAAGGACCACATTCGGGGCCACCTCGGGATGTCCATCTCTAACTCCAGGATCCTGCAGCCTTGGAACTCTTAGGGACCATCAGAGCAGTCCATACGCAGCAGGTAAGGACCTCTCGCAATCCTTTCCAAAGAGTACCCCTTCTCCCCGCAACAAACATGTATATAGGAAGGTTGATTGCATTTGAAAATTGAAATGTGTTTAGTATTTACCAAACGAAATTTGCTTACACAAATGAAAGAATTTATCACGTTAGAAGCGATTGCAGGCAATGGGTAATTCAGTTACAGGGTTACACTATACTAGTCACACCCGAACCGCCAACAAAATTATCTTAAGCTGCCAAAATGATAGGCATAATTTATTTACTTTGCGATGATACGTAAAGCTTAGAAAATCTGTCCTGGTGTAATTAAATAACCAAAGACTAAAGCTCATTACCAGAGTGTCTTTAAAGCAGAGTGGCTTGGACTTAATACTACGATCATGTTAACGCATTAGGTAAACTTTAAGACACATAAAACTTAGGAAAGGCAATTTAGAAACAATTTCACACAAAAATAAATCTACTTTAAGCCAGATAAAAACAAAATTTTCAATTGATGGTAATATGGCTGATTTTATTTCCAATTGCACATTTTCCTATATTTTGAGGAAAATTATTCTGAATCATTTCTTCATCGTTTATTTTTACATTATTCTTCATTCCACTTATATTATATCTTGAAATAATCTCAGATCTTGTTATACATTTACCTGGACTTTTGTAACATCGGTTTCAATTCAGTGAATTGCAGAGCGGGATTGAGAATTGTCTCTTTATGCACCTGTCTTGTAATTAAGTACATTTCTCAATTCAATTTTACCAGAGATTTTGTTCATTATATTTTCCTCCGTTATTTTAAGGGTGTTTTGCGAGATTTATTATTGTTCTGATTTCTCGACTTTTCCCTTGGCTTTCCATTTTCTCTACCAGTCCCATACAAATTGTTCACGGATCACGGCGGCTTGAACGAGAAGAGGAAGCAGAGGCGGATACGGACCACTTTCACCAGCGCCCAGTTGAAAGAACTGGAGCGAGTGTTTGCAGAGACTCATTACCCGGACATTTACACACGGGAAGAGTTGGCGCTGAAGATAGATCTCACCGAGGCCAGAGTGCAGGTATTATTGGAACACTGATCTAGGACAGCAACATTTACGTTTAACAATAGCATTTTGGTCACCTCTACATTACTGCAATATCGATATAATCTGACATTAGATGGACATTTCATCGGTACATATCTGGATACATCCAAATTACTTCATTTACTGTACATGTGGATAACGCCCTCGCCCTTTGCATGCATTATTGAATAGCGATTCACTGAGAATTGGCCTTGTTAGAACTAGAATGAGAGTACTATAACCAAGTTATCGATACATATCTATTTTTTGTATATAATGTCATGCATTATTCCCGTTCTTGTTATATAAGTTACTACAACATAAAATGGAAATCACATTAGAGATAGACTTCAATGAGGAGGGTGTAGGAAAATATAACCACTACGATAGGGGACAATATAGATTGAAATAGACATTTAAATATATTAGTTATATGTTCACATAGCTATAGCTCGCTACACACATGTGTATATATAAAATCGATAGAGGCAAGTAGCCACTGTATCCAAGTGTGAAACCCAAAAGAGGAACAAGTGCGCTCCTGAAATTCTTAAAATCTACATTGAGAACCGGGCGGGAATGCAACAGGTCCTGGTTCACAGGATAACCAGCTCGTCTCTTCCTGCAACACAACCAGGCTCAGGAACATTTCCCCTCCAATTTCTACCTTCTCGCTTGTTCTTTTTTTCTCGCTCCACGTTTGTCTCCGTTGTTTAGCACTTTCTCATTCACGGTCATTTATTAATGTTGTAATTTGAGTAGATCTCTTCCTCACTGGCCCTGAGGATCAGATTGCACTTTCTGGTTAACAATACATCTTAATTGCCGGTCTGTCGTCTGCCACTTCCCGGCTCTAACTCCTGTCTCTTCCCTTCTCTTTCTTTCCCTAGGTTTGGTTTCAGAACCGGCGGGCCAAATTCCGCAAACAGGAGAGAGCGGCGGCGGCGGCGGCGGCAGCGGCCAAGAACAACGGCTCGTCCAAGAAATCCGACCTGCGGTCCGAGGACGACAACAAGGACTCGAAACCGGCCGATCCCGACAGCACGGGCCCTGGCAGCTGCGTGCCCACCCCGGGCAACGGCGGCGGGGTATCCGGCAACGGGGGAGGAGGAGGCATTGGAGGAGGGGGTGTTGGAGGAGGAGGCGTGGGGGTTGGGGACTCCGCCAAAGCGGCAGCGGCGGCTGCGGCTGCGGCGGCTGCGGCAGCTGCGGGAGTAGCGGGCACCGGCTGGGCAACGGGTCCGGGCGGGGTGAGCGCAGTGCCCGACTCAATAGGAGGACCTTTCGCGAGCGTGCTCTCCTCTCTGCAGAGACCCAGCGGAACCAAAGCCACTTTAGTAAAGAGCAGCATGTTCTGAATTTTTTTCCTTCTCCCTTCAACACTGGGATTAAAAAAATATGTAAAAAAAATACAAAACGAAAAAAAAAACTTTTTGTGTGTCTTTCTACAGCAGTGTTCTGTGACTAAACTGTAAAAGTGTTATTCTCAGTATAAATTGTCTTCTCTAGTTGACCTTAAACACCTTTCCCCCCCTTGTAGTCCATATGGAGTGTGTTTATGGAGAATACAAAATAAAACAGATCATCACGGGTTGAGTTATTTTGTTTAGGTAAAAGCTGGTTCATATAATAATAATGGTATATATTTTTGTTAAATGCATGTTGTCGTTTCTTTTTTCTTTTCTCTGTCCCGTTCGAAATTATTGTGAGCATAATCCTCATAAATTATGTTCAGGAGTTCAAAATTATTTATATGTGGTATAATGGATGCTTATATTTAAAAAGGGAAATATTTCTACGTGTGCATATAGTTTTCCAAAAGTGTACCATTAACTTGATTGTTGATAATAAAATGCAAAGCAAAGGTTGGAATATGTTTCTTTTTTTTGTTATTAAAGTAAAGTTGTGGCGATAAAACTTAGAGTTGAGGGATAAGATGAACCTAAAACAGGGTAGCAACTGTGTGTTGTCAGCTTCAGGCTACAAGAGAATGTCAATGTGAATTTCTTAAATATTGTTTGCCTTTTTAGAGTGAACATTATTCTAATATATTAAATTCTGTTTCGTCTTGTGTGAAGAAGCTCAAACACATTTTTAAATGGAGTGGTTGGAAATACAATATTTATAAACAGATTGTGATTGTATTAGTTTTCATTTTTTAAATGTCATGTTTGATGGAAATACCAGAGACGACGAAAGCAAAACTGTGAAATAATAATAAAAAAGACAAAACGGACCTGCTGATTAATGCTACCGTTTCACTTTGTGTTGTCTACATCTTCGAAACTTTAGATATCAATCATTGTAACAAAACCTTTCCTTGAAGACGAATGTCTCAACAAAGTATAGAAATCAACGCCTCTATTTAAATAGATATATACCAGTTTTCATTCGTTTTTTAAGTTCTAGAATTATATTGGATTTTCCTTAACAGATCACGGGTAAGGCCATGGGGATCATAATGAATCTTATAGCGAATGAAGTTGAACGTTTTCTGCTTTTATCGCTTAAAGTAGAATCAATAAAAATTATTTAAGATTTCTTGTAATAAAACATATTTATTAGAGCAAAGAGAAAGTAATCGCAAGATAATAACAGGTAGACCGAGGGAAGTAAAGAATAAACTTGCATTTTTACAAAGCTTTTCGGGACCTTAGGATGTCCCAAAGCAGTCACAGACAATGAAGTACTATTTGAAGTGTAGTTCATGTTGTAATGTAGAAAATCGTGACAGCTAAATCTCCCACAGCAAGGCCCCACGGAGAGCAATGAGATAAATGATCAGACCATCTGTTTTTTACTGATGCTGGTCATGGGGTAAATATAGGCCAGGGCAAGTAGAACCTGTCATGTTCGATAATGAAAACAAAACAAAAACAATAGGCCTACGTGAGAGATTTACTATTCAGAATTAACTAATACAAAAGGCTTTAAGTTTTTTTTCTCACTGTCGTATGCATAACATGAGCTGCATATTTTGGCGATTAGCTTTCTAATTGAAAGAAATGGTGAAACTAAATTAAATGTTAAATTATTTATTTTGTCATTTATTCATCGAATATTAGTGGATATTGTACATACTAAGTGTTACAGCGATTGTTTTTGAATACCCAAATTATATTAGTGTTATTTGGAAAACAAAATAGTATTTTTCAAATTTGTCATGTTCAGATGTACAATATTACATAATCAGTCAATACTGGTCATGATCTCCAGAAAATAGACTAAAAGGGAGTTTCCACTGAGGTTAGAATGCTGAAAGTGGATCTCTAGTGCAACACGGAACCTGGACACTGATTTATCTGCAACGAATTGAACTCAACAGGTGGTTCTATATAAGTCACTGGTTGCCATTGGAGATAGAGGTTAGGAAACACAAACCCACACAGTCTGCAGTTAATCACAATTAATTTATATTAATGATACCTCGACTGTTTATAGATTCAATCTCATAATAAAGGACAGGCCGGTAAAAGGGAAGCCAGATTCTTCATCCCGGTGGGAAGAAAAGAGAAAAGAATGATGTAATACGGGTTTAATGGCATGTAGCTGGCACACGACATGTGCAGCAAAGGAATCCTTCTAACTTTCTATCCCTTTTTGTGTCACATATTTTTGAAGAGCAACATGCTGCCTATAAATCAATAGATTGAATTGAATTTATGAAGCCAAATGTCTCCAACAATTTACACGTTTTTATTATTAGAAGAAATGATTTCGGAACTATACTCATTTGTAGAAATTACGGAATTAATAATATCTTTTATTAAGGTGCTTTTCACACATTCTCGATGTTTTTTCGACGAGTGTACACAAGAGCAAGTATGACGCCGTCGATCAAATTAAAACTATTCTTATTAATGATGTCTAAAATAACTCGAATAATTGAAGCCCTTTCCTTCTGTTTTATCGAAAGTCACATTATATAAGAGAGAAATTCCGTGCCATATCACAAAGTCCTTTTGTTTCTTTTTAAATCCTGATCTGAAATCTTGAGCATTCAAAACACCTGTAGCCAGTACGATAAATGAAGTAACGAACCCTAACATCACACCTAAAGATGGCTACTGTAATATCTCGTCAACATAACCAATGATTGCAATCGCTGAAGAAATGATGGGCTTTTACAGATTGCTGCTGATATTTCCGGAAATGAGTATGTGAAATAATCTTGTATCTCATATCTTGCTGGATGTAATCAAGCACACCGTAGATGCCAGTCATTGATATCTCTGTACAGATTCTGATCAGACTGGGCGCCTGTCTCCGATGTCCCAATTGAATTCCCAGTAGGTGCCAACCCTTTATGACCCAATAGGGATTCCCATCAAATAGATGGAGAGTCAGTCTCTGTTATACCAATAGGGATTCATATCAAACAGATTTGGTGCCAATGGCTGATCCCTGAATGGACAATCTCATCAAGTAGACTGGGTGACAATCCCTGATATCCCAATAGAGTTTTAATCAACCGTATTAGATGTTGGTTCCAGTCCCCGGTATCCTAAAAGAGATTACCATCAAATAGATTCAAAATCAAGCAAAATGGATGCCAATTCCTAAAAATTTGTTTCCAACAAAGTGAGTGGATTTCAGTCCTCGATTCTCCAATAAAGGTTTCCATGCAATGTCGGTGATTTGCCAATGGAAGTATCCATCAACTGTTGATCTCGATTCCCAGTCTACCGGTGGAGGTTTCCATTAAGCAGGTTGCTTACCAATCGTTGGAACCCCAATATATTCTACTCAGTCTGAGTATCAGTCCTTAATATCCCATTAGAGATTCCCTTATTAAACTGGGTACCAGTTTTTGATATCCCGGTAGATATTTTCATCAAACGAACTAGGTACCAATCCTTAATATCTCAATAGGGATTCTCTCTTCAAACCGCATGGCAGTCTTTGGTGTCCCAGTAGATAATCCCATCAAACAGACTGGGTATCAGTCCCTAATATCCCAGTAACGATTCTCCTCAGTCTGGGTACCAGCTCTTCATATCCCAACAGAGATTCCCATCAATTTGTCTTTTAGGTCTTAATATCAAACTGACTGGAAGCCAATTTCTGGTTGTCCCTAACGGCCTAGTCGAACTAATTCTCTTGCCGCAGTGTCTGTCGCCCTCTGCAGTGCTTATGAAGGATGCAGATGTTATACAGCAGCGATCAGCGCATTCATACTTCGCAAGAAGCAGGTTAAGCAGATTTTGCTAACACTTGTTTTAGCAATTAGTTATTACACCTGATTAATTTCGCATCGAAAATGTAATAATATTTTGTTTCCTATTTCATTTTAACGAACAAATGGGGAGATAATTGAGCAACTCCTTGTGAACCCGACTGTTCTCATACATAAAAGCACAGTCAACCAATCGATTCTGGAAATATAGATTGTGCGAATAGCAGAACTACAATATGGACATTATTAATAAACAGTGTATTTTCTATGTCCCCACATAAAAGTAGATCCAGTTCGGTTTTGAGCTTCAGAATTTTGACTACTTGTGGTAGAACAGTTGTGCTTGATAACTGCTCCCCTTCTTTAGACACCCCTTGAACATTCTTATTATAGGGGAAACATCCACCTGTTCAACCGCTCCAACTGCTAAGACAGCAGTTGCGCAATTGGCGCAAAGGGGGCGCTAAATTTGAAGAGCAGGTCCCGCACCGAGAACTTTCCGGCCTTCAGTGTTCTTCCATTTATAGTGAGTTGAAATACTTTATGGGCTCAATTTTGCCAGGCCCGAGGAGGCTGGAATGGAGGCGTGTGGGGTGTTAAAATTGCAAAAAGTGGTGGGCGGCCTGATCCCGCCTCCAAGCAATGTTCCCAAATGTGTGGTTTCTGATCCCGTCTCAGTCCTGCCTCCAAGAGGCGGGATAGGCCCTTAAGGCCCCTAACAACCACTGAATTGCCTCTATAATCCCAGTTTGAGAGGCCTTTCTGATTTTAACACTTTTCCCACGTGATGCATGCCTCGTCTGAAACACGACGGTGAAACCTGGCGGGAACACAATTGGATTGCTGACTATCAGCTGCAGCTCCACCATTAAATAGGAGATTTGATCAGTCATCATTTGCAGGTGGCAGGACTTTGTTGCCTCAGGTCTGGGGGAACTTTTAGCAGGCATAACCACACCTGTGGAAGTTTGGAGCCTGACACCCATCTCCAGTGTGACCTCCTGGGAAACCCCTCTCGCCACATTGACTGAGCGCTTCCTCAACTGAGGCATAAACCAGAAGCATGAGAACCATTTATTTCCTTTCCTCCTGGACATCAGATGAGGACGAAGACCAGCCACGGCAGCAGCAGAACCATGAACAACAGCAGCACCAACAGCAGGAGCAACAGCAGGAGCTCCAAGCTGCTGCTCACCCACCTGAAGCTGCACAGGCCAGAAGGGGCCAGCGCATGAAAGCCCGTCGGTGTAGGAGATACCCCCCAAACAGGGTCTACAGACAGAGGATCAGCTACCTCAACATGATGAGCAGCAGTGCCAAAGGCGGCTCCGACTTTCTTGAGAGGTAGTGGGTGACATCTGCACAATGGTGCAGCAAGACCTGGAGCTCAGAGGAGCAGGTGGACACCCCTTACCAGTGGCCATTAAAGTCACCACCGCACTCAACTTTTTTGCCTCAGGCTCATTCCAGGGATCAGCAGCAGACATCAGCGGCATCTCCCAGGCGGCCGCACACACTTGCATCATGCAAGTAACCAATGCCCTCTTTGCCATCGCGCACAATCACATCCATTTCTCCAAGGATCAAGCAAGTGTCACGGTGCGTGCGGTTGGATTAGCTAATCTGGCAGGCTTTCTACGGGTGCAGGGCGTCGTTGACTGCACACATGCAGCCCTTAAGGCACCCCATCGCAATCCAGGTATTTTTGTCAACTGCAAGGGCTTCCACTCCCTCAACGTGCAGCTGGTGTGTGACCACAAGAAGGAAATTTTGCATGTTTGTGCCAAGTACCCTGGCAGTTGCCATGACTCCTTCATACTGCGCCAGTCTAGTGTGCCTCCGCTCTTCAGTCTGCCAGACCAACTTAATGGATGGCTACTTGGAGACAAGGGCTATCCTCTGAAGACGTGGCTAATGATGCCGTTGAGAAGCCCATCCAATGAAGCTGAGGAGAGCTACAACTACAGCCACATTTCCACCAGATCCATAATCGAGCAAACCATCGGCTTGCTGAAGATAAGCTTCAGATGCCTAGATAGATCAGGTGGAGCCCAGCCAGGGTCTCCAGAATCGTCGTGGTTTGCTGTGCACTTCACAACATGGCACAGCATTGTGGCTTGCAGATTCCTGAGGACCAAGTGGCTCCTCACATATCCTCCTCAGATGAGGAGGAGGAGGAGAGTGAAAACAAACATCTTGCAGAGGCCCATCAACCAGCGGCAGCAGTACGCGAGAACATTGCTGCCCGGGATGCAAGGAACGCACTCATCTTGGCCAGATTTGCTTAACCTAGCCAATCAAGCACTTTTGCCTCGCAGCTTCTTACCAGAGCATCGACAATGGCCAACAACCAGTGGATTCCTAGCATTCTGACCGCCATACTGACAATTGCAAGTAATCCTAAGCCATCAATGTGGAAGCCCTATTAGCGAAATGACACACTGCAACAGTTACCATCAGAATTTTTATTTACAATAACCAACTGATGGCTTTTCAACCTTAAACATCATATTTCACCCAAGTGACTACCCTTGTGACTATTTGTGCAGTATCTTTCGCTTACACGTGCTCCTACATAGTGGTTCCCCCTTGGCATCAGCAGATGTGGAGGCCCCTTGCTCACTTTCTTGCTGCTCGTGTCTCGACACCTTTGGTGGGCGTCCTCTGGGGTTGTGAACCTGTGAGGGCTCGGCAACAGTCTGCTGCTCCTGACGCCAATCTCAGATGGGTGTGGACTCTGGTGGGGCTCTGACCGAGGACTTGGCAGTGGCATGGAAGTGTGAGCGCTTGGAGAGGAGCCCCCCACGTCCTTGTTCTCTGCCACCAACATCCCTCTCATGGGTCAGGTCCACCTCAGCGCTTGCAAGAGGCTTGAGAGCACCTTGCTGCACATCAGGGGGGCCATGGAGACCCCTATCTGCACTGACAGTCCTACTCAGAAGGCCTTCTATGAAGGTCTGGTTTCTCTGTTCAATAGCTGACCATCGCTCCTCCAGAGATGTCAGTCTATTTTGAACACTCACCGTGTTTTCTACACTCGGGCGACTTAGCTCCTCAATGGCAGTAGCCATCCTCTCGTGTACTGTAGCCATCCTTTCTATGGAGGTTGCCATCCTTTCCGTGGTGCTGCGTTCTTGCGCCAATGACTCCACAAAGGCTCTGTTCATGTTCGTGATGGACTCCTCCATTCACTCCACACTCGCAGCGACCCTGGAGACAAAACCTGCCAGAGACTCCTGCACCTGTTCCTGGAGTTCCAGCACCGCTGATCTTATGGATGGACCCAGAGGCAGAGGGTCGATATGCAGCTGAGCCGAGCTGGGAGAGTCCTGCGCCCTCCGACTAGGACTCTCCACTGCTGTCCCTGTCTCCACAATCTGCTGATGCTCACTTGTGAGCTGTGATACACCAGGTGACAACACTACTCTATCTCGCGATGGTCCCACCGAGATGTGTGTGTCTGCGCTGGTGCTGGGTTGGCTGAATTCTGCTGACGCTGCGCCCTCAGAGGTTGCAGCTTCCTCTGAGGAGTCTGAAGGCTCCGGCTATTCCACCTGGATAGTGGGGACGGGTGCTTGCGATGGTCCTGTGGGGGAGTGAAGGAAAGAGTCAGAGATGTGAGGCCAAGGTTACATGCACATTGCATATTGCAGATGATCATAAGTCCATCTGTTAGAGCATCAGAATCATTATCAGCGACTCATGCAATGTCAATGAGAGAGATGAAAAACTATTCTGGCACCAGCTTGCTCTGATGCATCCGTCTGTCTGTCCCCCACTTGCGCATCGTCCTCGAGTCCCACGATCTCCAGGACCGCCTCCTCCCAAGGGGTGAGCAGGGCTACTGAGGGTGGCCCTCCTCCTGTCCTCACTCTTTCCCTCTTATTGTGAGCTCTCTTTTCCTGCAATGAGGGAGACAAGTGGAGTTTGAGTGAGAATGAAGGAGTGAGTATAGAGAATCCATAGCATAGATGCTTAGAAGGAGACAAAGATGGAGTGAGGTGGCAAGACCAAGGGCCCTCCCTGTGTTTTGTAAGTTGTTTTCATAGCATCACAGTGATAGGGAGTGTGAGGGCTGCATAGTCGAATAATTAGGTGAATGTGACCATAGAGAGAGAGGGAATGGGTAAGGGCGCAGGGATGTCAGTGTCAAGTGGGATGTGGAGGAAGAGGTTGCTAAAGCTGAGTGCTGGTGAGGAGAGGCAATGGGGATCAGATTGAGGGTGATGGGAAAGTCATACTCACTTTTCCAGTGCGCAGAAAGTCATGAAACCTCTTCCTGCACTGAAGCCAGGTTCTGCGGATCAGCGACAACGAGTTGACCTGCTGGGCCACCTGGAGCCACACAGCCTTCGTCTGCTGGGGAGGCTTCTTCCTCCCTGAAGAAGGGAAGAGCACCTCCTTACTAGCTCTTGCTCCCTCCACCAAAGCTTGCAGGGCGATGGCATCAAATCTGGGAGCAGACTTAGGTATCCCGCTGTTCATTTTGCCTCCAGGTCCCTCTGACAGCAAAGGCCAAAAGGTTGGCAGTGTGCAGAAGAAGCAAGGCTTCTTGCAGACCTTAAATGCAGCAGCAATGATGACATCATCGGAGGCGAGTTTCAGACTGAAAAAACAAATTGGGCCATGGGTTCCCACACACTGGAACTCAATTGCCCAATTAGGTAAAAATCGCATCAATCTCCCACATCGAATTGGAATCGGGTGGATAACATGAAAAGCGAATGACACGACCCCAGCCCGCCCCATGACAAAATCGAGCCCTATGTGTCCATTTTATGTGCACGTCTAATTAAGGCCCCAGGTTTGATGAAAAATGTCTTACTAAACATCAAGCACGATTCAACGTTATTTCTGCTGTGTTTGCTCTTGTGGCCCATTTGAAATGGGAACAAGGGGAGTTCCATGGGTGGAAGAGCTCTTAAATCACTGTTGTTTTTTGGAATGTTTACAGTACCCTTTTAGTGTAATGTTTTTTATTAGACTTTTTCATATTTATGAATTTTTTATTAATAATCAATTTTAACTCCTTAAGGTTAGTTGATTTAAAAGCACCTCAAATATAATATTTCACAGTTCAGGTGGTAAAAGAAGAAAGAAGAAATGAAAGGGAGATTAGCAGATCCTCGGCCATATCTAAACCCAGAGCTACCTGAAAATACCTCAGCTTGTTACGTGTTAGCATAGTAAAGCTTTGCAATTTGCGGCAAGGACACCTGCCACCAATTTGCGATATAGGGGCCGCACTGTTGATAATTGGCAAAGTCACCACTGCGCTCAACGGTTTTGCCTATGGCTCATTCTTGGCTAGCACTGCAACATCAAGTAATACTGTGCTCTTATAGGAATCAAACAGATGATGAATACATTGGCCAGCATGCATGGTACTTTCATCTCCTTTCCCATTCATTGGCAAGACACAGCTGCAACATTTACCTTTATAACTGTCCGTATCGCTTTAATTTTGAGCAACAGCCTGAGAAGGGATGCATGCTCCCCACATTCGGTGGGGGCCCATTTTGTTATGCTGCCTGTGCAAGGAAGATATGATAATGAGATCCTGGACCTGCACTTGTGACATGTGGGGAAACTGGGTCATTATTCTGCCGGCATGGGATTTGGCCTAAAAATATGGCTCTGGCAGTATTTTTTAGCAGGGACCATTGAATCAGACCTCTAATGTAAAGGAACTGAGTTATGAAGAACTGTCAGAAAAACTCAGAGTTTGAGCCTTGAAAAGAGGCAAATGAGAGGTGACCTTATGGAGGTATAAAGATACTTAGTGGAATAGAAAACATTAATCCAGTGCACAAATTCAAGGTAAGCCATAACTGTAGGCCAGAGAGGCAGAGGTGTAAATCAGTAAAAGGCAAGTTCAGGATGGATGTCAGCCAGGACTTCTTCACACAAGGAGTGATTCATACCTGGAGTAGTCTTCCATATAGAGTAGTGGAGTCAAAAACGGTGAAATAATTCAAGAAACAGTTGGGTGCAGTGAGGTGGGGATCATGGGTTCCCATGAGTTAGATGCAGAAAGTGGCCTCCTTGATCTGTACTTTTCTTTGTGATTTAATAGGATTCAATAGGCTAGGTATTATAGGGTAAATATTACAAATTTGTGCTCCAGCACAGAGCGTCACGTGAATTTAGTACAGATGCCATAAATAACTGATGTGGCTGAAACGATGGATAAGCCAACATGGAGGCACAAAATGGAATATCTGGGACTACAAATACATAAAATGTACCTATCTGTATCTATATATCTACACACACACATACATATATATATATATATATATATTCAATGCACTCATACACCTGAGCGCTATAGGATAGGTTTTTCAGTCCTAGCTAATTGGAGTCAGGAATGGTTAGTTGCTAGTACAAAACTAGCCAAAAACATGCTGAGCTGACTCCACGGCAATTTTCCATGGTTAAGTAAATTGAATATCTAGTATGAGCTCACAACACTAATTTTTCCTTGGCCTTGGAGCCTGGCCAATTGTGGCATGCGGTCAATTTGGCGAGCAGCTGAAAGTTTTTGTGATGTGACCACAGAGGGAGACAAATATTGATTCAGCCCTTAAAAAGACTCAAAATGTATTTTGTGTATTTTTTGGCCTTTATTAAGGCTCGTGGAGGGGGGAGGAAGTGTCAGGCAAAGATGCCCACCCAGCAGTTAAGGCCCTGGACCAAGGGAACAGATGGACAGGTCTGTCACCTGTGGCTGGAATTTGAGACAGAACCCAATTTCACCCTTAGGGGTGGCCAGGCAAGTAATAGGACATCCCACGTTCATTAGTTAATACCCAGAATAACACCTTCCTTCTGCCATGATCACTTAGTTTTTCAAATGTTTCTAATGCCTTCTTGAATCACCCTTTGAGGAAAATAAAACTTCTGCAGATCCAACCTTACTCCTTTCTCAATTTTTGGCCCGGCTTCTATTCAACCTCATCACCTCAAATAATATTGGCCTCAATTTTAACCCCCTCACCCATCAAGAATGGTGTGTGGGAGGGGTTAAGATCCAGCCGAGTCCACTTACTGGCCCGAGGAAACACCATTGCCGCCCAACGCCCTCTTTTCTTCACTAACTTTTAAGTTGGCCAAGGCTCCTACTGCAGGCTATCATTGGGGCCTAATTTAAATGTAAAAGTTGCTTCCTCAATGGTGTAATCAGTGCAGTGGCGTGATTTTCATGACGAGTCGGGAGGAGTCTTGCCTGGTGTCAAACACGCCAGAGAAACCCAATGGGACATGCTGACTAGTCGGAGGATGCCATGGTAAATTTAGAAAGATTCGTTTTGTACAAAATTTTTGTGTGCCAGGTACAGTGCCGGAAGAAGTTGAATGACCTCACACAAGTGGTTAAAGTCAGTGAATGCATCTTCAAATGCCATATCCCACAACCTGCACCACTAGCCTCACACACTGCTCAATGTACCAGACCCCCATTACTCACCCACAACCAATCTCCATCAATCACAACTCATACCTCACATTCCCCTCACCACAACCCTAACCTTGTGCCTTTCTCACTTCAGAGACCCAAGAAGTCCAACCTGGCCAGGCAGTGGTGAAGAGGGAGAGGAGAGTGATGTTGTACGAGGCCCCTTGGGTCGGAGCGATCATAATATGATCGAATTCTTCATTAAGATGGAGAATGAAGTTGTTGACTCAGAGACTAGGGTCCTGAATTTAAACAAAGGAAACTACGATGGCCTGAGGCGCGAGTTGGGTAGGATTCTTCTTCTTCTCTTCTTGATTGGGGAATGTCACTCAAAGGGTTGACGGTGGATAGGCAATGGCAAACATTCAAAGACCGCATGGATGAACTACAGAATTTGTTCATCCCAGTTTGGCATAAAAATAAAACAAAAAAGGTGACTCAACCGTGGCTAACAAGGGAAATTAGGGATAGCATAAGATCCAAGGAGAGGGCATATAAATTGGCCAGAAAAAGCAGTAAACCTGAGGATTGGGAGCAGTTTAGGATTCAACAAAGGGGGACAAAGGGATTAATTAAGAAGGGGAAAATAGAGTATGAGAGTAAGCTTTGCAGGGAACATAAAAACTGACTGTAAAAGCTTTTCTGGATATGTGAAGAGAAAAAGATTGGTGAAGTCAAGTGTAGGTCCCTTGCAGTCAGAATCAGGGGACTTCATAATGGGAAACAAACAAATAGCAGACCAATTATTTTGGTTCTGTCTTCACAAAGGAGGACACAAATAACCTCCCAGAGATGTCGGGGAACATAGGGTCTGATGAAAGGGAGGAACTGAAAGAAATCAGTATTTGTAGGGAAATGGTGTTAAGGAAATTGATGGGATTGAAGGCCGATAAATCCCCAGGGCCTGATAATTTACATCGTAGGGTACTTAAGGAAGTGGCCCTAGAAATAGTAGATGCATTGCTGATCATCTTCCAACATTCGATGGAATCTGGAAAAGTACCCATGGATTGGAGGGTAGCTAATGTTACCCCACTATTCAAAAAAGGTGGTAGAAAGAAAATGGGGAATTACAGACTGATAAGCCTGACATCGGTAGTGGGGAAAATGCTAGAGTCCATCATAAAAGATGTAATAGCAGAGCACTTGGAAAACAGTGACAGGATCGGACAAAGTCAACATGGATTTACAAAGGGTAAATCGTGCTTGACTAATCTACTGGAATTTTTTGAGGATGTAACTGTAGTGTCTGTGTGTAGATAAAGACACTGAAGACAGGAGTTGGTTCATAGGTATTTACTAAGCAAGTCTGGGGGGGGGGTTCTAAAGGATATACACAATACACAGGCTTATATAGCCCAAGTGGCAATTACCGGCATTACGCACACCTGGGGCTCTTAAAGGCACATACACCACAATTCCTCCCCTTTTAGCTAACCAGTGCATCATATTTTAAGTAATTATTAATTACATGTTATATGCAAAATATACATTGCTGTAATTAATTAATTATAAGTTAGTCTCTCAGGAGGCTTCCTGACTCGGTCCGGATAACGCCTCGGGGGTGTAGTAGTTTCTGGTGGTGTAGTAGGTTCTTCTGGCAAGGTTGATTCGGCTTGAATGCCAGTGTCGGGTTCATCGGGTTCCAGTATCACCAGATCGGAGGTAGATATGGGTATCTCTACTTCATCGTTAGATGTATAGAGTGGTGGTGTAGGTTGTCCCTTTTTGGATGACTTTATGATTTGGTCAGCATGGCGCCTTATTATGCTTTCTCCAATGTCCACGGTATACATCAGTGGTCCTAGTCGTGTGCAGATAGTTCCAGGCTGCCATTTCTCGGTACGGTAGTCCCAGGCCAAAACCTGTTGGCCTATCTGGAAGGCCCTAGTTGGCCTTTCATTCATGCCTTGAAACTGCCGGTTCTCCACATCCCTTCAGATGTTGGGCTTGACCAAATCCAGCCGGCATCTTAGGTTTCTATTGAAGAACATCATGGCGGGAGTTTGGTTGGTAACCATATGTGTTGCATTCCTGTATGCGAATAAGAAGTTATCCACCTTGTGCTGAAGTTTTATGTCTTCATTACCCATGGCCTTTATGGCCTTCTTGAAGGTCTGGACAAACCTTTCAGCCAATCCATTGGTGGCGGGATGGTATGGGGCGGACGTGTAGTGCTTTACCCCATTGTTCTTTAAGAACTTTCTGAATTCTTCGGACACAAATTGTGGTCCATTATCAGAACATATCTGTTCCGGCAGCCCATTCCTGGCAAATATGGTCCTTAATACTGTGATGGTTTTCTCCGTGGTGGTGGAGGACATCTTTATTACCTCCGGCCACTTGGAGTGTGCATCAACTGCGATTAAGAACATTGAGTCCATAAATGGACCAGCAAAGTCGATGTGCACCCTTTGCCAGGGAGATGAGGGCCACTCCCATGGATGTAGAGGGGCCTGTGGCGGAGCATTTTGGACCTTCTGGCATCCTAGGCAGCTCTTGGTCATGTCTTCGATGTCTCCATCGATACCCGGCCACCATACAAACGCCCTAGCTAGGTTCTTCATTTTCACTCCACCCAGATGCCCCTCGTGAAGCTCCTTTAGAACTTTATCCTGGAGTTTGGGTGGAATCACCACTCTGGATCCACACATCAAGGTTCCTCGGCACACTGACAGCTGTTCTCTTCTTTGCGAGAATGCTGGCAACAGTGGTTCGCCATGTGCTGGCCATCCCTTCACTGTTAAATCGTAGACCCGTGAGAGAGTCGGTCATTTCTTGTCTCCCTTTCAATGGCAGAATTTGTCACTGGTAGACATTCCACTATGGTAGAGTGGAATATCTCTACTGGGTCTACTGTAGGTGCCTCTTCTATCGTTGGCAACGGTAGGCGTGATAAACCGTCAGCATTCCCATGCTGTTTTGACCCTTTGTATTCTATGTTGTATTGGTGTGCCCCTAGAAAAAGGGACCACCTCTGTAGCCTTTGTGCTGTCATAATGGGAACACCTTTTTTAGGGTTGAATATGGAGATGAGGGGTTGATGGTCAGTCAACAAGGTAAATTTTTGTCCGTGTAGGTAATGGTTGAATTTCTTCACTCCCCATACCAGGCTGAGTGCTTCCCTGTCTATTTGGGCATAGTTACGCTCAGCTGAGTTTAATGAGCGTGACGCAAAAGCTATCGGCCATTCTGAGCCATCAGGGAATTTATGGGACAATACTGCTCCTATGCCGTAAGGGGATGCATCGCACGCCAGTCTGATTGGTAGTGATGGGTTGTAATGAGCCAAAACTTCTTCGGATGTGATTAAGTCTTTACATTTATGGAAGGCACGTTTACAGTCTTCGTTCCATTTCCAAATCACTCCTGTCTGTAGAAGATCATTAAGAGGGTGTAGAATAGTTGATAAGTTCGGTAAAAATTTATGATAGTAATTTATTAATCCCAGGAATGACCTTAATTGTGAAACATTTTCAGGTGCTGGGGCTTTTATAACTGCTTCAATTTTTTCAGGTGACTTATGCAACCCTTCCTTATTAATTATGTGGCCACAATATGATATCTGATTTTGGAAAAATTCGCACTTGGGGCGATTTGCTCGTAGGCCCCGTTCTTTCAGCCTAGTGAGTACCTGCTCCAAATTGGCAAGGTGCTCATTGTCGTTTTCTCCTGTTATAAGGATGTCGTCTAGGTAGCATTGAGTCCCCGCAAACCCTTGCAGGACTTGCTCCATAGCTCTTTGCCAGATAGCTGGAGCTGATGCTATTCCAAAAACCAGTCGATTGTACTGGTACAGGCCTTTGTGTGTGTTTATTGTGAGATACTTTTTAGAGGCGTCCTCAACCTCCATCTGTAGATATGCCTGTGCCAAGTCAATTTTGGTGAAACGTTTCCCTCCAGATAGTGAGGCGAAAATATCTTCTATCCTCGGAAGAGGATACTGTACTGTGTGAAGGACCGGGTTTACAGTCACCTTGAAGTCACCACAGATGCGAATTTTTCTCTGTTCCTCAGAGTTATTTTTCAATGCTTTTTTCATGACTGGAACGATGGGTGTTGCCCATTCGCTCCAATCTACTTTGGATAATACACCTGCCTTTTCCAAATTCTCCAGCTCTGCCTCGACTGCTGGACGTATTGCGTATGGCACCGGTCTTGCCTTAAAAAATTTGGGAATTGCTGCATCTTCCACTTTTATTGAGGCGGTGATGCCTTTCAAGGTTCCTAGTTTCTCTTGAAACACTTCTTTGGCGTTGGCCAAGATGTCTTTTAATCATTCAGGTATGATGTCATCATTGTTTTTTTCCTTACTGGTCACCGTCAGTGCCTGAATGGAGTGCCAGTCTAAACGTATCTTCCTGATCCATTCACGTCCCAACAACGGTGGACCACCATCTTGTAGAATGTATAAATACAACTTTTGTATTTCTTTGCCGTTGTATACAACAGGCACCCTTATTTTTCCTTTGGGGTATACTTTCTGCCCCGTATATGTTTTTAAGATAATGGATGTGTCTTTTAGAGGTATATGCGAAAATAGCCTCTCGTAATCTCGTCGATTTATTACGGTTAGAGCTGATCCTGTATCTAGCTCCATTTTAACTGGGGACCCTGCTATTGTGAGGGTAACCCAAATGGTTTGGTAATCCTCTTTGGCAAGTACATTATGTAATTTGAGACAGCTTAGTCTCTTGTTTCCGGAGTCGCTATCGCTCTTCTGGTCTTCGGAGCTACTGTCCGTCATCATTTGTACCTTCCTGTACTTTTCTTTATTGATTTTTTGTTTTCTGTCAGTGGATTTATTTTGTCCAGATTGGCATACCAGTGCAATGTGTCCAATCTTCCCGCATTGCCTGCATGCTTTGCCCTTGAACCAGCAGTCCCTCTGGTTATGGGTGGATCTGCCGCAGCGATAACATCTTCCGAACCCCTGTGTCATTTCATGGGTGCTGAAGTCCTGTGTCTTTTGTTGTATCTCTGCAGCTCCTTTTGCTGCTGCTTCGTATGATACAGCCATACTGAAAGCTTTGTCCAATGTTAAATCTTTTACAGAAAGCAGTCTTTTTTGTGTTCCTTCACTTAAGAGACCGCAAACGAATTTGTCTCGAAGATAATCCGATAGTCCTGCCCCGAATTGGCAGTACTTTGATAGCTTCCTTAATTCGGTTAGGTAATCAGCGTTACTTTCATTCTTGTGTTGATTTCTCTTGAAGAACTTGAATCGTTCCGCTATCAGCAGCGGTGTTGAGTTTAAGTGCTCCTGCAGGGTATCAACAATTTCTTTAAAATTCTTGTCCTTTGGTTTGGCTGGAGTGATTACGTTTCGTAACAGCCCGTATGTCTTCGCGCCCATTAAGTTCAGAAGTACTGAAGCTTTTTTTTCATCTCCTATTCCATTTGCAGTGCAATATACCTCTACTCTTTCCACGTATGTGGTCCAATCCTCTATTTCGCTATCAAAAGCATCAATATTACCAGATTTAGGCATTTCAGAAAAGATATGGCGCTTCCCGCGCTTTTTTTTTCTGTAGCAAAGATATGGCGCTTCCCGCGCTTTCCCGCCGCTGCTGCCGATAACAACGCTGTTTTACTGCGGTTTCCGTTTATTCACTGTTGGAGACTCGTTCCCGACGGAGGCCTGAACGCTGACCTGCTTGCCGCGCCGGCCGTCTCCCGAGTGCTCCCTCCCAGTCCGTTATTGCTTGCCTCCGATTTCGCTGCCTGTCTCAGCTGTAGAGCCCATCGCTGGAGCCCCAGCCTGACGCCCAGGAAGGATTAGCGCAGTGCCTGCCACCAGCTTGGCCAGCTGGTGAAACCACAGTTTCTCTTACTTCCTTGAGTCTTCTGGACGCCGGAGGAATCGATGTCCTTGAGGTGCTGCTGAATTGCAGGTAAGTCCGTTTCCACTTCGTCGCCACTGTAGTGTCCGTGTGTAGATAAAGACACTGAAGACAGGAGTTGGTTCATAGGTATTTACTAAGCAAGTCTGGGGGGGGGTTCTAAAGGATATACACAATACACAGGCTTATATAGCCCAAGTGGCAATTACCGGCATTACGCACACCTGGGGCTCTTAAAGGCACATACACCACAGTAACTGGTAAAATAGATAAGGGAGAACCAGTGGATGTGGTGTATTTGGACTTTCAGAAGGCTTTCGATAAGGTCCCGCATAAGAGATTAGCGTGTAAAGTTAAGCCACATGTGATTGGGGGCAAGGTACTGACTTGGATAGAGAACTGGTTGGCAGACAGAAAGCAAAAAGTTGGAATAAACGGGTCTTTTTCCGAGTGGCAGGCAGTGACTAGTGGGGTACCGCAGGGATCGGTCCTTGGACCCCAACTATTCACAATATATATTAATGATCTAGACAAGGGAACTAGATGTAATATCTCCAAATTTGCAGATGACACAAAGCTGGGTGGGCGTGTGTGCTGTGAGGAGGATGCAGAGAAACTCCAGGATGATTTGGACAGGTTGGGTGATTGGGCAGAAACATGGCAGATGCAATATAACGTGGATAAATGTGAGGTTATCCACTTTGGTAGCAAAAACAGGAAGGCAGATTATTATCTGAATGGCAATAGATTGGGAGAAGGGGAAGTGCAACGAGACTTGGGTGTCCTTGTGCACCAGTCGCTGAAGGTAAGCATGCAGGTGCAGCAGACGGTTAAGAAGGCAAATGGTATGTTGGCCTTTGTAGCGAGAGGGTTTGAGTACAGGAACAAGGATGTCTTCCTGCAGTTGTACAGGGCCTTGGTAAGACCACATCTTGAGTATTGTGTGCAGTTTTGGTCGCCTTATCTGAGGAAGGATGTTCTTGCCATGGAAGGAGTTCAGCAGCGAGTCACCAGGCTGATACCTGGGATGGCAGGAATGACGTATGAGGAGAGATTGGATCGATTGGGTTTGTACTCGCTGGAGTTTAGAAGAATGAGAGGGGATCTCATTGAAACTTATAAAATTCTGACAGGACTGGACAGACTAGATGCAGGAAGAATGTTCCCGATGGTAGTGGAGTCCAGAACCAGGGGTCACAGTCTAAGGATAAGAGGTAAGCCATTTAGGACAGAAATGAGGAGGAATTTCTTCACCCAGAGAGTGGTGAACCTGTGGAATTCTCTACCACAGAAGGCAGTAGAGGCCAATTCATTAAATATATTCAAGAAGGAGTTGGATATATTTCTCAAGGCTAAAGGGATCAAGGGGTATGGGGAGAAAGCAGGGACCGGGCACTGAATTTGGATGATCAGCCATGATCGCATTGAATGGCGGAGCAGGCTCGAGGGGCCGAATGGCCTACTCCTGCTCCTATCTTCTATGTTTCCTATCTTCTATGATGATGAAGAAGAAACACCATTATTCAATCTGACAGTCACAGCCATCAGCTCAGATACTGCACTGCGTGGACTTTAGAGGGTTGCTTCGAGGCAGGATCTGCACTTAGTGAGTCACTGGGCACGAGTGGGCTGCAACCAGGGCATGGGGACAGGGTAGCGCAGATGCCAGTTCCCCAAAGGGTGAGGGCGCACATGAGTTCTGCTGCACAGGACTTAGATGAGGACTTCGATGGGGCGGCCTACAGACAGAATTGATGGATATTCACAATGAAATGCTTGGTGCATTGGCAGGCCTGCCAGAAAGCCTGAGTGCAATGTCAAGGAGCATGGAGGAGTCCAGCTCCAACCTTGCATAGGGCTTTGCTCAGAGCTTGGAGCCAATCCTCTCCAGCATGGAAGTGATGGGCAGATCCATTAGCGCATTTTGGACCCAACCATGATACAGCATCTGATATCCAATGTCTCAGCCTCCATTGCAGCACAAGCAGAAGCCAACCAATATCTGAGTGCTGCAATGGAAGCTCAGACTTCTGTCATGTAAGCTCAGCTTGCTGCTGTTGTGTATGTACCTTTAAGAGAGAACTGAGTTCATACTGTAGTACCGGCAGTGACCACACCTGTATATAAAGCCATAGCAGGCTTCTGTACTTTCAGTTTAAACTTACCCTCTGTTCAGTAAATACCTGTTATTATTGTTCTCCTGCAGTCCGTGTATTATTGATACGCGGACACTACACTGGCGACGAGCAGGTTCGAACTCACCTGCAGTACTGCATCACCTCACGGGGATCTTTCCCTGAGAAGAAGCTTCTTGGAGGTCGAAGTCAGAGCAACGGGCATCGACCACGGGCAACCGCCCAAGGATCCATCGGAGTTCGGAGAATTGCAGGGGAGGCTGTGGAGAGCTGGGCTTGGCTCCCCAGTCAAGGTGTTCCAGCAAATCGTGCTGGTAGCAGGTAGTGCGCTGACCCTTTCGGACTGCGGCGGGCTCGAGCTTCATCGAGCGGCTCTGCAAAGGGGTCGTGCAGCGTCGTCGGGAGGAAAAGAGAGAGAGAGGGTGGAGCACACAGAGCGCGGTCGGTGCTCAAGAACCGGGCAGCGTAGAGAAAATAAAACGAGGGGAAGGAAAAGTGAGAAGCGCCGAAACCGCAGGTCGCCGCCATTACCCTGTAGAACGCTAGGAGCAGCGTGGCAGCAAGGGGAAGAAGGAAAAGTGCGGGAGGCGCCACTTTAATCCATTAGGGAAGAAGAAAAAGCGCGGGAGGTGCCATTTTAAACCACCCAAGATGCCGAAGAGTGGCAGTATCACTGCTTTCGACAACGAGGTAGAAGACTGGACCATGTATGTGGAAAGAATTGAAGTGTACTGCAAGGCAAATGAGGTGGCCGATGGAAAGAAGGCTTCGGTATTATTAAATTTGATGGGCGCGAATACGTACGGCCTATTGCGGAATTTAATTACCCCAGCTAAACCAATGGAGAAAAGTTTTGAAGAGATTGTTAATATCTTACAGGAACACCTAAACCCTACACCGCTGCTGATAGCAGAAAGATTCAAGTTCCATAAAAGAAACCAGCACAAAGATGAGAGCAATGCTGACTATCTTACGGAACTACGCAAGTTATCGAAGCACTGCCAGTTCGGAGCAGGACTGGCAGACACCTTAAGGGATAAGTTTGTCTGCGGGCTCCAGAGTGAAGGAACCCAGAAACGACTACTTTCGGAAAAGGACCTGACGCTAGAACAGGCTTTCAGCGTGGCAGTATCCTACGAAGCAGCAGCACGGGGAGCTGCGGAAATACAACAGAAACCACAAGAATACAACGCTAACGAAATGGCGTATGGAGCAGAAAAGTGCTATTGCTGTGGCAGAACAACCCATGATCAGAAGGACTGCTGGTTTAAGGACAAAGTATGCAGGCAATGTGGGAAAATGGGACACATAGCAAGAGTCTGCAGGTCGGGAAAGAAAACCAACACTTAAAGAACTATTAAGGAAAAGTACAAGAAAGTAAAAAAAATAACAGACAGTAGTTCAGAAGATCAGGAGAGTGATAATGACTCCGGGAGCAGGAGACTAAGTTGTCTAAAGTTACACAACGTAATCGCAAAGGAGGATCACCGAACCATTTGGGTCACCCTCATGATAGCAGGGTCCCAAGTAAAGATGGAATTGGACACAGGATCAGCCCTAACTGTCATGAATCGACGAGACTATGAGCGGCTATTCTCACACATACCCTTGAAGGACATGTCCATTGTATTGAAGACATACACGGGGCAAAAAGTCTACCCCAGAGGAAAAATAAGGGTGCCAGTTAAATATAACGGCAAGGAAACACAGAAACTGTATCTATATATACTACAAGATGGAGGACTACCATTATTGGGACGTGAATGGATCCGAAAAATACAATTGGATTGGCATTCCATTCAGGCGCTAACTGTGACTGACTAAAAGGATGACGACGCCACACCTGGACGACTGTCAAAAATTCTAACTGACGCGAAAGAGGTGTTCCAACAAGGACTTGGGACTCTAAAAGGAGTAACGGCAACGATAAAAATCGAAGATAACGCAAACCCAAAATTTTTTAAGGCCAGACCGGTACCGTACGCGATCCGCCCAGCCATTGAAGCAGAGCTGGAGAGTCTGGAGCGTTCGGGTGTGCTGTCCAAGGTGGACTGGAGCGAGTGGGCCACACCCATCGTTCCTGTAATGAAGAAATCATTGAGCAGCACGCCTGGGGAGCCGAAGAAGGTTCGCATCTGTGGGGACTTCAAGGTAACTGTGAACCCAGTCCTGCACACAGTACAATATCCACTTCCACGGATAGAAGATATTTTTGCCTCACTATCTGGAGGGAAACGCTTTACGAAGATTGATCTGGCCCAAGCGTATCTACAAATGGAGGTGGAAGAAGCATCTAGGAAATACCTCACGATAAACACTCACAAAGGTCTTTACCAGTACAACCGACTGGTATTCGGGGTAGCATCAGCCCCGGTTATTTGGCAGAGGGCGATGGAACAAGTCCTGCAAGGGAGCCCGGGGACCCAGTGTTATTTGGACGACATCCTGGTTACGGGCGAAAATGACAGTGAACACCTTGCCAACCTGGAGCAGGTGCTCACTGGATTACAAGAATATGGGCTACGAGCCAACCGCCCCAAATGCGAGTTCTTCAGGAGACAAATCTCGTATTGTGGCCACATGATTGATGAGGAAGGGTTGCATAAGTCCCCAGACAAGATTGAGGCAATAGTCAAGGCTCCAGCACTGGAAAATGTGTCGCAACTGAGGTCGTTCCTCGGGTTGGTGAACTACTACCATAAGTTCTTGCCGAATTTATCTACAATTCTGCACCCACTGAATGCCCTGCTGCAAACTGGAGTAACATGGAAATGGAGTGATGAGTGTAAGCGTGCCTTTCAGAAATGTAAATGCCTAATCACTTCAAAAGAAGTATTGGCCCACTGCAATCCAACACTATCGATTCGGTTGGCATGTGATGCATCTCCCTACGGCATTGGAGCGGTGCTGTCACACAAACTCCTTGATGGTTCAGAGAGGCCAATAGCCTTTGCGTCGCGCTCGTTAACCTCAGCCGAGCGTAACTACGCCCAGATTGACAGGGAGGCCCTCAGCCTGGTGTGGGGGGTGAAGAAGTTCAATCACTATCTGCACGGGCAGAAATTCACCCTACTGACTGATCATCAGCCTCTGGTCTCCATTTTTAACCCAAAGAAGGGCGTTCCGGTGATGACGGCGCAACGGCTGCAAAGATGGTCACTTTTTCTAGGGGCACATCAGTACGACATAGAGTACAAGGGTACGAAACAGCATGGAAACGCTGATGGGCTGTCGCGCCTACCATTGCCTACGGTGGAGGAAGCACCTGCAGTGGACCCTGTTGAGATATTCCATTCGACCCTAGTCGAATGTCTACCTGTTACAAACTCAAGTATAGAGAAGGAAACCCGAAATGACCCGACACTCTCTCGGGTCTATGATTTGACGGTGAAGGGATGGCCAGCACATGGTGACTCACTGTTGCCAGCATTCTCGCCAAGGAGAGAACAGCTGTCAGTGTGCCGGGCGACCTTGATGTGTGGATCTCGAGTGGTAATTCCACCCAAGTTGAGAGATAGAGTTCTCAATGAGCTTCATGAGGGTCATCTGGGAGGGGTAAAAATGAAGAGCCTAGCCAGGGCGTTTGTGTGGTGGCCCGGAATCGATAAAGAAATCGAGGATATGACCAAGAGATGCACAGGATGCCAGAAGGTCCAAAACGCTCCACCACAGGCCCCGCTACACCCATGGGAGTGGCCCTCATCTCCATGGCAACGGGTACACATTGATTTTGCTGGTCCATTTATGGACTCAATGTTTTTAATCGCCGTGGATGCCCATTCAAAATGGCCAGAGGTCATCAAAATGTCCTCCACCACCGCGGAGAAAACTATTGCAGTCCTATGGACCATCTTCGCCAGGAATGGCTTGCCAGAACAGATTTGCTCCGACAATGGACCACAGTTTGTGTCCGAGGATTTCCGGAGGTTTCTGAGGAATAATGGGGTGAAACATTACACATCTGCCCCATATCATCCAGCCACAAATGGATTGGCTGAGAAGTTTGTTCAGACCTTTAAAAAGGCAATAAAGGCGATGTATAACGACGACATACCACTACAACACAAGGTGGATAATTTCTTGTTTGCTTACCGGAATGCGACACATGCAGTCACCAACCAAGCTCCAGCCATAATGTTCTTCAACCGAAGGCTAAGATGTCGCCTGGATTTGCTCAAACCAAACATAAGACGAGATGTTGAGGATAAGCAATTCCAGCACATCAATGAGAAGCCAACCAGGAGCTTCAAGATAGGGCAACCAGTCTTGGCCCGCGACTACCGAACAGAAAAATGGCAGCCAGGAACGATATGCACACAGCAGGGACCACTAATGTACACAGTGGACGTTGGAGAGAGCATCATGAGACGCCATGCTGACCAGATTCTAGAGTCACAGGAACAAGCCAAAACCATACCACGAGCATGTGCACCTGGTAATGAACCCGAAGTACAGATTGCGTCTACCTCAGAATCAGTGGTATTGGAAGCTGACGAACCAACCAATGACAATGAGCCAGAATCGACTCCGCCGCAAGAACAGGATACTCGAGAAAGGCGCTATCCAGTCAGGATCAGGAAGCCTCCTCAAAGACTGAACTTATAAATGATTATTTCAGTTGATATATATAGTACAGAGAAAATTGTAATTGTAATTAGTTATTATTTAATTGTTAAATGAATGTTATGTACTGTTTATCTAAAAGGGGAGGAATTGTTGTGTATGTACCTTTAAGAGAGAACTGATTTTATACTGTAGTACCGGCAGTGACCACACCTGTATATAAAGCCATAGCAGGCTTCTGTACTTTCAGTTTAAGCTTACCCTCTGTTCAGTAAATACCTGTTATTATTGTTCTCCTGCAGTCCGTGTATTATTGATACGCGGACACTACAGCTGCCACACAAGGACAGAATGCTGCCACTATGGCTGGGTTTACCAGTGTTCAAAGGACTTGCAGGGTGGCACAGCAGTCCAGCAATCTGTCCTCCAACAGATTACTACAGTTGCTGAGGCCCCCCCCACCCCGCCCCCACCCCCCGGGTGAGAAGCAGTGGCTGCGTGGAGCACGAACCCGCTGTCCTCTCTCAGGATTACTGCATTTGTCCTCCCACCATTGCCACTCCACCAGTGTCCTGCTGTTGCTTGTCAGCCAACCAGCCCAGACTGCTGCTGCCCATACTGAGGTGGTGCAGTCCAAAGCTGGGCCTACTAGGCCGAGAGCTGCTCGATGTCATCCTGCAAGTCCATCTGCAGTCTCCTCCACCGAAAGTCAGCAGCCTTCCATCAGCCATGCTGCAGCCACTGGGGTAGCACTGCGTGGGAGCACTAGGACAGGCAAAGGCACACTGAAGACAGGCACTAAGGGAATGCACAAGGGCGATTAGTTGACATTTGAATGAAATATTGTAATGGTTTGATTCATAAAATTGGTTTGGAATGTTTGTTTTGTGGTGGCTTTTATTGTAGCATTGTGGCCAAGTGGACGCTGTGATGGGTTAGTAACAGAGAGAAGGTAAGGTGTGGGACTATTGGCGAATGTGGAGTTGGGGTTGCGTTCACTAGTACCGCAGTTGAATGAGTCGATCACTGACAACCTGGGCAGAAAGGGGCTGTCTGGGTTGCCTCCTCCCTTCCCCCTCCTCCTCCTCTTCCTCTTCCTACTCTTCTGCTTCCTCCTCTTCCTCCTCCTCCTCCTCTTCCTCCTCCTCAGCTGGTCGCCGTATGCCTGGTGGCAAGGGCTGTGCCCTCATGATGGTGAGGTTGTGGAGCATGCAACTGACCATGATGAATCTTGAGACACTTTCTGGTGAGTACTGCAGGGCTCCTCCAGAGCGGTCCATGCAGTGGAAGTGTTATTTAAGGATGCCAATGGTTTGCCCTATCAGGTTCCATGTGGCAGCATGGCTTTCATTGTATGCATTCCACCCACGTGTGCGTGGGTTGCACAGCGGAGTCCTGAGCCAGGTGGTCAGCGGAAAGCTCTTGTCGCCCAGTAGCTATCCTCTGGTTTGTTGTGTTGGCTCAAATGTTGATGGTGCAGCGAACTGCCACAGAATGAAGGCATCATGGGTGCTGCCAGGATACCGAGCATTGACTTGCATGTTGTGTATGGTCACACACCAGCTGGACATTGAGGGAGTGGAATCCCTTCCGGTTGTGGTACATCTCCGAATTGAGATGTGGTGCTTGCAAAGCGACGTGTGTGCAGTCAATGGCAGCCTGCACCATGGCGATGCCTGTTATCTTGGCGAAGCCACATGCCCGCGGCGCCTGCTTCTCTCTAGCAAGAGAGAATGAAATGTATTCAGCTCTCCTTCCATACAGAGCCTCACTCACCTCCCTTATACAGGAGTGAATGGTGAACTGGGAGATGATACAGATGTCGCCTGCTCCAGCCTGGAAGGAGCCCGACATGAAGAAGTTCAAGACCACGATCACCTTTACATCCACTGGCAATGCCGTCCTCGCCCTGGACTGAGGCGGCAGGTCTGCCTGCAACAGGTGGCAGATTTCAATGAGCACCTCCTCAGTAAAATGGCGACGTCACTTGCACTGTTGCTCGCTGAGGTTGAGTTTAGAGAATTGCTCCCTGAAGACCCTGAGTGGATATGGCCTCCTGCTCCCCCTCCTCCTCCTCCCTCTTCTAGCAGCTTGTCCTGCTCTGTGTCGCCTCTGCTCATTCTCCTTGTCATGCTGCAGGCCAAGGGGATACAAACTACTGCACCCATGTCTGGGAGCAACTGGTCTGAGCAAACCCCTTGCAAGTCAGCACCAAGTACTTGATCATGTGCCACACAACTCCTTGTAGACTTTAGGCAACTTTAAAGAAATCTAGAATGCACCAAACACTTCTATAAACTCAGCAACAGTTAGTAGAAATCAATCAGCAACTAACCTATAAGTAGGTGATGATCCCTTTAAAGAGTGCTGGTGGGGGGTCCTTCCTGCTGCTCAGCATGTTCAGCTGTGTGAGGTTAAGAGAGGGCATTAGCTCCAGTGTTGAGGTTGAAAATGGCAGTGCTGGCGTCAAATCAGTACTGCACGCTGATTGATATCACAATCTGCGTTCTCTGCATACGTCCAGCGCACGATCCCAGTGCCGATGCTAACACCCTTGCCAAAATGGCATCCAGCATGGCCCGCACCAGAAGTATGCACGCGCTGCTTGGATGCCATTTTCGAGCTAATTCGGCACCCGTAGCACCTAAATAATGGGCACTATGCAACCAAATTTTTAACCCAAAGACTTCATACATTTTGTTTATAATTGCTGTAAGGGAAATGAGATGTAAGTAATTGTTAAGGGATGTTGGTGGGGATCAGCATAATGTTTGCAAATTTCCCCATCGTTAGAGCTGAGCTGTTGATTTTTGAAGAGTCCAAGCATATATATTGGTACCTGGTACGAAAACTCAAATTTTGCATTAAAGGAGGAAAACTCTTAACCAATGAACAAAAGTTTTGTCAATCCTTTTCAAAGTTCTTCTATATTCCCAGCAGTGGTGTCATTACTAGAATCAGTAATGGCACTGTAATTCTTTGTTGAGCTAAGGGAAGCTTTTTATATTGTTTCACCAGCCTCTAGGGCTGAAGATTGGCCATTTGCTGGGAATAGTACGGACTTCTTAAATTGCTTCTTAACCTATTTAATTTTTTTCTCAGGTAATTTAATATGATTTCATGGCATTAAGGCTCTTTGCTCTTTAGTAACTATGTTTGAAAATGTTCTGTGTTCCATGCTTGAAAAGTTGTTAGTGAAGAAAGAGCATCAGATGCACGGTCGATTTGATCAATCAGTTAATCTGACAAAATTGTACATGAAGTGGTCATGAACAAATAAGATCCAATTATTTTCAATTGCTTCAAGATGTACTTTATTGGCTGGGACTGGCTTTCCTTGTATTCATAATTTTTATTTCATCACAGGGCTCTGGATAACTGGTAAGTGGGTGAACTGAGATCTAACTGTCCCAGGAGGCGAGTACTGATCCCAGGATTTGGTATATGCTCATTAGGACTGAAAGTACACTGACCTTCCCAAACAGGGAGATTGATAAATCTTTTTTTATTAGATTATGGCTTGTCTCTAATGATCCTATCTGGAATAATTCAAATGAACTTTGATTACAGCTTGCAGATAGGTGAGTGGGATATTTTTATGCAGTGAGTTATTATGATCTGGAATGCACTGCCTGAAAGAGTAATGGAAGCAGATTCGATAATAACTTTCAAAAGGGAATTGGAAAAATACTTGAAGGGGAGAAAATTGCAGAGCTATGGGGAAACATAAGAACACAAGAAATAGGAGCAGGAGTAGGCCATACGGCCCCTTGAGCCTGCTCCACCATTCAATAAGACCATGGCTGATCTTCACCCTCAACTCCACTTTCCCGCCCTATCCCCATAGCCTTTGATTCCATTAGTGTCCAAAAATCTATCAATCTCAGTCTTGAATATACTCAACAACTGAGCATCCACAGTACTCTGTTGGTAGAGAATTCCAAAGATTCACAATTCTGAGTGAAGAAATTTCTCCTCATCTCAGTCGTAAATGGCCATCCCCTTATCCTAAGACTATGATCCCTGATTCCAGACTCCCCAGCCAGGAGAAACAGCCTCTCAGTATCTACCCTGTCAAGTCCTCTAAGAATATTATACGTTTCAATGAGATCACCTCTCATTCTTCTAAACTCCGGAGAATATAGGCCCAATCTACTCAATCTCTCCTCATAGGATAACTCTGTGATTCGTGTACAAAGGCACTTAAATCTCTCAGCATACCAACATTTACTAGTCTCTCACCATTTAGAACGTATTCTGCTTTTCTATTCTTCCTACCAAAGTGGATAATTTCACATTTCCCTACATTATACTCCATCTGCCACCTTATTGCCCACTCACTTAACCTGTCTATATATCTTTGCAGCCTCATAACTTATGTTCCCATCTAGCTTTGTACCGCCAGCAAACTTGGATATATTACACTTGGTCCCCTCATCTAAGCCATCGATATAGATTGTAAATAGTTGAAGCCTAAGCACTGATCCTTGTGGACATGACAATGGCACACCCAACCCAGTTAACCCTGCAAAATCCTCCTCACTAACATCTGGGGACTTGTGCCAAAATTGGGAGAGCTGTCCCACAGACTAGTCAAGCAACAGCCTGACACAGTAATACTCACAGAATCATATCTTTTAGCCAATATCCCAGATTCCTCCATCACCTGGACAGACCCACCAGGGGTGGCGGCACAGTGGTATACAGTCAGGAAGGAGTGGCCCTGGGAGTCCTCAACATTGACTCCGGACCTCATGAAGTCTCATGGTTTCAAGTCAAGCATGGGCAAGGAAACTTCCTGCTGATTGCCACCTACCATCCTCCCTCAGCTGATGAATTAGTACTTGCCATGTTGAACACCATTTGGAAGAAGCACTGGGGGTAACAACGGCACAGAATGTACTCTGGGCGGGGGACTTCAATGTCCATCACCAAGAGTGGCTCGGTAGAACCATTACTGACCGAGCTGGCCGAGTCTTGAAGGACATAACTGTCAGTCTGGGCCTGCGACAGGTGGTGAGAGAACCAACACGACGGAAAAACCAACTTGACCTCATCCTCACCAACCCACCAGTCACAAATGCATCTGTCCATGACAGCATTGGTAGCAGTGACCACCACAGTCATTGTGGAGACGAAGCCACGTCTTCACACTGAGAACACCCTCCATTGTGTTGTGTGGCACTACCACCGTGCTAAATGGGATAGATTCAGAACAGATCTAGCAGTTCAAAACTAGGCATCCATGAGGTGCTGTGGGCAATCAGCAGCAGCAGAATTGTATTTCATCACAACCTGTAACCTCATGGCCCGGCATATCCCTCACTCTACCATTACCATCAAGCCAGGGGACCAACCCTGGTTCAATGAGGAGTGCAGAAGAGCATGCCAGGAGCAGCACCAGGCAAACTTAAAAATGAGGTGCCAACCTGGGGAAACTGTAACGTAGGACTACGTGCATGCCAAACAGCGGAAGCAGCATGCTATAGACAGAGCTAAGTGATCCCACAATCAACGGATCAGATCAAAGCTCTGCAGTTCTGCCACATCCAGTCGTGAATGGTTGTGGACAATTAAAAAGCTAAGGGGCGGAGGAGGCTCCATGAATATCCGCATCCTCAATGATGGCGGAGCCCAGCACGCGAGTTCAAACGGCAAGGCTGAAGCGTTTGCAACCATCTTCACCCAGAAATGTGGAGTGGATGATCCATTTCGGCCTCCTCCTGAGGTCTCCGCCAACAGAGAAGGCAGTCTTCAGCCAATTTGATTCACTCCACGTGATATCAAGAAACGGCTGAGCGCACTGGACACAGCAACGGCTATGGGCCCCGACAACATCCTGGCTGTCGTGCTGAAGACATGTGTTCCAGAATTAGCTGCGCCTCTAGCCAAGCTGTTCCAGTACAGCTACAACATTGGCATCTACCTTACAATGTGGAAAATTGCCCAGGTAAAGCTTGTCCACAAAAAGCAAGACAATTCCAATCCAGTCAATTATCACCCCATCAGTCTACTCTCAATCATCAGCAAAGTGATGGAAGGTGTCGTCAACAGTGCTATCAAGCAGCACTTACTCACCAATAACTTGCTCACTGATGATTAGTTTGGGTTCTGCCAGAACCACTCGGCTCCAGACCTCATTACAGCCTTGGTCCAAACATGGACAAAAGAGCTGAATTCCAGAGGTGAGGTGAGAGTGACTGCCCTTGACATCAAGGCAGCATTTGACCGAGTGTGTGTAGGGGCTCTCCTTCGATGGTCTTCTTCCTTGGTTGATGGCGAGGCAGGGCGCAGGAGGTGAGGCGAGAGAAAGCAAATGGCTTCTCGAGAGGCTAGTTATACCCCCCCTCGGCAGCCCTTAATTCTACGCTCAATCAGCTCATTCTTTTGTCTGATTTGAGTGGGCTGGAATTAAACAAAAGGTATCGACCTTGGCCCATCGACGTTCGTGCCGGCGTTCCCGGGCACGCCCTCCGGTAGACTGGCCACAGCCTGTCTGTGAATGCCTGCGGGGACTCCCCTGGGAGCTGTACCGTTCTTTCTACACGGGCGAATGGGCTGCCATCATTCATACCCATGGCCTCCAATATCTCATCCCTTAAGTCATCGTATCCCTTCTGCCCCTTCTTACATTCATCTGATAGGGCCTGGAGGAGTTTACCCTCCAGAGAAAACAGCAGCATCTTGGCTTGCTCTGCGTCATCGCAGTCATTAACGCAAGCTGCCTGTTCTATCTCTCTAAAATGCAGTGAGGGGTCTCCCTTTTCAGAGAGCTTGGGGATGTGACTAACCATGGCCCTGAGTTGCTGGGTGCCATGTGGTACCACAAACTGGTTTTGGTCGGCTCCTTGTTCGTCGTCATCGCCAGGCGGGCCGTACCTCCATTGTCGGAGGGGGTACACCGGTCCCGGCGTTCTGGCATTCCAGGTGCTCTATTTTTGCTCTTGTATTATTCTTAACTTCAGCAATCCAGCTCTCCAGGCGCTCTATTTTTGCCTGGTGTTCTTTTGCCGTCTGCACTCTTTCTTGGTTTAGCGCCTGAAGCGCCACTATCAATTTCTCCTCTGCTAAAGCCTTATCCTGTATCTCTATCTCCTTGTCCTGGATTTCTAGGGCCGATTTCTTAAGCTTGGCAGCCTGTGCTGCTACAACTCCATCCAACAGTAGGACCTGTTTCTTGTAGCACATAAGCCACACTGCTTTCTCTATTGACCCCTTATGTTGTTTACTGGCCGTCCACTGGGCGGCTGCATCTATGGGACGCTCAGCCTGTAATAGGGTGAGTATCCACTTCTTGGTGATATTCACCTTTCTAAACACATAATCGACAACCTCTCTTCCATTACGGCTCCTTCGTCCGCACCACTGTCTGCTATATTGCACACTGCTGCCGGGGTCCTGCCGCAGTCGTCATTCTGTAGGGGGTTTTGCTACTTGCTTTGGCCAGTCGGTTATGTCTCTGGCTGCCTTATCTCTGAGCAGTTCGGATCGTTTGCTCGTTGGTTCTGATCCCCGGACTTATTGACAGATAGCGGTATAGACAAACGAGCAGACCAGTGGTTTGGTACAAAGAAAACCAAAATTTATTAACAGAGAAAATAAGATAACAATACTATACAAAAGGATGATATGAATGCAGTACACTTACACTCAATAGGGGAGGAGAAATGGCACATCGAGGAAAAATGGCTAAAATGACAATTCAGCAATCCCCTTAACTCCCACCCTCTACACCTAGCTAGATTATCTTGCGATGGGTCAGAAGTATAATGCTCACCGGTCTGAGATGTTGAAAGAAAAGCCTAGCCCGTTTGCCCTGTTGCCTGCCGATGTCACGTGGTCCCGCTGTTGCACAGACTTCACCGTCCAGGTAGAGATACCCCAGTAATTAAAAGGTCTCTGACAGGGTATCCTACCTCTCTGGACGGGCTCTCCTTCGATGGTCTTCTTCCTTGGTTGATGGCGAGGCAGGGCGCAGGAGGCGAGGTGAGAGAGAGCGAATGGCTTCTCGAGAGGCTAGTTATACCCCCCCTCGGTAGCCCTTATCTCTACGCTCAGTCAGCTCATTCTTTTGTCTGATTTGAGCGGGCTGGATTTAAACAAAAGGTATTGATCTTGGCCCATTGACTTGGATGGCCGGTAATCGGTTCCTGCCGGTTCTGCAACTGCTCTCCTTTGTCCAACAGGTTCTTGGATGGGGGCCAGCCCAGTCTCGATGGCCCCGCTGATTATTTTGATTGTTTGAGCAAACACCTTGATGGCCTTTATGCGTAGGTCTGATTGTAATTGGGTTTGTCCCCAATGCATATGCAAAAGTCTTGTCTGGTTTCATGATCTCTTTGCTGCAGACATTGAAATGCACAAGCTGTTAGCTTGCCAGGGTCCGAATTGAAACTGACAGGCTTTCGGTCACGAGGTCTGACCGCAGCCATTTTGTTGTGCCCTGGATTTTAAAACTCAGTCTGACCAGGGTTTCTTTTTAAAAACCAAATAAATCTTTGGGAGGGGTCGGGGGGGGGGGGGGGGGTGGGGCTGGGGGGAGATGTATGAAATTTTCGAATCCTTCATGTGGCATCAAGGAGCTCTCATAAAATTGAAGTCAATGGGAATCGGGGAAAACTCTCCACTGGCTGGAGTCATACCTAGCACAAAGGAAGATGGTTGTGGTGGTTGACGGTCAATCATCACAGCCCAGGATATCGCTGCAGTGTCCTAGGCCCAACCATCTTCAGTTACTTCATCAATGAGCTTCCCTCCAACATAAGGTCAGAACTGGGGGTGTTCGCTCATGATTGCACAGTGTTCAGCTCCATTTGCAACTCCTCAGAAAATGAAGCAGTCCATGCCCGCATGTAGCAAGACCTGGATGACATTCAGGCAGGTAACATTCGCACCACACAAGTACCAGGCAATGACTATCTCCAACAAGCGAGGGTCTATCCACCTCCCCTTGATATACACCGGCATTACCATCACCGAATCTCCCACCATCAACATCCTGGGGGATCACCATTGACCAGAAAGTTAACTGGACCATCCACATAAATAATGTGGCAACAGGATGGTTCGGGTACAGTTGAGGTACATTCCCATGAGGGGCAAAGGCAGGGCAACTAAAGCCAGAGCTCCCTGGACAATGAAAGAAATAGAGAGTAAGACAAAGCAGAAAAAGAGTGCGTATGAGGGATGTCAGGTTGAGAATACAAGTGAGAATCAGGCTGAATATAAAAGGTTCAGAGGGGAAGTGAAAAAGAAAATAAGAGGGACAAAGAGAGAGTATGAGAATAGATTGGCAGCTAACATAAAAGGGAATTCAAATGTCTTCTATAGGCATATAAATAGTAAACAGGTAGTAAGAGGAGGGGTGGGTCTGATTAGGAACCAAAAAGGAGACCTATGCATGGAGGCAGACGGCATGGCTGAGGTACTAAATGAATACTTTGCATCTGTCTTCACCAAGGAAGAGGATGCTGCCAAAGTCATAGTGAAAGAGGATGTAGTGGAGATACTGGATGAGATAAAAATTGATAAAGAGGAGGTACTAGAAAGACTGTCTGTACTTAAAGTTGATAAGTCACCAGGACCAGATGGGATGCATCCTAGGATGCTGAGGGAAGTTAAGGGTGAAATCGCAGAGGTACTGGCCATAATCTTCCAATCCTCCTTAGATACAGGGGTGGTGTTCAAAAAAGGATGTAAGAATGAACCCAGCAACTACAGGCCAGTCAGTTTAACCTCGGTAGTGCAGAAGCTTTTAGAAATGATAATTAGGGACAAAGTTAACACCACTTGGACAAGTGTGGATTAATTAAGGAAAGCCAGCATGGATTTATTAAAGGCAAATCGTGTTTAACTAACTTGATCAAGTTTTTTGATGGGGTAACAGAGAGGGTCGATGAGTGCAGTGCGGTTGATGTGGTGAACATGGACTTCCAAAAGGTGTTTGAGAAAGTGCCACATAATAGGCTTGTCAGCAAAGTTGAAGCTCATGGAATAAAAGGGACCGTGGCAGCGTGGATATGGAATTGGCTGAGCGACAGGGAACAGAGAGTAGCAGGGAACGGTTGTTTATCGGACTGGAGGAAGGTATGTAGTGGTGTTCCCAAAGGTTCGATACGAGGACCACTGCTTTTCTTTATATATATATTGGGCCAAAAATTTGGGTCGTGGGCTTCCCGCGGGTGCAAGCCCCCGATCTGCACTCACCCTGCGCGCTGACATCTGAAGCCCGGGCCTGCTTGCATTTCCTGTGACAGGCCCGGTTCAGATGTCAGCGCGCAGTGCTTACCTGATCCAGCGGCGTAGTTAGTGCGATGTGCCGGCTGGGATCAGGTGAGCACTGTACAACCAATCAGGGGAGGGGAAGGTTCATTCATGAGTTTGAGAGTAAGAACTGTCAAACTCATGAAAACTACGGGGGCCCAAAACACTATTTAAACTTTAAATAAAAATTTTAAAAACATCCCAATCATTAAATTAAGTATAAATAAGTTTAAAAAAATAATTTAAACAATTTTTTTTTTTGAAAAAATAAATTTTTAATAAAAAGGGTCTAAAACTAAACTTACCTTATTGTAGATTCTTTAAAATAATAAACCTGTGGGAAAAAAAATTCTAAATTACACTAAAACACCACTTACCTGTAAAAATAAATACTTACGTGTGCTTTTTACAAGCGTAAAGAGCGGAGGCCTTTACACATGCGCAAATCCCCCAAAACAGAGAAAATCCAAGACGCACGCGCTGCCCCCTACAGCGCACGCGCTAGCCTCTTCAACTCTTGGGTTGGAGGAGAGGAAATGCCGGTTTTCAGCGCATGCGCTGTGCATGCTGAAAACCGGCATTTCCTCCGGCCAGACGCGTGAGTACCCCTTCCGTACTCACGCGTTTGGGGAGGAATTTCTGCCCCAATAATGACTTGGACTTGGGTGTACAGGGCACAATTTCAAAATCTCCAGATGACACAAAACTTGGAAGTATAGTGAACAGTGAGAAGGCTAGTGATAGACTTCAAGAGGGCATAGACAGGCTGGTGGAATGGGTGGACACTTGGCAGATGCAATTTAACGCAGAAAAGTGCGAAGTGATGCATTTTGGTAGGAAGAACGAGGAGAGGCAATATAAACTAAAGGGTACAATCCTAAAGCGGGTGCATGAATAGAGAGACCTAGGGGTATATGTGCACAAATCATTGAAGGTGGCAGGGCAGGTTGAGAATGCAGTTAAAAAAGCATACGGGATCCTGGGTTTCATAAACAGAGGCATAGGGCTGGATTTTGATTGAGGAGGCGTGTAGGAGGCGGGACTACAACTTTCGGGGTTGTAGTCCCACCTCCATCGAGTTGTGGCAAACCCACGCGATTTTCAGTTGATTGACCTTGTTGAGCCCGCCCAGCGGGCTCAGCAGGCCAATTAAGGGCCACCCGGCAACAGGTGATATCACAGATTGACATTTCATCTGTCAAAAGCTTTTGACAGATGAAATATCAGTGTTTGACAGCTGTTTGAAGCTGTCAAACACTGACAATCTGTACTCCAAGTTAATTCCTTCCTCTCAGGCTGATTTAGAGATCTCTCCAGAACAGAAAGCTGAATGCTGCAGATTTTGACAGCTCGCGGCCATTCTGCTTTCTGTGCCGGTAAGATGAGGGACTCCCGAGTCCTGAAGGAAGGAAGGCTGTAAAGGTAAGTAAATGTAAGTAAAACTTCTTTAAACACTTTACACACACCAAACACACTTACCTCTGAACTCATGCACCCATCACTCACCTGAACACCGGACATCTCGAACCCTCCAAGCTCTTCAGCTCGATGGTCCACCTTGCTAACTTGGTGTGGTTTAGAGCCGTCGGGAATCCCACACTTCAGCAATAAAAATAGGGATTAGGCTAAAAACAGCCTGTTAACTACCTGTTAATAGGCAGTTAATTGGCACTAATCCCCTTCCCGCCTCGGGGAGGCGGGTCCCAGCACAGGTCGGGTATCCGCCTCCTTTGAAACTGGCATGGAGGCGGGTTGGGGGCGGGATGGGTTCGTGCCCCCGATTTTGAGATTTTAACCCCTCACACGCCTCCAATCCCACCTCCACGGCCCAATGAAAATCCTGCCCATAGAGTACAAATGCAAAGAAGTTATGATGAACCTTTATAAAACACTGGTTCGGCCTCAACTAGAGTATTGTGTCCAATTCTGGGCACCGCACTTTAGGAAGGATATGAAGGCCTTAGAGAGAATGCAGAAAAGATTGATGAGAATTATTCCAGGGATGAGGGACTTCAGTTACGTGGATAGACTAGAGAAGCTGGGGTTGTCCTCCTTAGAGCAGGGAAGGTTGAGAGGAGAATTGATAGAGGTGTTCAAAATCATGAGGGGTCTAAACAGAATAGTTAGAGAGAAACTGTTCCCATTGGCAGAAGGGTCGAGAACCAGAGGACACAGATTTAAGGTGATTGGCAAAAGAACCAAAGGTGACATGAAGAAAAACTTTTTTATGCAGCAAGTGATTAACAACCTCTTGTGTGGCACCTTAGTGAATGCCCTTTGAAAATCCAAATATATTACTTCCACTGGTTCCCCCTTATCTACCCTGCTAGTTACTCCCTCAAAAACACTATTAGATTTGTCGAACATGGTTTCCCTTTCATAAAAGCATGTTAACGCGGCCTAATATCTAAGTGCCCTGTTACCACTTCCTAATAATAGATTCTAGCATTTCCCTACTACTGATGTCAGGCTATCTAGCCTATAGTTCCCTGCATTCTTTCTCCCTCCTTTCTTGAATAGTGGGGTTACATTTGCTACCTTGCAATCCATGGGGATCGTTCTAGAATCTAGAGAATTCTGGAAGATCAAAACCAATGCATCCACTATCTCTGCAACCACCTCTTTTAAAACCCTACGATGTAGGCCATCAGGTCCAGGGAATTTGTTGGCTTTTAGTCCCATTAATTTCTCCGGTACTTTTTCTTTACTAATATTAATTAATTAAAGTTCCTCACACTCATTAGACACTTGGTTCCCCTATTTCTGGTATGTTTTTTGTATCTTCTACTGTGAAGACAGATGCAAAATATTTGTTTACCATCTCTGTCATTTCCTTATTCCTCATTATAATTTCTCCTGTCTCTGCTTCTAAGGGACCCATGTTTACTTTTACTAAACTCTTCACTTTTACATACTTGTAAAAGCTCTTTCAATCTGTTTTTCTTTTTCTTACTAGTGTACACTCATTCTCCCTCTTTATCAATTTCTTGGCCATCCTTTGCTGATTTCTAAAATTCTCCCAATCCTCAGGCTTATCACTCTTTTTAGCAACATTGGCCGGAATCTTTACCATGGAGTCGGATTGCATGCGTGCGGGCCGCGTAGTGGGTCGGGAACCCGATGTTGTGAGCAGCGCGTTCTTCAGTTCGACTTTAATTTAATGGCCCCAATTAAACCAGTCATGCGCATTTCCTGGCCCAATGAAATGGAATGGGTCTGATGACATCATCAATGACTAATTTTCAGTGCCGATATTTAAAGCAGCCTTGCACACGTCTCATTTGAAGGTTGATGAAGGAGTGTTCAAGGTGATTTCCAGAGGCCTGACTACTGTTATAAAGCTGATAAAACTGTGGGTCATGGATACACAAAGGCAGTGGGCTGCACCAAAATTTAGCAATGTCTCTGATATACCTATCAATTCATCCAATGAAAAGCGACGAGTTAAGACAGTAACTATAGGTTTTTATTGGCTAAATAACAGAGCCCACCCCCGTGGGTGATCGGATCCAACAAGGAGGAATACCAGCCAGTCGACCACCTTTATACCTGGGCAAGTAGGTGGAGCCATGGACGGAGTCAGCAGTGGTCAGCCCAGGTATAACAGCGTGACAAGAGGCGACCTCGTGTAGTGATACAACAGTGTAAACAGTGATAACCATAGTGTAACGATATAACAGTGATAACCATAGTGTAACGATAGTGAACGATAAAAGTGGTTTACCACATTCACCCCTTGTTTAGATTTGAGTCCGGCGGGGTGAAGTGTACTACCAGTTCGGGTATGTCAGTCTGTCCGGAGGCCTCGTAAGCCTTTCCGATCGTCGCAGCAGCGGCGGCGGTGATGCAGTATCCGATGTTAATGCTGGTGTCTGCGTGGTCGGCGAAGGCTCGTGGGGTTCCGGCATGCCGTCTACCTGGGCTGGATTTGGGGGGGTGGTGGGGGGTAACGGCAGTGTCTCAGGGGTGCCCGAGGGTGCAAGGTCTCGTAAGGAGACTGTGTCCTCCCGCCCGTCTGGGTATGCCACATAGGCGTACTGGGGGTTGGCGTGCAGGAGGTCCACCCTCTTGACCAGGGGGTCCGTTTTATGGGCCCTCGCGTGCTTTCGCAGCAAGACGGGCCCCGGAGAGGTCAGCCAAGTTGGTAGCGTGGTTCCCGTAGTCGACTTCCTGGGGAAAACAAACATTCGTTCATGGGGGGTGGCGTTAATGGCCGTGCAAAGCAGTGACCAGATGGAATGCAGCGTTGCCGGGAGGACTTCCTGCCAGCGAGAGGTTGGGAGGCCCTTGGACTTTAAGGCTAAGAGAACGGCCTTCCAGACAGTCGCGTTCTCTCTTTCCACCTGGCCGTTCCCTCAGGGGTTGTAGCTGGTGGTCCTGCTTGCAGCAATACCTCTCGCTAGTAGGAACTGGCGAAGTTCCTCGCTCATGAAGGAGGAGCCCCGGTCGCTATGTATATAGTTCGGGAACCCGAACACGGCGAAGAGGTCGTTCAGGCATTTGATGACCGTGGTACTGGTCATGTCTGGGCAGGGGAAGGCAAAAGGGAAACGGGAGTACTCGTCAATGATGTTGAGGAAGTACACATTACGGTCAGAGGACGGGAGGGGCCCCTTAAAATCGATGCTCAAGCGCTCGAAGGGGCGGGTGGCCTTGATCAGGCTTGCTCTGTCCGGCCTAAAGAAATGCGGTTTGCATTCGGCACAGGTTTGGCAGTTCCTGGTCATGGTCCTGACCTCCTCGATGGAGTAGGGCAGGTTGCGGGCCTTAATGAAGTGGTAAAGTCTGGTGACTCCGGGGTGGCAGAGGTCGTTGTGGAGGGTCTGCAGTCTATCAATTTGCGCGTTGGCGCATGTACTTCGTGATAGAGCATCTGGGGGTTCGTTCAGTTTACCAGGCCGGTACAAGATCTCATAATCATAGGTGGAGAGCTCGATTCTCCACCTCAAGATCTTGTCATTCTTGATTTTGCCCCTCAGCTTGTTATTAAACATAAAAGCGACCGAACGCTGGTCGGTGAGGAGGGTAAATCGTTTGCCTGCCAGGTAATGCCTCCAGCGTCGTACAGCCTCCACGATCGCCTGGGCCTCCTTCTCGACCGAGGAGTGTCGGATCTCAGGGCCCTGGAGGGTCCTTGAGAAGAAGGCCACCGGTCTCCCCTCCTGGTTAAGGGTTGCGGCTAGGGCGAAGTCGGATGCATCGCTCTCCACTTGGAAAGGGATAGACTCATCCACCGTGTGCATTGTGGCCTTAGCAATGTCTCCCTTAATGAGGGAGAAGGCTGCGCACGCTTCTGCCGTCAGGGGGAAGGAGGCGGACTTCATGAGGGGTCTGGCTTTGTCCGCATAATTCGGCACCCATTGGGCATAGTAGGCGAAGAGCCCCAGGGTCCTCTTCAGCGCCTTTGGACAGTGGGGGAGGGGAAGCTCCATGAGGGGGCGCATTCTTTCGGGGTCGGGGCCGATGACTCCGTTCTCTACTACGCAGCTGAGGATGGCAAGGCGCGAGGTGTTAAACACACATTTCTCCTTATTGTAGGTGAGGTTCAGCCGTTGGGCCGTACGGAGGAATCTCTCCAGATTAACATCATGGTCCTGCCGGTCGCGGCCGCAGATGGTGACGTTATCTAGATAGGGGAATGTGGCTTGCAGCCCGTTCTGGTCAACCATCCGGTCCATCTCCCTTTGGAAGACCGAAACCCTGTTGGTGACACCGAAGGGAACCCTAAGGAAGTGGTAGAGGCGGCCATTCGCCTCGAAGGCGGTATACTGGCGGTCCTCAGGGCGGATAGGGAGTTGGTGGTAGGCCGACTTAAGGTCGATGGTAGAGAATACTCGGTACTGTGCAATCTGATTGACCATATCAGATATGCGGGGAAGGGGGTATGCGTCCAGCTGGGTGTACCGGTTTATGGTTTGGCTGTAGTCGATGACTAGGCGGTTTTTATCGCCGGTCTTAACGACTACGACCTGGGCACGCCAGGGGCTGTTGCTCCTCTCGATGATGCCCTCTTTCAGGAGACGCTGCACCTCAGAGCTAATAAAAGCTCTGTCCCCGGCGCTGTACCACCTGCTCTTGGTAGCGACGGGTTTACAGTCGCGGGTGAGGTTGGCGAACAGGGAGGGGGGCGGAACCCTGAGGGTGGATAGGCCGCAGGTGGTACGCGGTGGGCGGTTTAAAGGCTGTTGGTTGTCGACTGTGAGTGGGGGGAGGGGTCCACCGTATGCCAAAGTGACACTTTGAAGGTGGGATTGGAAATCCTGCCCTAGTAGGACGGCAGCGCAGAGTTGGGGCAGGACGAGAAGTTTAAAATTTTTATACTCCGTGCCCCTAACCGACAGGGTCACAACACAGTATCCGCTGATGTCTGTTGAATGGGACCTCAACGCCATCGAGATCCGGTTGCGCGTTGGCTGGACAGTGAGGGAGTAGTGGCTCACCGTGTCTGGATGGATGAAACTCTCCGTGCTTCCGCTGTCGAACAGGCAGGTCATGGCGTGGCCGTTTACTTTGATGTCCATCATGGACTTGGACAGGTGATGCGGGCGAGCTTGGTCCAGTGTGACGGAGGCTAGTGTATGGCTGAGCGAGCTGCTGTAGTCTGCGGGTGAGGCTGTGGTCGGGTCTGGAGACAAGGTGGCGGTCGAGTGTGGTGAACAAAATGGCGGTGCCCACGATGTTGCATAAAATGGCGGAGAAGATGGCTGCCCCCACAACTCACATGAGGCACTGCCGGTGTCGGTGGCCTTGATCAAAGATGGCCACCCCCACGACTCACACGAGGGGATACTGGCATCTGTGGCCTTGATGAAAGATGGCCGCCCCCACAACTCGCATGAGGCACTGCTGGCGTCTGTGGCTTTCCCCCTGCAGGCCTTCGCAAAGTGGCCTTTCTTGTGGCAGTCGGAGCAGGTCGCGTTTCTTGCAGGGCACCGCGCCCTCGGGTGTTTCGCCTGGCCACAGAAAAAGCAGCCGGCGGCCCGATCGCGGGGCTCCGATGTCGCAGCCGGTACCGGGGGTGGCGGTCCCGATCGGGTCCGGGACACCGACACTGAGGTAGGTCCCAGAGGCGGCGGTGCGAGGGGTATTGCGGTCGGGGTTGGGCCCGAGTCCCAGGGTCGCGCAGCACAGTACCTGGAATACGCCTCGAGGTCCCGATGGGCCACTTCCAGAGAGCGAGCGAGGGCTGCAGCTGTGTTCAGGTCGAGGTCCTTTGATTCGAGCAGTCTTTGCCGTGAGTAGTCAGACCGAAGGCCTTTCACGAAGGCATCGCGGATATTCTCTTCAGTATTTTCTGCAGCCGTTACAGCTTTAAAGTCACAGTCCCTGCCGAGTGTTTGTAGCGCCCGTAAAAATTCATCTACAGACTCTCCTGGCTGTTGCGGGCGGGATCTTAGGAGATGTCTGGCATACATAGAATTTACCGGGCTCCGGTACTGCTCTTTCAGCAGGTTGAGGGCGGCCTCGTATGTAGTAAGGTCCTGGATGAGTGCAAATACTTTAGGGCTCACTTGGGCGGTCAGAACTCTTAGTTTGGATCTCTGAGGCACGCCGGATTCTCCCAGGTAGGATTCGAAACAGCTCAGCCAGTGTTTGAAGTCGAGGGCTGAGTTTGCTGCCTGTGGATTTAGATCCAGGTACGGCGGTCGGAGGGCTCGCAGCCAGGCCGGCTGCTGTGGCTGTTGTAGCTGGGCGTCTGACTGGTCATTTGGCTGCTCCGTTAAAGACATTTCAAAATTTAGCCAATAAAATTGATATACCTATCAATTCATCCAATGAAAAGCGACGAGTTAAGACAGTAACTATAGGTTTTTATTGGCTAAATAACAGAGCCCACCCTCGTGGGTGATCGGATCCAACAAGGAGGAATACCAGCCAGTCGACCACCTTTATACCTGGGCAAGTAGGTGGAGCCATGGGCGGAGTCAGCAGTGGTCAGCCCAGGTATAACAGCGTGACAAGAGGCGACCTCGTGTAGTGATACAACAGTGTAAACAGTGATAACCATAGTGTAACGATATAACAGTGATAACCGTAGTGTAACGATAGTGAACGATAAAAGTGGTTTACCACAGTCTCCCTCGATGTTCTGGTGCAGGCAGTGAGAGCATCGAGGGAGGTCCTCTTCCCTGGTGATAGTCGCAAAAGACCACCCAAAGACAACAAAAGGGCAGGGTTGGAGATCGCAGAGGAGGTTAGCAGCAGGGATGTGGTCTGGAGGATGTGGATCCAGTGCAGGAAAATATTCAATGATTGCATGAGATCAGGAAAGGTGAGTGCAATGCCACACTCACCTTTATCCTGATGTGCCTGTTAACACATCCCCACCACTCTGCCTTCCCAAGCCTACTCCTGCACATCATTCCTCACACCAACCTACCTTCCAGGTCCACCCATCCCTCTCTGTCTATGTACATACTCACATCCCCAACTGACTAACCACCACTGACACTCACCCTCATCCTAATGCAACCATAGCAAGTAACACCACAGAGGGAGGCCACTTGGCAATGTCATTCCATTCCCTCATAGTCACCCTCTACAGATGTAGCCCACTCATTCTGTCACTCTCACTTAAAGTTCGCTTCCTTCCCTCCTTGCAGAAGAGAGCCCAGAATAATAGGGAGAGGCAGAGAACTGGAGGTGGCCCTCCAATATTCACTCAATTGACTCCAGCAGAAGAGGAGGCCCTGGAGATCTCTGGAATTGCAGAGCTACTGGCGGTGGGAGATGGAGAGAGGGGGACATCCCAGCAACCTGGTGACAGAATCACATCTCATACAGCCACATGGCATACAGCAGTCACTCATATGGTGACTGATGTCAACAGCTGGTGAAATTTCATCATGTGCATAATGGTAATGTTACACATTCTTAGTAGAACAGTTATAAATCATCTCTTTACACTCCCACAGGTCCATCAAGTGCCCCCCGCCTTCCCCACTGTCCAGCCGGAGGAGGAAGACAACTCCTCAGAGGAAACTCCAGCCTCTGAGGGTGCAGCATCAGCAGACCCAAGCGCAGCCAGCACCAGCGCAGATACGTACACCTCGGTGGGTCCTTTGCAAGTTAGAGTAGAGTTGTCACCTGGTGTATCTCACATCTCACATCACAAGTGAGCAAGAGCAGATAGTGTTGACAGGGACAGCAGTGGAGACTCCTCGCCAGAGGGCGCTGGACGCTCCAAGCTCTGCTGAGCTGCATGCAGACGCTGAGCCTCAGGGGCCATCGAGAAACAGGGTGATCTTGGAGGGGCAACAACAATTGCATGAGGATCTGGCAGCTTTTGTAGCCACAATATCTGCAAATGTGCAGAGAATGGAGGAGTCCATCTCCAGCATGAGCACCACCATGTCATAGGCGGTGGTGATGATGTGCTGTTCCATGGAAAGGATGGCCACCTGCATGGAGCAGCTAATGCGCCAGTCACAGGAGCACATGCTTGCTGTGGGCAACAGATTGCAGACACTCACAGACCTCCTCTCAAGGAGGGATGTAAATGTAGACTTGGGCGTTCATCACCCCACTGCTGTGCAGCAAGGTGTTCTTCAACTCCTTGCTAGCAGGGAAGTGTGGGTGGCCCATGAGAGGGATGATGGTGAGAGGGGACATGGAAGTGGGGGCTCTGCTCAAAGCGCTCCCACTTCTCCCCCGTTGCCTCCCCCTCAGTCAGAGCCCCACATGCTTCCTTGGATCCTGATGGCCGAGGCTGCCCCTGCACAATCACAGGAGGAGCAGACTTTGGCGGGGCCCTCACAGGCTCCAAAACCCAGAGGACATCCGCCAAAAGTGTCTAAGCAGTCGCAGCAGGGAAGTGAGCAGCCTGCCTCTACCTTTGCTAAATGATGAATCAGGTCGCCCACCTCTCCCGAGCGGGTCCGTGGTGAGCTTCCAAACGCGCCTGAACTATATCGGAAGTCGGTGGGATGAAGGCGGGTTTGCAACACGCTGTCAACTTCTGCAAATGTAAATGCTGACCCGCCCCTTAACCCGCTCACTCAGCAACGAGAAAATTCCGGCCATTGTAAGCCTCTTATTTTAATCTAATACAGTATTATCCTTAACTTCTCTAATTAGCCATGGCTGGACCACTTTTCCCATGGAGTTTTTACACCTCAGCCCGAGGCATAGCGCCGCCGCAAAACTCCCACCGAATATGGCGGGAGTCGATATCAGCGTCGCAGCCGGTCACAAAGCCACATACCCAATTTCACCCCTGTTAGGTTTAATATGATGGAAGCCTGTGGAAGAAGAAGGGAGCCCAATTTGCAGTCAAAATTATTTAATATGGTCTAGTACTAGATGGCACAATGGGCAAATTATCTCAGCAATCTAAGTTCTGCAACTGAAATTCCTGAGTTGATTCTCTTTTTGCCCTAGGCAGGATTTTGCAAGTTCAAATTCAAATTGTTCTTACCCATATTCCTTAGCCCAAGTGAAGCAACTCTATAATCGAATGTTTTAAAATTAGTAATACTTGTGTAATTAATAGACTGGGCTCAGCCAGTGTTGTCCAATGGAAATTGTTGACTTGCCACAGGTATGGCTACACAGCCACCGTTTTAGCCACATGCACTAATTTTAGTAAAAACTGCCTTACATACACTCACAATATAGGTACATGTGTATATTTACTTAATAGCCATCAACCACCAGTCAGTAACCAGGGAAGTAAAGCACTCATATTGATCAACAAACACTCGCACACTCAGCTTTTCATCTCACCATATTACCAATAAATGCACAAAAAGGTTAAAATACACATGCATACGCTGCGCAAATATGAGTATTGAGATCACATCGCCAAAGAATGGTGTCTATTACTCATTTTTTATTTACTAATCAGAAATGCAATTAGTCACATCTAGATTCCCAATTAGCCTCATATGGCCAGTAGCTAACATATTGGATCACACTGGCCTAAGAAATACCAGACTGAATCCTAAGGTTACAAGTGTAAATTAAATGTACCATATAAAGTAAGATCAATGGGCATGACCTGAGAAATGGCTGGGAAATTAGGACTTTGCCATTCCATCATCATGAGGCACGTCATTCAATACAGTTTTGTCTTGTATGGGTTCTATAAGCTTGACGTAAGAAATTATGGAATAAGTAAAAGCTATTTTTCCAAGTTATTATCTATGGTGAGCTACATGACCAGCCAAGAGCAAGCATTGGAGAATGACGGGCAGGCTGGCTGCAATTTTCCTATCTGCACTGACAGTGGGCCAGGTATCTCACCATGGGCAAGGACTCAGAGAATCTGTCCTTATCAAGTACATGCCTTCCATAGACCATGCACAATATCATGAACTCTATCGCCAGCCCCCACCCCCCCCACAAATTTAATCTCCCAATGAAAAGTTCTGCACCAACTATTCACTGCTACGTGGAGGCAAATATCTAAACATTAGTCTTCCTTTTTAGCCCTTTATTAGGAGCAACATTTAAACATGATTGTCTTTTAAAATTACTTAGTTGTTTTCCTCAGTGACTCATTAATATAGATGTGGTGTGGAGATGCCGGTGTTGGACTGGGGTGGACAAATGTAAGAAGTCAGACAACACCAGGTTATAGTCCAACAGTTTTATTTGAAATCACAAGCTTTCGGAGCGCTGCTCCTTCATCAGGTGAAGTGGAGAGATGCATAAAGACACAGCTTATATAGTCAGAGAATAATGCCAGATGATTACAGGTAATCTTTCTAACTGCCATTTATCACACCTCGGCAGAGAGATAATCACAGCAATCAAAGGTGTGAATGGTGTCCAAACAGGTTAGTCAGGAAAACATTACATCAAAGAACAATGAGGTGGGGTCACAAGGGGTCAAATGTTGCAGATGCTGGGGTCTGTATGAAAAACAAAAAACAGACAAAAATTTTTTTTTTTTGTGGCTGGAAATCACAGCAGGCCCGGCCGCATCTGTGTAGAGAGAACAAGCCAACGACGACTCGAGTCTGGGTGACCCTACGTCAGGTGGGGTTACATGTAGCGTCACATGTACCCAAGATCCCGGTTGAGGCCGTCCTCATGAGTGCGGAACTTGGCTATCAGTTTCTGCTCGACGATTTTGCGTTGTCGTGTGTCTCGAAGGCCGCCTTGGAGAATGCTTACCCGAAGATCAGAGGCTGAATGTCCTTGACTGCTGAAGTGTTCCCCGACTGGGAGGGAACACTCCTGCCTGGCGATTGTTGCGCGGTGTCCGTTCATCCGTTGTCGCAGTGTCTGCATGGTCTCGCCGATGTACCATGCTCCGGGGCATCCTTTCCTGCAACGTATGAGGTAGACAACATTGGCCGAGTCACATGAGTATGTACCATGTACTTGGTGGGTGGTGTCCTCACTCCAGCTTCCACCCTAACCACGTTAAAGAAGCCATCCACTGTGGACAAGCCCTGCGAATACACAGGATCTGCTCAGACGAGGAGGAATGCGATGGACACCTACAGACACTGAAAGACGCCCTCGTAAGAACGGGATATGACGCTCGGCTCGTCGATCGACAGTTCCGACGGGCCACAGCAAAAAATCGCATAGGCCTCCTCAGAAGACAAACATGGGACACAACCAACAGAGTACCCTTCGTCGTCCAGTACTTCCCTGGAGCGGAGAAACTATGCCATGTTCTTCGCAGCCTTCAACATGTCATTGATGATGATGAACACCTCGCTAAGGCCATCCCCACACCTCGACTACTCACCTTCAAACAGCCGCCTAACCTCAAACAGACCATCGTTCGCAGCAAATTACCCAGCTTTCAGGAGAACAGCAAGCACGACACCACACAACACTGCCACGGCAACCTCTGCAAGACATGCCAGATCATCAACACAGATACCATCATCACACGTGAGGACACCACCCACCAGGTACATGATACATACTCATGTGACTCGGCCAACGTTGTCTACCTCATACGTTGCAGGAAAGGATGCCCCGGAGCATGGTACATCGGCGAGACCATGCAGACACTGCGACAACGGATGAACGGACACCGCGCAACAATCACCAGGCAAGAGTGTTCCCTCCCAGTCGGGGAACACTTCAGCAGTCAAAGACATTCAGCCTCTGATCTTCGGGTAAGCATTCTCCAAGGCGGCCTTCGAGACACACGACAACGCAAAATCGTCGAGCAGAAACTGATAGCCAAGTTCCGCACTCATGAGGACGGCCTCAACCGGGATCTTGGGTTCATGTCACACTACATGTAACCCCACCTGACGTAGGGTCACCCAGACTCAAGTCGTCATTGGCTTGTTCTCTCTACACAGATGTGGCCGGACCTGCTGTGATTTCCAGCCAAAAAATAAATTAAAATGGTTTTTTGTCTGTTTTTTGTTTTTCATACAGACCCCAGCATCAGCAACATTTGACCCCTTGTGACCCCACCTCATTGTTCTTTGATTTAATGTTTTCCTGACTAACCTGTTTGGACACCATTCACACCTTTGATTGCTGTGATTACCTCTCTGCCGAGGTGTGATAAATGGCAGTTAGAAAGATTACCTGTAATCATCTGGCATTATTCTCTGACTATATAAGCTGTGTCTTTATGCATCTCTCCACTTCACCTGATGAAGGAGCAGCGCTCCGAAAGCTTGTGATTTCAAATAAAACTGTTGGACTATAACCTGGTGTTGTGTGACTTCTTACGTTCATTAATATAGGACATTTGGTTTATCTCATTCTTCATGAAACACGGCACTCATATGCCTTTGGGTTCTGATACCAGTTTCTGTATTTTTCAAAATGTTACTGTCCATATGCTATTAGCCACACATGTTAATAAAGATCCTCACATTAACGTGACAAATTTGTATAATTTCGTCTACTTTCAGGCCTCAAATTATGGGGGTACAGTTTCATCTTTAGCACTCGGCCCAGAACTTCACACACTGAAAGGACAGATCAGGAATTCAGACCCTCAAGATTATGGGGGTGTGTGCCAGAATTCCCAATATGCACTCTCAGTATGTGCCAATGTGTGCTCCACAGTTTGCAGTAAGTTACCATACTGTAAAAAATAAAAAAATACTTACTGTTCTGTGATAAATACGTACAGTTCAGCACATATTGACCATCAAATGAATGTCACGTTACTACATTCGTCACTACTGAGCATATAGCCATTTGATCTGCTCCCAGGCTATTACCTAAGCTGTACTATAATAGGTTGCTATGAGCTATGCAAATACATTCCTTCTTTTTGCAGTTAATAAGTTGTGCTGCCGGCTCTGCATTGCACTCTGGCTGGGCAGGATGGCTGTCTCACAAATATGTTCACACATGTGTGTAGAACTCTGCTAATGGCAATCCTGATGCTGGTTAGGTTTTACTGTTAGTAAAGTACTGATAATATAGTTGGCTCTTAGCCAATATTATAACAAATTCTTCCTCAATATATATCTGAAAAAATAACACTTAGAATATAATGGCCCAGATATTGCCGGGAGCGGCGAAGGAACGGCTTTTGCCGTTCACCTCATGTACAGTTGCCCACAAACTTTGAGCAGGACTGTCAGCGGAGACTTCCTCTCTTCCAGTGTCTGTTTGAATTCGGCCCATCTACAGGTGACCTGTGGGTGTCTGTGAGCAGGTAAAGCAGCAGGGAAGTTGTTCAACCAATCAGAATGAAGAATCTTCACTGAGACACACAGACAGCAAAGCAGAAAGTAAAAAACAGGAAATATAAATTACATTTAAAACATTGTACAGGAAATAAAATAAAGATTGGAGCATACATATGGGATTAAGGGAAATACATAAAAGCAAAACAGGAAAACTATATAAAAAATAATTTCCATTTAAAACAAAATCTGTAACATTAATTTTCTTCTGAGGAAATGAGACTCCACACTCGTCAAATTAATTTTTCAAAGCCAGAGAGGTTGTTCAGTAGTAATTATCGTTTGCTATGTCGTTAAAAACTCAGTTACTCCTGATTGTAAAAGCCGTTTTTAGAGTGAGAATAGTGGGTAATTAGCTTAAATTCACGCCATAACATTGATTTCTGTGCAGATTCCATCAGCAAAGGCTGCAACAGCACAGCCTGTGGAGGAGCAGGGTATCACTGACAGCAACTTCTGGATTTCCACATTTAACGGCGTATGTTCAGATGCCAGAAGTTGCTGTCAGATTTACCCAATAACAACGGCGAGCACTGAGAGCCTCGCCATTATTGGTACAGCAAAATCCGGGCTATTATATCTTAACATGCTGAGTGAGTCACAACAGTCCATCTCAAAATACATTAAAAAATTCTTACCTCAGGCTTCATTTTTAATTTTCATTCATGGGAGGTGAGCATCGCTGGCAAGGCCAGCATTTATTGCCAATCCCTAATTGCCCTGGAGAAGGTGGTGGTGAGCCGCCTTCTTGAACTGCTGCAGTCCATGTGGTGAAGGTACTCCCACAGTGCTGTTAGGTAGGGGGTTCCAGGATTTTGACTCAGCGACGATGAAGGAACGACGATATCGATGGTGTTTGACTTGGAGGGGAACTTGGAGGTGGTGGTGTTCCCATACACCTGCTGCCCTTGTCCTTCTAGGTGGTAGAGGTTGCGGGTTTGGGAAGTGCTGTCAAAGAAGCCTTGGCGAGTTGCTGCAGTGCATCTTGTAGATGGTACACACTGCAGCCACGGTGCACCGATGGTGGAGGGAGTAAATGTTTAAGGCAGTGGATGGGGTGCCAATCATGTAGGCTGTTTTGTCCTGGATAGTGTCGAGCTCCTTGAGTGTTGTTGGAGCTGTACTCATCCAGGCAAGTGGAGCGTATTCCATCACACTGCTTACTTGTGCCTTGTAGATAGTGGAAAGGCTTTGGGGAGTCAGGAGGTGAGACACTTGCCGCAGAACACCCAGCCTCTGACCTGCTCTTGTAGCCACAGTATTTATGTGGCTGATCCAGTTAAGTTTCTGGTCAATGGTGACTCCAATGGTAGGGGATTCGACAATGTTAATGCCGTTGAATGTCACTTGTGTGGCGCAAATGTTACTTGCCATTTATCAGCCCAAGCCTGAATGTTGGTCAGATCTTGCTGAAAGCAGGTTGCGAATGGAATTGAACACTGTGCAATCATCAGTGAACATCCCCACTTCTGACCTTATAATGGAGGGAAGATCATTGATGAAGCAGCTGAAGATGGTTGGGCCCAGGACACTGCCCTGAGGAACTCCGGCAGCAATGTCCTGGGGCTGATATGATTGGCCTTGAACAGCCACAACCATTTTCCTTTGTGCTAGGTATGACTCCAGCCAGTGGAGAGTTTTCCCCGATTCCAATTGACTTCAATTTTGCTAGGGCTCCTTGATGGCACACTCAGTCAAATGCTGCCTTGATGTCAAGGGCAGTCATTCTGACTTCACCTCTGGAATTCAGCTCTTTTGCCCAATTTTGGACCAAGGCTGTAATGAGGTCTGGAGCTGAGTGGTCCTGGCGGAATCCAAACTGAGTATCGGTGAGCAGGTTATTCATAAGTGCCGCTTCATAGCACTATCAACGACACCTTCCATTACTTTGCTGATGATTGAGAGCAATATTCCCGGTGATTTATTTCTTTCGTGCGCTGGGCCTTTAACTGGCTGCGTGGTCCATTCAAATCTTCACGCATGTGTGGTTATTCCCATTGAAAAGCCAGTGAGTGGCCTTCGCAGGACCCCCAGACCGCTGCGCGGCCGCACAGGTTAATGGGAGCATTGATTCAGAGTAGGCTGATGGGGCGATAATTGGCCGTATTGCAATTGTCCTGCTTTTTGCAGACAGGACATACCTGGGCAATTTTCCACTTTTGTCAGGTAGATGCCAGGGTTGTAACTGTACTGGAACAGCTTGGCTAGAGGCGCGGCTCGTTCTGGAGCACAAGTCTTCAGTACAACAACCGGGATGTTGTTGGGGGCCATAGCCTTTGCTGTATCCAATACACTCAGCCGTCTCTTGATATCACGTGGAGTGAATCAAATTGGCTGAAGATTGTCTTCTCTGATGGTGGGGAGGAGGCCAAGATGGATCATCCATTTGACATTTCTGCCTTGTCTTTTGCACTCACGTGCTGAGCACCAGCAACATTGAGGATCAGGATGTTCTTGGAGCCTGAGTTAGTTGTTTAATCGACCACCACCATTCATGATTGAATGTGGCAGGACTGTAGAGCTTTGATCTGATCCATTGGTTGTGGGTTTGCTCAGCTTTGTCTGTAGCATGCTGCTTCCACTGTTTAGCATTCATGTGTTGTAGCTTCACCAGGTTATCACCTCATTTTTAGGTACGCCTAGTGCTGCTCCTGGTATGCTCTTCTGCACTCCTCATTGAACCAGGATTGGTCCCCTGGCTTGATGGTAATGGTAGAGTGAGGAATATGTCAGGCCATGAGATTACAGATTGTGGTGGAATACAATTCTGCTGCTGCTGATGGCCCACAGCATCTCATAGATGCCCAGTTTTGAGCTGCTAGGTCTGTTCTGAATCTATCCCATTTAGCACGGTGGTAGTGCCACACAACATGATGGACAATGTCCTCAGTGTGAAGACGGGACTTCGTCTCCACAAGGACGGTGCAGTGGTCACTGCCAACCAATACTTTCATGGATAGACGCATCTGCAACAGGTAGATTGGTGAGGACGAGGTCAAATAGGTTTTTCCCTCATTTTGGTTCTTACCACCTGCCGCAAGCCCAGTCTGGCAGCTATATCCTTCAGGGTTCGGCCAACTTGGTCAGTAGAGGTACTACCGAGCCACTCTTGGTGTTGGACATTGATGTCCCCCACCCAGGGTACATTCTATGCCCTTGCTATACTCAGTGCTTCTTCCAAGTGGTGTTCAACATGGAGGAGTACTGATTCATCAGCTGAGGGAGGGCGATAGGTGGTAATCAGCAGGAGGTTTCCTTGCCCATGTTTGACCTGATGCCATGAGACTCCATGGGGTCTGGAGTCAATGCTGAGGACTCTCAGGGCTGCTCCTTCCTGACTGTATACCACTGTGCCGCCATCTCTGGTGGGTCTGCCCTGCTGGTGGGACAGGGCATACCCAGGGATGGTGATGGAGGAGTCTGGGATGTTGGCTGAAAGGTATGATTTCGTGAGTATGACTATGTCAGGCTGTTGCTTGACTAGACTGTGGTGAGACAGCTCTCCCAATTTTGGCACAAGTCCCCAGATGTTTGTGAGGAGAACTTTGCAGGGTCGACTGTGCTTGGTTTGCCTTTGTCGTGTCTGAATCCAATGCCTAGGTCGATGTTGGGTGGTCCATCCGGTTTTATTCTTATTATAGGTTTTTGTAGTGGTTTGATACAACTGAGTGGCTTGCTAGGCCATTTCAGAGGGCAGTTAAGAGTCAACCACATTACAGTGCATCTGGAGACATATATAGGCCAGACTGGTAAGGACAGCAGGTATCGTTCCCTAAAGGACATTAGAAATGTGAAAACCCATTTTTAGAGTGTCAATATTTACCTGCAGTGCCTGTTATACCTGTAGGTGGTGATGTGAGAGAGGTTTATAATGTTAAATTCCATGTAATGATAGCTGCTAAAACAATAGCTGCTACATAGTATACTGAAAGTTTATGGTTTAAAAAATACTGGTTGATTTCAAGCTCTGCCCATCCAGTGTTGATGTGGAACAGAAGGTCTCTGAGCATCCATTGTTTCAGCTATTAGCTATATTGGATATTGGAGGGCCAGGGAGACAGGCATTGGAGGAACAGAAAGAGCCAGAGAGACTGGAGGGTAAGCAAGACATAGTTAAACAATTAAGCTGACACAGACAGCAGATGACCCTCTGTGAGCAATGTCATGGGATTATTATATATATATAACACGTATGTGTGTATGTTGATCTTCCATGGCTTTGCTTGCACATGGGGTGGGGGGCAGTGGGGGAAAGAGTCAAGACCAAAAGAGTCTGCAGATGAAGCAGAGTTAGAGGACAAGGGATAATTGGACCAGGGCATGCAGATATAATTCAGTTGCAGTTTTAAAGTCATGGGGGGAGAAATTCATTATAGCCCAGGAATGGGCGGTAACTTTTGAAAAGTTTGAGAATTAACGGCAGGTGCTAATGCTTCAGACTGCATGCAAAATTCAGTCTCATTGCCCAAAGAAAGGATTGGAGCACTAAATTAAGCACTAATGGCCTAGCTCAGTGGCGTTAAACTCGAAGCGCTGAACAATATCAGGTGCAGTCTAATCACAAGTCATCATTGCCACAGGCTCTTTCCAGTTCTTAAAGGGGAGGTTCAATGATGCTGCAGAACCTCATTCTCATCATTGCTGGCTGTGCAGCCATCTCAGACAGCAGCAGCAGGTCAAGGAAAAGGAGCCGGATGACTCAAGCAGCTGTAATGATGGCAGATTCACGCCCCAGGGAGAGAGCCCACAGATTCTGCAACTATGCATTGGAGGCATTGGTGTTCGCAGTGGAATGACGGAGGGCAGTGCTCTACCCGACAAGTGGCAGGAGGCCCTCGCCACAAGTCTTCTGGACCATGTAGAGGGAGGTAGCCCAGCACGTCTCGGGCAGCACTGTGGTCCCCAGGACCCACACACAGTGCAGGAAGAAATTTAACGACCTCACTCGGATGGTCAGGGTGAGTCAATGCTTCAACAAATGATACGTACACCATCTGAACCACAGTCTGCACACACTGCCCAAAGCACCACACCCCCCAGCACTCACCCGCCAACAATCTCTACCCACCAACACTCACACCCAAATCTCACACCTTGCACACAATCACAGCTATTCAACTATAGCAGGCATATCACCCAGACACATTGCTCCACACTCACTCACACACTTTCTCTTGCAGGCCAAGGTGGCTCACAACAGGAGAGAGCAGGAGCGTACAGGTGGGGGAGAAGCCGACACCCAACCACTATCTGAGCTGGAGACTCGAGTGCTGGAGATCATTGGGTGCCAGGTGGTGGGTGCCATGGGCGCCAGATGGTGGGTGCCATTGCCACCAGCGACATTGACCCCCTTGGGGCCAACAACAGTATGTTCATCCCTACTCCTTCTTCTCACATCCCACTTCCCCCTCACCCCACAAGCGTTTCGCACTTTCCAGCAAATCATGCTGTATGCATGTATTTCTCCCTTCCTGCACCCTCCCCTCACCTTAACCCAACTTTTGTGCATTTATGCTTTCAGATAATGAGCAAGCACCTGAGCAGCCTGTTCCGGAGGGCACCATTGAGAGCAAGGTGGGAGAAGAGGAGGAGGAAGAACACACCACGTCACTGCCTGTCTCACCCGCAGGCACCAGCTCAGATACCGGCACTACGCATTCTTTAGAGGATAGTATAGTAGCATGATCTGCACAGGGTGATGCACCGGGGACGAGTGGGCTGCAGCAAGGCCAGGGGGAAAGGGTAGCTTGGGAGTCAGCTCCCCAGAGGGCGAGCTCGCGTGCGAGTTCTGCTGCACAGGAGTCAGATGAGGACCTCGATGGGGAGGCCTTTAGAAGAAGGGTGATGGGCATGCACACGGAGATAATAGGTGCAATGGCAAGGGTGCCTGAGAGCCTCTCGGCAATGGTAAGGAGTGTGGATGAGTCCGCCTCCAACATTGCACAAGGCTCTGCACACACCATTGAGCCCATCATTTCCAGTCTGCAAAGGATGGTCGACTCCCAGATAGACTGTGGCGACCCAGACCTGATGCTGCGTGTGATGGGTGATGTTGTAGCTTCCATTGCAACACAGGTGGAAGCAACGCAACATCTTAGTGCTGTAATGCCGTCTATGCTTGGTGCTGTTCAATCTCAGACTGCTCTCATGCAGTCTCAGCTTGATGCAACGCAAGTTCTGACCGCTGCCATCATGGCTGAGTTTACCACTGTCGACCAGGGCTTTCACGGTGTCGCAGCAGGTCAGCAATCTGTGCTGCAACAGATTGCTAGGGATGCTGAGGTGCTGCCCCAGGGGAGTGGGAGTGGGTCAGTAGAGCAGGAAGCTGCTGTCCTCTCTCAGGATGACAGCATTCCTGCTCCCACTGCCTGCACTCCGCCATTGCCCTTGTTGCTGCCTGTCATCCAGCCATGCCAGACTGCTGCCGCCCATGCTGAGGTGGTGCAGTCTACAGCCGGGCCCTCCAGGCCCAGAGCTGGTCGAGGGCATCTTGCAAGGCCATCTGAAGTCTCCTGCATGGACACTCAGCCTTCCACCAGCCCTGCTGCAGCCACTGGGCCAACACTTTGTAGGAGCACTAGAGCCGACAAAGGCACAGTAATGAGAGGCACGAAGGGATTGCACAAGGGTGAATAGTTAATATTGTTGTTGTAAATACATGTTAACTGATTATTGATAAATTTATTAATTTTGTTTGGATTATTTTGTGGTGTCTCTCATTTCAGCTGTGTGCTGTGATATGGCCTACAACAGGGATGCAATGATGGGGCTGTGGTGAGCAACAGGGATCTGGGGTTTAATTTATTGGAACCGCAGTCTGATGAGGCGGTCATGGACCACCCTTCTGGAAGGCTGATTGAGTGGCTGCCTCCTCCCTCGCTCCTGCTCCTCCTGCTCCTCCTCGTCTTCCTCTTCCTCCTCCTCCTCCTCAGGTAGTTCCACAATCCCTGGTGGCAAGGGCTGGGCCCTCATGATGGCCAAGTTGTGGAGCATGCAGCAGAACATGACAAAATGGGACACCCGCTCAGCTGAGTACTGAAGGGCTCCTCCCGAGCGGTCAAGGCAGCGGAACCATTGCTTGAGCACCCTGATGGTCTGCTCGATGATGTTCCTGCTGGAGGCATGGTTCTCATTACATGAGTGCTGGGCAGGAGTGTTGAGGTTGCGGAGGGGAGTCATGAGCCAGGTGGAGAGCAGATAGCCCTTGTCTCCGAGCAGCCAGCCGCGAGCTTGACGTGGTGGCTGGAAGAGTGCTGGCACACCGGTCTGGCACAGGATGAAGGCATCGTGGCTGCTGCCAGGATAGCAGGCATTGACATTGAGGATTCGCTGTCTGTGGTCGCGCACCAACTGCACATTAAGTGAGTGGTAGCCTTTGCGGTTATGGAAGATCTCAGGCTTGCAATGCGGTGCCTGCAAAGCCATGTGGGTGCAGTCAATGGCGCCCTACACCATGGGGAAGTCCACTATCTTGGCAAAGCCAGATGCACGTTTGTCCTGCTTCTCTCTGGTGATGGGGAAGGAAATGTAGTCCCTTCTCCTACTGTAGAGAGCCTCTGTGACCTCCCGGATGCAGCAATGGATGGCGAGCTGCGACATGTTACCTATATCTCCTGTTGCAGACTGGAAGGCTCTGCTGCAGAAGAAATTGAGGGCAACAGTGATCTTGACTGCCACAGAGAGAGCCGTGGTCGCCCTGATCTGAGGCTGGAGGTCTGGTTGCAAGAGGTGGCAGAGTTCTGTGACCACCTTCTTGTCGAAGCAGAGCCTTCTAATACACTGCTCCTTGCTTAATTGGAGGTAGGAGAAGTGCTCTCGGAATAGCCTCAGAGGGTAAGGCCTTCTGTTGAGAGCCCTCATGGCCCTTCTCCTCCCTCTGGCCACATGTTCAAATCTTTCTCGCTGCCTCTGCAGTAGATTCTGGAGGGCGCGGTCGACTGCCAGTACAACCCCCATTAATATAACCAAGTGTTGTGAGAATAAATGTAACTAATTATTAGTAGCCACAACACTCCTGCTACTAAACAACCTTTAAATGACTGAATTAAACTGTTGCACAATCTCAAACTGACAAGGAAGCAGTGAAACTGCACTAACCTGACAGCTGTGACTCATTACTCATGATCCCTTTAAGTTACGCCCCTGGAGCCGGCATCCACCTGCTTGACGCCTCCCCTCCCTGTTGTTTTCAGAGCGAGGCGCAAAGGCAGGGGACGAAAATGAATTTGGCAGATCGGGCGCCCAGTGAGCGTTGCATGCTCACTGATGTCATGATCTGCCTGCCCTGGTGGTAATTCGTAGTGGTGGTGCTACAGGGGGGCCAGATTTGGCATGCATCGCTGGATTCGCCTCGCCCCGGCGCTACTGCATGAGCGCCCCCGCCAGGCACTAACTGGAGGCGCTAACCAACTGAAATTTCCCCCCCTAGGCTCTGAATTTCCACAGGGATTCTACCAGACATGTAGAATCCCTGCAGACTTTCAGGACGATATATTTTTTCCATATTTTTATACATTTGGTTATTTATAAATAGCTAAACGTACAGCAATTTGGGAAGCAGAGAAGTAGAGTTGGTTAGGCCATAGGAGTTTCTCTGCAGTGGAGGCTGAGAAGCTGGAAGACACAAACCTGAGGTGCTACAGCACCACCATTGGCCAGAGGGTGTAATTACACCATTAAAAATATTTCAGAGTTTCCATTTTAAATGTGCATAGGAATTTATAATGGATAAGTTAACTGAAAGTGTGTGCAGACATAAGACTTCATATATTATATAGGTATATACATGTTAAAAAGTTCTAAAGCTCAATCTGTGGAAAATAAAAGCATTACACCTTAGTATTTTTAAATGTTTATTTATAAACAACATACATTTACTATAAAAGCTGTTGCATTATTTGAACACATTGTATTTTTTCCTTCAAGAGGAAAATCACTATACATATAGCGCAATAGTTGAACTGTAGCATATACCAGACAATTTCAATTGTTTATCTTTGAACATTAGCCCCAGTTACAATTATTCACTTAAAAATGCACCAGTCCAAGTCCATATTTGGTCAAGCATGTTTTGGAAAAATGCTGTTAACCACATACAATCAGATCTAAGAGCTCTCTATACAGATGTTACTAGATGGTGACAGAGCTTCATTGCATGCTGCTGTAAGGATACCTCATCCAATCACGCAAACATGAATGGCCGAGTCTTGCCGACAAAGTGAGGAGAGCAAGCGCAACAATAGGTACTTTGACAAATCTTTTTGATTTATGAACCAAACATGGACTTCCCAAAATCAGTAAAAGTCAACCATACACATAGTGGAACATTTTAAAACAAAATGTAATTTCCAAAAGCAAAATAATGCATTTTTATTTGACTATTTTATTGTTATTGAAGCCGTGTTTTCATGTTATTAGTGTTACGCACTGTGGTTAACCAAAGTGTCATCTCTGTTACGATTAATAGAAGTTCACTTGTATGAACACCTATATTAACGTTTTAGATAAATTACTATTGGTGTTGTTAGTGGATGAACACAATGTCTTTTATAGCATTCCCCAGCTTATTTTAAATGAGTTAACAGCTCCTTTAAAATAGTGGACAGAGGAATATCATATAAACTCGTTAATTGTTCATTCCCTAATATTGCCAACAGTATTTTCAAGCCCATATTCTGTCTTCAGTACGAGCATTCAATGGTTTTAAATATTAATGTTTAATTGTATATTACATATAATTCTGTGTTGAAACAGTTTACTCCACAGGTCAAGAAGTTGCAGCGTTACCACATAAATGCTTAGTGACTTTGGCGTTGGTTCAAGGTGTAGCCACTTAAAAAAAATTTCAGATAAAACAGAATTGTAAGTGGGGCTATTGGAACAGGTACAGAATGTGCTACTGCATATGTTCACTGCTTCCTCTGTATTTTTAATTTCTGAGGAGGAAAAGAGTACAAGAATATGTAAAAAGTCCTCTTTAAAAATCTTTTGAGTGTTAAAATGTGTATTTTACACAATGGATGTACTATCTGCAAGAGAAGCATCAGCCTTTGCTGAAACCATGCAGAAGGGTAGGAAACTTCGGTTTACTATGAGTTGGTCACATGAGATGAACCAATTAGGCCTCAGCGTCATTTCTGACTCATCTTCCCAGAATCACCTGCACCCAGCTCATCTGAGAGCTGACAGAGATGCTTATCGAGCCGGATACCAATTACTTCACATTCACTGCAGATGCTCAACACTTTTGACCATCTGTGTGCAACAACCTGCATTTTCTAAGGCACGGTTTTAATGTGAAAGAAACAAAATCTTGCATTCCAACAGACTGATCCAACAATGGTTACAAATAAAAAAAACAGCAATCAACATATAATACCTCGGCATAAGGACTCCACTAGCATGCAAAACATGGTTTTAACTATTTCAATAAATAAATGTCAACCGTGTAATTTTAAGAAATAATTATTGCTGAGCCAAAGAAGAAGAGATTTATTTATTTATGTGCTCTTTAACACTGTTATTAAATGATTATGGACTACACTTTAATATTTGTCCTACTGTAAGGAAATCAAGAGCCTCAGTGAGTATGGAACTGACATTGTATTGCTGTTGTTTAAAGCAGATACAATGTAGTTGACTAATTAGGTGCTTTCAGTTCTCCAAAGAATCACTTTGCAAGCATCTGGTTCAGATATAATTGGTTTGCTAAGCAAGTATTATGGCATGTCTCAGGCTAGTTGTAATTGTTTGATTGGTTGGCCTGCTTTATCTACAAATCAAGGAGAGTGACATTTTAAAAGTCTGTGATATTCCAGAAAAAACAAACAAAAAAATCGCAAGTCTGCAGCTAATTCTTCCACTAATGGGTCTGCAGTTTTACAGTAATTTAGTAAAATCTTCACGAGCCTTGTGGATTATTCCAGTAGTGACTTGTGACAGATTTAGAAATAATTTAAACCAGTTGAATGCAATCCAATTTTTCCCTGCTTAGAAAGATTGACTGTTTAAAATATTTCATAGTTGCAATGCTTCATGTTAGGTAGAATGTTTTATAATAAAGGTGCAATAATCACCAAAATAATTGTATTTTCTTTTTTGTTACCTTAATAGGGCACTAATATCTTAATTATTCCCAGTGTATAGGAATTCCTGCATTTTAGAGGGAACATTTGACCAAGTTTGAGGCAAAATGGCGAAAATTCTAACCTGGTGTTCATTGTTTTCTGCCCAGTTCCATAATAGATGTCCCAAGTTGCCAGAATCTAAAATGGTGGTGCAGGCTGTATTCTCAGCTCAAATAGTAAGGGTGAGCATTTGAGCACGTAAACATATTGCATCTTATTTACTAGAATACTATTGGAATTTCATTATTTCAATACTTGGTGTATCTTTATTTACAAGAAAAATACCAGATTTACAGGAGAAAAAATCCACATGGAACAGAGTAAACACTGGGTCAACAGGAAAATCAGGGACTGGCTCTGTATTATACAAGAAAATCGGATCAAGGTGTGGGAGCAGTCAATTCCTTTTTTTTTGTTGTCCTGAATTTGAATTGCTGTCTGGCAGTTGTCTACTAAATAATCAATTACTTGAAGAAAATATTGATCTAAATGCTTCTTTATAGCGACTTAGATCAATTAGCTAAGTAATAGGTGAAAGAAAGCCAGCATTGAAAACCCAAAAGATCTGATGCACTGTAACAGCTATTACCAGTGCACATTTGAGAGCAGGCTTTGATTACCAACTGTATTCTTTCCAACATAGCAAATTGGGTGCAGTAAATCTCGGACTGGCATGCGTATTTCCCTAGAAGACAAGCATTTCAGCTTTCCTTCTCATTTTTATTTAAAAATGCAATGTCTGACACATTTATAAATTGTGTAGTTGCATGTTGTTATTAGCTTGTATAGAAGAATAGCCAGAACAGCCTGATTATTGCCTCATTATCCATTTTTTTCTGCATGCCAGACCTCGAGATGATATTCTCACATTATGAAGAAATACACCTGCATTACTTAGCAATCTAAAATATCAGAATGATTGTAAATCTATCCATTTAGAATGATCTCTATATTCCCTCAATGTAACACAGATGGGTCAAGTTAGTTCCAGGAAAAGGAAGAAGACAGTTATTATCCACTACACAGGACAAACATAGTTTGATTCACTTACTCCAATAATCATTGCACCTTTATGTTTACTTTTTTCATAATTGGAGGAGGCAATAAAATAAATTACATATCACACAATATTAATTAAATACATGTTGAATCCAGTTAAAAGCTTTTTTTTCAACAGCAAATATATATCAAAGTTTGCTACTTTTGTAACTATATGCACAAAAGAACAGCGGTTTCACTAAGTATGAAAATGATCCAAGGTGTAGGCTGCCAAAGTAACAATGCAGGTAAAAGCCGTTTTGGAAAACAATGGTTCTCCTAATGAGAAAGCCAATGAATGACAGTTTCTATCCGCGATTGTCTGTGAAGCAGTCATCACAAGGATCAGCATTGAGCATCGGGGCCATCTGTGTTCTGTCCGGCTTCCAGTTGCTGTTGCTGATTGGCATGTGGCAAGGTCATAAAGTGGTGGGTTGTCCAGCAGCTGAAAAAAATGGCAATTTGAGTGGGCAATATTCAATTATAATGCATTCCTCAAATATTGCAATGTTACAAAGACTTAAAGGAGCCTAATGCTATCATTGAAATCGCTCAGTGATTTATGTTCAACTGCCATTATTAAACTCATCTCTTCCTAACATTGCCAGGACAGCCATTTTGGAAATTAGACTCCAAGCAGCTAGGTTGTCCAGGCATGCAGATGGTATTGTAATACAGTTACTATACTTCTATTATGGTGCATTGTACTTTTTATTATTTTCAAACAAAAATTTGGGAGTTCTATTAAGAATTCTACGAGAAGGTAACTAAAGGGTAAAATTTCCATTGTGTCAGCTCCTGGTGCATACCTGGAACACATACTGGTAAATCACATACTTCCAGCCCATGATTACCCATCCATGGAAGTTGATGGATGCCAAAATCACAAGCTGATATTGCACAGTTTCCTGATATGAGCCAGGAGTGGGTACAACAGAATGTTTGCTCCTAAATTAGAGGATGAAAATTAAGCATTTCAAAATCCAAGTATTGAATTTGCAGAAGGTATGTAATGTTCCACATGTGAGTCTTTTAAAGAAGGTTAAGGTTCAAGGAATGAATGGCGATTTATCTAGATTAATTTAAAAATGGCTCAGCCACAGAAAGCAGAAAGTGATGGTAAATGGAATAAGCTTTGTCCTAGGAACACTGACGAGTGCATTTCTGTTGGAATCTGTTCTTAGTCCCATGCTATAGCTGTCAGTCATAAAAAAAAACAGAACAGAGTGTTCCTTATGTTACAAAAAATACTGCTATTAACAATTTAGGCTTAGGAATCAAAAACACAATTTCTAAATTTGCAGATGACACCAAATTGGGGAGGATAGTCAATACTGAGGAGGACTGCAACAAGTTACAGGAGGACATTAATAAATTTGCAGAATGGGCATATAATTGGCAAATGAAGTTCAACACAGATAAATGTGAGGTGTTACATTTTGGTAGGAAGAATAAGGAGGTCACTTATCACTTGGAGTGTGCGAGTCTAGGTGGGGTAGAGGAACAACGTGATCTCGGAGTACAAATAAACAAATCATTAAAAGTTGCGACACAGGTTAGCAAGGCCATTAAAAATGCAAACTAAGAACTAGGGATTATTTCTAGAGGGATAGAATTGAAAAGTAGGGAAGCTATGCTAAACCTGTATCGAACCTTGGTTAGACCACACTTGGAGTACTGCGTATAGTTCTGGTTGCCATATTATAAAAAGGATATAGAGACACTGGAGAGGGTGCAGAGCAGATTTACAAGGATGATACCAGAAATGCAAGGGTATATGTATCAGGAAAGGATGAACAGGCTGGGTCTCTTTTCTCTTGAAAAGAAGGCTGAGGGGTAACCTAATAGAGGTCTTTAAAATTATGAAAAATTTTGATAGAGTGGATACAATGTTTCCACTTGTGGGGAAGAGCATAACTAGAGGCCATCAATATAAGATAATCACCAAGTAATCCAATAGGGAATTCAGATGAAACTTCTTTACCCAAAGAGTGGTGAGAATGTGGAACTCGCTACCACAGGGAGTGGTTGAAGTGAATAGTATAGATGCATTTAAGGGGAGGCTAGACAAGCATATGAGGGAAAAGGGAATAGAGGATTATGCTGATAGATTTAGATGAGGAAAGATGGGAGGAGGCTCGAGTGGAGCATAAATGCCAGCATGGACTGGTTGGACCGAATGGCCTGTTTCTGTGCCATTTATCCTAAGTAATCCTATGTAATGTGGTCACATGGTGAGTATAAAAGGGACAGTATTAACATTCAAAGGGATTTTTTTTAATTTCATTCATGGCACGTGAGCGTCGCTGGCAAGGCCAGCATTTATTGCCCATCATAATTGCCCTTGAGAAGGTAGTAGTGAGTTGCCTTCTTGAACTGCTGCAGTCCATGCGGTGAAGGTACTCCCACAGTGCTGTTAGGGAGGGAGTTCCAGGATTTTGACCCAGCGACGATGAAGGAAAGGCGATATATTTCCAAGTCAGGATGGTGTGTGACTTGGAGGGGAACTTGGAGGTGATGGCGTTCCCATGTGCCTGCTGCCCTTGTCCTTCTAGGAGGTAGAGGTCATGGGTTTGGGAGGTGCTGCCGAAGAAGCCTTGGCGAGTTGCTGCAGTACATCTTGTAGATGGTACACACTGCAGCCACGGTACGCCGGTGGTGCAGGGAGTGAATGTTTAAGGTGGTGGATGGGGTGCCAATTAAACAGGCTGCTTTGTCCTGGATGTTGTTGCATTTTTTGAGTGTTGTTGGAGCTGCACTCATCCAGGCAAGTGGAGAGTATTCCATCACACTCTTGACTTGTGCTTTGTAGATGGCGGAAAGGCTTTGGGAGTCAGGAGGTGAGACACTCGCTGCAGAATAACCAGCCTCTGACCTGTTCTTATAGCCAAATATTTATGTGGTGAGTCCAGTTACGTTTCTGGTCAATGGTAACCCCCAGCACGTTGATTGTGAGGGTTTTGGCCGTTGAATGTCAAGGGGCGGTGGTTAGACTCTCGCTTGTTGGAGATAGTCATTGTCTGGCACTTCTGTGGTGCGAATGTTACTTGCCACTTATCAGCCCAAGCCTGAATGTTGTCCAGGTCTTGCTGCACATGGGCATGGACTGCTTCATTATTTGAGGTGTTGCGAATGGAACTAAATATTGTGCAATCATCAGCGAACATCCTCACTTCTGACCTTATGATGGAGGGAAGACCATTGGTGAAGCAGCTGAAGATGGTTGGGCCTAGGACACTGCCTTGAAGAATGCCAGCGATGTCCTGGGGCTGAGATGATTGGCCTCCAACAACCACAATCACCTTCCTTTGTGCTAGGTATGACTCCAGCCAGTGGAGAGTTTTCCCCCCAATTCCCACTGACTTCAGTTTTACTAGGGCTCCTTGATGCCACACTCGGTCAAATGATGCCTTGATGTCAAGGGCTGTCACTCTCACCTCATCTCTGGAATTCTGTTCTTTTGTCCATGTTTGGACCAAGGCTGTAATGAGGCCTGGAGCCGAGTGGTCCTAGCGGAACCCAAACTGAGCATCGGTGAGCAGGTTATTGGTGAGTAAGTGCCGCTTGAAAGCACTGTCGATGACACCTTCCATCACTTTGCTGCTGATTGAGAGCAGACTGATGAGGCAATAATTGGCTGGATTGGATTTGTCCTGCTTTTTGTGGACAGGACATACCTGGGCAATTTTCTACATTGTCGGGTAGATGGCAGTGTTGTCGCTGTACTGTAACAGCTTGGTTAGATGTACGGTTAGTTCTGAAGCACAAGGCTTCAGCACGATAGCCGGGATGTTGTTAGGGCCCATAGCCTTTACTGTATCCAGTGTGCTCAGCCGTTTCTTGATATCACATGGAGTGAATTGCATTGACTGAAGACTGGCTTCTGTGGTGGTGGGGACCTCAGGAGGAGGCTGAGATGGACCATCCACTCGGCACTTCTGGCTGAAGATGGTTGCAAACGCTTCAGCCTTGTCTTTTGCACTCACGATCTGGGCACTGCCATCAATAATGATGGGGATATTCATGGAGCCTCCACCTCCCGTTAGTTGTTTAATGGTCCACCACCATTAACGGCTGGATGTGGCAGGACTGCAGAGCTTTGATCTGATCCGTTGATTGTGGGATCGTTTAGCTCTGTCAATAGCATGCTGTTTCTGCTGTTTTGCATATATCTAATCCTGTGATGTAGCTTCACCAGGTTGGCACTTCATTTTTAGGTATGCCTGGTGCTGCTCCTGGCATGCTCTTCTACAATCCTCATTGGACCAGTGTTCATCCCCTGGCTTGATGGTAATGGTAGAGTGAGGGATATGCTGGGCCATGAGGTTACAGATTGTGGTAGTGCTACTGCTGATGATCCACAACACCACATGGATGCCCAGTTTTGAGCTGCTAGATGTGTTCTGAATCTATCACTTTTAGCACGGTGGTAGTGCCACACCTGTCTTTAGTGTGAAGATGGCATTTTGTCAACACAAGGACTGTACGGTGGTTACTCCTACTAATACTGTCATGGACAGATGCATTTGCGACAGGTAGATGGGTGAGAACGAGGTCAAGTATGTTTTTCCCTCGTGTTGGTTCTCTCACCACCTGCCGTCCTTCAGGACTCGGCCAGCTTGGTCAGTAGTGGTGCTACTGAGCCACTCTTGGTGATGGGCATTGAAGTCCCCCATCCACAGTATATTCTGTGCCCTTGCTATCCTCAGTGCTTCTTCCAAGTGGTGTTCAACATGGAGGAGTACTGATTCATCAGCTGAGGGAGGGCGGTAGGTGGTAATCAGCAGGAGGTTTCCTTGCCCATGCTTGACTTGAAGCCATGAGACTTCATGGGGTCCGGAGTCAATGTTGAGGACTCACAGGGCCACTCTCTTCTGACTGTATACCACTGTGCCACCACCCCTGCTGGGTCTGTTCTGCCAGTGGGACAGGACATACCCAGGGATGGTGATGGAGGAGTCTGGGATGTTGGCTGAAAAGTATGATTCTGTGAGTATGACTATGTCAGGCTGTTGCTTGACTAGTCTGTAGGACAGCTCTCCTAATTCTGGCACAAGTCCCCAGAGCTTAGTGAGGAGGACTCTGCAGGGTCCACTTGGCTGGTTGTGCCTTTGTCGTGTCTGGTGCTGAGGTCAATACCGGGTGGTCCGTCCAGTTTTATTCTTTGTATACTTCTTTGTAGCGGTATCTGGGATCTGCGTCAATTAAGTGGATCAGCTAAGGATTGACGAATGGATTATAATGTGAATAAATGTTAAGTAATGTATATTGGAACAGTTAACAAGAAATACATGAAATGAAGGGCTGGCAATTAGAGAAGGTGGAAAGGGAATAAATGGGTGTAATTATTGACTATTCACTTTATGTTTCCAGTCAATGTGAAACATTTATCAACAAGGCTGAAGGATTAATGATTATAATACCATTACTATAAGCTATTCAAAATAATATTCAGCTTATTCATTGGAAAATATATGACTAGTGCCTAATCTTTAATAATAATCAAACATTCAGCATAGATTTTTAACTTTAGGCCTTGCATTACTTTTAATTGTAATTCTTCAGATTATAAGAACTTTGAAAGTTTTCAGGAAGAAACATGGGAATACTTTACAAGAAACACAGTGCTCGAATATAACTCACTTCGGGACCTGATATAGCAGTCATTACAATTGAGAAGCCCATTGCGGATCCGGACGTCTGTCCCAGTGGTTGCATCTCCAAGTTGTCCTTGACAGATACCACACTGTAATATCACAACAAAGTTGATTAGCCATTTCAATCCTACAAAAGCATTATAATGAGGTCTTGCCAATTTATCTGGATTCACTATAGAATAATAGATGATCAGGAAATGATCACAGAAGTTTCTGTGGTCTCTTGTCCTGGTTTTAGGCTGATGCATGTGCTTCTGGCCTCATCCCTTCTGTGTGTGGCCCTGAACCAACATGCGAGCACACATGCATTGGTGATTCATCTTTTCTGTTTCTATTATTTTGTTTAATTGTTACATTTTCCCCATGTCGTTACCATGGAAAAGATTTTGGTGATGCATCATAGGACTTGGTTTAGAGGCCAGTGGTAATGAAGCTCACTTTCAAAACATTGTCATGAATACATGGGCAACCAAGATCAAGTATAAACAATACAAAAAAACACAGTATCTTCCGTCATATGACTGTGTAACTTACAGAATTTTAGAGCATTTGCATAATGGGCCAGATTTTGCAGGGCATCTAATTGACATTTGTCATTAGTTAGACTTGCCCTTGCATGTTTAGGTTTTTAAATTATTTGCGTGGAAAGTTGCTGAAAGTGTGAGCTCATAATGGTACAGCAAGGGAAACCAAGCATCTGGGACCTGAGTGAGTAGAGCAAGCAACTGTGTGTCCCCTTAACCAATCAGATTGAGAAAAAAACAATGGCTGGACTTAGAAGGAAGTGTAAATTAGAGTGGGTGAATTCAATGCCAAATCAGGTACAGAAAGAGAAATAAAGAGCGGGAAATAAGATTGGATTAAGAAAGAGAGAAAAAAGAGACAGAAAAGTCAAAAAGAAATTAAACTTGTCATTTAAAAAATCTCCAACAACAATTAAAACCTGTAGGAATGAGACACCACACTTATAATAGTTGATTTTCAGTACCAGAGAGATTGATTGGCAGTAATTAACACTTATCACAACACTAAAAAGGTACTTAGATTTGAAATGACGAGACTTAACTTTCTGTGGCGAGTTTAATTCGTATCTACCGCACAAATACAGCAACTTCACGCCATTCAATGCATTTCACTGGTAAGGCAGACAGAAAGATGCTTTTTCACGAAGCTAAAGGTGGAGCGGCGCTACTTGGACAGCAACCTTTGTATATTTGCATTTAACCACGCAACTGCCCCTCGCCTGAAATTGCAGTGCCATTGGTGCATAAATAACGGTGACGCCATTAGCCTCACTGTTAGTTTGACAGCAAATTATGGCCCATTAACACAACATTTTAAGAGACTTTTGAATCTGTTTTAAATAATTTTAGAAATGGAATGTTGTACTTTGAAGATATTGTTCAGCAGTTCCTGCAGCCACTACAATACTGACTGTGTTATCAAGTTTGTAAACTACACCAGTGATTTAACCTGAAGGCTTCATTTTAAAAGAAGCCTGAAAGATCTCACTGCCAAACCCAGTTCACTGTAAATTTCTAATACTGGTTTTATGCTGCATTTCTGGTGCCAGGGCTGCACTGAAATCTTCACTATGCTGACTCCAAAAACACAATATAAAGCTGCCGGTGCCAGCATAATATCAAGAGTATCAACACAGTCTGGGCTACCTCTAAGAGATGATCTAGCATTTTATTTTACACCAGTATAACTGCAACTGACACAAAGGGCACCTTTGATTTAAAACATCGGCGTTCTTCTGTATTGCTGTTTTGTCTGCCTCTTACTATATCACATACCAGCCCTAATACTTTCCCTACATTAACAAAATAAAATGTCATCCAATCGGTTACATTTAAAGTCATTTTATTAAATATTATCATACAGACTTAACCCATGCTTTGCCATTTTCATGTCACTGGAGTGCCATGGACAAAGTAATTCATCCATTGATGGGATAAATCACATCAAAGATCCACCCAACTTGTGTGTGAATTTTTACAGCCCTGATCCGCAATTGGTACAAAAAATGGTCTTTGTCGCTGGCCACTGGTTACTTGAGGCCCAATTTCCAGGTGAAAGTTCTGACCCACTGCACTTCCGGCGATGCAACAGTGCCGTGGAATCTGTGGGCTAGATGACTAAATATTGTGCAGGAGATGTTCCTCTCTCTATTGGGTCATAGAAATGTTATCTATAGAAATCAATCAGTCCAAGCTGAACAATGTAAGCTGAAATAGATAATCTGGAATTTCACTCAATTACCTTACGCTGGGGAGCAGGGAGAAATATTGCAGAACCTTTTCTCGGGAGATTTAATAAATGGAGCAGAGTCCATGATAGGGCAGATTGTACATGGTCTGTGGAAGGAGCAGGCTTGATGGACCAAATGATCTTTTCTCTCTTTTTGATATCATTAATTCTACAATAATTTAAAAAATAATATTTTCACACATAAATATGTGTGACCTCCATTTATGAGCACTTCCGATCACCATCAACACAGGCTACAAGTCAAGTGACATTAGAATAGCATCTTGGACTAGGACAGGCAGATGGTCTCACCGTAAAACACTGAATATGGAAATAAAGACTGAGTGTTTCGATGATCATGGCTGCACCTTTTCCAAGGGGGAGCCCACAAGTTGAGCACAACTTCTTCCCACTGACTGACCTACAAAACAAGGTAGAAATACAAAGATCAAAGCACGTTCCTTCAAAGAATGGAACATGATAAACATCTTTATTGGTTTTAATGCTGACCCTTTACTAGAAAGGTAATCATGAGATATACACCTGCACCTCAGTATTCTGAATCAGGATTAAACCAGTAATCTTTTATGCTTATATCTATATATTTTGGGCTGTACAATAGGGCTGTAGAGACACACTACCACTTAGCAGATGCTGTTTGGATGTGTCACTGATCCATTCTGTGATACCCACCTGCTAGGTGACTGGAGCTGAAGAGGAGGAGATGAGTGTGGGAGAGGCAGAGATTGGCCTGACTGTAAGTTTTCATAAGATCCAGACCTAGCAAAAAAAAACACAAATGTTGAGAATGACGTTTTCTTAGTGTGCTTCCACTTATACGAGATGAATAATCCAGTTGGCCGAATATTTAGAGAAACTGGTAACAGATCACATTAAGTAAAATTCTTCAATGGACTCTATCTATCACATTTGCTTGGCAGTGTCTGGAGTGCTCGTGTATGACTTGCACCTCTGATCTAATGGCAGTCTCACCCTTGATAGATTGGTCTAAGAACAGCACCTAACCCTATCTTGTGCCTCCTTGGAAATGTTAATGCACAGTAGTAGCCACACTCCAGAAACCACTTTAACTGGCAAATATAGTCAGCACACATTGCTACTGGTGATAGAGGGATTCCTATCTTCCACTGTGTGAAGGTTGAGCATGATGGAGGTGGCACAGGTAACTTGTAAGTTGGTCAAAGGCAACAAAGTTGCAACAGAAAACTGTGTGGCGCACAATGGCCACAACTTTAGTATAAAGTAAATGATACCTGGGCACCATGGAAGAACCCGCCACACCTTTAACATAATAAAATGTGCCAAAGTCTTCTACTGTGGTGAAGATAACTAAAACCAAGAAATGGAGGCTGAAGGATTGGGCGGTGACCAAAAGTGAGAGCAAAGAGGTAGGTTTTGAGAAGGTCTTTTGATAAGGGTAGAGAGGTAGCAAGATGGAGGAGTTAGGGGAGAGAGTTCCAGAGTTTGGGACCAAAACAGCTGAAGGTATAGCAGCTAAAACTGGAGTGGAGAGAAAGGGATGCAAAGGAGATCAGAAATGGAAGCGTGGATACACATAGGATCAACGGTCTGAATGAGGCTGCAGAGGTAAATAGAAATATATGAACAAGAGTAGGCCATTCAGCCCCTCGAGCCTGTTCCACGGATAGCAAAGAGCAAAGCAATGCAGGGATTTCTAGATAAGGACAAGTATTTTGAAATTGATATACAGGTGGACAGGGAGCTGGTGAAGGTTGTTGAAAAAGTGGATACTAGCGGAGGAGGACTTAGTTCAGGTTAGGATGTGGGTGGCAGAGTTTTGTAAGAGTTGAATTGAAGGAATTCGTTGCTCATCCACAGCTGATATCAGACAGGCCAGTGATGGCTGAGGATTCAAGAACAGTGGTTAAGTTGAGTGTCATCAGTAAATATGTGAACAATGACCCAATGCCTATGAATAATAGCACCAAGAGTGGACAAGCTGGGCATACCTGATAGTTAACCTGAAATTAATATTTTCACTTTAATTTGCATAAACTCTGTCACAGCTGCAGATTCTGTGTCCGAAGCATTAGCAGATTTGTCTGGCATCATTAAGGGACATAGTAATGTTCAATATATAATGGAAATTCAAAGCTTCCCACCTTTACACCGTAAGATTTACTGCCAGACTAATGCAGTACAAAGTGTACAATGTTAAATATAAAATGCAGTTTAGGAAAAATCTGGCAGAACAACTAATTGACTACTAACCACTTCTTTCTGTCCATCATATTGGACTGATGAGCCCAGCTTCTGTCCAGAGACCCAGTCTTTAGTACATCCTGAACCCCCTGTTGCTGCTTTCTCTGCACTTCAAGGAATGGAGGAAGTTCCTGTGTATTCCAAGATCTGCCTGGAATTACTGGGGACCCTGCAGCTGAAATCAACATAAAGTGTATGTTTTAAGTATATGGCAACAAGAGAGTTCCATGAATTAATTGGCATCATAAAATTACCATTCATTTCTAAAGCTACAAAAGGATTTAATCTCAATTAAATGAATTGTAAAAATTCATGTTGCTGTATTGATAATGTATTTAGGGCAGTATTATTTTAACAGCTGTTCCCAGAACTGAGGGAGTTTTACATTACTGCAGTGCTGTCAAAACCTGACACATGGGTCTCTCAGGTATACAGTAGTATAGAGTTTATGGTACTGGACTAGCAACCCAGAAGGTTGTGTTCAAATTACACCATGACAAGTTGTGAAACAGAATTCAATAAATCTGCTAACTTGTGAGCTAGTCCTAGCATTGATAGTGACCACTGCACAGTCCTTGTGAAGTCTTGCCTCCACAGTCTCCATCTCTTAGGGTGGCACTACCACTGTGCCAACTGGGATAGACTGAGGACAGATCTAGTAGCCCAAAATTGGGCATCTATGAAGCGCTGGGGGCCATCATCTGCAGCAAAATTGGTTACCACTTGAATCTTGGCTTTAGTTAATTTGGGTCACACAGCATTTTGCGCACATAAATAATTTTAATCACTTACTAGAGTCTGATGCAAAATGTTGGGCTAAGCCAGTGCAGGACCCACTTGTTCCCACAATGTCAAATTTTCCAATGAAAATTTCCAAACTACAGTGTGCAGCTACCGGGATTCCTTTCCATTAGCAGTAGAACGCTCCTATTAGTATGCATACAATTGCCCAATTGAAACACTGCATATTTGTACAGGAAAATTCGGAGCATTCTGGAGTGATTATTCACAAGTGCTAGTGGCCGAGTAAAAATAACAACTTCAGTCAACAAGTGCCTTGCTGACAGGACTGGGGAAAAACTGACTGACACAAAGGTTCATAAGACCCTAAGTACCAGGAAGAAAAAAATGAAAAAGTGGCCAGAAGTGGCTTGTGTAATGCTAAAACAATCTTCTTTCTTTCATTTTCAGCACCTACCAACACTGGATACCAATTAGAATGGGCATTCATTTCAGTTGCCATAGACATGCTGTTAAGGGTGGCAAAAAATGTTCCCCTGTCATTTAAATGTTACAATAAAGCTCTCATATGTTCCAAGGGGAGCTTCCTCCATACAACCCAAGACCCACCGTAAACACGGGGAACTGCCCTTTTTGTTTTGTCTATTGCTCCAGGAACTTCTGTACACAGTGCAACAGTCACGGGAACGGTAGCATAGTGGTTATGTTACTGGACTAGTAATCCAGAAGCCTGGAATAATAATACAGTAGATGCACATTCAAATCCCACCATGGCAGCTGGGCAATTTATAAAACCCAGATGGTTCACTAATGTCCTTTACCTGGTCTGGCCTATATGACTCCAAACCCACAGAAATGTGGTTGACTCTGAAATGGCCACTCAGTTGAATACAACCGCCACCTTCTCAAGGGTAATTAGGGATTGGCAATAAATGCTGGCGATGCCCACATCCCAGGAACAAATTTTTAAAAAGGCAAGGAAAATTGCCCCCAATATTTGTCTTAGAACCACTCCCCACTATGTAGCTCAGGTATCTAATGCCCATGTGTTGAGAATAAACAGATAGGCTTTTAATTGATATATTGATCAACCTTTCAAAGCAAAACAAGGTAGATACAATGAGGTTTATATCCAAAGACCTGTGCGCCCCTATTGTAACACTCCCCTTTCATTGTCATCATCCCTTTAAATGTGACTTACATGCAATTTTCTGCTTCCATACATCTGTCCTAATCTGAAGCTTTGCTAATAAGATGACCTTGAAACATTGGGTACTAACAGCATATTTCTAAAGCCTGCCAATAAGCCTTCGACTTTAAAATATGCCAACAGTAGAAAATCTAGCCCAAATATTCCTCCCTTGTGCATATTTAATATACTGAAGCATTTAAAAGGTGCACTGTCATAAGGTCACAGAAACTCCCAGCTGGCAACAGCTAAGGCAACAACAACTTGCATTTATATAGGGCCTTTAATGTAGTAAAACATCCCAAGGAATTATCAAACATAATTTGACACCAAGCCACGTAAGGAGATATTAGGACAGGTGACCAAAAGCTTGGTCAAACAGTGAGGAGCATCTTAAAGGAAGAGAAGTAGAGACGTGGAGAGGTTTAAGAAGTGAATTCCAGAGCTTGGCGCCTAGGGAGCTGAAGGCACAGAGGTAATTGTCCACATGCACGGTAGCTGAGGAGGTTAGCTCTCCACAACCCCTTTGACAGCATTCAAGTCTGAAGACACAGGGGGCTAAAAATTCGGTGGCGCCGCGTTTGGGGCGCCAAGCTCGCCTGGGCGCCGGAAGTCCCGCCCCGGAAGGAGCCGGGAGCGCCAGCCCGATATTCAGTTTGAGCGCCCCAAGAGGGACGCGGGGTGCTGCTCGAGGCGCCCCGCGTCCGTCTTGGGGCGCTCAAACTGAATATTGCAGCGCAACGTGCCGCAGCGCCACACACTGCGGCACGGCGTGCTGCGGTACTGCAGGCCCTCCTCACCTTCTTAAAGGGGAGGGGCCTGCACCAGCGCGATCACCGATCGCGAGTGCCGGCAAAAGAGCCCGGCACCGAGGAGAAGTGCCGGGCGCTCGGGACACAGCCGGCACTGCCCGGGGGGGGGGGTATCAGGAGGCCGGGGAGGGCGGCGCGAGGAGGTGCTAGCAGGCGGCCACCGAAAAAAATGGCCACCCCGCACCTCCCCTTTCATTTGCGCCACTACCGCCACAGGTAGGCCCCCTGAACCGGTCGCGATTTGCGACTGGCGCTACGGGGGGGGGCGCGACCCAATATTGCGTTCGGGGCGGTAGCGGGGCGCTGCGCACACCGATGACGTCATCGGTGGCGGTGCAGCGCTACAGGCTAACGCCGCCACTAGCACCCCGCTAAATTTCGCGGGAGGCATGGCCAGTGGCGCTAAAGCCACTGAGTGCCCTCTTTAGGCGCTAACTGGTGGCGCAGCCCACCAAATTTCTAGGCCAGGGTGTTTTTGGGTGCTTCAAAAATAAATGAAAAAGCATAGGTCAAGATGATATGTAGAGAAAGCCTTACCTTGAGCTGGTAGTTGCTGGTGACCTGTGTTGGGTATATGCCAGTCTGTCTGGTTCGGTCTTTCACTAACAGTCTCTTTGTCCATTTGGAAAATGTGTGCTGCAGACTGGAAGTCCAACCTGTTGGCACAGAACTCAAAATATTATTGAAAATTATTTCATATTTCCAACAACAATTGTTCCCTTTTAATACCTTTGGGAGGTGGAGTAGTGGCACAGTGCACCAGTGTAGCATGCAGCATTATAGAATGTAACTAGGATAAGGGTTTATCCTTGCAAGTCTTCACACAGCAACTCTCAACCTCAGTTGTTTGGGGGAGGTATTAAGTGGTGTGATCCTCTTCCTCGGAAAGAGA